>NW_027042691.1:1200000-1887182 GCF_036327395.1 Knufia obscura
CAGCAATCCCACCCATCATCTTCCGCCTACGCATCTACCACGAACGCGAACTGCAACTCCTACAACAAGTTCTTTCCTCAAAAAGTACACTAGCCCCACCCCTCCGCGAAACCTACCAGTCAGCACTCCATTCCCAAAAACAAACAGCCGCCTCAATAGCCCACACAACCGCCCTCCGCACTCTAATAACAACATTCCCACCCCTATCAACCACGATCCGCCTCCTAAAGCGCTTCATCGCATCCCACCACCTGAGCATCCACCTCCCCCAGCCGATCCTCGAAGTCATCGCCGCCCACGTATTCCTGAACCCGACGCCCTGGGGTCCACCCGGCACCGCCACAACAGCATTCGCACGCTGCCTGCACCTGCTCGCCCGATGGGACTGGAGCGCCGAACCACTCATCGTCGATCTATCTCTTGCACAGGACATGACACTCGAGCAAAGACGAGATCTCGAGACACGCTTTGCAGCCTGGCGCAAGATGGATCCGAACATGAACGGCGTTTCTTGGTTCGTGGGCACAAATGTTGATAGTACTGGTGTAGTATGGACGCAGGGCGTTGTGGGCGCTGATCCGAAGCCACCGCGTGTGATTGCGGGACGGGTGACTGCTCTCGCGGATGCGGCGCTGAATGTGATCAGACAGAAGAGTGATTCGGAAAGCAAGATTATGACAAGAGTGGACTGGGATGGGATCTTCACGAGTTCACTTGAGGATTTTGATTTCGTGCTGCATTTAAAGGGCAGGAAGGCGAAGAAGGGTAGCCATGGGCAGTTCAAGAATCTGGAGATTGCGGCGGGGCTTGATGTTGATACGACGGGGGTGGATAGTGTGGGGTCGTATATTGAGGATTTGAGGAGGTGTTTTGGGAATGTTGCGATTTTCTTCTATGGTGGGAGTAATGCTGTTGGGGGCCTTTGGAGGCCGCATATTAGGGGGAAGGAAACTAGGGCTTGGAGGATTAGATTGGGGTACTCGACTGTCCCAGTGCCGATGGAGGTCAATGGTGAAGCTGATGGAGACGACGGAGGCCGAAAAGCGATGTGCAGTGTCAATATTGAGGGTATGCTGGCTGAAATGGGGACGATGGGAGAGGGTATTGTAGACAAGATCACGACCAAGGAGGGATGATGTTTGATCTGACTCATGAATGAACTGGTGAAGAACACTTTTGAATGCTGTGATCAATATCAGTTTGCCTGCATCGATCGTTGCTCGACTCAAAGGCTGCCGTCGACTCCAGTACCTGTGCAGATCCGCCCAAATTGGTCAAAAGATCCTGTGAAAGGTTGCCCCGGCCAAATTGACGGGGCTCCGCCTCAACTGCCTGGTCATGAAGAGTGCACATATCCACTTTCAGGTGGATGCCTGTTCGAGGGCTCCTTTGCGGTCATACTAAGTCAACAAAAAGCATCGAGTGAACGTCCGATCAGGGCACGGTGAGGATCAAGCCCCCCACAACCCCGGAGCGCACCGCACCCCTTCACCCACGCAAAAAGACAAAAACAAAAATGGCATCACTCGGACTCGAACCAAGATCTTCACCAATAAGCGTTCAATATGAAGCTTACCTCTCACGACGAGAGGAGGAGGACCGCACACCCGCCGCCGCCAAACTTTGAATGCCGTCGACTCCAGATCAGATGGTGATGTGCTGCCGTTGCACCATGATGCCTGAAAAGTCAAACCGATGGTGATCGAGGAATGAGGGACAATTTCCAGTATTGATTATATCAATGGTCGCATACTCGGCTCTGAAGCAATAGTAAGAGGTGGGAGCCCGCCATAACTTCACATCCCGGAGTCGACGAGAACTGCTCATCAGTCGCTCCTTCCTCTCACCACTCAACATTCACCCGCACCTTCCCAACCCAACACAACAAATCCATCCTACATAATTCAAACCCCCCAAAATCCATCTCAAATCAACCCACACTTCAAAGACACCATGGTGCAATCGGTAGCACACCACCAGACATATTTCAGCGTGTTGTAGCGAGTCAAGTTCAAGCGTGCAAGCGTGCGTGCAGGCCGGCCAGCGTTTCTTACAGCATGTATTGTCAAGTGGTGGAGATTCCAGTTCGAGTCTGGATGGTGTCAATCTATTGGTGGGCTTTTCTTTTTGTGTTTTTGGATGGGAACTTGGGAATGAGGGTTGTGGGCGGAAGGTGCAAGGGAAGTGGTCGGTGTTGGGGAAGGTGCGGTTGGGCTGCGGACACGGCGTCATGGGGTCTTGTGATGGGCTGAGAAGATGTCATGCTGAGCTGTGATGGATACTTGGCTCGCACAAGTCCAACTCAATGGGCGTCGTCGTTAGTGACGGCTGCAGATACATCAGAAGCTTCGGGGCATTGTGAGCTTGACCCGAAGACCTACACGGAGGGATATGCCGCTACGAGCCGAAGGTCAAGGTCCGGAGTAATGAATCCTCGAAGGGATAAGATCGTGAGACCAACAATGCAGATTGGATGCAGCGGAGGCGACGTTGCAAGGTATTCGCTAAAGCCTGAGCACGAGAAAGGGCAGCGCGTGTTGGTAGGACTAGACAATCATGCTTCTGCTTTTATGCTCGAACACACATCGACACGTCTATCCTATTGTCTTCTCACAAATCCACCTCTCACGCAGCCATTTCCTCCTCAGCCACATAATGCAAATACGCCCCCAACAACTTCGTCCCCTCAATATAATTCCTCCGATCCAACTTCTCATTAATACTATGCGCCCCATCCGTACTACTCCCCATCGGCAACAACAACACATTCTTCCCCGTCGCCTGCTCAAAAGTAAGCGTAACAGGGATACTTCCTCCCTCCCTCGTCATATCCGGCTGGACCCCAAATACCTCCTTCACGGCCTTGGCCGCCGCCTTGAAGTTCCAGTGGAAGGGACTCGCTACCCACCATTTTCCATCATGCTGGCAGGAGACATCGAGTGTGTTCTTGCTGCCGAGTTTTTTGAATTCGTCTTTGATGTACTTGAAGACCAGCTCGTTGACCTCATTGCTATCCATATTGGGGACTGTTCGAATGCTGAATTTGCCAATGACTTTCGACGGGATGACCGTCTTTGCGCCCGGAGCGGAGAAAGCCCCCTCAACACCATGGACAGACAAGCTCGGAAACCGCCATCTCGCCATGAGTGTTTCATCTTTCGTCTCAAAGATACTCGTCTTACTGCCTATACTCTCATACAGATTCTCCATGCTGTAACTAATATCAGGATACAACTTCTTCTCCTCCTCCGTCACCGGCGCCACCAACTCATTAATCCCCGGTATCTGGATCTTCCCCTTCTGATCCACGAGTCTCGACAAAAGATACATCAGATCAGTCATTGGTTCCTGCGCGCTGCCGCCGAATACACCACTGTGTAAATCTTGGGCTGGGCCCTTGACCTCAACGGAGTAGTAATTGCATCCTCGCAGGCCATAGGTCAGACATGGCTTTTCTGTGCCCAGCCAGTAGTTATCTGATATGCAAACTGCGTCTGCGTCTTTGAAGAACTGTTTTGCTTCGGCGTTGATGAAGTCGTCTAGGCCTTCGGAGCCGTACTCCTCCATTCCCTCGAAGCAACACAGCAGGTTTACGGGGAACTCAACGCCCGCCTTCTGATGCGCTTCAATAGCATTTACCCAGCCCAGGACGGGTCCCTTGTCATCTGTGCTGCCTCGTCCAAACATCCGCCCCTTCTCGTCAACGGTCAGGTCAAAGGGCTGTGTCGCCCATCCGTCCTCCATCAGCGCCGGCTGAACATCATAGTGCCCATACACCAGGATCGTGCGTTTCTTGCTATCGTTTCCGTACCGAGCAATCACCACGGGAGGCAGCTCGAGGTGTGGTTTACCGGGCTGTTTGCCCAGAGGTCGTTTCTGGACTTCGGCGCCGAGGCGTGTGAGTTCGTTGGCGAGGAAGTCGGCCATGGCGAAGACATCCTTTCTGTTCTCGTCGCTGGCGGATACGGAGGGGATTGCGACGGCGCGGCGGAGGCGGTCGATGAAGGAGTCGGCTGAGGCGTCGACTCTGGAGGGTGTTAGTGGTCACCGGGTTCGTGTATGCTGAGCTTGGTGGGCATGGACATACTCCTTGAAGTAAGGCTCTAGATTGGGAGCCATCTTTGGGTCTTGGATATGGCCGTAGAAGGTGCGGCGGGGTATGGAATGGCTGGCAAGTGGTTTTATGACTTTTGGGTAAAGCTCAGATACTCTGCTGTGAGATATGTTTTGAGCAAGAGAGATAGCTCTTCTGGATGTAACACGAGCGAACATTTACATGTGCTGTAACTTATCTTGCAGCAGCCCGCGATCAAGTCCGCTCAATACGACGGCGTATGGCTACTCACGGTTGAAACCGCAGGCACTTCTCCAAGTCAATTGCGCTAGCCCACTATCCCATGCCTCTTGAGGCAGTCAGGCACGAATAGCTGAGTCAAGGAAGAGCAGATCTGAGCAGGTCTATGGACAGTAACAATTTCCATATTGGGTCTCGTCTGGAGATCGTTCAACTTTCTCAAAAGTTATGGCTATTGATAGGGTACATGCATTGACGCAAGCATACCGCCCATGCCCTGACCCCGCCAACCTCCTCAATACTCCTCAGCACTGACAAACCTCCTGCTAGCGCCATACCGATCACCACCCCTCTTCGGCGTCCGTCTTGGACTCAATGTCCCGCCGGTACTCCTTACTAGTACCGGCAAACTATTCAACACCTGCTTGTTCCCCTCGAAATAGTGGTTGATGAAACCGCCAGCCAGCAACCTCCTAAGTGCATTTAGCCTCATCAGTTTCCACCACTTATCCACTTTGATCTCTCCTTCTCTGTGGATACGCACCAGCAACCTCGATGCGTTGTTCGATTGCAGACCTGCCCGCGGATCTTCCACTGTGATTGCTACGCTCGCGAAGGAGCGATGTATCTTCTGCTTGTCCGTCTTATTCAGACCCTTCGAACTGAGATTTGCGAGGTTTTGCACTTTATCAAGAACCTCGGAGGGGTTATGGTAGGCGTTGTATCGTCTTACTAGACTCTTGTCGATCATGCTTGGACCGTCCGAATCTTCTTCTTCATCTCCTTCACCTTCTGATTCTTCATCGTCTTCTCGTGGTGTATAACTTTTCTCGAACAAAAGTGCAATAGCTTCACCTGCTGCTATCTGGACGTCTGCGTCGCCGGAATCGAGTTGTTCCATAAATGCCTCAACTGCATCTTCCGACTCAGCCTCGAGATCCTGGACTTCGGTGATGAGGTAGGCGTACGTCTGTAGTGCGGCGGCCACAACTTCGGGGCTGTCGTCTGCGCCCACGAAGGCGCCGTCGCTTTGGACGATCTCAAGGAGGAAGGTGCATGTTTCGGCCATTTCGCTTTCTCCTGCTCCTCCGAAGCACAGACATATCCCTAGACAGTGTAGAGCAGCGGCTTTGGTGACATTGTCCTGACTGTCCTCAATCGTTCTTTTGACCAATGAGCCCATAGTATCGTAGAGCGAGTCGTTCTGGAACGAGATGGCAGTCAACGACACTGCTCTCAATGCCTTTACAGCCTCATTGCTTGAAGATTCAGTCCTGATACTCTTGCTCAACGAGGCCAGGATGCTGTCCACCCGTCCATACAGCACATCGCCGAAGTGGTGACTCGTCAATATCCGATTGTACCGTTTCAGTGCCTCTTCCCGTCCCTCGGTGCTGCTGCCCTTCCGTTCTAAAACCTCGTCAATGGTACTACTTAGATCCTGCTTGAGAGCGTCCGCATTCGTCTCGGTGAAGTCATCGCTCTCGAGAAAGGCATCGATCGAGTTGATACTATCCTTGTCAGCTAAAAACTATAATCGTTATATGAGATCCTCACCTCTGACTCGTGTCGTCGCTGAGCGCACCCAGATCGCCCTCGTCATCTGATACATCTCGACTAGCAATGCGAGACGCCACGCGAGAACCACGGGCGGATGTTGGCCGGCTACTTGCGGGCGTCGAATATGCAGATCTGACCTCCGCTTTTCTCGATGTCGTTTTGCCACCTTTCAGCGCTTGCTTTCTGAGGTCTTTGTCCGGCATTTCGAAGAGAGTCGAGAATTAGAGAGCGGAGGACTCCCGAGTTGGTGTTGCGCCTTGCCTCGGGCTTTCGTTGCTAGTGAAATACCTAATGGTTTTGGTCACCCTATGGGTATGGTGAGATCGAAGAATAAGTCGAGACGGGTGTAATGCGAACGATACATGAAGAGAGGGCCTTCAAGAGACTTAGAAATCGTTCAAGGCAAGACGCTAACGACTGACAGCGAACATAGACCGGTGGAATTAGGGCAAACAGGAAGTTCAAAAGTGCCCGGCTGATCAAGTGTTGAAGTCGGAGCATGTGCTTGTGCAGCGGTGTCCCGCCTGCTCAACCGAAAAGTTGGGGGGCATTGAAACCTAATCTAACCGAATGTAGCTTAGGAGATTCTGATCAACTTTAGGCAGCAACACGAGTTCGAGGGCACAATGGGTTGCAGATACAGCGGTATCCAATTGTTGTGTTTTGCAAATAGCATCCATAAAGCTCATTGAATTCATTCATCGTTCAGTGGGAGAGACCAAGTACAATACACATTCCAGCACTAATATAGACGTCCTTCCCAGAGCCCCCACCTCAAGTAGTAACCAGTGATCCATGCAACTCCTGTTTCCTAAGCCCACCGATACATAAGATGGGTCGTGTCAATCAGTCTTCGGGTCCTGCCAGTGAATGCGTGGTGTTCACGACCTATTGATCATACTCGTACCATTTGATGTGATCTCAATCTGCAACGCTCACTTCTGAGTAGCACGTTGAGCATTGGCCAAATACTCCTCATCTTCAGCATCCAAAATATCGTACTCTTCATCAGTGAAGAATCCATCTTCAGTGCTCTCATCCTCTAGCGTCATGCTATCAAGATCATCAAGGAGATCTTGGTCTTCCAATGCAGCGACACTGGGCTCAACTGGGACAGCCTCCTGCTTGATGTTGTCAATGCTGGACTCTGGTGACTCCTTCTCAAGCTTGGGGAAAATCATCTGTGAGCTATCTTGACTCTTGTCGGCTTCAACAACTGGCTCTTCTTTCTCAACCGGTGCCTCGACTGGTGCCTCGACCGGGACAGCGGCAGGTGCCTCGACTGGCTTAGAAATGTTGTTGGTAATGTTGATGTCGCACCAGAGCTTGTGACCGAATGGCATGCCATCGTCTGTCTTCAGTCGCCAGTATGAAATAGCTCGACCCTCACGAGCCGGAGATCGAAGGATGACACTGAAGGTTTGTGTCTTGCCCGGCTCAAGGGGCGCAGTAAGAGTGTTGCTGCGGTTGGCAATGGTCATAGAGCTGACAGGTGAGGGGTGCTTGTCATCAAGGTTGCGCATCTCGTCTCCACCGATGAAGTGGACAGCGCAACCAGCTGGCCAAGCGTTTGGTCCAGGGTTTCGGAGTGTCCAGGACTGGTGGACGAGGCGGTTGGGCAGGAAGCATGTGCCATCAGGTGTAGACTCAGACTCGAACCAAGCTTGCAAGTCAGCTGGAGAGCCAACAGATGTCTTCTTCACAACTTCTTGCTTGTGCTCAATTGGGGTCGTCTCGGCCACAGTTTGGACCTGAGTTGCGGCATTAGCAGAGCTTGGTCGTGTGGTCTCGGTCGAGGCGTTCACTGGAACATGTCTGTCGCCGAGAGCGGCAGTTGGGCCGTTATCCACGTCGTTATGTGCAGCGACGGAGAGTTGTCTGACAGGAGTTCTCAACTTGATAAGAGGATGAGTCTTGTTGTGTGGGTTACTCGGAAGTGCTTCGCAGTTGGCACAAAAGTCGGTGTCGTGGCAGATAGCACACTTGTAGCGATCGCCTCGAATGTAGCTCTTTCTGGCTCGAGCAGTGCAAATTGGGCCATCGCAGTAGATACCTCTGTGTTGCTCCTTCTTGGTATGGATCATGCCAAGCTGCTCGTAGATAGGACCAAATCTGTGACCCGGGTGTACCTCCGCTGCAACGTGAATGCATGTCGAGCAATAATCAAAGTCGGGGCAGGTCAAGCACTTGTGTCGCACACCCATGATCTGAGCATCACAGCCGTCACAGACAGCGTCGTGCTTGAGGCCTCGGCCTTGCTGACAGAGAGTCTTGATATAAGGCGTGACGGCGGCAGACGTGGCGTCGACTGGGACGAATGCGTGGGCAGGATGGTGTCCGTGTTCGCCGTGCTCGAGGCAGAAGAAACAGAGGTCGAAGTCGGCACACTGCTGGCATGTAACGAAGGAGGAAGCACCGAGTTCTGTAGAATTAGCACAATGCCAGCTAGTCAAATTAGGAGTGCACTCACGAATGATGCAGCTGTTGCATGTTCGCTGATCCTCCTCAACTGTAGGCTCGACTGGAATAGTGTGTGCTTGGAGTTTCTTCTTGGGAGGCAGAGTCTCAGTGTTGCTTGCATAGACCTTGCCATTCTTGACTGCTCTCTTGATAAGCCAGTGATCTTCACCATCACAAGTGACACCTCGGTTGATGCAGGTCGGGCACAGGTCGAAGTCTCCCATCTCGCATTTGCCACAATGGTAGTGCTCGTTTGACACGGACTCGCCGCAGTGGTTGCAATCTATGCTAAAGGTTGTACCGCAGAAATCGTTGAGAGTGGGCAGGGTTGGCCTACTAAGCGCTGGCTGCGTCGACATCTCCATCGTTGGCTGGATTGAGGTGGTTCCGAGGCTGACGACGTTGGGCTGTAATGGTTTGACAGGGTAGACTGGCTCGCTAGGAGGGTTCGACAGAACGGTCTCGAGATAAGTGTTTCTCTTGCTTGACTCAGGCACAATCTTATCCTCTGTTGGTGAAGTGTTGTCTTTCTGGTCGGCTGTGATGACCGTCGCCTTCAGTCGTAGCTTCAGCTTAGCCTTGGCCGCTCGATATAGTTGCTTGAAGATGGCAGGGTTGCTCGCATCGAGGGTTACATATGTGCCTGCTGAGTCGGAGAATCTGTCGAATTTGACGTCTGCATCAGCAGGGACCTGGAGAAGGAATCGTAGCTATGGGGAAGTCAGTCGAAGTTCGATGGTAAGGTTCAGCTTCTGTAAGCGAGGCTGCGCAGGCAGAAGCGGTACGTACCTTTTGAGGTAAAACGTGCGCTCCAAGGTCTCGGAGGGCAAGTTTGAAGCGGCGGTTCTCACCGTTGATGAGGACCTTGACGGTAATCAATGTATCGGGCCCGACAGGTCCAGGGTGTGGGTAGGGAGTGCTCATGTTGGCGACGTGATGGGTGAAGAAGCGGTGTCGATGGCGAATACTCAGAGGAAGTAGAAGGTGTGGAAAGGATCGAGGACACCGCGTTTGTCTACGACATCAACAAACACTTTCACTTGTAGCCAAGTATCCGGACAACGTGTAAAGAGTTGAAGGTGCTGTAGATAAGAAGAGTAGAGGTCAGGTGTTGGAGGTGATACGTGAGTGCGTAATAGGTAGAATGAGCTAAAGCCGGCCGAAGTGGTGTCGTCTGCTGACCAAGTGACTTCACTGGCTGTCCATGCGGGGACGCCCTGCTAGCCTGTTCAAGGCTAGTCTTACTGGGTGAAAGCTGCACTTCAGCAAGGCAACCTCAAATGCTACGTCTTTCCAGCCAATAGTTTACTTGTTCTTCACATCAGAATGCCAGCCGACGTGACGATCTTCTAGGCCATGGTATCTGATAGGTGCAGCAGCTAGAGTCGACGCAACCTTTTCACCATATTTCCTCTTCAGAATGGTACTTTCACCGGTCACTGCTCATACCAAGTTCCTAAAACTAATAATGCCACATCGTAATAGACGAGTATGCGATATTCTACGGTAGCTGGTGAGGTAGCCAGTCGGCTCTCGGATTATCTTCAATGACAACCGACCGTGACAATGTAAACTGATATCCTTGCCCAAAATGAGCATAGCTTACACGGATTATACTTGCTCAAATGCACGGAAGCGTGTTTGTTGAGGTAGTACAGCAATGCGACTGTCAGTTTGCTAATTGACGATGTCGAGTGCGGTGAGCTATGTTTGTGCGACATCGCAGGCACTCCCCAGGAACTCAAGATGGGCGATCTCAACCACATCTTGGTTAGATCTTCAGGCAAGTTCAGCACGACGAGTTGCTCATCTTGGTCCTTTGGAGTGTCAGCAAGAAGGCACGGAAACTGCTTAGGAACGGACAATTCCCCGACTTTTCAGGCTGAATAAGACTCGAATGTCAAATTCTGCTGCAATGCTGCATAGCTACCATAGAAACCTAGCACTTGACCAAGCACATAGGAATTGACTCAGACGCGTCCTCTGAACATGCATTTCCCCATTAAGACAATTAGATTCCTATCTAAGCGTCCTTTCGATCCTTGCATCCTCATTGCCAGCAGGGCTCAAGGGCGCGCTTCGAAAGCCACTAAGATCTCCACTCCCTGTCTTTCTCAAAGCTTGTCGCATTGTCTCGATGTTCAAATCACTGGTACCTCGATGTGGTGACGCTTCATGCATCGAAGGCGAAACGCTTGTAGGAGGTGAGGTTCCCTGAGCTGCCGACGACACAGGTGATCTCATCGGAGAAGGAGATCGTGGTGCCGGGATGTTTGGATGACTCGTGATAGCTGCCGAGTCTCGTCGACCATCTGTGAGATCGTGCTCGGCCTGAACGACATCGGCAAAAGAGATGAAGCTCAATCTGCGAACATCGACCGAGTCAAGGTTGGCATAGCTAGAGGCATTGTCCGTGTCGGTCCGAGGCATAGGACTTGCTATCTGCTCTTCTGACATAACAGGGCTGATGGGTGCATCGTGGTGACCTTCTGTGATCGTGACCGCGGCAGGCTGGTGTGCTGCATGGGTTATGATTTCGACGGCATCGGGATCCAGCTTCCTGTCCGTAATTGCTTCCGACGTAGCATCTAGTGCTGGTGGAATGTGGTTCTCGGTGATGATGTGTGATGGTATTTGTGGTGATGCTTGCGGCACAGCGACATCTTCTTGTACACTTCTCTCGAAGATCATGGACGAAGCTGGAGAGTGTGTTCTGGGAGAGGCAGACCTCACACCTCGAGGTGAAGATGTGCCTCCGTAGGGGTGGTTCCTGGAGGGCGAGCCGGTTGAGCGCGAAGCATCGAGTCCTGCTAAAGGAGATACCGGGCGTAAACCACCAGATGAGCTAGTATGAGGTGTTGCTTTTGCTTTCTTCTTGTCGTCGTCTTTTCGACCGAGGCGGAAGAAGTCCCTCTTCCTTGTCTTTTCTTCCGTTCCAACTGTGTGCTCCGGTTGTTGCTGCGTGACATTAGTGATTGAAGGTATTTCTGTATTTCGAGACGTGTCCATGGCTGCGGAATAACTGGTGCCGGTCAAAGGGACAGGCAGGAAACTGGAGCAGTCGTTGTGTCGAACTGTATTGCTTTGAGCGACTGGAGCAAGAACCTAGGGATCAGCAGCCAGCGAAGGACTCGGTCGGAAGTGGTATGGTTGGTTCAGGAGATGTCGAAAGTATGTTATGCAGCGCAACGATGGATGTGAGTGACCGTCAAGTACAAGGTCAGTGCAGTATATACGATGATGGTGAGCACGCCAAATCATCAAACGACCGTGTCAATAGTACCTTAACAAGGTCATGTGTCTGACTCCTGTATGTGAAGTCTGAGAAGCTGGAATCCTCCAAACAAGTGGGCGAAACGCCAATAGTGGAAGGACGAAAGGGCTGTACGAATGAGACGTGATAACCCGACATCGAGGCAGCGCAGCAGTGCCCGCAAAGCCTGCAGGGTTCTGCCAGTGGACACCCCTCTCGGGACACTGGCAAGCGAGTCACGGGTCCAACTCGAAGCCCAGCATAACTCGGGGCCAGCGTCTGTTGTCCCGGTAGATCAGAATAATGGTCGGGCTACCTGCCCAAAGTCGTGCTCGGATGTCCACTTGGTTGGGACGAATCTATGCTTGACCGAGAAGGCTCACTGTAGCAGTCTTCGGTAGCCTTTTCAGCCCTGCTAGGAAGTTTCACGATCGTCCTTTCCCTTTTGGTGTCGCGCAGATGCATCTTGAATAATCTTAGGGGTGGAAAGGAGGACGACAGATATTGTACTCTTGAGGCCACCCTGGATATAGTATCGCAGAAGCTAAAAGCCCGTCACCACGAGCAGCGATCACGATCTGCGATTCCTCAAAGGACTCTCTCTGCAGTCTAGTCTTCGACCGAGCAGGCCCGTGTACCATCTGAAGGAAATCGTTCGCTCATCTCAACACTGGGGAGGCCATCACAACCGGATATTCACAATGAATTCTCTCGCTCCGTTGCCGGCGGCGAGCACGGTCTCGAGTCGATTCTACAAGCTCTGCGCGACGGTGCTCAACACAACTACAAAACGACATCAATCTTCATACCGCAGAGCAAGGTCACGACTTAACGTCAAGCCCGATCCAAACTTCCTTCCTTCAAAGACAATTCCTCACGACCACATAATACATAACCCACCACCGAGCATGCCGAACGTGTTCCACACACCAGCCATATTCCTACCAAAAGACGACAAGAGAAATTTGATCCAGACTCCTCAAACAAAATCGCTACTAGCCGGAACGTCAGCTTTTACACCCTCAGGAAAGGAGAGACTACCACCACCAGTACGGAAGCCATACGAGAAGAGATACCACTTGACTGAAGCGGACTTTGACGAGATGAGGAAGCTGCGTGGAGCGGACCCCCTTACGTGGTCGGTAAAGAAGCTCTCCAAGAAATTCGACTGCTCTGGGATACTTGTCTCGATGGCGACCGAAGGACTGGCGAAGAACAAACAGGCAATGCAAAAAGCTGTTACCGATGTGATCAAGTCGAGATGGGGCGCGAAGAGGACGGTTGCAAGAGAGGACAGGCAGTTAAGACGCGAGCAGTGGTACAAGGACACGTAAGGCGGTCTGCAGCAAGCATAGAATTGCGGGTATCCAGATGTATAAAATGTATTCAAATTCGTGGAGCAGTCGCAATATTCTGTTCCTACGTTTCGCGGCCTATCGATTGTGGTACATGGCATGCATCGCAGTCTCCGAGCAGCCTTCAACCTCTGCTGCGACATAATCGTGAAGGTAAGCTGGAACGTACAACTTCAGACTCGTGCTTGTCAGGCCCTGGCTACACCACGGCCCGAGCATTGCTTTTGCCCAACTCTCGCGCAGTGCGTCCATTTCTACGTGCGGACCGATCTGTCCTTGGACGACAATCTATCTGGTTTCAAGCTAGCAACAGATACAGCATCCTGTCCCATTGTTTGATTTGGGAACAACTCTAGTTTCAAAGACTTAGCTTGCAGATCTACCAGGTCCTAACCCGTTGATGCCATAGCCGAACATAATCGATTATGTTGCAAGTGCCCGTGCCGATGCCACACAGCAAAACACGAAATCAATGGCTCCTCGTGCTCGAAACCCAAGCAAGTTCGACTGTCTAGATGGTGGAGGGTGCTGCATCTAGCTGTCTATTCACCAGTCATCAGCACGGAGAGACGAGTCCATAAGAAACATTTGCTTTTAGGTGGTGGCATTATCCATTACAACTATTCTTATTTCAAAGCTAATATTCTATGCCTTCCCTTGTGATACAAAGCGCTTTTTGTTCCATTCCTAGCAGGTGCGTACAGGACTGCTCAAGCTTGGGGTGGGAGTCAACCCGCAGACGTAGAACATCTACCCAAGGATGTCGACAGGGCAAACAAGCTCAGACATAAGCTTGCTGACGCTATCCCCCTCTGAGTCTGCATCACCCTGGACGTCCCACTTGAAGCCCTCATCGGCCTTGGAAGTGATCATCTTCGCGCAACTGCCGACCTCGCCGTTGTAGTTCTCGTCGGAGGAGTCGTTGCAGCCTACGCAGGTCCTAGAGCACAGTCAGTATTTGAAGGTTGAGCGAGTGGTTTGCATAACAGTAGCAGAAGGGAGGAGGAATGGAGGGCGACATACTTTCCGTACGCATGGTTGAGGGCCAGCCCGAAGTCCTGTGGTCCGTCGTAGTATTCGAGCTGGGCGGTGAACCAGGGGTCTTCGCATTTTATCTGCCGTTGCATTAGTACATCGGGTACGCATTATGGTGTTGTTGATAGGGTACGCGGTAGTTCGTGGTCTCATGTGGTCCCAGTTTAGGCTGCATGTGGTGCTGGCGTCTGACTCGGCGGATTGATATCAGAAGGTGAAGCTGATGGTTTCGGTCTTGGCGTGCTTGGTGGGAACTGGGTCGGTGATCTTGTATTGGTCTAGGGGAGCGGCAGGTGCTGGGCTGCGGCGGCGAGGCCGGCAATGGCCGCGAGGATGAAGGAGTATCGCATCCTGGAGGATAGTGGTCTGGTTTGGGGGTAACGAGCAACTTGACTTGTGGTAATTGAAATCAAAAGGAGGGCAAGAGTTGGGGATCATGCCACCGAGGACTTCGTATTGATATACCTTGCTCGAACGTGCATATGTTCTCTTGTTTTGTTCCACTCTAGATCTCTGATTTCATAACTTTGTGCTTCCAACCTCTCCATATACAATTTTTTTCGCTCCATCGCTGTGGTCATGGGCGCACTGTGCGGGCAACATGAACTCTGTCTTGCCAAGGGTAACTAGCACAGCGGGCAGCTGGAACCAGTACCAGCGGAGCGGAAGCATCAGAAGGTGGTGCACAACGAGATTGGCTTCTTTCGATGCGCACTTTTCGCGCTGCACAAGTATCTAGAAACCACAGGCCCGCTTCAACGACTGATCGTGCTATGGAACGGATACAAAAACATGCCCAAATGTGTCTGAGGTTACCGACCTCGCCTCATATGTCGAAGACGTGAGAAGAGCAGCATGTGGTCCGAAAGTGGTGAATTCTCATTACTTTTGACGCAGAAGTCGCTATCTGCAGACTTACCGGGAGGACCCCCTCGCTGTCTTCTGGGCAGCGTATGAATAATGTACAGATGTTCGACGCTATCTAGACACTCAGAAATGTCAAAAGCCGAATGCTGGCATGATGTTGGCGACTCCGTACGATGAACTTGAGCAAGCTTGTACATTTCCGGAATAGCGGCAAATGCCATGGACTCAACCTCAATATCGCCAATTCGTCAGCTTCCTACCCATCAGCTTCTCACCCATCAATATCCATAGACTCATCATCGAAGATGTCTGCTGCTGTCTTCAATTCTCCATCGCGTTCGAATTCAAAGACGTCCAGATCTGCTTTTTCTGAAATCTTGCCCTTGACGATCGAGCTGTGCTTCGGAATCGAGACCTCAACGTACCACAACATGCCTTTTCGATGTAAGGTCAGAGCATAGTAGAAGTCCAGACGCCATCTGTTATCAGCTCCTAGTTGGAATCCGTGATGATACAACGAGCCCTGCCCTCCATACCATGCTGCTTTAGCTTTGTTTATTGGTATGACCAACGGATCACACTCGTGGATGTCAGGATCATTCGAGCTATAGCCGTCCACCTGGCTCTTGACCTGATGGTCGGACTCTGCGATCGGGACCGCGAGCTCCCAGCCCTCCTTGCTGTCGTACGGATCCTCGAGACCATCGTTGTGCGGAAATATGGTCTGTTGCATGAACTTTCGGACAGGCTCGGATTCGACTTGATGATTCTATGAGTGGTTAGCACGAGGAGTGGTTTCAGATGTGAGCACTCACCATTGTGGACTGCCATAAGACAGTATTGGGAAGCTCATGCTTAGCAGTAATGTCCTTGGTGGTCAGGTGGGCGGTCATGGCTACTGCTTCGTTCTGCCGCAGAGCATGAACGGAGTCCGTTAAGTCGAACTCAACCGTCACAATGATGCCTAAGCTCTTTTTCGAAATCTTTGGGGCGTTGCAGATTGCAGGGTCTGCGAGGATCAAACATCCACCCTGGGCAACCCAAGAGGCTGTGTCGCTGCCGTAGTAGGAGCTTGGAGCATTCTTGAACTTCTTACCGAGCTCGTTCCGGTACAGCCGCGACTTGCTGCCGCCACCTGAGCTCATTATCTCGACAGCACCATCGTCCGCTAGCACAACAGCCTGTTCGAACACCTTTCTTGATGGTCCTTTCTTGTCTAGCACTGCGGCTATGGGATTTGCGATACACTGGCGAAATTGAGCTCTGTCTCGCATTAGTCAGCAGTCGTGCTTGTGGCTGTGGTACCTACCTTGGAATCTTCAATTGCTTGCCAGACCATGAAATATCTCCGTTATCGCCTTGGGGGAGGACGCCGTCACCCTTATACAGCACTGCAACCTTACTGGTTTTGTCGTCTGGTCCCCACGCGCACTTGGCCTGTTCGAAGCCTCTTGTCAAGTTCTCCTCTAGAACACCCTGACTAACTTTCAAGAACTTCAAGACTGCGGACAGCTGGCCACCAAAGAATTCAGGAATTAGGCTTCTGAAGGTATCGTTCGCTCGCTCCCCGCCATGTCTCGTCGAGCTGCTCTCACCGATCGCTCGCAGCCTCACGATCGAGCCCTGCATAACAATCTTCATGATGGCGATGTCCTCCAAACAGTTAGCGCCGTCTGTCAAATGTTTGGAGCGCACTTACCAGAGTCTCTCCACCTTGATCAACCCCGACGAAGGTCGTATTCACAAGCGCATGCAATAGTTTGTTGCGTGTTGGACTGTCTTCTGACCCCAATTCATCGAGGCGCATCTTCAGGATCATTGCCAGAGCACATCGCCCTTCACACAAAAGATCCAGTCGCTCGGGGTAGCCGGCATCCATAAGTCGCTTGTACAGTTCTAGACGTTGCCATTGCCACAGCTCTGGAATAGCAACTCCAAGACGGATCTTATCGCCAAAGTCGGTGTCCTTCTTGCCTTCGAAGAGCTCCTCAAGCAACTCAGGTCCGATCGCCCCACCACTATCAGCGTCGATGGCTGACTTGACTTCCATCAAGAAGAACTCCAGGAAAAGCTCAACTACATCTTTCATGGTTTTCAGTTTCACTATTCTCATCCGACCCACCCATCGATGCTCAAAGACCAATTGTTCGTACTTGTTGTTGACCGACTGCAATGCCCCTTCATGTCTGCCATGCAGGTCTGCAAAATTACGCTTCTCGTTGTCAGGCATATCATCGTCGAGTCGAACGAAGCAGTCGGACTGCTTGATGTTGCGGAAGACATCTTCGTTAGTGATGGTACCAGCGGTCAGCGCATCGTCGACCTCGAGACCGAATATCAACTTTCCCCGCTTGAATTTGGACCTCGAAGTACTCTGATCGACTGGCAGCACGGCTACTTGTGTGGGTAGCTCTGGCTTGTTTTGGTGGATGTCTAGGCGATTGACCTTGATCTTTGAAGGATCAGGGTTTCCCTTGTGGATGATAGCATAGTATATTGCGCTACTGCTAGTGCCAAAATCGAGGCTGAAGAGGAGAACGTAGTCTTCGAGGTCGATCAGAGGCCGCCATCGCGAGGGTATCTGGTTATATCGGCGAGCTCTGGTCGCTAGCGAATTCATGGCTGGAGTCTTCGAAGCCTGTTCGGCGTCTCGCGGTTTGGGGGAGGAGCGTATAAGCGAGCAACTAGCTTTGCGCTTTCTCTGCGCCACAGCTGGGGATGGTACTTCTCGAAATTATGTAGTGATGAACGAAACGAGGGTGCCGAAGTTGGGATGGCAGCGAGTTGCGATAGCAAAGGTAAAGGGAAAGGTTACGACGAGTCAGAAGCGCGAGTTAAAAAGATTGGAAGCTAATAAACTGATAGACCCTTCACTACGCCGCATGTACTTTCACTGAGTGAGACTGATCTGCATCTTGTTCATACGAAAAACATCTCGGTTGTTTTGACCCACGTCAAACTTATCGAAATATCACTGTTGGTTTGTTACCAAAGCGACATTGTCTTTCTATAAACATAACAAATCCCACCGTTTCTTACGACAGCACTTCCAGCACAGAAGCTTATCGCGAGTTTGCATCGCCCACAAAACCAAATCGGTCAACCACTTCTGTCGTTAAATTAATTGATACTCCATCACCCGACGATATCGAAGAAGATGGGCAAGATTGACTGGACATCCGCGGACTACCGCTCACTACTAGACTACGTTCAATCCATCAGCTCCGACTCTGATAAACCCGACACACAAGGACTTACAGAGCATCTCAAACAGCATATGCAGGACGGCAAAGCCCGCGTTCTTGACCGCAACATAGTCAGCGAGAGGCTTGGACGCATCGTCTCGAAAACAAAGAAAGACCGTACGCATTATGCTTCAGACTTGTGGAAGCAGGGGCCTAAGATCCTGGACCTTCGCCATGCTTTTCTGGAAGGTATTTACACTGAGGAAGAGATCGTACATATCGAATCTGGTACCCGACAATTAGGTCGAAAGCGCAAGGCTGGCGAAGAACTGTCAACCGAGAAATCTCCGAAGCGACAAAAGACAACGCAAGAGAACAATGAAGAGGTCAACACTTCGGGCGATATCGAGGTATCGGTAGATACAGCTCCACAGCGCAAGAGACGACGTGATCCAGATGAGGAGTGGGAGCCTGAGCCGCGCACAAAGAAGGCAAAGTCAAGCACGGATGTACCAGCCCAGAAGAGCATACAGCCAGCGACTGAGGCTGAGCTAGAATCTCAACCAGTTACGGTCGATCTCGAGGCCGAAACAGAGCCTGCTAATGGCCCAGGTTCAGGTCGTGATACGATCACTAGGCTCAAAGTTCCAGGTCTGAGGCAAGAACGAGCAGACAGCCCTCACGGAAACGTTCCATCTGCCTCTGTCATACCAACCGAGCATGTCGATCGAAGTGGTAGCAGCTCTACAACGCAGCCACCACAAGGGACAGACGCACGGTCGACAGAGCAGGAGCAACACGAGAACTCAGGCATGGCCGAAGCCGAATCAGAACAACCTCCAGAGATTGAAGAGACCCTCTATGACAGTCCAGCGGCACCTATGCCAACCACACGGCCCTTACCGCAAGATTGTTTATATGCTTCAGCTATACCTGGCCTTTCAGATAGAGACACAGCAAAGAAGTTAGGCGAGATATACACGGACATAAGCACTGCTATCCATCTCCGCCTGGAAGAACTCGGACTGGATCCGAACCAATCAGCCCAGATACACGACCGAGAATGGAATCAGCATCTACAACCCTTGATGCACCTCGTCTTCGGCCATATGTCAATGCCCGAGACACTAGCCAAGGATTACGCAGATATCCAGACGCGGCGTCCTCTACCCCTAAGCGTACTTCTGCGGTCCCTGGTTGCCGCTGCAGTCATGCAATGGGCCATGAAACCACACCCGATGCGCACAGTGTCCTCATCTGTGTCATATGATGCAAGGATGCTCGATTGTACGAAACACGTGATTGACAGAAACTGTAAGTATTTCCTCTAGCATGCCGCAATGCACACAGTACTAATGCCATGCCAGTTGGCGTAGATGTCTTGACACAGATGCTCCATGAAGCCACCAAGCGCGCTGTGAAAACGGGCTGCCTACCCGAAATCGATGCTCGGTCTGCCATCCTAACTAACCGTCTCATCCTAGCTCTTTCTTCCTTCTTGGAGCCTTCGCAGCGCGGCCAGTATCTTCACGTCGACGAAGTTTTCCATTTTCTGCCTCTCTCACAATACCAGCGAGCAGCAACAGCGAAGAGGGCTCCCACCACAAAACGTGTCGATGAATCCGAGGACTCCGTTTTAAACCCTCTCCCTGGTATTACCCTGTTCGAAGAAAATCTCCAAGCAATATTTCGTAAAGCTCTGAAGCTACGATGTGATTGGGAGATGCAGCACGATGGAAAGTACATTTTCGAATTTCCACCAATGAGGACGCCGTTCGATGTCGAGAAGTATTTTTGCGAAGAGGTACCGCCAAAAACTGCTGCGAGCAATGCAAATGAACCACCATCGGCCAACGTTACTGAGCGTACATTCGTATGTACGATGTTTTCGGTTCTGGCAGAAGTGCGAAAGGAGTATAACCAGGGTTATGGAGAGCTGCAGAGATATACACGAGCCGCTGTGTTTAAGTTAGATCCAACAACTTCGGCGTCATGATCAGTCCTTATTCTACTAGGATAACCCTTGCTCACGGAAAAGGATGAAGAATAGATTGCGGTCCGGGCTCATCAAGGCAATCCGGGCCAACTAATGAATAAGACGACAAACAACTGCTAAAACCGGTTTGGCTACATTCATCGGTGATCTCACCACATATCATCTACAAGCTTCCGGGGTTCGCCAGCAGGCTTGAGCGAAGGATACTACAAGATGGTACGTGGTTCGAGCTCATGGATGTTGTCAGAGACCCAATATCGGACGCGAAGGAGAACCAAGCACGAAGAAGCAGCAGCAGCCTCCGCATTGTGTCCTCGCCCCATTCATCTCTGCGCAACCTGGAGTTCGCCTTGCGGCTTGAGCGAAGGGTAATGCGAAACAGAGATGGAGAGGTTCGAGCTGGTGGGAGCTGCTGCTGCGTTGAGGAAGCATGGACAAGATGAACGGGGAGGGTGGAATAAGAGCAAAGATTAGCGTGCGCACATTATGAGGACATGGAGGCTGAACTGGGCACGAGCGGGAGGCATGTCCAATGCAAGGTTGTTTTAGACCGTGTCCAAAGACACAGATGCTGAAGCAGGATGCGAGTAAGGGAGACGCTCGGTGCAAGAACGTTCAATTGGAGAAGGACGACTCGCGATGGCATTCAGTGTTGACCAGCGAAAACCAAAAATACGTGCTCTTGAATAAAATCGTTACAGTCCACCTGATCCGTTCCGACGCTTATTTTCCCCACTCCCTAGCCTGTATCCCACTCCTCCACTCCTTCCTCTTCGTATTCTTCGCTTCACCCCCACCCCCACCCTTACCCTCACCTTCTGCCTTCCCACCACCCACCTGCTACGTCTTAGTCTCGCTTCCCACTTTCTCATCACCTCCACTTTCCTTAGCGCTGCTGCTTTCCTCGCTCGGCTTATCACCACTTCCACTCCCGCTTCCTTTCTCGCTGCTTCCTTCTTTGCCGGGCTGGAAGATATTGTTGCCTGGACATGTCAGAAACGGGTATGAAAAGGAGAGAGCCAGAAGGAGAAGTACACGTAGCACAATGAGCATACTGCTTATCGGGCGTTAGGTCGGCGTTGGCGCCGCATTCGGGACAGTCGACCATTCTGAGGTACGGTACGGATGGGATAGTCGGGAGGGGCGAGTAGTACGACGAATGAACAGATGTGAGCGAAACTTGACGTGGTGGAATGAAGCATGTCTAGGTAAAATTTGTGGTCACGGTGCTGAGTCTGAGGATAGGATGACGTAATGCGTAGAGGCCTCACAAGCATTGTGCTGGATGTAAGTCACTACCGCAGGGCTATGGAATCGGAGGATGCTATTCGGGAAAGACTACAGCGATGTATCGAGTCGTGGTAGAGTGAAGTCTGCAAACGCACCTATCACCGTCTGCCACCGGCACGAACGTTTGCCGACCCATTGAGCCCTTCGCTAAACACGCCACCGTTCATGCTATAACCATTCACGTGTTGCTCCTTCCGCTGTTCAAACAGGCCCTTCCATACCTCAGATACATTCGCTCGTTCTCTCGGCAAGACACTGTACTGCATCCCGTACATCTCTCCTCGGCCCAACGGAGGCACGAAGCGACCAGTCAGCAGTCGAAAGACAACTTTTGGTGACAAGTAGTGCTTGCGTATCCTGCCTCCAAGTTGGAAATATTGCTCGAAGATCTGGCGGATGGACAGCGGCGTCGATGAGAGTCTGATGTAGGCTATTGTTGTTTGTGGTTCGTCGATTGTACCTGCTGGGGTGTTATCTGCTTCTTCGCCTTCGTGGTCGGTGTTCTCTTCCACAATTGGTCGAGGTGACTGCACGGAGCTTCGTGCTTGTTTCGACTCGAGCAATTCCAGGTGGACACCTCCAGGTAGACGTTGACTATCCTTGATCTTCAGCATGAGTGCAAAGAGCGGAAAGTGGTTCAGACAAGCCAGACACGTATCTAGAGTTGCCTTGAATGTGATGATTGCCATTCGTGCTGTTGCAAACGTCAAGTAGAAGACGATCACCGTCGGCAGGAGGAAGAACAACAGCGTAAAGAGAATCGTGCCGAGAAGTAGTTGATCGAGATCGTAATCACAATTATCGATTCGATTACGCAACACATTGCGCTTCTTGCCTCGAAAGAGCTGAAAGAGGCTGACGAGTATGCTGAGTTGCCAATTGAAAATGCGTGCACTTGCAATGTAGAATGCATATATATGCACAGTCATCAGACTGAGTAGGTCTGAGAATATAGCGATCGGCATACTTGCACCAGCAAATGAGGAAAACCCGATGAAGTATACAATCGTCGGCAAATATGGCAGGACCAGGAGTTGCGAGCTTGCAGACCAATATTCGATGACCCACAGGAAAAGGTCACCAAGAAACGCGGCCAGCTCGGTGTTGAGTTTGAGCCCGCCAGGATAGGACATCAGCCATCTGATAGTATCTCGAAGTCCATTGACCGTGTATTGATTCAGTACGTCGACGATGAAGTGCGCAGTAGCGTCGGCATTTTCGTTGATGAAGCTGCCAACAGCAATGCCGATGATAACATCGTTGGCCACGAGCCATAAAGAGTTATAGAAGCGGATGTAATCGGAGTTGGTGCCAGCAATCGATGACCATGTACCATGCCTCTTTCTTAGCAAAGTATACTGAATCGGATAGTACGAGAATTGTTGTAGACGAAGATGCACCTGCTGACAAGCAGCTGAGATGTCTTTGAGAGACAGGAGATTGGAGCTTGTGCCTGTACTGTCTGGTAGACTGAGCCGCCTGACCGGAAGACGAAATTCTAGGCATTGCAGAAGACCCTCGGCCATCATTCTGTGCAATACTATTGCAACTTTGAAGGCGTAAGAAAGTGCTGGATAGACGAAGTTCATGAAGATCGTCCACAAAGACCACACAGCGACAGTATAAAGTGACTGAGCTGATTCGACCACGCGTTCGCTGACGGAAACCACACGTTTCCTTCGAGGTCCGACAAATGGCGTGTTTTTCTGTAACAATGTCGCAAGCTCGAAAGAACAATTGACCTGGCGGACAAGAACCGGCAAAGCCAGTTCCTTCGGTGTTGGCTTATGCCTTATGACGGTATGGAATTTGAGCTTCTGCACCAGAGCAGCAATCCTTCTCTTCTCACCCTGGTCTTCAGCTTCGACTTCGTCATCAGAAATTGCATCGTCTGAGGTAGGCTTCTTGTTTCCCAGGGTGAGATTGATCGGATCGAGCGAAATATACTGAAGTTGAGCCGGGTCTGGAGGAGTGTACAGGACGACTTGGATGGACAAGGCTAGGTCTGAAGGGCAGAATACCTGAGGTAGAGCCTGGTCCGAGAGCTTGAAGACCTGTATCTGACCGAGGTCGAAGCTACCGAGAGTGTCGCCATGATTGAATGTGCCCAAGACGCTCATGCTCTTTCGTCCACATAGATCCATCATTTGTTCAATGGGAAACTGGCATCCCCTGAACAGAGTCCTGGAGCGAAGAGCGATTTCAACGCTCCGGATCTCAACATCTTCCAGCACAGTAACAACAAATAGATCGAGATCGGAATTCCTCCAGCCAACTATCACACCGGGTGTGGTTGAGCGTGCCAAAGTATCTGGCCAAAGCAATCGTAGTAGGCCATCTTTGTTCTTGACCATGATCCCATATTGTCGCTAATCACAAAGATCCTCTTCTCTTCAGTTGCTCCTTGGCTGATATCCCGTGCTTCGGTGATCGAGGGTGCAGGTTGGCTTCGTGGGCAGCAAGTCGCTCGAGCGGCAGAATGAGGGCAATATAAATCAGAGAGATGACAGAGAATGCTTTTGCAGCTCTCGTCTGGACAAAGTCAGCTGTGCACCCTGCTCACCGTTCTCTGGACCGCTAGCATACCACAACACCGTGATCCCAAGCAAAGATGGCTAGTTCATACAATCTGGTTACCAGGTCCCAGCGCGCAGTGATGTAACCAGCAACGAAAATGCCAATGGTAAGGGAGGAGAACGGGTGCATGGGTCGCTGTCGCGAGGACTCCTACCACATGTTGCTGACGTAGAAGCCACGATGTTCACCTAGCAAGCACGTTGCCATGGGCTGTTCTCGATTGCGAAATATCATGGTCTCAGGAAGCACGTACAATACGGTGGCCTCTGCACGCACTGTTGCGCAGCATTATTACGTTTGTGGTCTGTGCGGAGCGCCATGTAGATCCAGGCTAGCTGTTCTGAGGAATGGTGGGCCAACAAGGGGAGCTTGACTGAACTTCCGACATCACTTCTACCACAGTAACACGAATTGGCAGATCAAGAGAATCATGTTTCCCTTTGACAGCGGCTCGGCAGGAGGAATACCAGTAAGCGGTCTTCAAAGCAAGATCACAGCATGCGGAACCATGTCTGGCTGGAAATGATGTGGGTAGCCGATGTCCAGCCTCCTGGATAATGTCACTGCTGATAGTGCCTTCCCTCCCACGTAAGTTCAGAGTCATCACATTCTTGCCCAGCGCCAACAAGTATTTGATTGAGACATTGAAAATTCCTGCATCTTCTCTGTTTGCAACTAGAAAGCGTTGAGAAAAGTCATCGCATTTGTGAAAACGTGGCAGGTGCTGTGTCAACAACAAGAACCAAAAAAATCCCAACTTTCCACCTCCTTCCCGATCGTCAAACACACCATCCACGCATACAACTGCATATACCCGCCAGTCCAGGAGAAATCGCCACTCTGCGTCCCGTTGGTCAGGGTCTTCACTTGTCACTCAGCTTTATTGCGTAGCAGCCTAGCCTTGCACCGCCACCGTTTGTTGTCGTGTCGACTAATATCGAACATTATCACAAGGCTTGGCAGGCTGATCTAACGCACGCCTTGCACCTTCTTCCAGACTACAAATTCTTCAGATCTACCTGCAACCTTTCAAACTATTTTCCTCAACTACAATCCCATCATTCAAGATCACCTTCTCGCGGTCAGCGCATCCACTCTTTTGGACCACTGATACCATAGAACTTGGATACCATCTTCATCTCTTTCCACCATACCTTCTACCAAATCATTCATCATGGTTGCAATTCGAAGCTTGACTGCTGTTGCGGTCGTCGCAGGAACACGTAAGTCCAACATTTCGATCTCAGATCAACAATTGCTGACAACTTTCCTAGTCGGTAACGCCATGGTCCACGACAAGAATGTCCTCAACCAACTTCAGGCACGAGGTAAGCTTTCGCGTCAGCTGCGATGATAGAAAGAATTCTGACAAGCTTTTCAGATGTCACTGTGACCGTCACCGAGACCGTTACCAACTGCGGCACAGCTCCTGCTGTTCCTCCACCAGCTACTGAGACATCCGTCGCTACAGTCCCTGGCACAGTCGTTACCGAAACCACCCCGGTCACTATAGACACCACAACCTCCAGCACCTCAACCATCACCGAGGCTACTCCACCATCAGACACACCAATCGAGTCTACACCAACTCCTTCAGTCTCCGAGACATCTCCTCCCTCCGAAACTGCTCCCCCAGCTTCGAGCGAGCCTATTCCTCCAACTGATACCAACACTGCTCCACCAGCCTCCACTGAAACTGGTTCTACTGCTACTTCTGTTGTGACCACTCCAACTCCCACAGAGTCAGTCACTACACCACCGGCTTCTGCCTCTGGTACTACACCAGCCGAAAGCGCCACATCCACCCCACCAGCACCATTCAACGGTGTCGGTGCCTTGGACGCAAACACTGGTCTCATGGTCGCCATCGCAGCTTTGGCCGCATTCTACTAGAAGCGGTCAACTGCAGCCAGCATTTTCGACCACGATAATCAGTTTTTGCGATCTACAAAACACACCTTCACCACACTTACGCCATGTACATGTAACATCATGCATGCTTGCTTTCCAAGACAAAGACAGATCAAGTATGATTTCTCGTCAAGCAATACCTGGCAGAACATTGATGACTATCTTGAGTTGGTTGGCACTTGAGCTATGCAGTGTACACAAAAAGGCGCAACTGGATTTATGATTTTTCGAATGCATTAATGATACAATGTCAGCGAAGACCACCAAAATGAGCAGGCGTTGACAGGGTTTTGCGATGGTCATGGGATACACACGGTCACGATGAAGAGTACTCCTGCCGATGGTCGACGTGACCTCTTAGGTAGCAAAGAGTACTGCCAATAAAATACGATTTCAATCACATTCCTCTTCGTAGATGATGTTCTTGCCTTGCCTCCTTCAATATCTGCTGCTCCCTCGTGGCCTTTGCTTGGTGCTCGCAACACCCCAAGATATTGCATGTTCTGCTGCGCTATTCCTCTTGAGCTTTCACGAACTTATCTTGCCCATACACCCTGTTAATGTTGGTCACAAGCAACATTCATGCCGATGTTGATTCGCTTCCACCCTTGCAAGCCGCTCGATGCCACCGAGAAGTCACTTAGAAAGACGTGTTACCTTACACTGATCTGGTAGCTTGAGGTAATTTACCTCCTCTTCCGCCTCAGGTCAATTCAGGAGGACGCCGGTCCGCTGTGAAGCGTGATAACTAGTGGCATATAATCCGATAATCTCAGGACGGATTCGATCGATGCGCGTCTGTAAGCCGACCACTGTATTTTGTTCTCGTGTCTTGGGGGCACGCCAGGTACCTCCGCCCAGTATATCCCGTAGTAGTTAATATGGTAGGCGTACGTCTGCTTGGCACACGTACGGCCACTGGTAGCCAGGGCGTTAACGCTACTTTCACCTTGAGATTGAATATGATGAGGCTTGCGGTAGCGACCTGTGCAGAAACTCAGCGTGGGAGGAATCGTGCTATTGCCTAGCAAGTACCAGGGGTGTTGACCACACATACTGAGGGAGCGAGCCAAGTTGATACTAGTAAGGATGGATTTGTGGAAGTACAGGACATGGCTCAGTCGATCTACAGTCTAGCTTTGCTCACCGCAACTCTCGTCTGCATTGTCTAGCACCTTGAGTCAGAACTCGGAAGCTCCACCTTCGGGATACTCTCCCATCAAGAGCAGGAAAAACTACTTCCGGAGAGTGCGACCGCAAACGCTCCTACAACAACCACAATCCCCCACCTACAACTTAGCCGGCAACCTCCCCGCCTTCTGCGCCGCCGCAGTAGCAATAAGATCCATCAACGGCGGACTCAAACAATCATACGTCTCAAGCCCCAACTCCCGAAATCGCCGCCTAACCCCATCCATCTCATTCGGCGGGAAACCCCCCTCAATAATACTCGACACGAACCCCGCAAACTGCGGCTCCTGCCATCCCGCCTCACCACTCAACTCCGTGTGCACGAAGTCCAACCCCTTGAAGGGGTGTTCGACCGCAATGCGACCGTACATGTGCACGCCGCAGTCCTTGCAGGCGTAGCGCTGGATGGCGGCTGATTCGTCGATGATGCGGAGCTTGGAGGCGTTGGATGAGACGCTTAGCTTGTCGACGGGGATGACGCCGACGATGGCGAAGAGGGAGTTGTTTGGTTTCCAGCATTTGGAGCAGCCGCAGGCGTGGTTGTGGGCGACGTTGGAGGAGAGGGTTACGGTTACGCGGTTGGAGGGGCAGTGGCAGTGGAGGGTGCCGCCGGGATGGTTTGGGTTGCCTTTTGTGATGCCGTTGTTGAGGGCGGGGTGGAGGGAGGGTGCCATTGTGTTTGGGTTGTGGTGGGATGTTTTTTGGTGTTGGGTTTGGTGTTTGCGGTATGAAGGTTGGTGTTGGTGATGTTGAGTTGGGTGTGGTACTGATGAAGTAGGATAGCTCAAGTGCACGCCTGATGAAGCACGCTTCGGTTCCCCTCCCACATCCTGGTGAATACCTGCATATCTCCAACCTGTATGATGTCGATCAGCACAGGGGTTTTCGAACTTGATTGGTATCCCCGCCTGAGCTGCATGAGATAATCTTGGCGGAACAGCGGCATGCGTGACATGCCTCAGGTCCGAAGGCAGTACTTTGGACGTCGTTCCTTGCTCCTATGGAGTAGTATCTCGAGTGCTTGTGTACTGTATACGTATGCGTTTCTGATTGGCCACGAGGGTACATATCTGAATGTCGAGTGGCTCAAATGTTGCCGGATTTTGGGCAGGCGCTTTGGCTGAGGTGGGCTTTGCTGGACAAGCACTTAGTATATACAGCTCGGATAGGCTGACTTGTGCCCGAGAAGACGAGATTACGATGAAATGTAGCATCAGCACTTTGACGCGGGTCGGTGTGGGCGTCGGTATCTCTGTTGCCATCGTGCTTTCCAAGGTATTGCCGCGCTTCCGATACCCGAGAACCCGGTCAGCTTAAGATCTAGCCATTCTTTCATGAAGGCAGCCTGTGCGGATTCATGTCAATTGACCAGCTCGTTCTTTCATGAGAGCTGAAAAGTTGTCGCGCAGACATTTGATAGCGTCGATCGAGCATTGCTCGTCTTCACATTTTAAAGTTTCTTCCTCCATCATGTTGGCTCAAAATCATTGCATGAGCGCGTGTCCTCCTCTGCAACCTCCATTACGTTCCGTTGAAAAATGCCCGCTCTGCCTGCCTCCTCAAACACGCCCTGTGCACCACATTGACGCCATATACAGAGCAAGCTGCTCGTTTATGCCACATTTTGGCTCTTTTGCAATGTCGACCTTTATCCTGCGTGATAGGTCTCTCAATCCTCCTCCTTCACGGGCGGATTCCCAACTCCTCGTACCATCTTCTCGATGAACTGCCCTCTCACGACTTCTTTTGGCTCACCCATCCCCAGACTCATGTAGCTCAGCAACGCCGGATGTCCAATGTAACTTGCGTAACTATCTCTCACGATGGTGTTAGTCCATTCGTGTCGTGTCGTATCTGCGTGACCCGTGCCAACGTATTTTGCTTGGAGCGACTCGAGTTGTTGGAGGGTACGCAATTTGTCGGCCATGGTTAATCAAGATCGGCGAATTCTGCTAGGATTCGAGGACGTATATTGTCTGAGGAGTATTGTAATACTGCGCTGCGTATGATTTTCTATGACTGGTTCTGGTCAAGGACGAAAGAAGAGCGTGCTTGCCGTCTAGCATTTTCTCGGTAACTGCCTCAGGCATTAACGCATATCTACTAATAATGCCACCCGACTCGAGCAATTCATGGTAACTTGAGGCTGGACACATACCAACACCAGGAAGACATTCAGCATAGCACCTTCTCAGTGTAGCAATCCCCATCTGTCTCTCCTAGCGATCTCTACAACATGAACTGCATGCCCACGCGCCGCAAAGCTTGCTGCTGCCCCACGCTTCTCGAAGCTGCAAAACTGCATCATACTTTGAGCACGAATCAGCAGCAACCGCGGAGCCATCCGTTCTGCT
This sequence comes from Knufia obscura, assembly GCF_036327395.1. Classification (NCBI taxonomy): domain Eukaryota; kingdom Fungi; phylum Ascomycota; class Eurotiomycetes; order Chaetothyriales; family Trichomeriaceae; genus Knufia; species Knufia obscura. The sequence continues at coordinate 1,229,329 of NW_027042691.1, forward strand.
CTCCGCGCTCTGTTACATCGAAAGATGGAGCTTGAGAGCCGATATTCGCACCGAAATTGCTGGTAAATATTGAGCTAGGCCTTGTGTGTACACAACTTCTGCTCTCATATCCTCGGTTGAATGACCGCACACCCCAGAAAGGCTCGGTCTCGTAGCCGTAAACACTCACAATTGCCTTTCTCGCAACTTGATTGACTGCTTGACCTTCCCGTTCGTGTGTGGAAGTTGACCGAGGCCTCGACTTGCCTATTTGTCCCAGAGCTGCCTCTGCTTTTCCCCCGACCATGAATCCACTCTCCAGACAGTTCGCCTCTCTCACACGCGCCGGCGCAAAAGCTCCATCCAGGTCGCTCAGATATACATCTCCTCCATCCTCGAGGACATACCTTACCATGTCTTCCTCCACAGCCAGCCGAAGATTAACAGCAGAATCAGCAAGGATGGGTTCAGTATCACAACAGCGGAATGCCAGTTCCTCGGCAAAGATCCAGGTCAAGAACCCCGTCGTTGAGCTCGATGGTGATGAGATGACGAGGATAATATGGCAGGATATCAAGGACAAGTTCATACATCCTTACCTGGACATTGACCTGAAGTACTACGACTTGGGGCTGCCATACCGGGATGAGACAAATGATCAGGTCACTATTGATGCCGCTGAGGCCATCAAGAAGTACAGTGTTGGTGTGAAGTGCGCTACTATCACACCTGACGAGCAACGAGTCGAGGAATTCAAGCTCAAGAAGAGTATGTGGTACCCATTTATCCCATGATAGACCGATACTGACAACATTACCTAGTGTGGCTATCGCCCAACGGCACGATCAGAAACATTCTAGGCGGCACCGTCTTCCGAGAGCCCATCGTTATCCCAACCATTCCTCGTCTCGTTCCTGGCTGGAAAGAGCCCATTGTGATCGGCCGTCACGCTTTCGGAGACCAATACAGGGCAAAAGACCGAGTGATAGACACAGAAGGCAAGCTCGAGATGATATTCACTCCTAAAGGTGGCAAGCCAGAAACGATAGAAGTCTACAACTTCGAGAAGACTGGCGGTGTAGCACAGACACAATACAACACAACAGACAGCATAAGGGGCTTTGCACATGCATCATTCAAGTATGCGATCGACAGAGGCTACCCACTGTACATGTCAACCAAGAACACCATCCTGAAGGCCTACGATGGACGATTCAAGGACATCTTCCAGGAGATCTACGAGAAGGAATACAAATCACAATTTGAAGAGAAGAAGATCTGGTACGAGCACAGACTGATTGACGACATGGTTGCCCAGATGCTCAAATCAGAAGGCGGCTTCGTCATCGCTATGAAGAACTACGACGGAGACGTGCAATCCGATATCATTGCTCAGGGCTTCGGCTCACTCGGTCTCATGACTTCGCAGCTGATTACACCGGACGGTCTGACATTCGAATCAGAGGCCGCTCACGGCACAGTAACGAGGCACTACAGAGAACACCAGAAGGGACGAGAGACATCCACGAACCCTATCGCGTCTATCTTTGCCTGGACGAGAGGCTTGGTCAAGAGAGGCCAGCTTGATGAGACGCCTGAGCTTGTTACTTGGGCTGAGAACCTCGAGAAGGCGGTTGTCCAGACAGTGGACGAGGACAAGATCATGACCAAGGATCTTGCGTTGGCGACGGGAAACAAGAGTCGTGAAGCCTATGTTACCACTAGCCAATTCATGGAAGCCATTGAAAAGAGGTTTAAGAAGAACCTAGCGGCTGAAGGCATGGGTAAAGTTGCAGGTCAGTGAGCAAATGATGTCGTTTTATGTGGTTGCCTCGATAAATGATAGATGAAGATGCATTGGAAGGAGCTACTGGTGTGATTTGACGTATTATGGTAGGATAGTGCAACCACATTTGTGGTGGTCTTGTACACAGAGTTTTAATCAGAGTATCTTACAACCCTTGCTACGTGCATCCTCCTGAGTCTTCTCGTACATTGCCTCCAGTCTTTGAACACTGCTTGCATCGCTCGATGGCCAGGATTCTCATCGGTTATCACTACTGGCACTCCGAGTTCGATTGCTCTTTGTGCTCCAGCCGACCTAGGTCGTCGACAGTTGCCAACTACGGCCTTGCATCCTTATCACGGCGTGGCATTGCAGCTGTGCCCAAGCATTAATCAGATAGTGACTCTTGAGCTCTCGAAATGGTTGACTTGGTTTTCTCCTGGTGCACTCCACGAATGCGGCATGTCGAGAAATATGTTAATTTTATCAACTGCCAGTGGTATCGATCACGCCAGCCGGAACATCCTCATACTGTTCTCCCACGCGGCTTCCGCAACTTCTTCCACACTCAGCCCCTTCAAGCCCGCCACCACAAAAGCTACTCGCTCGATTGAACAGCTCTCGTTCCGATCTTTCACCATCATGCCCATCTCGAACTTATCCCGCTTCTTACTCTGCGGCAGTGGCTTAGCATTCACTAGATACCTCTTCGCGACTTCGCTTGTTGCCGGTATCCCACCCCATGGCGCGTCTGTTTCGATTTGCAGCCGCACTAGTGGGATTTCTCGCACCATCTCCAGGCTTTCCCGATCGCGGAAAGAGAAGCCATTGACGCTGATATCGAGCCCCATGTTGACAAGCTTCTGCATTTGAGACGTCGAGCCAACAAACGAGTGGACCACGCCTCTCCGCGGCAGATTCGGTAAGTACGGCTCAATTGTGTCCACGAAGTCCTCGAATGCAGCTCGACAATGCAAGAACAGGGGAAGATCGAGCTGAGCAGCAACAATCATATCAAGTTGCCGCTTGAACGTCTTCAGCTGAACTTCCCTCGACGCCTTCTCGACGTGATCGTAGTCCAGTCCAAGCTCACCATAGGCGACAATAGGGCTCGGTTGCTCTTCCACCAGATCCTGTACGCGACCGAACAGCTTATCGAGGTAGGTCTCGTCCTCGTCTGGCTCGGCGGCGTGGTAAGGATGTACGCCGACGGTGGTTCGACATTGTTGAGGGTGTGATTGTACAAAGGAGAGGTTGAAGTCAATATCTGAGAGACTCATGCCAGTGAGCAGCACCTTCTCGACGCCCGTTGCCGCGGCTCGGTCAAGAACGGCATCGAAGTCAGGTTCGTGGTATTGCTTGCCGCGGTAGATGCCGGCGAAGTCTTTCGCTGTTGCTGTTACTGCGATCTGACTGTCTTAGTACTGCTCCGCGTAATCTTCGAGTATCTGAGAAGTAAATGAGCGATCATTGACTTACATCAGCGTAGCGCAAGACCTTCGTCGGAGCTTTAGGAGCGTCTACCGGCATGCCGTCAAGCAGGTCGGCCGCCATGGTGACGAAGGCCTCACTTCCGCCGAAGTACCTCGATGAATGACCCGGTCACGGACAAGGATGGATGCTTCGACACATCAACAAGTCTCACTCGAACATTTTGAAATGTAAAAGGACGTTCTTTCAGAGCGGGAAAATCCTTTTTGACTCCCAGCTCCGCTATGCTTGGCATGACTTGGCACTGATACAGCATAGCTCAACCATCGGGGATGCATGCCTTGAATAAGTGTGTACACCTTAGCAGAAAATGCCCGTTTCGCACGCATGCAAGTTCAGGTAGCACCGGATAATGTCGGCCATTCTTCAGCTCCGTCGCCCCAGCATGTCCCACATGAACACGCTCTCCAGCCGCTATAGCATCTTGACTAACGATCGTAGCCTTCGAGCGCTCCATTTCCAGATCCGAGACAAAGCATGTGTAACGAGGGTTTCGAGTTCCTGCGCACGCTCGACCTTCGTAATTTTGATACGCTAGCGGTTGACCCAACGACTTACTGGCGTGCCCCCTGTGACTCGGAACGAAGCATCTGAAAGGACGTGCGTTCAGATGCCAGGTATAAATTGGTGCTTGTAGCAATATTCCGCCGGTGGCTGCCCTTCACTGTGAACAACGGTCGTCAACGGGCCAAGCAACCAGTCCGATCGATATACCGCTACAGACACGATTTCGAACGGTGGTCGGGAGGAGTGCCGTGCGCAGGGACCTTTACCTTTCTATCCGTCCTTCAACGCATTCGGATCCGGGTCACTCTTGGATCAGGTCCTGTATATGCTTTGTACCTAGAAAAAGTGTGATCCTCCTGTCAAGATCCCACAACCACGCCCTTTGAACCAGTAGCTCAGCGGTAGAGCGCTCCCACCTTGATAGCAATGGGGCTTCCAGGATCTAGTGAGACTGCTAGTGAGTGGATGTGACCAACGTATATATTGGGGGAGGTCGTCTGTTCGACTCGGACCTGGTTCGTGGTTATAGCTTTTTTTTTGTCAGCTTCCGACGATGGCATGCCTTCGCTTCCCAGTGCGTGAAAGCGGCACGGCGTCTGCATTCAGGAGGAACGACTAGACGGATGAGTTTCGAAAGTATCCTTGAGACAGGCATGTCACTCCCCATGATCTCAGAATGGTCACCGCTTACCCTCGGACTGACTATTGAACCGACGCTCACCCACACCTCTCGCTGGAATTGCCTCAAGCCCCATAGAACCCCTCCTCCATCCCTCCCATCACCCCGGTCCCTCCGCGCTACTCACTGCGCCCACAACAGGGCTCTCCTGCATCGCATCAGTAACCGCCCACCACTCACGAGCCCTCGTATCTGCCGCCTGTCGCGCCATATCTGCATCGAAATCGTTGCCGATACACTTGAAGGTTGCGAAGAGCATGGGGCGGCATTTCAGGATGAGAGGGATTGAGTCTGGAGGTTAGCATGACGGATGAGTTTGCAGGGCTTGTTTTGTTTCGAAGTTATAGCATCACGTGGTCACAAGAGGGGAAGCAGCTGCTTGGTGAGAGCGGGTGCAGTGCTTGTACGTGACAAGGTCTGTACTGCTGCAGTGCTCCAGAGGATCGAAGCTCGTACAGTCTCGAATGTTGCTGTCTTGGATCTGCGTCAGGATCTCAGGCCATACTGGGGTGTGGTAAATGCATTGGCCGTATCTTCGTGGCAGTTTTGCCATGGCAATTCCATCGCTATGGTCGATATAATGCTACTCAGAGATAACAAGTCGGTAGTGCTGATCGGAAGACAGCAAGAATGAGTTGTGACCGTGTCTCCTTAAGGAGAAGCTGCTTCGGGTGGATTGACACCGAGATCAGTTCGCGCTAGCTAGGACGTGCTCCGACAGACCTCTCAGATCGAGCTCTGGCGTGCTCAGGAACTGAACTTCGTAAGACTCGCTCTACGAGAGCTCGATATGGTCCACGGCTCATCGTTCCCACTCCAGGCACAAAGTCGAAGCTCTGAGGCGTCCAAAGGATGAAATGACACTGGCAGAGAAAGTACGCGTCTTGCTTATAGATGCTCATATGTCCAACTGACAGACAGCCTTGTAAGGCAGCCGGTCGCTCTACGGGAGCTGACATAGTTCCAGACTTTACACTCATCGCTCGATCCATAGGGGTATACAGCCGCGCGGTGTTCCGTTGGTAGGCACCCGAGGGACTTGGGCATATCGGCATTCTTTGAGTCTCTACACATGGCGACGTTGAGGTATGGACCAGAATCTGGGGATGCGATAGCAACCTAACTAATATGTATGATCATGGAGTTGCTATGGTGAAATCTTGCATGGAGGGCCTGTCGAGCGCTTCAGTGAAGGAGATAAGGGACGAGATTAATGACTGAGAGGCATGGGCAAATGCCGTGTTGATTTCGTCCAGGAATCTGGTTTCATGGTACTGGCGCCCTTCAGAGACCGTAATAGAGGCGTCGCTCCGAAGCATTGTTCATTTCATTGTGACCCGGCTAGAGCCCCAAGACTGGCGCAACGGGCCTTTGTCATATTTCGGGATATCTATCGTTGCCAACAAAGACGTGATGGCGAACGACATTAGTTTGGACTTCCACTGTCGCTGACTGCATTGTGCACCGCATCGCCCGCGACAGTCGTTCGAATTCAAGCATTTCCCTTAACTCCTGAGCACACATTTCTCGAAGCTGTACAGACCACAGCAACTTCCAACTCGACAACATGCCCTTACGACCAATAACAAACCCCTTCAAGGAGCTGGGCCTCCGCCCTCACCACACAGAGCAAGATGTCAAGAAAGCATACCGAGCACTGGCGCTCAAGTATCATCCCGACAAAGCCGGCCAAAAAGGCGAAGAAAAGATGAAACTTATCAACGCCGCACATGAAGAGATCATGTCAAAGAGGCTCGCTCGCCTTGCAACGCCACCTCGAGCCGCGAAGCAACGATCTGAAGAGCGCCGAAGACAGCAGAAGTATACCTCACCAACACCATCGTCGCACAAAAGGCGCAGTAGCGAAGATGCCGATGATATCGAAATTGACACCGACGATTCTAAAGACTCTCCAAGCCCCACTCAACCCTCTCATGACGATGACGAAGGCTCCGAGAAAGGTGCAGGGGAGGTGGATCCTAACTATTACTCGGAGGCGGGAACGCAATATGAAGCCAAGGAAGACATTCGCTTCAAGCATGATTGGCAATTTATTCTGCTGCTGCTGCATGCGTACGTCGAAGCTGCGACGTCGCGTCAATACAGGATCCAGGGTAGTCGGGCCATTGACCGTTTCGACAGAGCGAAGATAATCCTCCGGCAGCTGGACTATGTGTTCAAGAGCACAAAGCCGAAAAGTAGGGCCGAGATATGTAGACGGATTGGTCGGATATTTGATTATTTGAAGCGTGTTGAGGTGTCGGATTGTCCTAGGCTTGCTGAGGCGAGAGCGAAGGATGCGAGTCTGAGCTTTGACCGGATGGCAAGAGAGGCGGGTATTGATGACTTTTTGAGGGATAAGACGGTGGAGGCGAGGGGGTCGTCGAGGTCGTATGCTAGGTCTGCGTTTGATGAGAGTGGGGAGATCTGGACGGCGGATGAGATGTGGTTTGAAGCCGAGTGTGAGAGGCAGGCTGATTTGAGGTAGAGGGACCAAGACTCATAGATTTTGCTGCGAAGCTCATCATGCCATGGCAGACTGTGCCGTAGATTGCACAGTTTTAACGTAGCCAAATCTGAAGACAATCGGCGTGCCGTATATTTCGTTGTAAGACCTCTGTCCTCATTCTCAAGCCTTACATCGGGGATTCACTGGCGGTGAAACCACCTCCGAAGGTAAATCCAGCAGCTGGCTGCCATCCACAGAAAATGCTTGAGTGATAATGAGTAGAACACTGTCAACAATTTCCTGGAGTGAAAGGAGTGATAGACGAAACGAGCAATCATCACCTCTCAAGCCAACCGATAAACCCATACTAGCATCTCGGGTCTTCACTTATTCCTGCCGAACTTTTTCTCTTTCGCTCGTCGAACTGTTGTTCTTTTGACACACACAAGAACTCACACGTCTCCGCCTATTTTACCCTAGCCCGACTAGGCAGCCAGCACGCAGGCAGCCGTTCGCTCAGGCATCAGCCCCTCTATTGTGACCACTTGGGGAAGGCACATCCAGCCGCTCGCATTGCTCTGCCGAGTATCTGTCGGCAGGAACGACGCTCGTTGAAAAGACCCTCAAGATCCATATTGGTTCCACCCACAAGCTCGATATTCCACCATGGCCTCCTTTGTCCGGACCGCAACCAAACCCGACCCTTTCACTACTCTTGGCATACCCCGTTCTAGCACAAAGAACAATGTCAGCAAGGCCTACCACAAGCTTGCGCTACAATACCATCCCGACAAAGCTGGCCATGAAGGCACAGCAAAATCCCAGGAAATCCAGGCGGCATATGAGGAGATCTTCACAAGGAATCTGTGTTCTGACTCTTCTGCAAGGGTGGAGGAAGGAGAAGGGTCATCCTTCGACTCGTCGGACAGAGCGATATGGGAGGGACCGCCAATACCACCGAACCTGTCTGAGAAGGAGAGATTCGACTTGATGAAGGGAAGACTGAAGCGGTTCTTCGAAGGCAAGAGAGGGAGACGTTTAAGCGGAGCTGATCAAGATGCAGTTTACGCGTCGTTCGAGCTACAGATTCAGAATCAGCTTGAGGTTCTCCAAGGTCTGACCCATACGATGGACACCAGAATAGGCACTGCTGTTGGTCATGCGCTAATTGCTCTGAAGAGGATGTGGGTCGACAATACGATTGGAGTACGGAGTGAACTGGTCGGATCGTTCCAATGTCAGACAGTGGCATCCGCTATTGGCGTTCTGGGCTTAGTGTCACATAAGACGATGCGATGTGCCGTGAGCCATTTTGTCGAGTTGGAAGCGAACTGGATCAGAGCCACAGCGAAGAGTGAACCGCAAGTACAGAATTGGCCTGGCATTGGAGGCCCAGGATCCCAGGCGCTGAATGTGGCTTGTACAGGTCCATCTGGAGATGAAGACGTGGAGATGATGGACGTTTGATAGATGTGACTGCCATATTGGTCATGGAACGTGGATGGAGATAGCACCCTCATGGTCAGACCTGCTTCTGCTGAGCCTCATTTCAGGATCTAGGGATTCACTCGAAGCTTATGAAGGGGACGTCCGGGCCAACAATCGAAGGAGGAATGAAGGGAGGAAGGAAAGAAGAAGGAAAGAGTTAAATCAGGCACAAAGCCATTTCCGTCATAGTGCAGATCACGTGATACTCTCAGCATCACCTACTACGAAAGAGATCAAGCAACATCAACAGCCTGAGGAACACGAAGCAGTGGCAAGGATACGTGTCCTGTCAATGTCTTGAGAATGCAAGAATTTGCTTGTATATAGAACACGCGATCTACAGGTACGCCCATTGGTCAGCAGTACATACCTAGGTATTATTGCCTACCTAGTCCCCGCGAGGGGCACCACAAATGTCTAGGAAGAAATCAATCAACCAAAGCACCTCCCTACCAGCCTTCTGCCAGCAAGCCCGGCCCCTTATCCTTCCACCATGAGCGACACGAATGACGCTATTCACACGTTCTCCAAGGCATACCCTGAGCAGCTGGCAGCTGGAGTATCCTCCTTGAGCCTCGAAGAAGTGCGGCAGACCGCGACCTCCTTCCCATTCCTGAGACTTCCGGCAGAACTGCAGATCAAGATCTGCAGATACTATATCGGCAAGCCCTTCAGCATATCTGTGCATCCTCAAAGCGACTGCCATTTTTATGAGCCTTGCAAACACAAAAGCACGTTAGAGTATTTGCACGTTCGCACGAGCGGTCGGTCATTTTCTGATCCTTCTCCCACAAGTCTATTGCAAGCATCACCGGATCTGTATGAGCGAGCTCACGCGGCGCTTCTCGAGGTCTTCATCGGTCGGGTCTCCTGCAGTATCCACTGGGGTGGTGGGGCGCTTTGTCCGATCAACGCTTTCTTGGAAAAGCTTCTCGCCTCTCCGCTACCTAGAGCTGGAATCAAGAGCATCGTCTTAGAAATTGACCAGCCTCTGTTTGAGGAGAGAGATACGCCGCCACCCTTCGAAGCAGATTGGAAGAGATTCGTGTCCCTCTTCACCAAAGCTCTATTGCCTAATTTACGACATGTAAGTATTGGTCTGGTATATTTTCCGCTTCCTGGGTTGCTGCGTGGAAGGCACGACATCGAGCCTTTTCTTCAAGGCCAAAGAGATGATGTGTTCGTGAACTGCGTTCAGGAATATCTGCCAAAGATGAAGGCTGGCGACCCGGAGGGCATAACTTGTGCAGACGGTGGGATGCTTGCTATCAAGTTGCGAGTACGCTGCTGGTTGTATCTCTTTCCGGAATTTCAACATCTGGATCCATCACTGGGTAATGACTTGGTAAGTCACATTTGATGTTAAATACGGTTTCGTGCTCCCAACGGCATCTGAAGATGGTCACAGCTAACCATGCCTGGTACAGCAAGTCGAAGCTACTATGATCAATCCTCAAGCAATAAACGTCATCGAGAGGGAGATCGATATCGACTCAACACCTGGTTCTGAGGCTGAAGATCACTAGAATCGCCAACCATCACGAGGTAGGAGACGATGACATTGGCGTGGTTCAAGGTATCGTCTCCCCTGTAATCTTCCGGACGTGATGGTCATTTACTGCATGTAGTTAGCTCATCTGCTACCTTCCGTTCGAGACTAAATGTGCAGCACATCAGTAGCCGTCGGCACAATGGCAGTATTCTAATCCAGAGGAGATATGGAAATGTTCATTCTTAACTTCTCTCGAGTCTAGATGCATCATTGACATAGCAGAAACAAGTGCGCGGCGGCTTCTTGCGCGAAGCATTTGCTCCATATGCGCACCCTAGCTCTTGGCAGGAAAGACCATGGCTACCGAAATGCTTCGGCAGGATTCTGAATGACATAAGAGAAGTAGTTGTGTTGCAAAAGCAGTTTCGAGATAGTGGCCTGTAGAAATAGTCTGACTTTAAGCTGATCAGGCCGTACAAATCCAGGTATGATCCATGAACGCCATCCCATATGCACACCGCCTTTTCATGTTGAACGCCGTCCGACCTCATTTATTGAATATCGATAGTAGCGGTGTCGCCAATTGCCGAAAGCTTTTACCCAATTTCAGTTCGTAGCCTGTCTGGCTGGGGGAATAAATTCGTGGTAAGAAGAGATGATTAGAAGATGCCGTTGACGATGTTGCTGCCGATAGTGGCACCAGCACCAAAAATGGCGGCATTGCCCATCTTCTTGCCGAATTTCTTTCCATGCTCTTCCAGTTTGCTCGGCTTTCTCGGATCGAATTGACCGTTGTTGGCTACTGTGAGAGGCATGTTCCCATACTCTGTGGAGGCTGTCGGTGTTGGCATGGGTGGCCTTTTCTCTTCGAGGACTGTGACATAGCTGCGAGGGAAGATGCCTTCTAGACCTGTCCTTTCGTTGCGACCTCTCCACCCTAATGATAGTCAGTATTAATATCACGATGATCCCACAATGGCAGAACGTACAATCGTTGTTCATGTGCTCTGAGACCTGTATGCGGTCGTTTTGTTGCAAGGCTAGGTCTCCTGCGTCCGTTGGAGTGTAGGCGTACATGGCTGAGGCAATCGATAATACTGAAGGGTCGGTCGGATATGCTGGGGGAGGCAGGGGAGCGGGCGTTGGAGCGGGCGAGTAGTGTTCTTTGATGTCCATGTTCGCAAATCGATCGATTGGAGTGGTAGTCGAGCCATTTGCTGGAGACTGTATGGGTGCGTGAAGCGGTATCTGTGCCGGTAATTGCGCGAGAATTGACTGTAGCTGTTGAGACGAGATCACCGACAGATCACACAGGTATTCAAGTTCCTAATATTTTCGTCAGTATGCTAGCAGTAACCACCGTTCGTCGACGACTGACATTTCGGATGTTTCGAAGACTGCGGTTCGTGTTTGCAACGGAGGCCTCTGTGGCCGTCGTCATCTTGAATGTTACTCCTCGTAGTATCGATAGAGATGCGTAATCGGTCGAGAGGGATGAATAAACGATCGTGGTCGAGCTGTTAGTATAGAAGGTGACGATGCGTCGATGAGGTTGAAGTGACGAACGGGACGGAGCAACTGGAAAGAACAACGAACACCGATGGTGAGGTCGGAGGTCAAAGGTCACACGTCGGAAGCGCAGCCAAAAGCGAGGACGGGAGTCAATAATTTAGGGCTGCCCAGCTGCAGGAGTATCGATCAGTACGGGAAATTGAGGCGCAGGGCACAGTCAGGCTGCGCTTAGCGAGAGCCCGGACGAGGTACAGGCTCTGGCATGGCCATCCGTGCCAGCCGTGTCAAGCACCTGACGTGGCTTTTAAAGGACTGGTGCACGGACGCTTCCAGTTAGCTCAAACGGCTACTGTGGCGCTAATCACTACGTTTTCCTTGGTTTGGGCTGACACCAGTAAGGATCAACTTGTGCTTGTCGCTGTCAGGCACCGAGGGGCACTTCCTGCACAACCAGCATAATGAACTTTCATATGCTGGCACCGCCACTCCCTTCTCTTGCATGAAAGAACTTCGCCTAACCATGCCGGCTGCCGAGGTGCGACTTTTCTTGTGACAGCAAGAAGTATCTATGAAAGTGGGAAAAGTCACTGCGTATTCGTTACCATGCAGTTCGTCTCAGAGTACGGGTAAACCAACAGGGGAAATCCTTTGTGTTTGAGCATGGTCAAAAATAGTCCATCTGAACCGGTTGGGATGGACATGTTTCAGACCCAACGAGCGTGAAGACAACGCTCACTTCCGATACGTGCCACCAGTCAGCAAGAATGCAAACCATGTCCGCCAAGCCAGACAAGCTCGTCGTCAAGCTGTCGGAAGATCGATTTCGTGCTCGGATCCTTCTTCTCGGATGGACCATGGTTGTTCCGATCCTTACATGCGCGCTTGACTATGATCTCAAGCCGTCTTACCTGAAGTCATACTTTCTTTGTATTACTCTGCTCCTTGTTGTATCATCGAAAGAATACAGTTATTGACATTAGAACAACATACTCAAACGCCTGCATTGGCAAATCGCCAATCAGCGAAACCTCATTCTTGGTATAACCTTCTCTACACAAGAATCTGACGAGTGCACTTCTGTTGCGACCGCGGATACACCCTTGAGCCGGCAGCATCGCTATGCATAACGCGACGTAATGGTACATGAGAACGAGACTTGATATGCTTGGCTCCCTGGAACATCGGTGCCCGGCTCTGAGCTCTGAGTTCAAGCCTTGCTGATAGTTTTAGAAAGGCGCGTGGAGTATGATCGGATCAGTATTGACAACAGGGAATTGGAATCGAGCTATGGTTTGCAGCACGAACTCATAGCAATATGTCTACTATCAAACAACCCTTTTTCAATCATACGTATTTTCCGTTCAATTGCTACTGACAACAGTAACTAAACCAAAACAGTTTCTACGAAACGGAAGAAATGGGAGGAGGTATAAGTTCTCTAGAGGCTCAGAGGACAACCTTCTACACGCAAAGACCAGCGACAATGATTCCGAGCATTTGATGACACTAGGAACGTGTCACCGATGTAGCATGGCGCATTACAGCCGTCCGTCTTTCGCAAGCAGCGTTGCCGACGGTGATGATGTGGTCGTTGCCGTCATGCTCAAAATGTGCGGTGACACCGGCCATCGACGGCCGTCGCTTGTCACCGCACGCTGAGCCCGAACGCATCTTTCAACGTCTTAAAAACGCCGACGAAAGTCCAGCATTGGACTCCTGGGCACTTCTTTCGATATCGTTCCCCTGACCAACCATAGACAGTTCATCAAGCTGATGATGCACCGAATTGTGTCGCAGCGGAAGGGCGAAGCCATGTCAGGGTTTCGTCGTACACCACCCACCGCTGAAAGAAGCTCATGGTATAGCAGACGTCCCTTATCCATATACCTTGCCGAGCCTTTCTCCAGCCAGAGCCTTGCTTCGACTCTGGTAGATTACACATCGAGAACCTCAAGCACAGCAGAGCTCCTGGGATATGCCACATCCGACGAGGCGTCCCTCTACGAGCATTCAAGGCCTCCGCCATCAACCCCCAACTTGCGCACAACCACGACTCAGAAGCTCTTGCTCCGAAGCATAGTATTTCTATCATCTTTCACGACACATGGTCTGGTGCTATCTTTCGGACAGCTCCTAGCCCAAGACCTTGACCTGCGCTGGGGTACACCGATATGGGCTAGTGCACTGGTCGGCTCTTTACAGCTATCCTCGCTGCACGCTTCTGTACCTTTGGCACGTGTCGCAGCTCAGTCGAAATGGCAGAGAACTGTTCATCTCTCCGTTGGCGTAACGGTGGCATTGCTCACAGCGCTTCAACCACGGTACAGCAACATCGTTAAAGGCATTCTGCTGCAAGGAGTCCTCCAAGGACTCCTCGTAGGCATGTACAGTAACACGACTCTGTACATGGCACTCACCATGAAATATGACCACGCCACAGCAGTATGTGCTTCGCTCGGAGCACCTATCGGCGGCGCCATCATTCCATTCGTTATCGCTACGGTGTCAGGGACGGCGGCTTTCAACCGCGGCTTTGGCTTGTGGCTGCTTCTACTTGCCACAATTAGCTCGTACGCTCTGCGAAAGCTTGCGGGCACCCTCCCGAGGGCTGCACTCAAGCTGAAGGAACCTACGGGATATTTCGACGCCACAGCGTTCAGATGGCCACAACTCTTGTGTATGGTAGGACTCTGTCTTGCACAGTTGGCACTTTATATACCTCCACTATTGCTGCCATTCTGCTCCAAAGCAGAATCCGGGTTCACAGATTCCCAGACCGGTGCCCTCCTCACCACATTCTGGCTCCTGAATGCTTCTGCAAAGCTTGTCACGGCGAGAGGCAAGTTCGATCGACATGACGCTCGAAGGTGGATCGTGGTGTTCTCGATGGCTTGGTCCTGAGTCGGCTGCAGCCTCACAGGTGCTGCTCAACATTTTGGCGGCGATGGTCACATTGATTGGTCTTCCTAGTGCTGCAGCCTTGATGGATGTGGGGAGATCTAGCCAGGCCGGACCAGCTGCCTTCACAGCATCATGCTTTGGCTTAGCAGGCCTGTTGTTCTGGTTGTCGGGGAGAGGTCGGATGGTCATCTACGAATCGATAGGGGTAGTTTGATGGAACAGCAGTAGACGATAAGGATTTCTAGGTATAAAGCAATGCTGGATTGACTGATCTAGCTACCAAGCAGCAATATTGGTCTTGCTGAAGCGCCATCTAAGCCTCCGTTGTTTCCCAGATTCCGATCTTGTTTTGCACAATTGCAGAGCAATTAGCTTCTGCATCGAAGCAAGTGCTTACCACCAACATTCTAGGCCACTGACAACTGTTGAACAGACCCCACTCCTTGTGACCCTCTGCTGTTGATCCAAAAGCAAATGGCGAAGGTGCGTATTGACCCCAGGAGCAGTCTCGAGACTCGATAAGCAGGACTGCAGGGATATGAGGATCGAGAGTGGGCGATGATCAGAACTGCTAAGTCCTGGACGTGAGGAATGACCCTTCAGTCCCTTTATTAAGTCGTGCCTGAGTGGCTGTTGAATTGTGCAAACGGGACGCTCTCAAAACCTTCACTGCCGAGAAACGTTGCTGCCTAATGCTCATTTCGAGTTCTTTCCGAAATGTTCTCGCCTTCACCATTCGATCAAGCCCCACTCGCAGGCAGACCAGTGATCAGCACGTGTTTTGCTCGCTCATTCTGCAAAATACATCAACGCGTCTCGCACCTTCCTTCTTTCTTCGCCCACAATCTTTTCCTATCCACAAACTTTTCCTCTCAACCTTTCAAATCTTTTGTCCCGTACCATTCAAGCATCTACCACGACCTCTGTCACAGGCATAGCCTCATCTTCCTGATCAGTCGTCATCTCTTCACCACACCTTTGATTCACTTGCCGATTGACACCAGGTCAACTCAATAACTCAACATGGGTGATTGGAAATCTGGCAGCGGTAAGTTCAAAACCTCAACCTATTCACCACCCCTCACTGCTTCCTGGATATGCCTTGGGAAGTTTGGAAAAGGCCCGAACGAGGTCAAAAGGTTCATTACTGGCAACGACCTTCTCTAGAAGCTATTGACGAAACATCCCCCACATTCACCTACACCAGAACTCTCACAAGCCTCGATTGGACTATGACTGACATCAAGCAAGGTGATAATTGGGGTAGCGGTGGTGCCACGACCTCCTACAGCGCCAACGACGAGTGGAACTCTGGCTCTGCTGGTGCCAATGGTTGGAACGAAGGCGGTGCCACTGACAACTTCAAGGATGGTGCTGCTGCTCCCGGTGACGGCTTCGGAACCTCCGGCGACGGTGCTGGAGCAACTGACTCAGATGGTGCCTGCTTCAACTGTGGTCAGGAAGGACACATGAAATCAGGTCTATCATCTCACCATTATCGTCTACCACAAGCTGACCCCCATAGAATGCACCAACCGACGAGTCGAGAGACCATTCCAAGGCACCTGTCGAACTTGTGATCAAGAAGGGTACGCACAAACATCATCGTTGCTCAAGAGCATCGTGACTGACTTGTTGATAGGCACATGTCAAAAGACTGTCCCAACAAGCCCAAGTTCTGCAAACAGTGCCTCATGGAAAACGACCACAACACCACCGACTGCAAGAACCCGAAGAAGATTGACACATCCGGCGTTGCCGACATGAGCGAGCAAGATGCCTGGGCTCTCATCAAGGAGGCATCTGATGACCTCGATGTTGGCGACTTCAAAGACGCTCTCAAGATCCTCTCCAAGGCCGTTCCTGAGATGACATACCCTCAACTCGAGAAAGAGCTCCGCAAGCGAAACTCGAGCATCTACCTCATCGGTCTCGAGAAGGAGGCGCCCCCAGCATATACCAACACAAACCTTCAAGGAGAAGTTGGCAAACCATACCAGCTCGGCATCTTCACCAAGTCCCCCAAGTGCCCAAGACCCATCTTGATGCCAATTTGGCCCAAGGATGACGCTGAGAACCTTGAACGTCTTCAAAACACCGGCGTTCCCCTGGAGCGTGGCGTGATGATATGCAGCAATTGTGGGGAGCCGGTAAGTGTGCTCGCAGCGCGAACTGGCGTCCTCCCCAGTTCTCGAAATCTAAAACTGACAAGCACATAGGGACACGGTCGAAAGGGCTGCCAGCAAGAGAGCACAGCCCCAGAGCCCATGAAGATCACTTGTGTTCTGTGCGACGAGGTAAGCTGGTTCTTCTCCAATGCATGTGACTAGTACTAACAAAGCTGCAGGTCGGTCATCGTGCCAGAGATGTAAGTTGATCAGAACAGCTCGAGCCTTCGGCAACCGTGATTGTTTCCGAGATGGGTGAGGACAATGCTGACGTTCCTCGCATTCAGTGCACTCAAGAGCGACCCCAGCCACGAGCGTAAGTTTGCCCCCAAGCTCTGCTGCTCAATCAAGCATGCTGATTCTCAAAAGCGCCAGAACATGCAAGTTCTGTGATAGTCCTGATCACCTAGCAAAGGAATGGTATGTATCATGCTGACATGTCCCATTGCATCTACTGATGAGATCCAGTCCTGATAAACCTGCCGAACAATGCAGAAACTGCCTTCAGGAAGGCCACCGAGCATCAGGCAAGTAGCTCCCGATGCTGAGATTTCTTCTGACCGAAACAGATTGCACAAACGAACGAGTCATGGTGTGCCGCAATTGTGATACACCAGGCCACGTTGCTCGCGAGTGCACGGTACGTTTTGAACCGGGCTGCTCCAACATCACAGGTTACTGACCAACCCCGTTGTAGGAAAAAAAGGATTGGGCCAAGCACAAATGCAGACGTAAGTCCTACACCCCTCTCCCGATTGTGAATCTTCAAGACTAACGAGGTTCGACAGATTGTGGAGAATTCGGTCATGGCTCAGAAAACCGCTGCGATCCCGAGAAACGAAAAGCTCACCAGGAAGCTAAGGCTGCTGCTGAAGCAGAGAACGGTGATTCGAACGACTTTGGCGGCGGTGATGCTGCGGGCGGCGACGACAGCTGGAAGCAATCGGGCAACGACTTCGGAGGTTCTGGTCAGGGCGGCTGGGAGAACGATATCACTCCGTCAGCTCCTGCTATCTCTGTAGGTGGTGGTGGCGGCGGCTGGTAAGAAGCACCGGAATGATTTGCCCACGTCTCGAAAGGCATTCTCACATCCAGAGCAAAAAGCAAGCAGATGATTGGATGGCTTTAGCCATGAGGGTGCCGATGGCATCGACCATGAGGATGCGACACAACATGCATTCTCCAGAATTCAAGGACAGAAACGAACAGGATCTCGCTACTTAGCTCAAGGTATCGGTATAGATGCAATCAAATCCTTTGATCTCACCGCTCGTCACCATCCTTCTGTTTGCTACTGTCTTGCCCAAGCTCATTGACATCTAGAAAGCTCAATTCTCAGGCTCGAGTCAGGCTAAGACTCGTCACGTGCTTCCAGGTCGGAAGCAAAATCCGAGATGGCTCCGGCGAAGCGTTTCCGAGAGCCGAAAATTCTATGGCAGGAAGCAGCATCAACTTGAGACAGCTCACTGTTGTTGCGCCATCGTGCTCGTTCAAGACCTTGGTGTACGCCGGGACGCGGAACGCCCTGGGAGCACGCAGGTCACTACGAATTCGTTACAAGATCGGGCGAGAGACGTAGCGACTAGGTTGAGCAATTCGATCAGCACAAAACCTCGATGATGACAAGCACTAGCTCAAGGTAAACGAAGGAGCAGCTTCAAGCATTAGCCAGAGGCAACGGAATTGCATAACCCCATACGCAGCTATTGAACACCATGGCGCCTTCCGGTTCCACAGACCCGCGTGTAACACCTCTGATGTCCTTGATAGCAGGCGGCACAGCAGGAGGCATAGAATCCTTTTTAACCTACCCTTTCGAATTCGCCAAAACGCGTGTTCAACTGCGTGCTGAAAAGGGCATACCGACACCTCGCAATCCGTTCGTGGTCGTTGGTCAGGTTATCAAGAACGAAGGCGCTCGTGCACTGTACCTCGGCTGCAGTACGCTTGTCGTCGGAACGATCGCTAAAGATGCCATTCGATTCATGTCCTTCGACAGCATCAAGCAAGCGTTCGCAGATCCAGAAACTGGAAGCCTTAGTCCACTTCGAAGTCTGCTTGCGGGTATGAGTGCTGGTGTTGTAGCTAGCACATTTGCTGTAACGCCCACAGAGCGCATCAAGACCGCGCTGATCGACGATGCGAGGGAGACGGCAGCAGCGGGCAAGCCACAAGCTGAAAGGAGGTTTAGAGGAGCGTACCATGCTACCAAGGAAATTCTTCGTACTCATGGATGGTATGGCGTGTACAGAGGCTACGTGACGACAACGATGAAGCAGGCTGGCACAACTTCTGTACGGATGGGGACATACAACATCCTCAAGGAACTCACGACGAAGTACGAGATTAAGCAAAACACCATCACGAGTTTTGGAAATGGGGCGGTAGCAGGCATTGTGACAACCTATGCGACTCAGCCAATTGACACGATCAAGACGCGCGCGCAGAGCGCGAAGGGTGCGGGAACGGTGGAGGCGTTCAAGGGGATCATTGAGGATTATGGGATTAAGGGCTTGTGGCGGGGGAGCACGATGAGGTTGGGGAGGACGGTGTTTGCGGGTGGGATTCTGTTTACGGCTTATGAGCAGGTCGTTGCGATACTTATACCGGTCATGGGAAGAAAGGATGTTGATCCGGAGAAGAGGGCTGCTGTGCAGTGAGTGGTCAGTTGAGAAGCAACAAAAAGGAGGAATCAAGTGAACGATGATGGGACCGAGATCTTTTGATCCTGTCCCGCCCCAGATCTGGAGTCTGGCGGAACCCTCAGTTTTGCCGGACCCTGGCTTCTGGTCAAGCATGAAGACCGTGCTACCGCGGCGATTGATGGCCGCACAACAACCCCATCACACCAGAATCACGGTGATAGAGATATCCGATCCCCGCGGCATTGCTGCTGTTCCAACTTAGTCTCTGTGGATCGACTGCCAGGTCTTCAGGACGTCGGGTCAACGAGACTGAACTTAGCTTGTCATAATTGCATCGACCAAGCCTACCGTGGGAGCACGCATTCACTGATCAGACCACCTTCACGCCTGCCGTGCCTCATCGACTGCTGCCAACCTTGGCATATTCTGCTACATGAGCGCAAATATTCGGCGGGATCAGGACTCCTGGCACCCTCTCGGGCGATCTATATTGTATGTGGCACCTGCCTGGAAATCGCGCCACGTGCACTAGTACTCACCTTTAGTCCAACCGCAGCTGCGCTCTTAACTTCGGCAAGTCTATTCATCCACTCTGACTCGACCAATCTGCACGGTGGTTCTTTGTTACAACCAACAAGTTGCTGTACGCCTCAATGAAATCTCAGCTAGCTGGCACTACTTCGGCGCATGAGAGCACCACTGTCGATCAGATGAGCCATAGTATGGTGCTAGGTTAAGGACAGTATACATGGTGTCATGGTTCGAGTGGGAGTAGCAGATGGGATGATCACGCGAAAGGTCGCGTAGAGCAGCTAAATGCACGCGGCTGCTCTGTTTATGCCTCCTGGTCGAGATGCAGATGAATACATCTGGACGGCCGAACGACAACGAAAATAGGACCATTCGTTCACGCCTGACCCAAGCTCATCTAGCTACGATCCTCCGCACTCCTCAACCGGGCAGTCTTCAACAAAATCAAATCCCGATCCTCTTCCTTCGCCCTAGCTTCCCTCTCAGCCTCTTCCATTGCTCTCCTCTCCTCTTCCCGCATCTCATTCCTTCTCTTCTCAATGACTGCCTCCATTGTCCTCGTCCAATTAACAATGACTTCCGCCGTGAGAGCAGCGTGACTAATCTGCGCCACAATACCCCGCTCGTCGGGATCTCCAACCTCTTCGAAATTCGTGTGCGTTAGGAAGATCTTGTTGACGATGAGTTTCTTCCCCTTCGTCTCGATGTAGTCGCCGACGTCGTATGGGTGCTTGCCGAAGACGAAGACGCATGAGTTGGTGAACTCGAGGAGGACGCCACTGAAGGCGAAGGATAGGCCGGTGAGACCTGTCCAAAAGGTGCCGAGGTCGTGGGCGGCGCCTTTTGCGAAGAATTGGACTAGAAGTTACAATTAGCGGATCCTTGATGGAGTTGGAGAGGAGTGAGTACATACTGTAGAGGAAGAGAATAATGCCAACCATGACGATACAGAGGATCGCCTCGAGCTTCCGAAGCAGAGAGTTAATGCCACGCTGAGCTTGAGCGCGCACATTAAGCTGCAGGCCGATGCGCTGAACCAGCTTCTCAAGCTCATCTTGTGTCACATTTCCATCGCAAGACTCATCGAGCTGCGTAAACAAATCTTGAGCATGGCTGGTATCTCGATGCATATCACGAAGTTGCTGGTCGATATGGAAGCGTGTGAGCGCTTGCTTTCCGCGTGCTATACTGTTCCAGATCTTGTTGGCGTATGCAGACCACATCTCGTTATCGCCACCGCCATTGGAGATCTGGTAGTATAGGTCATTGCTGTCAATTGGCAAGAACAATACTCTGCAGACTTTGCGTACAATGCCGAGGGTTTCGGCTGATACATGCGGGTCGACGAGATGTTGTAGTTTTTTGATGGTCTCGAGTTCATCAAAAGCACGTTGAGATCGAGGTCCCATCCAGCCCTGGACATATTGGACTGAAGCGAGCTCGAGGACGATACCTTGTCCAAATATGATAGCGAAGGCGATCATGAGGAATTTGAATGCCCTTTTGAGTTCGTTGACCCAGTTGTAGACTGTGGCTGTGTCCTTCGCGATGTTGGCGCCGAGGGCATGGTGGAAGACACGGCCGACCATGTTGTAGCAGACGGCTGCCCAAAGCAGGAGCACCATTCGCAAGGTGAGAGTCCTAGCAAGACGCTTGAACCCAGCTAGGCTTCGGGACATTGAGCAGACCCATGACAAGAATGCTGCAAGGATCCTGCCACACCAGAGCAAGATCCAGAAGCTCCCCCATGCGCAGAAAAGCCACTTTGAAAGCTCGAATATGGTAGCGCCCAGCTCTTTGGGGCCGATCGTGAGGTGTGCCGGTAAGGCATACCTTGCTACCAGGAAGAATATGATGAACGGGATGCCTGTCAAAAGAGTAATGGCCATGCCTCTGACGAGAGCCGCCTGATCTTTCCATGCCCTATGGAATCGATCAAGTGGTAAAGGTTTCTGTTTCTGCTTCGGTCTCGAGAGTTCCATCGAACGTCGATAAGATGGCATTGCTGGGACAGATAAGGCCTTTGGCTTCTCCGAGTTCGGGGTTCCAAGAGGAACTTCTTTGATCACAGTATCGGACTTTTCCTTGTCATTCTGCATGTTGAAGGGGAGTGCCTGGGAGGAGGATTCCGTGGGTAGCCCGTGCACATAGCCTCCATTGGTCGCCATCTCAGACACGAGCTTGAGGAAGGCGATTGTTAGCCACTAACCGGTACTGAGGGTGAAGG
Source organism: Knufia obscura (assembly GCF_036327395.1). Lineage (NCBI taxonomy): Eukaryota > Fungi > Ascomycota > Eurotiomycetes > Chaetothyriales > Trichomeriaceae > Knufia > Knufia obscura. The sequence goes on from NW_027042691.1 coordinate 1,251,184, forward strand.
AAGGCAGAAAGTTTGGTGTCGTACCAGACAGAACGAGCTGTTCCGCAAGGTGCGAAGGAATGTTTCTATATCTCAGTCAGTCGAGGACATTTCGGCGATGTGCACAACTCCTAGCGATAGAACCGCGTCCAGACCTCAGCTGGCTCGTATCGCATAACTCAGAGGAAGAATACGATTGCTTGGTGCAGTATGCTTCCAAACTGAACCTGGAAAACTACTTCCCAAGCAATCCGCGGCGATCACCAGTAAGAAGAAGGCGCAACACCTTGATCAAACGCTTGAAGAGTCGCGTGGCTCATGGAGCACACCACAATGTTGTTGGCTGCATGGTGGTAGAACTCAATTGCACCTCACACAGAGGAAAGCCAGATGAGGCCAGAGAAGCAAGAGCATGCACACATGGCTTCGCACACTGTAAGGTCATCCCGAACAGGCAGCCACACGAGAGAGCTATCGAATACTCGTTGTCCCTTGGACTAATCCGGCATCGACCTCCTGTTCAGGCAGGGTCGCTTCAAGCTGTAGTCGGTGCAAAAGTCTTAGCCATGCAGCGCGAGTGCCAGCGCTGCGCCGTACTTCAGCTGTCGGAAATCGCTGTGGCTTGGTGCATGAGTCTGATTGGTGCCGTGATCAGTTTTACGCCCGCCGCTAGCCGGAAGCCATAAGGCTCGACTATCATAGATGCATCGTGCAGCCAGCCACGGTGTTCGGGGGGCAGAAACTTTGCGAAGCCCATATTGTGTCCAATAACTTGGCATTCGAGTTCTAGACAAACGAACAGCCGAGGCGTAAGTCGCTTCGCTTATGTACGAGGCTCTTGTAGCTGCTTCGCTTGAAGCCAGCTCGCTTACTATACGACAGCATTTGTGCAGGTGTTGAGAATGAGCTGAAACTCGCGATGTGCTGTGGTATGGTTTGGTGTTCAGTTAGCAATGCAAGGTGAACATGTGCGCGCATATGCCACTCATAAGTAGCGGAAAGAATTCCCGTGCTGATGTAGATTTGATGGTCCGTGCATGATGACTGGTGCCAATACAATAGTGATAAATGTGAGTGCTTGGTGCGGCTGAACTGTAGTACCTGTGGTGTTCTCTTGCTTCAAGCTAAACATCAAAAAGTTCGGCTTTGGCGTTGCTGTGCGTTGCACATGACCTTTTGGAAGCTCAAAAGGTCTCGCTTGCTCACGTGATTTGGCATCCCTGAGCCTTTCCGGTCATCCGGTCTGCTCAGCATCAGCATTGTGACACACTTAATCGCGTGGAGGGCAGCGCAGATTTCTCAGAGACTGCTTACCCTACTTCAAGGGCTCAGTCGACATCGATGTATTCCTCTTCCGCACGTAATAAGCAGCAACGAATGAGAGGGGCACCTTTGGCATGGGCCGGGGCAGTCTCACGCGGCCAACACCACGCAGCTATCGTTTTCGGTAACTGTCTTTTGCACCTCTCAGTGGGCTAGCCCTATGATACTGGAGGGCGTCGAACAGCGGGGAGTTGGATACCCGATCGCTTGTTGAAAGAGAAGCAATGGTCGAAAGAGCAGGACAAAGCTTTACAGACCGTTCAAAATGGTCTTGAGAGCTGAGCTTCGAGTGCGCAGTTGCTATAGTCCGAAGAAACGACTCTTCTTGACGGCCGCGAGTCTTTGGAATGCAAGGTTTGAGGAAGAAACCTCGTTTCTTACTGTTTGCAGGCAAAAGTTGACGCTGATGTTCTCTGAAGCTTCTGGGTTCGGAGAACAAGCGATGATGTTTTTCGCGGTAGAGGTAGGAATAGGAGGGCGATGAACAGACTCAGAATTGGTGATATGGGTGCTGAAGGAACGCCCATGCGCAGCGTGTGTTCGGCTTCTACTCAGGCGCCTAACGGTTCAATGGCAAGTGTGAGGAACACTTCAATCGGCAGGCAGTCGCTCTTGTGTCCATCAGCTTCAACACAAATTCACGAGCACTTCACTATATTCTCACATGTTTTCACTTTCTGACCAACGTGCGCTTCCTTTTCACCGACTCTTCCCAAGATTCTGCTTGTGCCTTGTTGCGATCATCTTCATACATTGCTATCAACTATTCGAAGGACATTTGCCATCTTTCCAACATGTCAACCTCACCTTTACAACCAGCCAAAGACAATGCGCAAGTCGGACCCTCGTCCAGTCCCTCTACATTCATCGGAACCGTCCCAATCACGGCCCGCAGGTGAGTCACTGTGCTCTAGAGCGCGCGCACACAAGAAGCTAACATCAGTAGCTGGACGCAATCCGAGATCGTTACGATCTATGTCGGCCCGAAACGCAAAGCCTTCAGAGCGCACAAGGACCTCCTCACAGCTAAATCAGCCTATTTCAAGAAGTGCCTAGAAGATAACAAATGGGCCGAAGGGGCATCCAAGGAGATTCACTGGGACGGGGAAGATGACACAGTTGAAGCAGTCGAGATGATGATCGATTGGCTGTATGGCGAAGACCTCACGCTCGACCATGCTCCCTGGCCAGTCAGTCGGCACGTCGTTGATTGCTACAAGCTCGCCGACAAGCGTCTAATGTACGGCTTTAAGAACGCCCTTGTGGATGCTCTTCGTCAGAGGCTTAACCGGGACGACAACCCCCGCTACGTCACTATCGATTCACTGGAACACGCGTACACATGCCACCTAGAGACAAGTCCACTGTACAAGTGCATGCTTGAAAGCGTTGTTTGGGGCGTAAGCATTCGCGAAAGTATATACAGACTTGGTGGTCCATGGGAGTGGAGGTTGTCCAAAGCACTTGAAAATCATGGAATCGCACGGGATCTGACGCAAGAATTTGCATTCGGTCCAAGAAAGAATCCAGCTACTGCCCGAGGGTGTTGTTATCACGACCATTCCGATGGGCCATGCTGCGGCTTGAACAACCTTGAAGACGATTCTGACGATCCATCAGACAACGATGTCAGAAGCAGCTCGGCGAGCGGGAACAGTTCTGACACCGATGCATAGCATAGGTCCACACAAGGGTCATTAAAGAAGGAGATTACCATGCAGTAATGCTACAAACCACGCGACGTATGGGATGTGCTACGGTGGTCACATCACGCGCCGATCAGAATGAATGACACGAATGCGCTGCGCAAAGCCACAACTCATCCATGGCGAAGTAATGACTCGTTCGTGAAGCCACTGGACGTGCTTCACTTCGCGCAGTGACTTGCGCAGACTGCAATTATTAGCTCGAGCTTGGGCAGCGGACTACGCGAAGTACACGTTTGCGCATTAACTTTGAGCAGCAGTGAAGTTGCGAAATGCCAGCCCTTGGACCAGGCACACACCAGGAAATGAGCGTGAAGGGTGGGTGGGCTTTGATACATCTAATAAGGCACCAGATGGGGAAGATCTGCTGAGTGTTGTAACGATATTTCATAGCTTGCTTGCTTGCAATGCGGGTATCCTAAACACAAAACGCCGACCAGCTCAGCATATATCAGCATAATCAGTGCCTGGGTATCCTCAAACGCCGCTAGCAACAGCGAACATCCAGCCTGGTATGTCTATAGATGTCACATTTCCCACAACCATCCTCCCTCGTGTATCCATCCCTCTTCTTCCATAATCTTACATAATCTTACCATCCTCTACCACCTCCGAACCATACTCCTCCCCATACTCCCCTGATGATAGCTATTCCTCGACGGCCCAATATCAATCATACTCATCTCCGCAGCCAGCGGATCATCATAGTGTCTCTGCTGCTGCTGTGGCTGCTGAGGCGCAGGCTCATGCGAGACGTGATTCTCATAGCTGTAATCGCTTCGTGCATCATACGAATTGCTTCTTCCACGGCTCTCGTACGTGTCACGCGGATCGTAAGACCCGCGTCGATCATTCTGCACAGCGGGCGAAGAGTAAGCATTGTATACTTGTGGAGGCTGCTTCGTTGGTATGTATTGTAGGGCTTTCTGCTGGTCACCGTAGTCGTCGTACGAGGTGCTTCGTGGTGTGTACGAGTTGCCGACTGGTACCTGGTACTCTGATAGTGGTGGTCGGTTCATATGGTTTGATAACCTGTTGTCGTATGATGGCCGTCGGTTAGTCGGCGGTGGTTGGTCATAGCGTTGCTCATCGTAATGGCCTTGCTGAGGCGAACTCGCCAAAGCTGGCGAGGAGATCGCAGCAGCCGCTTGTGAACCGTATGGCTGATTTGGCAATGGTCGAGCTGCTGCCGGCATGGCCTCTTGTAATCTGTTTCGGCCTCCAATGAAGCTGTTGGGGGTTCCCCGTGCTGCAGGAGAGCTGGTCGGCTGCGGTGTCGCTGGTGCAGGACTGCTGTGGCCAGAGGCCGAGTTGCCGTGGTGTCGGATGACCACTGGGGAAGCTCTCGCTCCTTGCGGCCTGCCATCATTCTTCGACCGAATGTGTATGACATGCTCTGGCTTCCTGTTCTTGCGTTCCGGCTCTGGTGCCCATGTATCAGCTGGCAAGTGATCTGAGGGGTCAATTTCTCGACCATCATTGCCGATGATTGGTCCCAATTCTCGTATCTTCTCAACTTCCTTCAGCCTTTGTGATTCTTTGGACTGCTCGGGAGTTTCAAATCTGGTCCGTTCGTTGGTCACAGGACTTGTGCCAGGATTCAGCACGTCGTAGCAGTCAGGACCAAATGGCATAGTATTCAGCTTCTTGGGAGATGCTCCGACCGCTTTCCTTGCAACCGTCGGTGGGAGGCCAGGGCTGGGTGGTGCGTCCTCAACCGTAGGCTGTAGCGCATCGTCGTATCCAGTCTGATAGCCGTCGTGGGGCATATACGGCTGTGTCTGCTCAGCCATGCGTGATACAGGACCTAGATTGCGGATTTCGTATGAATTTTGACGGCTGCGTTGCATTGACCTTTGCTGAGATGGCTGAGGATCCATGGCATGTGGCTGAATATCGTATGTGCTTCTACGGTTGTAGAGCTCGAGCTGCTGTTGTGGTTGCTCATACTGCTGTGGCGTGGGAGCGTATATACTGTGTCTTTGCGATTGAGGCTGCGATTGGGGTGTATGTGGGCTTGGCTCGTACTCGTCCTTGTGCGAGTCATAACCGTCTTCAAGAGCTTGCAAAGGACTTCGGTCGCTAACCGATGACCTCTTTTGACCTATACGTAGCGGTTGAGGTATGTAGGCAGAAGGAGGATACTCGCTGCGTGGTTTTCTTGGAGTTGTATCTCGGTGCTTTGGAGGCAATGGTGGCGGAGCATCTGTCTGGGGTGCATGGGCATACACTTCTTGTTGGCTCATAGATTGGCGTAAAGGACTGTCAGCATATGCTGGAGTTCTGGTTGGGGTATTCTCGAGCCTGCGCTGGTGGTGGTACTGGACAAGCTGACTGTCTGAATTAGAGGAGGTAGGAGTAGGACGGTGTGCAGGCGATGGGTGCTGTGGAGTGACAGGCTCAGAATGCATATGCACAGATTGCGGTCGCTGAGGTTGCTGCCAGATCTCATCCTCTCCGGGGTAAGCTGAATTAGTATCCGCATGCGCGGGCATATACTCGAGCTGACGTTCCCTACGTGGTTCCGGTCCAATGTCGTATTGGTTATGAGATTCGGATTGGTAGTCTCTATGCTGGCGGCCCAGAGGTAATTGCCATGGCTGTTGGTGCTGCTGGATGGGCATTGATTGTGTTCGGTGATGTCTTTGGAGATATTCATGCTGGCGTTCGTCTGGCTGAACCTGTTCATACTGCTCGGGCTCATCGTAGTATAGCTCCTGCGGCTGTTGAGGTGGTAATGGACTCTCAGATCTGCCGCGAGGACGAGTGGCCACCGGGGCATGTATCTGTTGCTGGTTGTGTTGCTGTTGTTCGTCGTGAGCGACCTTGGGCGGCTTTTGTGGTGCAGCCTGTTCCAGTGGGGCAGGTGAAGACTGGGCAAGAACTGAACCACCAGGGCTTTGAGGCAATGGTCGCCTCTTGATCTCTCTAGGGCCCAGCGAGCGCGAAGCAGGCAGTGAGATGTCTGAGCCAGACACTGACTCAGCAGGCTGCAATGACCTTTCCCGGGTCTTCTTCTTCTCTTGCGGTTGCTCTCTGGTGTCGTAATATGTGAGCTCGATTCGTATATCCCCAGCATATTTCCCCTTGAAAGTCAGAGGGTGCCAGGAATCACTTTGTCCTCCTCCTGGCTTGATGACGTCCACCAGGTCGATCCATCCTTCACCAATGAGTTCCGTCTTCTTGTCGTCGTTGAAAATCGAGCACTTCAGCTTGTAGTAGTCGGGTGAGTCGTGGACATCGAATCGGAGTTCCTGGTCCCTGCCAACGTTAGTATTGATTCGATGGGAACTGTGGGCGCTGTGCATACCATTTGGGCGTTTGTCCTCCCCTTCGATCTGTGTCGGTCTTCTTTGCCCATTTGGCCAATCTCATAGCACAGTATGGGTCTTGCTTGCCCATTGTCTTCCTATTAGGAAGGTTCTTTGCTCGATCGACGACTGCAACGAGGGTTCCGATTGCTGGACCATCAAGGGTCATGTCGCAGAAGATGCCAGCAGCGTGGCCTGCTCGAGGCTGTTTTGACTTAAGGATAGCCATGGCGGTGGTAATATGTTCGATGTCGCCAATATTGATACCACAGGCCGAGTCGAGTTCGAGGTCGAGTATCGAGTAATACCTGTTAATGAGGGACTATCGAAGGCTCCAAGCACCGCCTCAAATGTCGTCGTAATGAGTGAAGGTCGACAGTTAGAGATTAGTATGGGTACATTCACTGCGAAATCATATCGAAATGTCACTGTACGACCTAGTCAACCAAGACAGGCAGCGTACATGCAAGTGAGAAGCGAAGTGTGGAAGGACCTAGAGTCAAAGTGTGAATGCTCTGTTGGTGGTATGTGCAGTCTCCAGCCATCCACATTTAGAGTTTCGCAGCAGCAGAGAAGGCTGGGAACTTGCATCAATAGCACACGTTCAGTGAAACATATTCCATCGTACTGCACCTTCTCTGCAAGGGTCTTCCTTCTTCGTCCATCCTCCCATGAACCATCCGTGACGAGTGTACAAGTGGTGAGTTCTCATTGCTGCCATTTTTCACTTGTTTACATTGTGTCGGAGGCTGAGATTGGGAAATAACGCCAAGCATTTACGCGTTCTCGGAAGTCGCGGCTACGGCTGCTAGCTTCTGATTGGTGGGCCTGAAAGCGGGCGCTAACCAGCTCGGAGCTCCGAGAACCTGGGTCGAAGTTTGGTGTCGCAACCTCTACTCTTCCTACACTACTACTCTGGATAATGGCAACGACGACCATGAACTTGATACCTGTGACTGACCATCTCAATAAGCTGCTCGACCGTCGCCAACATCCAAAAACCATATGCCCGTCCGAGGCGGCAAGAGCGCTATCGAGGTCGGAGTTGGATGAATCTGGTGTGGATTGTTGGCGAGATCTGATGCCTGCATTACGAGAGCTCGCATTTGAGCTGCGGGATCAGGGACAGCTAGAGATATTGCAGAAAGGGGATGTTCTACCATCTACTCAGACTCTAGAGGACACCACCGGTCCAATACGGCTCAGGCGCGTTCGTGGCTGATGCTCGGCTGGGTACAATCGATGTCTAAGTATTGCAAGTTGATCACGAACTTGACTAATATGTTCATCGTAACACGCGGTCTGGTGCGATTCACGTGTACAATCATGGTCCTCAATTGACACCTTGCGAACCTCGAGATTGGGGAGACCATCAGTAACTCGCATACTCTATGCCATAAGCTTCCACAACTCGCCGCCAAGACAACCTCACTGAGGCCACCAGCTTGGACATGGAATCTCAATATCACGGCGCCCTCGATGCCGCACTAATTTTATTACAACACACGAAGGAGCATGCTTGCGCGCGTTTGGATCTTGATGCAAGTTGCAGCGTAGCACAAGGCCCTCGTTATGTACGGAGCAGTCCGTACGAGCTATTGGACGAATGAACGTAGCGATGTCAGCTAGTCTCCAGTCGAGATGGTCGAGGCGATGGGTATCGCGCTAGTCTGTTGATGGGGCGATCCGAAAAACGCCTCAGACAGACAACATAGAATCGGACAGAGCAGACTTACTAGTAGCCGGCACATGTTTGGCGCACAAGGTGTCCAGCAGGCAGAGTCCGTAGCCACTTCTTCCCCGGTTTCTTAAGATTCGTTATTGTTCTCGCGCGGAAGGTGCTCTTTTGCTTACGCAAAACCTATCAGGACAGGAAAGATTGAAAGGAGTAGTCGCCAGCCCGTTTTACCATGAAATACGAATACCGCGTTGAAGCTGCATCGTTGGCCGTCTGCACCTTTTCATTCAGCATTGAATGAGCAGAGGCATCCGCGCAAGAGGCAAGACTGATGGGCCGTGCAATCTATCCAAAACATAGACTTGATCTATGCTACCGGGATCTTGAAATTGCTCTTCCATTGAAGCACGCTAGATAAGCTCGACTACCACTGTCCCCCAGTAGCCCTCGAACATCCTTACGCCTCGTCCTTTCCCCTGTATTGCCCTACTTCGTGTGTTTGTGTCCGAATTCTTGAGTCAAACGCCCAACATTTACAATCCTAGCAGGACAGTGATCTGCCCTCGCTCGTACCGCCAGGTCTGGGCCTTGGCAGCGGCGTTCTCGACGTTCTGAAGCAACGAGATCGCAACGGCTCTGAACTGAGCTCCCGTGCCTTTTTGCCCAAGCTTAGCAAGGTATATCTGGCAAGACTGGACAGACGGCTGCAATTCGCCATATACGCTCTATCTCGTGGCCAACCAGCTTCTAGCCTTGAAGGAGGGTTGATCATCACCTTGTTGATCTGCTGCATCTCTTCTTCATTCATTCGAGTTCCTTCAAATTGAGCTCCTCCAAGCATGCTGTGTGCCAGTCTTTCTTCTGTCTACCGCTTCTGAAGTCAACGACAGAATACCGCCGTAGCTTACGTCTTGTAGGCCGAATATCGGCCTTCGCGTACTGCCAATGGGCAGCGTACACTCTGTATTGAAGGTCAACTCTTCGCACTAGGCTCGCGATCTGTGATAGCGCTCGTAGTTGGCGGGAAATCCAACATGAAGTCGCGGCGCATTTTCGATGAATGTTTTTCAACGTTCGCCGTTTCATTCTCCAATATCCGGCAACAATAGTTCCAACATCCCCTTCGTTTGTATAGCTTGCTTCGACCTCTCAGCCTCCTCCTGCATCCTCACATGCAACTTGTTCACTAGACGTGACACAGTCGGACTAGATCCCACCTGTGCCGAGTAAAGATCCATCATGATCATCGCCACCTGCACACATATTTGGGTGTACTGCGTGGTTGAGATGTTAGTCCAGATCCAGTGTAGTACAGGCTGCAGGGTGTCCTCGTTTCTGTTCTCCAGGGCAGCTCTGAGAGCACTTCTGTACCGAAGCTCGTTCAGTATCGAGAGGACAACCGGGCGCTGCTTGGTCGCTATAGCATGATCCAGTGCTTCCGCGTATCTCGTTGCATGCATCGCTCGGTCCCAGCTTTTCATCTTCTTATCTGTTTTTGTTCTGACGTTTCCTTCAATAATAATGTCTGCGCCATCGCCGTTGAAATCGCGTCCTCGGAGTCGTCGTTCCCAGCCAGCACCCCTTTTCTTCGCGAGTTTTGCTTTCTTTCGGTCGTGCTCCTCGATCTTTCCCGCGAGCAATGCTTCCATTTCTCTTTGTCGTTCTCGTTCACGGACTTTTTGTTCACCTGACAGCCTTGTCTTGATGCTCAAAGTGCCGTCCGACATTCCGACCGCGATGTGCTTGTCTTCTCTGGCCGCAGAAGTAATCACCTGTAAGCTCAAAATCGGCGAGGCATATTTCGAGCCCGCGACCACATTCCAGCCTGTCGTCTCAAACACCTTCATGTGTCCATCTAGACCACCCGTGACAAGCCTCGAACCCTGCGAAGCAAGACACATCGACGTGACAGTCTTCTGATGGTTCTTGATCATATGCAACGGCTTGCCCGCCACAACATCGAGAATCGCAACCTGATTGTCTGCCGATGCCACCAATTGTGTCCCCGACGGCATACACAACACATCCTCCACAGACGTCGCATGCTTAAATGTCATAACAGCAGCTTCCGGTGTCCGCGCATCCCATAATCTCACAGTCGAGTCATAACTCCCCGACACCAGAATATTACTGTTTGAACCGGACAGAAAGCACCCACTCCTCACATAGTCGCTATGCCCTCGAAACGTAACGATCGAGTTATCGCTCGGGAGATCCCACAACCGCACAGTATTATCATCACCGCAGCTCATGAGACTCGTAGTCTCCTTCGGACTCCACCTCGTAACATGCACAGGTAATTTCTGCTCCTTCCATGTCTTCAAGATAGCTCTCGAGTTCACATCGAACGCCTGAATCGCGCCCGTCTCATCACCTGCCACGAGGACCCGTCCGTCATGTCTGAGCTCGCCGCTATATGCCACATCGTCGAAGCGGGTTATGGTCTTGAGGAGTTTGCGGGTTCGCGTTGAATATAGCTGGATTCGGGCGCCGGTTGAGACGACGAAGGAGTCTGAGAGGTTGGTTGCGCTGGATATCGACGTCGGTTGCGAGATGTGCGTTATACCGTGCTTGGTGGGTGAGATATGTTTTATTGGAGTTTTGAAACTGCGCCAGTAGAGCTGTTCGGGGGAGAGTGAGGATGGTCGCGATGGGAGCTTGATTTGTGCGACAGGCTGGACTTCTGCTGCCATCTTCCTTCGACGTTTCGTCCCCGAGACGCCTCAGTCAATGTACAATCGAAGAAGCGGCTGGCGCAAGACATGGCAGTATCGCGATTACCACCAAAATTTACTGGCGGCAAGCTTATCGATAAGCTAAAACGCCAGTCCGACTGGGGCTAGCGCGACATGCTAGCTACCCTACCCACCCCTACCTTTCTACCTAGCCTCGCCGTAGTACTGTATGCTACACAGAATCTGATCGGGCTACTCTTCGTGCTGGACTGTCCCGAATACATCGTTCGGTACAACGTGCTGACTGCAGTGTACAGATCATGATTGATGCCAGTTTGTACAAACGCAAATGCCATGTCAACGGGCTCAAGTTTTTATTCAAGCTGCCCAACTCGTGAAGTTTGCTGCATGCAGAGGCACATGGCATGAGCGATATCTCAAGTGTTTCGCAACCCGTCGTGCATCGTTGCACCGAGTCCGAAATGCTATGTGTTCTTCTCAGCAGGTGTACGTCCACCCGGTGTACATTTGCCATACGGCAACACCGTATAAAAGAGTGCTGAGCCTCAAAGAAACAAAAATTCGATATGCCGAGGCAAAAGCCGCTGATAAGGTAAGCAAAAATCAGGCGCAAAACCCAATCTACGGCGTGGGTCAAGCCTAAATTGGCATCTTTAAGCTTTCGAAAATGAAAACCAAGGTGAGCATGGCTTCCATCGATCTGAAACTTGCTTTCCTCAAAAGTGCTGCAGATTTTGTTACGGACGAAGCTGGTCCATGGACGAGCTGGTTTATTAATACTAGTATGCGTCCAAACATGACTGAAGACATCCGTGTTGCCCTTATTTGGAATCAGCGCCATTTTCAGACGCCTTGTTGAGGCAACCCATCACGAGCCCATGTGCTTCTACACCCCGCTAAGGCGAAACACGAACAAACAGCCGTGCGGCGTCCTAATTGAGATGTTTGATCTACAGCAGATGTGCACGTTGCATGTGCTTTGGGCTGAAGGTGGACCATTATGAAGATAACAATCGTCGAGTCATGCACGGATCGTCCTTCCCGTGTTGAGGTATTTCGGGTCATGATTGGTCGTAGCAGGCAACCCAGCCGAGGCAGGGGCGAGCTACCGGTTCCGCCCAACAACCGAAGCGTCGACAGCCAGTTTCTATCACTCCACTCATTCTGATGTTCTTCCCGAAGCAACAGGGATAACTTCGAGATTTTCCTTCATTATTTGTCCTGTATCTCTTTTCAGGAGGACTCCAGCACATCTTTGAATATTATCCAGCTGTCCATGCAATTTCTCGCGTCCTTGATTTCATACGACCTTGAACAACAGGAAAGCATCCTTCATTCATATCTGGTACCCTCCCAGATTACCACGGTCGTTCTTGTGGCATCTACGGTATCAGTAGCAAACACACCTCGGTGCTACTTCGTTCAGAGCGGCAACGAAGTCCGAGAACTGCCAATATTCCCAAGCCATGACTGAGAAATCAGTCGAGGAGGCCGCGGTGGCCAACCCGATACCGAAGCAACATTCGTTATTCCGACTTGTGACAGACCAGGCCAGGATAGACGACGATGTCCTAAACTACCAATATGAGGGCTCCGGGAGTGCCTCGGATCCTTATGTAGTCACCTGGATCCCAGACGATGCTGGCAACCCAATGAACTGGAACAAGGGCCTGAAATGGACAATTGCCATGTTGGTAGCTTTCGAGTGTTTTGCCACAGCCTTCAGTTCCAGCGCCTTCAGTGGCTGTCTAAGAGAACTCACCGCACATTTCCAAGCAAGCACAACACTGTTGACAGCAGGTATCTCACTGTTTGTGCTAGGCTTCGCGCTTGGTCCGCTTCTATGGGCTCCACTTTCCGAGATGTATGGTCGGCAAATCATCTTCTTCATTACTTTTGGGTGTTTTACTGCCTTCATGGGGGGCGCCACTGCGGACAGCACGTTAGCAACTCTTCTGGTGATGCGCTTCTTTGGTGGCTCTTTTGGCTCATCGCCGTTCACAAATGCGGGGGGTGTCATAGCAGATATCTTCTCTGCTAACGAACGAGGCGCGGCCATGGGTATTTTCGCCCTTATGCCCTCCCTCGGACCCACTACAGGTCCGTTCATCTCAGGGTTTCTCGGGCAGAGCGAAGGCTGGAGACCCGTTATGGGGTTGATGGTGGCCCTGGGAGGAACACTTTGGGTTCTCGGAACTCTGCTCGTGCCAGAGACTTACGCTCCGGTCCTTTTACGCAAGCGGGCCGCAGAATTATCGAAACGTACTGGCAAAGTGTACAAGACGAAGGTCGACATCGAGAAAGGTGAGATATCAGCTGCCAGAACCCTTGGCATCGCCCTTGGTCGACCGTTTGTGCTTCTTTTCATGGAGCCGATTGTTCTGATTCTTTCGATCTACATGTCAATCGTGTACGGCACTCTGTACCTCCTCTTCGGCGCCTTCCCAATCGTCTTCCAGGTCGAGCGTGGCTGGTCCGAAGGAGTCGGTGGGCTTGCCTTCCTCGGTGTTGCTGTTGGGATGGTTATAGCGATTGCGATCGGAGGTCCTCTCAACAAGCTCTACGTCAAAGCCGGCGCAAAGAATGGCGGTGTCTCGCCTCCCGAAGCTCGATTGATAGGATGCATGATGGGAGCCATTGCTTTCCCAATTGGAATGTTCTGGTTTGCGTGGACGACTCCTCGTTCGATTCACTGGATCTCACCAGTTCTTGCCGGCGTCCCCTTCGGCTTCGGTCTCAATTTGATGTTCCTCGGTATCACCAACTATCTGATCGATGCCTATACGATTTTTGCAGCTTCAGTACTTGCCGCCAATACAGTTCTGAGGTCACTATTCGGTGCTGCTTTCCCATTGTTCACCCGGGACATGTACAGCAGTCTCGGCACTCAATGGGCATCATCGGTGCCCGCCTTTCTCGCTGTGTTGATGTTACCAGCACCATTTGTTCTCTACAAGTATGGTGCGCAAATCAGATCCAAATGTGTATATGCATCCGAAGCAGAGAAAGCTATGGCAGCGTTGCGGACAAAAGCTGCACAAACGGACACTGAGTCGGAACAGCCATCACGACTACACTCAATCGACTCAGAGAAGACCGACGGCTCAGGTACGACAGCGACGGAGCCCGGCAAGCATGAACCTATTAAGTCATCTGGTCGTGCGCGAGCCACAAGCACTGCTGCTGATCCAGCGAGACTGATGAAGACAACGAGCCGCGCTGAGAGTATGGGCGAGGCGGCCGCATACGAGGCTAATCCGTATGATATCGATCGTGTCAACACGAACGCGTCGGTCGCTGGTGTTGACCTTAAGCGGGTCTGGACAAACAAGTCTCAGAGATAGGGAAAGAGACATTCATTTTGCTGCGTTCGAGCGAGATAGACTGTAAATATAGAATAATCTGATAGACACGAATGAAGCAGCGTATGAGCACGATGGCGGGTTCTTGCCAGATCTGAGGTGCAGTAGAGGCGCGGAAAATAATCCTATTGGCTAGCAGGGGTGGCGGAAGCCTCGATAAACTGGATCTTGAAGGTGCGGTGCCGCCATCGCGCATGCCTCGAAGCATAATTGCCTTGTGGAAACTCTGCAGTTGCTGCCACCTTCTGTGTAATGAACGAGTCTCAGACATATCACCTGTCATTTGCTTGAGCATAATTTTCACCGTTCTTTGATCTGTCTGGAAATAGTTGGCGGACAGTCCCACGTTTGACCTGATTCTACACGAACCGAACCTCGGAGCGCAACCTTATCAGCGCAACCCTCGAGACGTCAAATTCAAGCCAAATCAGCAACCACCTTTCGAGCAACCTTTTGAAAGCACAAGTTGTATGCTTGCCATCACCCGTTGCTGAAGCACATCAGTTCAGACTCAGTGGACGCCCGAATAATAGCAGGCAACAAGAGGGGACACGAGCTTGTCGGCTACCGCCACGATGGGAAGAGGCTACTCACTCGTGCCCTCTGGGTCAGGGCACAACTATACCGGCATGCTGACACGGAGTATCGTCTTCTCGACGGTCCTGGTGGTCTTTCTGGCTGCGACTGGCATGACGATAGCATCTATAATCGTGCCGAATTGGTTAAGCTACGATAGCGTAGTGGTAGGTTCACCTTCTTCTGTGTAGATTTGCATGCCGATGAGTATCCATTCTGAGACTATGCGAATGCAGCGGCTGATATGTCGAATTACAGGGCCACGGCAAACACGCCTCTCACATACATAAACAACTTGGCCTACACAAGCAATGTAGCAACAAGGCCACGATCGAATATGCCTCTCAAACCCTATTCTCCTCACACTCATACACGACCCTCAGCACGGAAGATCTGCAATGCACATCCTACCCACGCTACAGCGATTGCCGCGCAGGAGATCGGTACTTCTGCTCCATGTGGCGTAGCGTCGGTTTCTTGATGTCCTTTGCAGTCGTGCTCGAAGGCATGACGATAGCTGCATTTGTGGTGCTGATATTGGGAGGCAAGCAGAAAAGGGAACAGGGCTGGGGATTTATGGCCACTATGGCGGCGCTGGCGGGGTTTGTGCAGGCTGTGGGAATGAGTATTGTGGTATGTTACACGAGACTTTCTGAGACGAGGTGCTATGAAGACAGAGGGGATGCTAACAATGATACAGGCTTATCTCGCTAAGAACGATGAGAAATTCGCTGTGCCCGGTTGGCATCTTGACAAGAGTTGGGACATGTGTACTGCCTCATGGACGTTACAGGTTCTTGTTGCACTGTCTATCACTCTTGCGGCCGTGTTCCTGCCGAGTGAGGGTGGGTATGAGCTGATACCGGACCGGATAGATGACGAAGAGCAGTAATTCGTGAGTGCTGAGCTTGCTAATTCGGGGTGCATAGACTTGCTTAGAGTCTGCGACTGGGATGATGAAGTCACATTATATGCTCACGACCCCAAGAACTTTCACTGGCTTACTTCGAGGAACTAGCTGGTGTGGGTACGAGAAACATGGTTGCTACTTTGACATGAAGCTCTGAGAGAGGCATTTTTGAAATCATCAGAGAACGATTCTTGATCAAAATCGATTTTGTTTCGAGGCTGGCCTCTGAATTGATTTGGACCTTTATTTCATGAGGTTCATCTCCACGGGTTTGCAACGGAACATCATTGCATGGCTTCTACTTAAGGCAATCCATCATCTCCCTTTCAATCGGACTCATCTCATATCGAGAACCCAAGCGGCACAACCCCTGCTTACAATAGCCAGCGCACCATACACCGCGACAATCTCGACGGCGTTCTGCCCGCTGACAAGCGTCAAGCTGGCGAAAACAATAGTACCATAAATATACGCCACCATACCCATAGCATCGGTAGCTATTTTCAGAAGGCGCGTCCCCAACATGCGTCTCCTACTACAGGCATTGATCTCACTGTCAAGTCTTTTCGTCAAAATGCTTAAAAGGTGCTGCAAAATGCTCAGGCCAAGCCATATCATGGGGTAGAACCAGGTCCAACATGCCCAGGACAGCACTGCCTTTTGCCCGAGGTCGTATGTTTGGTATGCTATCCCGCATGCTGCTATAAGTACAATCAAGTGCACGATCGCGACGGTCAGCGTGGTACCGGCCCGTGACACGGCGCTGCTGCTGGCGACGACCGGGCCAATGACCTGTGGCTTCATTTTCCAGGCCACCCCGAAGTCGTCAATGTTGACACCTGTGAGACTGAGAAGGAGTGCGAGAATCCAGGACCGCGAGTGGATGGCCATGATATCTGAGCGCGGACTGCCGATTAATGTCAGTACCGTGGGTATGAATCCCAGAGTCGATGAGCCTGCGGAGAGGATCGATTGCTGGCTGTTATCGATGTTCTGCATAATGCAGGCGAAGCCATCCCTGCAGTTCTCATGGAGTGTGATGGTTGACCTGGTGAATGTGCTGGATGGGTCGTTGAGGCAGGATTGGAGTCCGTCATATGCGATGCCTGGGTAGACGTGTGAGAACTTGGCAAAGGCATAGTTGGGGAGGGCGAAAAGCAGGACGATGGCGGGGGCCAGACTTGGATAAAGCGATGATTTTAAATTGATTCGCATCGCTCATGGGTTGATGTGGTTGCTCGTGCCGAAACTTCTTGACCAAAGACGAGGACGAGCAAGACGATATGGCTATGGGTTTTGAAGCGTGGCAGGAACAAGAAATGACATTTTCAAAGATTGTCCTTGTTCGACATGGCTGAATACGAATGCCAGGTCCGTACTGTCTCCTGACACTCTCGATTGGAGCGTAGAGCGTGCGATATAACGCTAAGAGCGGGGTAGGCACGAATAGCCTCTTGATCATCTTGCAGACCGGCTGAGGCAAGGCATGCATCCCTGCCGATGTTATGCCCCGGGAATCGGCCGTCGACGATGGACTTCTCATTCTAGACGAGCGATGTCTGTTGTTACGTATCTTCGGCCAGCTCCAGATCGAGCTCATCGTTGTTGTGCTTTCCATCCGCAAGATCGTCTTGGCCTTTCCGCTCGCTAGACCTTCCTCCGAATCCATCTGGCAATGAGCTGAGGCTGCTCCACATCGAAGGAAGCGTTGCGCAAGTTACAACTCATCGCGTATTAATGTGATCTTCACCCCTTGATCACTTCTTCTTGAGTACCTGATTCAGTCCGTCATCAGCCGGGCCACGCACTTCTCATGGTCTGGCCTCTGAAAGCTACGACTTCCTCCATCTGCTTCAGTCCCTTTGCTGCGTCCCCAGTGACCCTCCTCGAGCACACGGTCGTTCTTATCCGACGATGGGCAATCTGGAGTGGTTGTTGCATTCCATGGTCCTGCCATGATAGGGATCAACTCTAGCATCGGATGGCAATGATGCATATATCTCAAGACGTTGCTTCGGTCCTCATTGGGTGCCTCGATTGTACCTGCCACCAGCTGAGTTTCTTGCGTGATTGCTCATGCTGACCAGCTTGATGGCACTTTCCAAACATCTAGTTGGGGATTTGAATCCCATGGAGCAGAACCTCCGTCATGCCTGTTCCTTTGGCTGATCATTGCTATTGATAGCCATATACTATCAGATTTATACAGACTCTGTTTACCTCTCATTCGTCCACGACGGGTTCATCAATATCGTTTAGGACTATCGGCCAACTCGCATTGACCGTGGTGCGTAGGGTGAGCGAAGCAATCATCGAGCGCATACAGCATTGCCCAGCTTGAAGTTCAGCAAAACAGAAACCTGAAGCACCCCATCGTTGTACACTTCACCCGTGCAGTGCTCAGAGCTCGCCACCAAAACGAGGTGGTCGTGTCGCATCTTGCTATCGTGCATGGCGTCTGGACAGCAATTACAGCATGACATGATGGATGCCGATCTTGGACCACAAGCCCTCGATGATCGGGCAGAGGCGCTACGGAGATACACCCCACTGCCAGCTGAGGTGCGCGCGAAGATCGTAAAACACCTCATCCTGCCCAGTGCACGAAGCGACGATGTACAGCACCCGCCGCTCGACGTCAGACCACGCTTCATTCCTGAAGACGACGCTATCTTGGCCCTACAATCTATGTCTTGGATGGAAGTGATTTTGGAACATGGAGGCAAGCCTACACCTCATACTCGCTCACATCTATAGAGTCTAACGCTATGTCAGACCCATTCGAGCTCGAAAACCCAGAGCCTTTATGCTTATTGCTGGGCGCGTTCGCATCTAGGATCCGTTCGCGGTTACCGCCAGATCTACACCACCACATCAGAAACCCCAAAGTCTGCATACGTCTGAGTGTGCAGGAGACTCTCCCCAGCCTGCGCTCTGCATTTGAGGCGAAGATGATAGTACCCGTCGACCCGCGCAACAGTTGCGAGGTTGTGAGTATCGCTATAAACCACAACGCGGGGCTCGGTGTGAAATGTACTGACATAGCTATGGGGTACTACCTGGAGAGACAGGAGTATGCTGCAGCGGTTGAAGCCACACTTCCGATCCACATTTTGATTGGCATTCACATCAGCCCTCGCAAACTCGTTCGCTACTAACAGCCTGATCAACTGCGGCGTGTGAAATCACACCTTACTGCGAAGGACTAGAAGTCACGGGCAGAGTTCATGGTAAGATTCAGTAAGCACACAACATTTTCTCGATGAGTTGGCGAGAAGCTGACTGCTGACAGTTGATTTCGCCTTCGCTCAAGCATGGGGCTACGGAAGGGCAGCTTACGCCGCAATCGCTGGGCATCTGTATTTCCCGATCGTCCGGTCTCATCTTACACACCAGCGGCAGCAGCTAGGGTCACAGCTGGACATGGCCAAGCTGAAAGGCTTCAACAGATGGGTCACTGTCCTTCTTTCAAAGACTACAACGGTCGCACAAGTGCTGACGTGGCACTGGGGTCTCCGAGATGTGGCTCTACAGGCCCTGCAGGTCACTGAGCTAAAGGAGAAACAGAAGCGACACGACATCCACCTCGAACAAGCCAAACTAGGTCTGATATTCTACCAGCTCTTCGCGCAGATCCCTGGGTACGGCGGCACTTCTCTTAGCTCTATGTCTTGGTGTTCAGCAATTGCCCACACAAACGTAGCACTAGACTTTGTTGGCAAGCCGGGTGTCGTCGATCGATCCAAAATTGTCGTCCGAGCTATTCAGCGACACGCGGAACAGAGTGGTGCAGGGCTATACAGAACAGAGGCTGGTTCTGAGTTCACCGTGCTGGAGAAGCAGTGTCCACTTCCTCACGGCAGACCATTTGGTGCACCATGGGCGTACTACGATCCTGCCCTGTTCTCGGACGATATGTAATCATAGTTGCTCTAGTTCTGGCTGTGTCTTCTCCTGTGTTCGTCCACGTATATGCTGTTGCGAGCTATTAGCTGGATACCGCGCCTGCCTCCTCTTCTTCCATATTGTCTCCACGCCTTGCCAGTCTCACTGTGCTTATGGCCTTGAGACAAGTGACAAGCACGACTGAAGTGACCGTTGTCTCTATCGGCAGCCCAAAACCGATCAGACGCAACATATGTCCGCTAGTTGTCAGCATTGTGTGCGTAAGATTCAGGTGTCCCCGATCTCATCTACTCCAGAATACTTCATGTTTGCTGGAGTGGCTGTCGATGTGAGTCGCCACCATACTACGATGTTTCGTCATGCAGTCGGTCGATCAATGCTACAGCTCATGCTGTCTCCTCGTCACACGATGGAAACTATGTTCGCCTATTGCTGTCGGGTGTATGTCAACCGATGGAGGGCGCAGCTGTCCCAACTATGCCGCATGCATAGAGAGGGTGCAAGGCTCAGTGAGTGGTTGGCATTAGATAGGTACCTCTATGAGCATAGTCGGGCATGTCCGAGTTCACCCGGATATCAGCGACACACCACAGGGACAATACCTGTCGACGACAATGTACAACAGTATATCCTAATGATCGGCTAAGGCTGATAGTCGATGTTGTAAAGCTTGAGAAGAGCAGAATAAGCGCGTGAGTCTAACGTCTAAGACACAGCTTGATGTGAAGTACAAAGGGAGCATTAATCAACATCGAGTAGCTCATCTTGTCCGTCAGATTTATTCACGCCTCCGAGACATGAAATACCGTCTTCCGTACTCACAACCACAACTCACCGAGTTAATGCTTCAAGAACAACTCGCCAAGTTTCCTGGTACTGTAGCCAGGAGACGGGACAACGCGAAGGTCAAGGATCGTAGAATGTACATATCTATTGAAAACCACTCCTGGCAGCAAGCTCTCCTTATTGACTAACTGCTGCGCTTTGGTCGAGTCGAGTGTTTGAAGCAGACATGTTGAGTGTTGATCGCTGCTACTTTCTGCAAGACTTCAGGCTCTCGACCAGGACGAATGATGTATACCATAACCTGAGTCGTCAGCTGTGAAATTTAAGTTTATGTATTGTTCTGGGCGGTGTCTGCGAGTACTGTAGGGCGTGAAGACGTCTCCCGACAACTCTAATGTCTTTGATAAATGTCTTGACTCCGACTATATAGGTTCACTACTACACTCTAGTACCTTATTCTAGCTACTATAACGGACTCCTTATTCTTCTACTAGTAATATAGAGTAATATTTACATTAAAGGAGGCCTCTAAACATAGTAAGTTATAGTACGAGCTCTATAAGTATAAGTGTACGGTAAAATAGATTACCTAAGAGCGCTTTAGATCCGCCGTAGTAAGTAGTTAGCTCGAAGTATACCCAATGGAACCTATATCGTAGGAAAGGAACTAAGTGATAATCCGTTAAAGGTAGAAAAAGCCAAGCACTACTCGTTACAGCTATAGAGTAGTAACACTCATAAGCTAGAGCTAAGGAAGATATCGCAGGGAGTACATTCGACATTTGTCAAAGACATTAGAGTTGTCGGGAGACGTTAACACCACTAGCACTATCGTGATTTGCAAAAATACTGATATGCTTAGTATTCTATCGTTTCCTCTTCTACTTTAAGAGCTTAATTTATATACGTGGCTAGGACACGGATTCTACTTTAGCTTATATATAGCTACTATCTGTATAACCGCTCTAAGTCAGACTCTCTAGGCGTACTATTCTTACCTATTCTAGCTAAAGTAATATAAAGTTCCTATTACGCAGTAGACATAAGCGTCGGCTAACCTTCCCTCGTATTATAGATCTAAGTAGGTAGAATAACGTATACGCTACTAGACTAACGATCTTAAGAAGATATATAACCTACTGTCAAGATCTCGGGACGACACTATCACTATCAGTGGCTAAATACTCTATTTACCTATAGGGGCGACAGCGATTCAACGCTTATAAGAAGCGGAAGAATCGCACACGCAACGCATCTATGTACCTATCCTATATCACGTGCTATTCGTGATATTTATCTCCTCCCTCTATGCGTATCGTCCTTGATACACGATCGCTTCTTTGTTCTGATAGATATAACGCAGCTAGTTATTACCTCACTGTCTTGGTGATCGATTAACAGTAGACCTGCGTCCTGTCTTACGACTCGCCTTCGACTCGTATGCGTTTAGTAACCTTAGCCCTCTACGGCTACATGCTTTCAGCAATCTCGAATCCCGCGAATAGAGCTTAATTGTCCTCGGTTACTTAGCTAACGCATAGCCCTTTTTACTAGCTTCACAGAGAACTCGCCTCGCCGGCCACGCGCATGCGTACAGTAGCAACCTCGCGATAGCCCTCCTTTCCTTGCATACTTCGCTGTAACCTTAAGGTTAGGTCTTCTCGCTCTTCTTCGCTGAGCAGTGCTTCGCTATATGCCCTCGTTTACCACAGGTAAAGCACTCTCGCTTATCAGGTACGCCTTCGGTACGAGTAGGCCTCGCACTCTCTGTGCCTACCTTACCCTCCGCCTCTGGCTTACCCTAATAAAGTAATTTAAGCCGTTACGCTGCTGCAACGACCTGTACGCGCGTCTTAATCGCACGCTCCTCGCGGAGGACGGCTACGCGTAGCTCAGGACGTAGAGCGTTAACTAGCGTCTACGCCCGCTGCTGCTTAACCGTTATAGAGTTAGGAATATCCTCTTCTAACTCCTCTAACCGGTTAGCCAGCTCGCGGACGCCCTCGCCCTGTCGCTACTCCGCCTTCTTTACTGCTAGTAACGCGTCGCCTATCCGGCTAGTAGGATCCTGAATTATATCCCGTAGCACTCTCTCGTAATCTCTTTAGTTCGTAGGCTTCTCGTCGGCGAGTCGCATCTACTGCGATAGCGCGTCGTCCCGGAGGTACGACGCTGCTATTATTACTCGCCGACTCTCTTTATACTCGCCTATAGCGTCAAAATAGATACTGTAACCCTGAGTATACCTTCGAAGCTCGCCTAGCGTCTTATCGGCAAAGACGGGGGGTGCCAGCGCCCTCGCCCTCACTGGTATATCGCTACCACTACTCCGACTAGGCGCAGGCGACGCGCCAGGCGCTCGCCTACGACCCGTAAGCTCTGCTTCCATCTCTTCTATCTCGTCCCGCATCCTTTTCTTTGCTACAGCTGCCTGCAGCTGTGCGTGCTTCGCGGCCACCTCTTCCTCTATCTCCTCGGGGGCGCGTCGACTGCGCATCGACATCGTTTCGGGGCTCGTATAGTCGTTCGGCGGCGGCGATAAGGGGGAAGCGTTGAAAATGTCAAGATCTCGGGACGACACTATCACTATCAGTGGCTAAATACTCTATTTACCTATAGGGGCGACAGCGATTCAACGCTTGTAAGAAGCGGAAGAATCGCACACGCAACGCATCTATGTACCTATCCTATGTCACGTGCTATTCGTGACACCTACCTAGTATCTCTAAATAGCGCGAAGTAAGCTGAGTCTACTAATACTAGTCTCGCTCTATCTATACATATATAGGTTAGGTGCGTAGCCAGTGTACTTTTCGTCTTCAAGGTGGAAGAGGAAACGACAGAATGCCAAGCAATATCAGTATTTTTGCAAATCACGATACTGCGAGTATGACAAAATCGGTGCTCACGTGCTGCACATCAATGTGTTCATTTACTATTGATCAGGGGTATCTTAATTCAAAGCGCTCCGGAGATCCAGCATTTATGCTTCTTGCCTGCCGGAACCGCAACAGCCGTTATTGCAAGACATCATCAATCTGCCTTTGCCTGGTCCTGCACACCTTACACCCTCCCGCAAGCTTTATTCTATCACGCAATAACCTTGCATTCGTGACCTTGGTTGCAATGCTTCTGGTAAAGCCATAGCCCAGCTCATCTTCCTCCCCGTCGTCTCTGGTCGGCAGTGGTGCTTTTGATTCATCCTTGAATAAGCAACCGACATGGTAGACGTGACCGCAGGCGAAGCCAACGAGCATCTCTGATTCTTCACCTGTGAAGGCTTTGTCGCAACGTGCGCAGTGACCTGGTTTTACGCCTTCATGCATAGCTTCCGGCATGGCAGTGTTCTCAGCTTGCGAGTCGTCCTTAACGACCTTGCGAGGTGCAACAGGCACATCGAATTTGATTCCTCTCCGTCTGCCACGTCGTAGTACCTCCATGTTCACTGCGACCTCGCTGCTCAGGATTCTCGCTGCGCCAGAAGAGATGCTGTCTTGCAAGTCGTACTCCCTAAGCATCTTCTTGAGACCTTCCTTGAGACCCACGATCTCAATACCTGACGGTATCCTCCTGATCAGCGTGATCGGATCGATGGCCGTGCCGACTTCAGCCAGCAGACCGGAGATGAAGCTCGGTCTTGACATGGAATAGTCCAGCAAATCATTCCATAGGCCCTTGTCATCCTGTTCCTTCGCGAATGATATAGCTTTGCTGACGTCCTGTAGTTCGTCGATGATAAGATAGAGCGCTTTCTTGAGCGAGCCCGTCTTGCTGAGCAGATATACCTCTTCCTCAACATATTTGCGCTTCTCACAGACTTTCAGGGCTGTCGAGAAATCGTAAAGTGTTGAAGTCTGCAAGAAGTCCATGAGTAAGCCACGGTCGTACTCCGCAAAGAGCTCGACTGCGAGCTCCGGATATCTGTCGACCAGTAACTTGCCTTCGTCAGCGGCCAAGTGGGCAGTACTGAAGCGGTGCCGTTGCCCACTAGACGTCTTCGCTGAACCGTGGCCTGTGCCTTGCCATAGGTGCTTCAGATAGAAGAAGAGAAAGATTCTCAGATCAGGCTTGTCAAGCTGTTCAACCACATTATCAGGATCGACCACACCCAAGCTAGCTTCGTCCACGAGCAGCTTGATGGGTTCCGACGCTGCGTCTTCAAGGTCGTCACGCGAGGATGTCTTGATCTGCTGTCGTCCTATTCTCAGCAGTACAAATCCTGGTATATCATCAACAATCGCTTCGACCAAATGATGGTCTTTCACAAGACTCATAGCGGTCTCTGCATCTTGCAATTGAATGTAGCATTTCAATGCTTCTCGGTAGTGCCCGTCTGCGAGGTACAATTTGGCCAAGCATTCTTCAAGCCTCCGCCAGTCGTCAGATTCCTTCTTGACATCGCCCGAGGATAGTTGCTCTCGAACAGCGCTAACGACACTGCTTATTTCGAACAAGTCTGATGGCCATACATCAATTAGTTCTTGGAACCTTTTTCTGTCTCTCGAAACATAGTGGCCAAGGACGACCTCGAAGATCGAAGGTGATAATGGAGGTGTGAGCTCCATGGCTGGGATGTAAGGACTGATCTCGTCGATTTTCTTGTTCCGAATGAAGACCCAAGCCCAGTGTTCCCACCTTGTCGTGGTGTTGAGGACTTTGCCCGCAATTTCTCCTGCTTCAGACCATTTGGCTGCTTTGGTAAGCTGCTGTAGCCATAATTCACCTATTCTTCGCTTTTCCTTCTCCGCCGTTGAGTGTCTGTCCTTCTCAACGATACGCGCAGACCCTAGCATCGAGGCTGAATCGGCAAAAAATTCTGCTAACGTCGGTTTCTGTACTTGCCTCGAAGGGCTTGCGACGCTGTCTGTAGTGGACTGTACCATAGAGCTGGTCTTCGATGGTGTTGGAGGGCTCGAGGCTTCGGATGGCTCGGCGGTCGAGCCTGCAGCTTCGGGATGCTCATCGAGCAGTTCCCAAGCCTTCTGGTACTGTTCCTGCTTTTCCAACCACTGTATTCTATCGGTCAGGTTCCTCTTGACAGCCACGATGCAGTCGTATGGGCTCATCAAGAATATCTTCATGCCCTGCGTGGTGGCAACAGCTTTGAGCTCTTCATTGTCGTTGCCAAACACGCTGGAACCTAATCCGGGTATCCAGCCGGTCAGATAGTTTCCGGACTTTGCTGCAGGCCCAGGTGATTTATCTGTTCCGATTCTGCCGCTGCGTATACTGCCAGTCTCTGATGTGAACAATTTGTTCGCACCAAGCATTCTCGGACCATACATGGTTGCATCCCACATCCCTTGCGCCACTACCTCTGTCCCAGTAACTAGGCCAGAGCCAACAGCAGCCATACCACTTCCTACCTGTCCGAGATATCCTCTTTGAGCCAATTGTGCCGGTATCTTTATGGGATATAACACACCTAAATGATAGTCTGAAGAAGCCAGGCTTTCAAACCTGCTGACAGGCAGAGAATCTGTTTCGATCTCTTCGTGCGTATTGATATCGATCAACCTCAGTTCTGGCTTCAGTGCATTGTGTCGTTTTGAGCGACTTCTGGGAGTACTGTCATCGGACTTCTTAGGTTTGGTAGACTTTTTCTCCATGTAGGCTAGGATAAGCACCAAGGTAGGTGTGTATAATGAGACACCAGCAATCATGCAGTCAGGATGGCGAATGACTGAGATGACTTCAGCGCGACCGGCAGGAGCAGCGTCCTTGGTCATCGACCCTCCGTCACCAGGGTAGACTCTAATAATCCAAGTCACGTCGCCCCAACCAACCACAACTTCTTCAATTCCTGATTGATCGGAAGCTTTGATACCACCGTTCGAGGAGGCGTGACGCAAGGCAGGGTCCTCGTCTGAATCGAGACTGGAGCGATCGACCCATTCTGCTCTAGCTCTCTGAACAGCAGCCAGCTCCTCCCAACCAGACCTATTAGGGCGGCTGACATGTGATATCCTTTTCCATTCGAGGCCGTTTTCTGCATTTTCAAGCTTCAGGTGTGATCTTGCTATCTTTATGCCCTGCTCGTTGACCCAAAGCACGTATTTGCCGGATAAAGACCACTTGATTGTACTGATGATACCTTCGCCGCTATGCAACACCTTGTCCGTGCCAGTATGTCCACCCAAGCCAATAGAACCCAGCCAACCAGAAGCAGCAGCGGCAGTGCCAGTAGTGGAAGCATTTGTACTCTTCCCGGATTGACCTCCCACAGTCAAGACTAGACTTCCAGCTTGACCGCCAGATAGGTAGGTCTTGTCTGATTTAAAGTCGGGTGACAGGGCGACGGCTTGGACTGGACGCCCGAAGTTCCTCAGCTGCACATCCTTCGGATCCAACAGTGATTGAACACAAACATGCCCGTCGATCGAGGAGGTCGCGACGTAGATATCGTTCGAAGGTAGGCGAGCTAGGGAAGCCTGTCTGGGACTACTTTTGGCATTTGGAGAGGCAGAAGGAGATGCTGAGCGAGCATCTGCAGATTCAGCTGCTAGACGTTGAGCAGCATCGAGCTTGGTAGGAAATGGTAGAGGAGGAGGGAACGGCGAGATGGAGACTGATGAGACACTCGCTGTGTGTGCTCTGTAGCTCTTGACATTCTGCATCATCGGCATTGAATAGACATGAACATTGCCATTGTGAGTGCCAATGATCAGCTTGTCGCCAGCAACGAAGAATGAACTGGTAGCATCGCCATTTCTATAGACGCCGCCCAGGTTTTTGGTCAATGGTGCGTATTTCAGTCGGGGTTCCTCCTCCTCATCGTCCTCGTCCTCTTCTTCTGACTCCTCTTCCTCCTCATGCTCGTTCCCGTTGTGGTCATCTTCGTGGTCGCTGTGGTGAGGAGTGGTGGGCTGCGTTTCCTCGGGCTTGGGTTCTACGAATTGGGGAGTCAATGTTGTGTCTTCGTCGGGCTCGGACGAGCCCTCCCCCGCCGCCATAGTCAGTAGAAGATGTTGTTATTGATGCATGGCTGGACAGTAGTGCTTCACATTATGTGCACCTGCCAGTGGAAAGCTGCAAGTATCGCGCAGGAAGGCGCGACTAGCCAATGACGTTGCCAAGGTCTATTCCGCGGTGCTGGCGTCCTCCCCAGTCCGTATCGGAGTTTAGATTGGAGAAGCATCAACTTTTGGCTTCAGCCATCAATTACAGCAGCGCCCGATCCACGCCGGCAGTGACGTCTCGGAGATCTTGGTGAGGGAAGGAAGGGGTGGCAGATGGCTCCTGTCAGTTTGCGACCGTTTTCTAACGCTGCTGGAGGATTTATCTGTGCCAGCTGCCGAAGGGGTGTCCTGGATCTGAGCAAACAACCTGGCCTTCGACCACTGCACGCCTCCCCCATATTTCAACGGCCCAGGCGTCGCGACTTCTTTTCCAGCAATGCTACACTAGCGAACCAGAAGCCGGAAGGAAATACACAAGACGATGCCGAGACTGCAACTGCAGCAGAGATACTCCAAGCCCGGAAGCGCAAAGCAGGAGGTGCTGCTGCGGCAAAGACATCCCTCCGGAGAGTGGCAGTTGAGGCACAACGCTCGAAGGATGGGAAGCTAGAGCGCTCACAACGGCAACCCGACAGCACTTCGCCCACCAAGCTGGTCACGGCCTACGCAGTCGCTGAACGCTTCGATCTGGCCAAAGTCGTCGACATCCTTCGCAGCAAGGGCTACGAACCGGATCCTCTGTCAACGGGCCTCTACCCACAAGTCGTCCACGTTCAAATCCCAATCTCCTCCATCTACCGCTCTACGAACCCCTCTGCACGGGACTTGAACTCGTCCGAGATAGGTGATGTCTTTATCTTCCCCTCCGGCACAGTCGTGACATGGGCTCTACCAGAGGGCTTCACTTCTTATCTCGCAACTCGAACACTCTCACCCGCAGCGGAACAGCCACACAGAGAGCCAATAGAGACAGAGGACTTGGACTACATAGAAGACTCTTCCCGAGAGCACAGCGGCATAAGAGGCGAAACCATTATACTGGGTACCCGTCCCTCAGCATCTTCACGGTCACATTCCGACAACGATGATCGTCCCGACGAAGTACAAACCCAGACAGTCGACACCGTCCTTTCCAAAATTGCCTTCAGCTCCGGCTTTGCCCGCAGCACGAAACTTGCAATTCTAGAAACCTCTCTCTCCACCTACCTCGCCTCAACCTCCCAAATACCTCAACTTCTCGCCCGCGGCTCTCGCCTCCCTTACTCCATCAGCCGCCGCTTCATCCTCCGTAAAACGGGCGAACTTCTCCTCCTCCGGGCTCAGCTCAACCTCTACTCCGAACTCACAGATTCGCTGCCCGACCTCTTCTGGGACAGCAGGCACGAACTTAATCTAGAAAGCTACTACGATCAGGTCGGAAAGGCCCTCGACGTCGGCATTCGCATCAAAATACTGAATGAGAAGATGGACTACGCAGGCGAGATCGCCACTGTACTGCGTGAACGGCTCAGCGAGAAGCACGGGTTGTTCCTCGAGTGGACCATCATCGTGCTTATCGCCATCGAAGTCGGCTTTGAAGTGCTCAGATTGGCCAAGGAAGGCTTCTTGAGCGAAATGTTTGAGAAGAGTAAGCAGGGAAAGACCCATTCAGATGCGACGAAAGTGCCGCTGCTTGAGGAGAAGGCGTGAGGGCGAAACTATAAACCACATTGATGCAGTTCAAAGCAGCTTAAAGCACCCACAATCCAATCTGCTGCTGTGAAGCAAATAATTGTTTTAGCGCGAGATACCCAGCTCAATTCCACCAAATTCACTTCTCCTTAACCTGTACTGTCAATGTCCTTTCCTAAACTGTCCGTCGTCAAAAGCGCGGTCTTCGATCCCACCAACCTTGTTCATTGCGCTGTTTCATGCTCAGGTCTGACTGAACTTGCAGTTCACGGTGGGTGCCAGGGCGCGTATCGCAATGCCGCTTTTGTTTTGGGGCCTGATGCACCTGATTTGATTGCCTTATTGCGCTTCCTCTAGCGTTGAGGTTGCTGTGATTAGTGTTGGGGTCCTCGCTGGATGAGTTGGTGATATGGAAGGCCCAATGCGTTGAGGATGAGCCTGAGGGAAGAAGTGAATGTGTACCATGGGAGAGAATGAGTGGAGGCGCAGGTAGTAAGTTAGTATTCGTATTTCATGGTGAAACGGGCTGGCGACTACTCCTTTCAATCTTTCCTGTCATGACAGGTTTTCCGTAAGCAAAAGAGCACCTTCCTCGAGAATAAAAACGAGGCTCAAGATTCCGGGGAGATGCCGCGGTACCCTCTAGGTTTCCAGCGGAATGAGAGTTCGAGGTGTGTTGATCCTACATGGGGTGAAGAGGAGTCTAGATTAATTAATGGATCGTGAAGCAGATCCATTACTTGAGTGGCTAGGTAAGTCTTGCTAACACTGGATACTGTTTGGTTCGCTTGTGATCTAGGGGCATGTCGTCGACGTGCATACTTCTCTCTCCAAGGCATCGACTGAGTGTTGGACCTCGATGTGCCTCATTATTAAGTTGTGGGTTGGCACTACCGGGGACCATGGCTTTGGTTTCGAGAACATGTTGTCCACGCGATGTGGCGGGCAGGAACACTTTGTCCTGTGGAGACCGGTTGCAGATCTCGCAGCGGTCTTCGCTGCCATATCGTGTATTGGAGGCATTTCAGGTAGGTACTAGATGATTAGTTTGTCTTCTAGATTGTAGCAGGCCTGCCCTGTAGGCTGCTGCGTATTAGGCGAGCGAGGATCCCTCTTGAACTGCAAACTTCTGGTCTGGCCACCGTTTTCAGTGTCCACTCGCTACGAAGGCTGGCGAGAATCGTAGGAATTAAGCGTGGCGGTGTCTCGGACTTAGGGCTATTATCGTTTTTACTCAGACTCTGTGGAAAGTGCATTGACATAGCATCTGGTATCCCGAATCGTCGCAACCATGGCATGACTTCTGTGCGCTCGCTCTTACACTTACGAACATCAGCGGTCCAATGATGCAACCATCAGTGTTAGCTTTCAGATACTGTTGGTCAGACAATTCATGTCCTTATCATCCGAAGCGTGACATGCCCGCGGCAGGTCATACAGTAGCGGTATATTGACGGCGT
Organism: Knufia obscura; assembly: GCF_036327395.1. Taxonomy (NCBI): domain Eukaryota; kingdom Fungi; phylum Ascomycota; class Eurotiomycetes; order Chaetothyriales; family Trichomeriaceae; genus Knufia; species Knufia obscura. Next base: position 1,281,507 of record NW_027042691.1, read on the forward strand.
AGGCGTATCTGGCACCTTCTGCGGCCAAGCGACATTGTGGCTGGCCATAATCTCGGCGTACGTCCGTCGACACTCCTGCTTACACAAATGGCGTCTTAGATTTGGGGAACGATCGCTATACACTGTTAGCAAGGCTCTGCTCTGACTTATACTACGGTGAAACTCACTGTACCCAGGTCCTAAGATCGTGGATGTCACCATTCGGACGTCGTCTCGGGATAATCGCATCCATCTCCCTCTTGAGATACCTCTCCCAACCATCGTGCACTCGAAGAAAGCAGTGCCAACACAAATGTGCTGTACCGATGGGCAGGCTATACCGACAAATACACCAATACAGCTTCCGCACCGGTTCGAGCTCATCTTCGGTCATTTCCGCGTGTTTCTGCTCAGCAGGGGCAAGATGCATCGCATTCCACTGTTGCAGTGCCTCTTGTAGCATCACATCGTGCTGGTCGTCAGAGCACTCTTTGCAGAACGTCCATATTCTGTGATCAGCCCACCGTTGAAACGTTGCTTCGAGGTACTTCCGGTTCTGCTGGGTACACGGCGCACACAGCCAGTCCTTAGCACGGCGGTGCGATATGCGTGTGTCCCCATTATGCCAATGTCTGGGGTCCTCGCAGCGGTAGAACTCCATATTGCCGCTCGGGCCCTGAGAGTCAAGCTGATTGTGCGGACACAGCGTGCTTGGACCCTCGGATAGTCCCCATTCTTGCTGCAGGTTGACGGGTGGATCTTGTTCGTCCTGTGGGATGTCCGAGTGGATCGGCAGGGGTATCCGAATGTTGCCGCATCGGACACGAAGGTATCGCCCAGGGCCGGGATGGCTGAGAGATAGAGGATCGCGGAAAGGGTTCCAGTCCGGCCAGGGAGGATTGCCGCAGACGCGGTTCCATGCTTTGAGCATATACCAGTCCTCTCGTATGAATTCGCCTGCGAAAATCGTGTGCATTGGTCCGCTGGTGTAGTTCAGGAGTAGAGCTAGGGGACCACCTGGACCAATTTGCCACGCTTGAGGCGGTGGTACGGGGTTCAGAGGTGCAGGCGCAGGTGCGGGCGCAGAAACTAAAGCTGGTCCATTCTGTGCAGTGGGAGCAGGTGGAGGCGGTGGTATTGGATTCGGAGCCGTAGATGCAAGAACCAGCGCTGGTACATTCTGTGCAGTAGGAGCGGGTTGAGCGTTCGACCCCAGTGCATGCGACTGGTCCAAAGGCGTTCCGAGTTGATTTGCAGCTGCAACGAGTGTCGCGCTTGCGTTCTGGAGTTGAGTGGCTGCTGCGACGAGTCGATCAGCGGCAGTAGATTGAGCATTCAGTCGGTCTGTACCAGCGTCGACTTGCGACGCAGCTGCAGTAGTATGCCCTGCATTCGCTGTCGGAGCTTGAGTATCTGTAGCATTGTGCTGAGCGCCATCGTCCGCGGCTTCAATGAGGGGGTCAGAAACAGCATTGTTTGTCCCTGGGTGACCCTCCGTCACCCTACTTGGATCTTGTGTGCTGGCCTTAGCGCCAGTCCTTCGCCGAGTAGCAGATGCGCCCAGCTGGCTGTCGGAGGTCGTTCTTTTCGGCGGCATGGTCCGATATTGAATTGCTTGATAGGATGTTAGTTTTCCAATATTCTACTCACACTGTAACTCTGGGGAGCAAATCCCTTCATTTTGAGCTATCGTAACGATTGGCCTGGGTTGAGTCGTCAATACGAATGCAAACAATGAGCTCTGAAAAAGGTTGATTGGTGCTAATTTGGCCTTACCTCTGCCGAAAGCAGAATCTCGCACAAAGGGATTGAGCACACTGCATAGACCCACAGGGTACCATTCACCACGCAGATGTTCCACTGTGTCGCGCTGTAATCCAATCTTGAAGAGATTACCCAGTGCCTGTCCCCTCGAGACTGCCCCTCTGCCCACCCTAGGCTTGGTCACAATCTAGGTTGAGAGAGGAGCACCTTTCTCTAACATCGTCATACGTGTCATCCATGCCTCCTCGACACATATGGGAGTTGTAGTTATGGCCGGCAAGGTTGTTCAGGCCTAGGGCGGTCTCCCATTATATATCGTAACCTACATGTGGCTGGCAGTCGGCCTTCTCGTACGCCTTGCACCCGACACCAGTCTGATCAACCTGATAACGTGAAAGTCGATAGAACTATTGAACACGACTCCGAGACGCGAGGCTGCCGTCGTATTGGCTGGAAAATGGCTTCCCGAAGACTTCCTGTTTCCCACCCATCGGGAGCGTCAACACATTTTCCGGAGGTGACATTGTCGAGGAGCGTACCGCCACCGAATTCTCGATTTTGGAACAGCGTGACTGTGTATTTAGTAGCTGCCGCGGCACTGCTGGCTGCTATGACCAAAAGAATAGCCGTTGCGAGTGATCGCATAACTTTTCAGGAGAAACTTCAGTAGTAGAGACAGGAGGAGGGTGGATTGCGCAGTTAGGTCATGAAGCAACCGATACATGACACATCGCTGTTAGCACAGGGCGTTGGTTCACGGGGCTGGAGTTGATCGTCTGTGTCTTCTTGTCTACTACATGGTTCAGGCTCCCCGTGAATTATGCCGGAAACGACGACCACAATGGTGGGCAAGCTCGCTCTTCACGCTACAAGGAGGTGCTGAGGCGTGGTGGCAGGGTTCCAGCCGTGCGTGCTGTACATCGAGATGGTTCTTAAGGTCAGGCAAGATTGAGCATACGCATGACCGCATATTTACAGCGTCAAAGCGCAGCTGCAAGTCGACCGAAGCTCGATATTGTTCGTCTTCGCTTGGGATTCTGTTTCATGGTTGGCATCGAAACGGCACAACATTGAATCAGTAGAGAGGAAACATCGACGAGAACAATCACGTGACAGTAATTTACGCTTTGCCGAATCCGGCTTCGAAGCTCTCAATCTCATCAATTATTCTTTTACAATCTTTGCGCGCGGTCACTCGCAGACCGTGCACGACAGTCGTCTGACGCACCACAAAGCCAGCCAGAACAACTGCCGTGAGCATGATGCAAGCGAGGTGAACAGCGCAACAGAAACTTTCACAGCCTGATCGGTGATTGTTCGGGATCCTACTACCGATTCGAGTTCGCGTGGTCTCCGAGCTCGCACAGCTGCAAGCGATAGCAGAACTTGGACTAGCGTCGCAGTCGGCAGGAAGCAACGGCAGAAGATTTGTCAAGGGTTGCATAAATATTGGATGCTGAAAGAAGACCAGAGTTCATTGGTCACAGTCGCCGACATCGCTCGAAGCAAGCCACACCTGTACGCCACAGTCTCGAGCAATGTAGAAGCCTCCTCGAGGAGAACAACTCGTTCGGTGAAGGAGTACCGAAATTTGGACGGTTTGTTGTATGAGAAGGCTGAGCCCCTTATTTCAACGACATCTTCGCAGTAGTAATAAGACAAGCCCACAACCCCATGGGCAATTTCATTCCTGGAGGTTCTGGGTATCTGAAGCGGGCGCCAGCACACGGGACGCTCGCTTTTCCTTCTACCACGTCTACATCTAGGTCTCAACGTGGTCCCGAGCCACGTCGACGACTATCACTGCCCTAATTCAGACCTTGAAAGGTAACTACGAAATGAGTGGACTGCCTATGGCGGAAACAGGCGACAAGTGAGGCAGTGACACGCAAGCTTGAACTGGTTGCGATGGGATCCCGACCACGAGCTGGGAACTACAAGCGACTTCAACGCAATCACTATAGCTGATTGTTCGTTATCTCGTGCTACTGGGTTGTGGTTTTTTGCGTACGACCATTTGGTCGCGTTGGGCCAAAATACGTTCAACACACAACCATTCGAGCCAGCGCCGTGAAGTCGTCTTATGCGCGGAGTATTCATGACTACGACTCGGTCCTCTGTCCAAGAAGATGACTCTACACTCTACATTGACCTCAAAGACTACCCCTATATTGGGCGGCATCGATGAGTCGACGTGGTCTCACGGGACACTCTAGTAGCTCAAGTCCTCTAGGAGTACGCCACATGCCTCCACGGCTCGAGCGAGATCGGTGGCATTATGCATGCACAGAGCTCGAATACTACTGTATTATTAAGGCTCTGCAGCGGAGTGAATTACTGTGCTTGTCGATAACATGGTTCTGACGCGGCTGAATTGCATGGCTCTCTGCATGGTGCTGATTAGCCATGCCTATGATTCGTTCTAATTCTCCATCGTCCGAGGGGACCTCAAGAGTCGGACAGAAGATATGATCTGTGGGGTTGACGCTCGGGCCATGAACGAGTGGCGAGACATCGACGGCTCTTCAGGTTACGAAGTACTCGTCTAAAGCCACGACATGCAAACTTTGTGCTTCGGATGCGCAGCTGTCGCGGCGACAGCGGCGACAGCGGCGAGAAATGCTGAAGTCAATCTTTTACTGACTACAATGCAAAGAAACAAGATCACTTACAGCAGAAGTGGTAGCAACAATGCGGCTTGCGGAGAAGCCAGGGTTTAGCATCGTCGGTGTGCTGATTGGTTCTCGTTTAGTTGACGTCACCGAAGCACCAATCGAAGCGTTCTCGACTCGTATCAACACCTTCTTACTTTCGATGGATGCCATGCCCATTCATGCAAGACCGGAAACATATTTGAGGAACTGCTTTCTGGATGCCGGCAATCGTGTTCTGACTTTATGTTGACCAATCTTTAGTTGCAAAGTCTCCATCTGCCATTTTTCTTCTCCAGCGAGAAGTGTCTGCCCCAGTCACGTCCGACTGTATCTACTGCACTGCGGTATCTTCCACTTGGTCCAAAGTATATATCGAGCACTCGCCTCCCGCCACTCCGTTGTCTGCTATATATTTCTGCTCATGCCACCTGTCCAACGTCTTGTGCAGATAGCTAACCATACTACCAAAGAAACATCCAACATGGCACCATCAGCAGATACCTCTTTCGCCGCCCATGTGCAACACCAGTTCTCATCTTATGAGCAGGACCGACAGATGTCCTCCAAGGATGTGATATACGCCACCAGCAATGGTGCGGCCATGCCACATCCCTACGAGACTCAACGTGTAGGAGAGAACGGTCCTCTATTACTGCAAGACTTCCACCTGGTCGACCTCCTCTCCCACTTCGACCGAGAACGAATCCCAGAACGTGTTGTCCATGCTAAGGGCTCCGGTGCTCATGGCTTCTTCGAGTGTACCGACCCAATGTCAGACATCACACTTGCTGATGTCTTCGCGACCAAGGGAAAGAGATGTCCAATCACAGTCCGATTCTCTACCGTCGGTGGTGAGTCTGGTTCTCACGACTGCGCTCGTGATCCAAGAGGCTTCTCTGTCAAGTTCAGAACTGAAGATGGTAACTGGGATATGGTCGCAAACAACACCCCAGTATTCTTCTTGAGAGACCCAGCCAAGTTCCCACACTTCATCCACACCCAGAAGCGAGATCCGTCGACGCACTTGACACATGCCGATGACTCAACCATGTTCTGGGATTACCTTTCCAACAATCCAGAGTCCATCCACCAGGTCATGATTCTTATGGGTGACAGAGGTATTCCAGATGGCTACCGATTCATGCACGGCTATGCTGGACACACAATGAAGCTCGTGAACAAGGATGGCGACTGGGTGTATGGACAGATGCATATGAAGTCCATGCAGGGCACCAAGTACATTACACAGGAAGATTCTGCCAACAAGTCGGCCGACTACTCACAGAAGGATCTGTATGAGGCCATTCAGCGCGGCGAGTACCCCAAGTGGTCTGTTGAATGGCAGACCATGACACCTAAGCAGGCCGAAGAGCTTTGGGAAACGCAGAAGATCAACGTCTTCGATTTGACACATGTTTGGCCACAAGACCAATTCCCGCGACGCAAGGTTGGTGAGTTCACTCTCAACGAGAACGCCATCAATTATTTCGCCGAGATTGAGCAGATTGCCTTCAACCCATCTCACATGCCACCGGGTCTCGAGCCATCTTCCGACCCGGTGCTTCAGTCACGACTCTTCTCATACCCAGATACCCACCGACACAGAATTGGTGTCAACTACCAGCAGTTGCCAGTCAACGCTGCCCGCACTGGCTACAAGTTCGGCAACTTCCAGAGAGACGGCCAGATGGCGTTCTACAACCAGGGTGCTCGACCGAATTACTTGAGCTCTATTGACCCCATCAAGTTCAGGACTCGCAGCACCGACCTCGACAAGACTCACGGTCACTTTATTGGAGAGGCAGTCACCTTCCTATCTGAGATCAGGCCAGAAGACTTTAATGCGCCAAGAGCGCTGTGGCAGAAGGTGTTCGATGAGCCAGCTCGTGAGCGATTTATCAACAACGTCGCTGGCAAGATGGAGGTTTGCAAGGAGAAGGAATTCATCAAGCGACAAATCGCTATCTTCCGAGAGGTTGACAACGACATTGCTGTCAGGCTTGAGAAGGCTACTGGCATCAAGGGCTACGATGGTATTGCCAACATGAAGTTCAACGGCACACACAACGGCTTTGCTAAGGATGCTTCGCTCCGAGCTGCCAATGGTGTCAGCGTGACCAAGGGCAAGTCCATCACCACGAACAATGGTGCACCCGCCAAGGGCACCCACAAGGGCTTGAACAACTGAGCAGTTGATCCTGTCTTACATGCCTCATGCTTTAGCGTTGCTGTACATTATGTTCAAGACTTACATATATGATATCCATGATTGAATGATAAAAGAATTGGACACATCAATTTGAAAACATTCCTATTTCTGCTGCGTGCTCCAGTACCGATTGTTTCGTCCAACATCCGCGGACCTTGTCGCCCCTATCGTGTTGCTCATTGCGATATGCTTACTATAGACATCCAACGATATATAGTAGTATCAGACCACTCTGGTAGCAGAGTTTGATGGTGGACAGGACACTATCGCGGGCTAATGCCGGCAAGTACGACGAGGACGGGGTTTGCAGAGCGAACATTCCTTCCTCCTCTCCGCTACGTGAACCACAACTCACCATTACCATAATAAATTGAAATTGCAATGTCTGGTTCACAAATCATTGCACAAAGACGGTGTACCTTTTGAATAGCTCATATGCACAGTATCCATTAACAAACAGTTGCTTTTATTCCTGCTCACCTTGCGCATATATACTGTTTACTGAGAACTGACTGACTCTTTTGACCATCACATCGCCTAATCCATCGAAACATGGCGACGCCGACGCGTTCGCAGATGGCATCGACGCCTAAGAACCCTCTAACAGCTACTCCGAACCGATCAAATGCCTCACCCCGACCGAACCTAGGAGCAATAGGACACAAAACAGTGGCAGGAAAGTCACCCGCAGTGAAAACGCCAGCTTCACTACATGCCCATACCCACAGAATCAGCGTGTCCTCCCATCCCACTTCTACGCCCTTTGCAGCATCGACCATGCCAGATCAGCTTATGAATATGGACTCGCCTGCGGCTGCGCTCATGGGGCTGGGACCATCAGGTCTCACTCCGCTCCCTTTGGCGCAAGATGGCCTCGGTATCAGCACTGGCTTCCCTGGTGCTCCCAGCGTACAAGACGGACACACAAGCAAGAATCCGCAGAAGGAGAGGCATGATCGGTTGAAAGAGATTGCGGAGATCCTGAAGAAGAAATCACAGCCAAAGGGAGTCTCGAGGAGTAATGTGCAAACAGTAGCGAAGGTTCATGGTTTCGATCACTACTACGATGAAGACGAGCCCGATATACTGCAATTGGCGGGTAAGGAATACGTGGTTGTAGACGTGGTGTGGGGATCCAATGAGTCGAACGTGGCTGAAAAAGTCAGGCTCAAGCTCAATGACCCAGCGGCCGGAGAGGACGAGATTGTGCAAAAGAATGCTTCTCGAGTGCTGACTAGCAACTTGACGGAGGACTCGAACGAGAGGTTACCGTGGCATGACTTGACAGACTTCTCCGCCAATCTGGAATATCTTAGTGAGCTGGAACGCGTGAGTACCGGCTCGGGTACCAGTTGTTTCAAAATCATTGACAACTTGTATGATACCTTCCAGAAGATCTGGATTGAAGAGAAAAAACGCATGAAATGGAGACATGATTTCCATCATCTCTGCCAGAGCAATGTCGGTGCGCCAAAGAAAGATGCAGACCGTAGGCTAGGAATGACCACGAGATACTGGACAAGAGGGCGCAATTTCTATGCGAAAGATGAGCTGAAGGCTGAACTCAAAGACGAGGCGGACGATTGGACAGTGAGGTTTTCGATTGAGCCCGGGTCACCATCCATGGCAACATCGCAGAAGTGGTTGGCCGAAGATTCGCTGTCTAGCACCGCTCGCGCAGAAGATATCTTCCATGATTCTGCCGTCGACAAGCCATCATGGCTCGACCCTTTGACATCAAACACGAAAGCCGACACGAATACTATGGACATCGGCCAGTCAGCTGCCAGCACGAAGACCCTTGACGTTCACTTCGTCTGCAGTCTCGACCCGGGAATATTACTGCCTTATCATGTGGCTCAAACCCTCAATGATACAGCTAACGTGTTGGAAATGCGCCCGGAGCATATGAGCACGTTTCAACGGTCCTTGCACAAGGAAAAAGAACCTAGTGTCATGAGTGGTACACGATGGACAAGAGATCAACACACCTTCAGTAAAAGTGGTGAGCATACACAACGAATGCATTCTTACATCCTCTACACCGGCAAGCATGACTGGGCATATCCAGTGACCAAGCTCTCCTTCTCTCATCCGCGGCAATATGCAGACACACTTCCGACGCTGCGACAATATGCCCTCGTGAACTGCTTGCTTCAGTCTATCGCACCCTTGCCCGGTACAAAGCCCACTGCTTCGGCACCAGAACCATCGAAGACTCCAAGCTGGAAGGATGGGAAAGAAATGGTCATCAGAGACGGGAAGGAGATATGGGTGCGGTCCACCAGGCCCAAGTTAGAGTCAAAGCTGGATGCAATCATGGACTCCTCGAAAACAGCTGCACTGGTATATGATGGTGCGCTTCCCATCGATGTTCAGCTCGACACTGCTTCGACTGCAGCCACTACCAAGAGTTGCAAAGTTATCATTACTATCTCGGTCTCAGCGAGCATCTTCTCACGGAAAGTCCTCGCGAGCTTGAAGGCGCAAAACTTCCTTAGGCTTGATGTTGAGATTCTACCCAATGGTATTGTAGAAGTTGTCAACATCATCGGTGTTGAGCTAGAGAAGGAGAAGATGGATGATCTCAAGAAGCGTCTTGCGAGAGTTGTGAGGTGTATGGAGGATGTTGGCATGGCTGTTGCGTGGACGATCAGGGAGCTTGAAAGCTTTTAGGAAGAGCAAGTCGAAAATACAATCGAACAGACGCCGATCATCAAATCTGAGGAGATGTCTGACGAAGAAGTACATACAATGGGTATCACGGACGAGGACTTCCTCAGGAATCTCGAAGCCGAGGTGGAGGACTATCGCTATGACACGATGTAGTTCTTGGGAGCTGACGATGACATTGCTATTGATGCTGCGTAACCCAATGTCACAGAAGTCTGCCTATCAGTGTACTTCATTTCGCAGCAGCGCCGGATCCAAACTGTCGTTCGACAATCACTGTGTCCTCCTGGCAGCAGCAGAATTTCTTGATCGCCCGACCACGCCTTCCACCTTCCACGTCTCGTTCGATCGAGTGTGCCTTCCCAGCATATCAAATCCTAGCTTCATGCGCACCTTTCCGTAAGTTAAAGCCAGTCCAGTACCTTCCTCGGGACATTATTTAAGACCGTCAAGCAAATTCATCAATTTTCTTGCTGTCGGCCTTTACCCTCAGTATACTTTCATAGTCGTGTTTGGACCGTCCCAATCTCGTGTCAGAAATTCTACATACATCTGAGGCAAAGCGTCGGACCGGCATCTCCGCATTCGGCAACCCGTTCTGCGCGTCGCGTTCGTGTTTCAAATCTGTCGAGCCTGCAACTGTATGCCAAACCTTCATCTCATCATGCATTAGTTCGCGGGCTACTCTTTCAAACTGCCGTGGCGGCGGTGAAGCGGGCTGCGCACCTCGTTGCCAACCACATACTGGCAAATGCAGCCACAATTGAATAATGAACAATGTTCCAGACCAGAGGTTTCAGGACGTGTCTCGATCGCGCCAAGCACTTATCGAGATTGAGGCATATTCCACTAACCGCCTCGTGTTCTCCCGTAGCCAAGCACACAACTTTAAGACCGATGAGCAGGCTTCCAAGCTATGTTCGAAGTTCGTCGGACTTCCTCTTCTGGACAGCCGGCACTGTCTCGGCGGGCGCCTAATTGCTAGAGCGGAGGGCCAAGAAGACCAAGAAATGCCAATACTGATCGGCTGTGTCCTATGACATATCATGCTGGTTCTGGCTACAGAGCGCAAGACCAGAGATACTGTAGCAGATTTTATCGTGCGGTGCGCGCCTCCACATGGTTTGCTTCTGATTTACCCCAGTGGTGTGCATACCTGGGACCATGACTCCCCGGCTTCCGCTCACTAGCTCCGCCATGGGCTGTGGATTGGATTTATCGGAGAGCTTCGGACCACAAAGCTTGGGGCAGTCAAAATTGAAGGCCATATATAAGGCTCATATCCTTTACTGTATCGTTTTGGCTGCCAACTACCCTGATTCAACGGAATACACTTACCCCACGTTCATTCCTCTTGACCACAGTCCGCACCAGAAAAATGTTCGGCAAGGGCGGGAAGAAGACCTACCTAGGTCTGGTAGGCACGAAACTCAACGTCGCCATTGGCGTCATCGCAGGCATCGACTTCTTGCTTTTCGGGTACGACCAAGGCGTGATGGGTGGCCTTCTTACCCTGCCTGCATTTGTCTCCGTCTTCCCATCAATATGTATGAACCCTGAGTGCGTCGAAGGCCTGTCACAGTCTCAACGGGACCACCGCTCAACCATTCAAGGGATCTCCGTCGCAGCCTACAACATCGGCTGCTTCTGTGGCGCGATTTCCTGTATCTGGATCGGCGATATTCTTGGTCGCCGTAAGACGATTTTCCTCGGCTCTGCCATCATGGTCATCGGAGCAACACTGCAGGCGTCTGCGTTCGATCTCAGCCATTTCATCATCGGAAGGGTTGTCACTGGCCTGGGCAACGGGATGAACACATCGACTGTCCCGACATGGCAGAGCGAGTGCTCAAAGTCCCATCGGAGAGGCCAGCTCGTCATGGTAGAAGGCGCGTTGATCACTGGGTATGTTTACTACACAATGTTCGAGTAGGAGCTAACCAAATACAGGGGTATCATGATTTCCTACTGGCTTGACTTTGCACTCAGTTTCGCACCTGGACAGGTAGCATGGCGTTTCCCGATCGCATTTCAACTCGTCTTCGCTATCATCATCCTCACATTCATCCTCGAGCTACCCGAGTCACCACGGTGGCTGATCCTGAAAGGCCATGAAGACGAGGCGCTCAACGTCCTCGGTGCGCTAAGTGACAAGTCACCAGACGACCACTACATTCAGTCTGAATTTGCCGCAATTAAAGACACGGTCCTACTGCAGAAAGACACAAAGTTCAGCGACATGTTCACCATGACCGAAGATCGACATTTTCACCGAGTTGTTCTTGCATACGTCAACCAGATGTTCCAGCAGATTTCCGGTATCAACTTGATCACCTAGTGAGTCTTACACTAGACCTACCCATATTGACGTCCATACTGACACCTACAGCTACGCACCCTATATTTTCGAAAACGAAATTGGTCTGTCGCCTCTCATATCACGACTCTTGGCCGCAGCGAACGGCACCGAGTATTTCCTCGCCTCTTGGATCGCAGTGTTCACCATCGAGAAAGTCGGAAGACGAAAACTCATGTTGTTCGGTGCGGCTGGTATGTCCGGCTCGATGGTGATCCTTGCCGCCATGACAGCCATCGGCGGGTCAGGTCCTGGTATCGTGGCTGCCACATTCTTGTTCATCTTCAACACGTTCTTCGCAATTGGTAAGGCTCCTCCGTATCTCCGTCACGCCAAACATACACTGACTTGTCCACAGGCTGGCTAGGAATGACCTGGCTCTACCCCGCCGAAATCGTCCCCCTTCGCATCCGTGCACCTGCCAACGCCCTCGCCACGTCTGGAAATTGGATTTTCAATTTTTTGGTGGTGATGATAACTCCGGTGTCCTTCTCTAGTATCGGCTATAGGACCTACATCATCTTTGCGGTCATCAACGCGTTCATCTTCCCGTGCGTCTACTTCTTCTACCCGGAGACTGCGTATCGGAGCTTGGAGGAAATGGATGGCATCTTTAGGAACACCGCGGATGGACTGAAGGGGTGGTTGACTGTTGTTTGGACGGCGAAGAAGACACCGAGACGGTATGGAAAGAATGGGGAGGTGTTGATTGATTATGCGGAGACGGGGATGCATGAGAGGAGGAGGAGTAGTGCTGGGTATGGGCATCATTCGGGGACCATGGAGAAAGGTGGAAAGGAGGAGGTTGAGAAGTGAGGTGATAGTACTATATACCGCATAGGACTGGTAGACAGCGACCAACGATTAGCCACTACTTCATTGGATAGGATCGTAGATTGCGGTGTACAGACCTTCCTTCATCGTGCCTGCTGTTATCTTTGCCTTCACCATGCCTTCCTGGCTCATCTGCGGTCCCCTTCGAGCCCGTTTGCCCTTCATTGGGCATTCTCTCAGTAATTTTCTCACCAGGACTTTGTCTACCATTCTGACACCTAGCTCGCCTCTTCTGATGCTGATGCAATCCCCAAGGACCTTGCTTGTCTCCAGTCTTGCAGATGCCTGGCAGCAGGTCCAAATCCTTACTCATTCGTGGTCTTGCACGCGCATCGCTTCGTAATATCCGTTTGCGTTCTTGGTTTTACTCATCACCATGACCTTCTTGGTTGAGCCGCGCGATGTGGGCTTTGAGTCCCGGCGACTCACAGCGCTTGACGCCATCCTCGTGCTCATGGTAATCACAACGTCCCGTATACACAATCAACTTGTTCGCCTTCAGGTTCTCTATGAAAGCTTGTAGGATGGTCCAGGCAACACTATGTTGATTGTCGATGATGCCTTGTAAGACCTTCAGCTCTTCAATAGTATCGATATCTATTTTGTTGCCATCCTTGATGTCATCTGCCATACTTCCCAGATCAATAGCAAGCTCGTGGACAATGTATCTTGCCAGCTGACAGGTGTACAATTGTTGTTCGGCCAAAAGCTTGAGCGCCTCGTAATGGATAGCATTTTCAAGTATGAATGGGAGACGTGTGAGCTCGCGGTAGTGATCAGTGATATCGTTCTTGAGTTCTGCCATAACGAATCGGTCGGCGAGCACGTAGAGCTCTGCCGTCTGTTTGGCAGCTTCCCTCGCTTTGTCTGTATCAGCTGCAGAGACGTCTAGACCTCCCAGGATAGATTTCCCTCTGTAGATCCACAAGATCAACATCTTCAAGCTTCCTTCGTTCTGCCATTCTCGTATTGTGACCTTTTGTTCCTCTTCTTCCTTGAAGCCTTTCTGCACACAGCCTTTGACAAATGGTGAAGCCGCGCAGATGAAGTCCTTGTGAACGTTGAATATTGTGCCGGTGTCTTCTAGAACGATGGGAATCGTGGTTTGTAGATCAATTGATTGGACATCCATGGCTGCGGTTGTGAATGATTATGGTTGGGACTTGGTAGCTGATAGAGATTCGAATTGGTAATTGACAGAAGATCGATATTGGTCTTGTGCAAAAGTGGTGACGCGACCGGAGCAAGCCAGGCAGACGTGTGTGAAGTGTGTGACGTGTGTATAATGAATGGGTTGGTTCGTTGTGAAGGCACAAGCGGATTGAAACCGCATAGTGTCCCGAGCCATGATGTTGGACTCTGATATCGTGCTCCTAGCATTGTCAGCGGTTCAAGTGGTGTATGAAATGTCGCGGACACGGTTTCAATCTTGCTCTACCGCATCGCTCAATGCCCTGGTACAGTCATATGTAATACCGTCGTGATTTAGAGCTCCTCGCTCCAGGAGTCGCCGGACAGATAATTACCGTTCAATCGCGGAGCCTCCATCGTCACTCGTGGGTGTAACGCCCGAGGTATCGACTCTTCGCCTCCTGCATCATGAGGTGTAGGGATCAGTCTTTGCTTGCACATAGAGTGGCCGCAGACACTTAGTAACCCGCGATAACCAAGCTAGTACTAATAACCCAAAGTTTCGTATTAGCAGGCGCGGTGTCGCACCCCATTGCCGTAGCCTTCGTCGTAGCCTGCACTGTGTCCCTCGTCGTACCCCTGCCCGTGGCCCCGCTTCGAAAAGAGGCCTCATCTTCCGGGGCCAAGTCACTGCACATACCATGTCCAGCCTTAATCGTACCACACTTTTCGTCCTCATCGTCGCGTCCATGGAAAGCGCAAATACTCGTCGGGTGTACTCCGCTCTTCAACTAGGTAAGAGTCTTCTGTGCCACCACTTCTCCTCGCCCTTCCTCCCAAAGCCCCATGATGAAGTTCATCTCATATCTCAAACTCTTATTCAGTATTCCTCGTGCTACATCCGTTTGATCCCGGAAAGTCAACTTCTTGCATAGCACCATACCACCAGCATGGATGAGATAATCACTTAGCTTCTCGCCTGCTGATCCACTCTCGACGAGCATAACGAGGACATCAGTGTTGACTGAAATACCCTTTGCGTCGAACCAATACTCGAAACGATTGACAATTTGGTCTTAAGCGTCGATTTTATGAGCCGGTCAGCGAGGAGGTAAAGGTTCGCCAGTTCAAGATGGGCTGAGAGGGAGCCTTTCGATGTAGGGGAGAGATCCACGGGCGGGTAGGCAAACTTTGCCCTGGTAGACCCACGAGATGAGAGACCGCACGCTCTCCTTATCCTTCCATTCTCTGATCGTGATTCTTTTCTCCTTATACTCTTTGAATCCTAGCTATAGACACCCTTTGGCAAATGGCACCTTCGAGCAGAGGAGTTCTATATGCACCACGAACTGATCGCTTGTATCTACGAGGAGGATCGTGACGGTTGTGCTGAAGTCGATCGTTGCTTGCGTCAATCCGGTCAACAGATATTCAGTTGTAGGTCAATGCGGCTAAGATAGGAAGTTGCTACGCAGTTCTATGTGGTTGGTACTGTGTGAAAATGGTGTCGAGATGGTGGGAGGAAAGACCAGAATGACCTAGAGGTCAAGATCGCTTGACGAAAAGTAGGGATGCTGATGAGGTAGTGAGTGGACAAACACTATCACAGAGTGCAACATGCTTGCACAGATCTGTGATGGCATCGGCGCTTGTCAGCCAAGGCCTGTGGAACCGAAGGAACCATATCGACGTGGTGAAAGTAAACTGGTCGTGTCAGTTCACATGAAGGTCATCGTTAACTTTGATGTGTCCGAATGACCTCTGAGAAGCCTCGCTAGTGCTGCATTCGACAGGTCGAGTGTGATCCGGCATCATCTCACCAGGCACCTTGTGCTTCCCAATGTGGACGCCGTTGCGAGGTGTTGAAGCAGGCGTGACCGTGGCCTGGACCGAACCACTCCATGGCAGCCGCGACGGCATTGTGCCACGATACCTTCTCACCACGGTCAATCTATGCGGCATGACACATAAATTCACGCGCACATATTAACCAGCAACATCCTCGGCGACCTTCTTCCCGTCCAGCCCCACCTCGCCAGTCTGCCTTTCAGCATCAAAATTGTTCCAGCCTTCACTGAATAACTTACTCAGACCTTCGACAGTCGTATTGCCTCCGCTGACAACAACACCTACATCCCAGGCTGTTCCCGTTGCTTCTTTGCTTTGCTTCTCACTCACAAATCGCCGAAACCGTTCATTAAACAGAATGACCGCAAGAGGCACCGCACTACTCGGCTCAATCACGACCTTCATCCTCTCGATCATGAGTTTCAACGCCATCTTGATCTCGGTTTCTGATACGGAAAAGGCGCCCTCTACCTTCGACTTGTCCGAGATGATGCTCCATGGTACAATACCGACGTAGGTGCGTAGACCGTCAGCAATAGTGAGAGTCTTTACATGCGTTATTCGCTCTGGAGGGTCTGATGCTAGACCCCGTTCGCCGTCGTTTGCGCCTTCGAAGTTCGGTTCGCAACCAAAGACAAGGGTCTTCTTGCCGGAAGTATGTGTGTGGGAGAACCATGTTGCTGTTCCGCTAAGTAGTCCGCCGCCTCCCAGAGGTGTGAGTACGGCATCGAACCGCTCTTCCTTTTCTCTTGCTCCACCATTTGCTACTTCATTCGAGTCTCCGGCAGCACCACTACATATCCTCACAGTCTTCTTCATAGCCTGATACTGCTGTTCAGCCTCATACCCAGCCGTCCCCTGCCCAAGCACAATATCAGCATGATCATAAGGCGGCACCAAAATCGGTCCTTCGCCACCAGTCTTAGCTTTCTGCTCAGCAATCACCTCATTCACAACCTTCTCCCTCTCAGGCCCCGTAGATCCCGAGAACACAACTGTGACACCCTTATGCCCCTTCGTACCAGAGATCTTACTCTTCGTACTGATGGTCGGCATCACGATCCAAGCTGGCACACCCAACGAGCTTGCTGCGAGAGCAAGCGCTTGTGCATGATTCCCGCTAGAGTGCGTGGCGACACCACGCTTGCGGAGTTCCTCGATGCCGATACCACTGAGTTCTGCGTCAGGCGGCGACACAAGATGCGTGAGCGCACTGAATGCTCCTCTAGCCTTGAAGGCGCCAATCTTCTGATGGTTCTCCATCTTGAAGTAGATGTTGCATTTTGGTGCTGATAGGCCGTCCTGGCCATGCTTTTCGTTGCCATTTTGGGCAGGAGATGAAGTGTCATCCCATATCGAAGGCGGATCATCAACGAGGTAGGCACGAGGATCTGGCGAAGAGGCGATCTTGTCAATCGTTCGGGATGTGATCAAGGGTGTGCGGTGGATGTACTGCTCTATCCGGGCGTGGGTTTGGCGAATCGAGTCTGGTGTTAGTGGGAGGCATGTTGATAGGTCTGCCATTGTTGCGAGAGGGCGAGTAAAATGATATTGCCAGCAGTCATAGAGAAGAAAGCAAGGATTATAAGTATCTTGTAGATCTCGTCCAGCACTCGTGCGACAGCGACAGGTAATAAAAAGGAAATGTCGATGTAACCTCGAATAAATTGCCTCAAATCTGCTACTACCTGTTTCGTAAATGCTTGCAAGATGCTCAAAAGCGATTCAGGTATCGTTGATAGCAGAGAGGTTCAGATTAGTCATATTGTATACTAGTTCTCTTACCTTCTCGTCGGTATCTAAGGTATGCTAGGAAGCATCTGAGGCACGTAGACATCGTGTTCGGAAATGAGCACTGTATATATTGCCAAGATGTTCGGAGATGTGCACCGGCCACCGAAGCCGCTTTCCGCACCCTCGGACGGAGAGTGGCCAACGACCTAATACTGAGCGCTATGAATTATGGTGTACGACCAGTAAGACGCATTATCCGTTACAGAATCTGCGGAAAGGGATCTGCGAATCGACTGTCCGCTCTATCTGTGTTGCTAGTCATTAAACTTCCCAGGAAGAAGCATATTGGTTCTTCTTCATAAGACAGGCAAAGAACCTAGCTACAGTAGGTCCATCCTACCACTCTACTCCTCCGTGCATAGACGCTAGAGTAAATGCACACAGTAAGCAGGCTGCCTCCGCACAACCCTTCTTACACCACCCCTACCACAACTTCAACCTTCTCAGATGCACAGCCCCCAAACTCCCCGTACTAAGGACCAAGCAAGCCCCCGTAAAGATCACAACACCCATATACCTCCCACTCGCATACCCACCACTTCCGCCCCTTCCCATCCCCAACAACCCCGCACTAATCGGCCCCGCAAGCACATTCCCCACCCCCTTCCCAGCACAAAACAACCCAAACATAGCCTGACTCGCCCCCGGCTCCTCACTAACACTCGTAACCATCCTCGCCCACATAGCCGTATATCCCGCCCCAAAGAACCCATACAACAACGCAAAAAACACAAGCATCGTCAGACTCCTGCCCACCCCCCAAAGCGCAAACGTCGCAATCGCACTCACACCAAGCGCAACAACCATGAGCACATTCACACTCACCCTCTTATCAGACAAATACCCAAACGTCAGCTGCCCCGCAACCTGACTTACACTCATAAGCGTAAGTAACAACGCGCCCTTACTGCTACTCAGCCCAATAGAACTCGCATAAGATGGCAAATACAGACTCGGGAAGAAATAGCCCAGCCCCATCAACAAATTACTCACACTATACGTCCAAAACAGCGGGCTTCTCAGAAACCCCCAATCACTCCTCATACCCACGGCATGCTGCTGTCCAACCCTTCCCTTAAGCAACGGAATCAACGGCCCCGTCAACACAACCAGCACAACCGCAACAGCCCGCAGCGTAGTCGCATACCCATACCGCCTCAACAACGCCTGCAACACCAACGGCATAACAGCCCCACTCGCCCCACTAGCACTACACAAAAGCCCATACGCCATTCCCCTCCGTCGAACCCAGAACTCATCCACAATCGACAAAATAGGGTAATAAAAAATCAAAAACCCAACGCCATACATAACCCCCTGCGTCAATATCAGCGTACTCAGTTCGCGCGCAAAACTCCCCGCGATTAAGCCTCCGATACACAGCGGCCAGCCGACGAGGATCATTTGGGTCCGGTATGCACTCCAGCGTCTGATCAGTGGTGTGACGAGGGGAGCACCAAGATACGAGACGCCCGAGGCGGTCGTGCCGACGACGGAGACGTAGCGGTTATCTTTGAACTCGGGGAGGTAGGAGTAGTAGTCCTGGAAGACGCCGAAGGAGAGAGGGAAGCCCCAGAGGAGGGCTTCGAATACGAATGCTGCGATTAGGAGACGCCATGCTGCGGGACCGCGGTCGGTCGCTTGGAGACCGGAGGTTTGGTCTGAGAAGGAGGTATGTCCTGCGTTGGGCTCGGAACCTTCGGGATGCTGGTTTTGAGTTACAGCAGGTCGGAGTTCGACTGAGGTATCTGGTTGAGACATAGGATTTTATGGGATGGCGGACGGCCGCAGAGGATCGAATGAATTCGAGGTTACGACAAATTAAACATGCGAAAAAGTGTTGTTTCCGGCGGGTGATCCTCTCAAAGGGTACTTTGAGAATTGAGCGGAAAGTTTAAAGTTATTGTAGATAAGGGGACTTTGATGTATTGAACAGCCTCGGTAGCTTTGCGGCGATGCCACGAAGCCAAGACATGCCCAGAATACATGTGACAGCCGGGTGTGGCACCTAGTATACTGTCTGCGCAAGAATGCTAAGTAATCAGTGCTAAACAGTGGTTACAATGTCGTCTCAGCAATGATGCTCGAAATTGGCATTCGTTGCGCTTCGTGGTGGACCACGTCGAGGAACCTGGGCTTTGAAGTGAGTTGAACGAACACGCAAGGGGTCAGAAATCACATCCGAATAGGTCAGAATATTTGAGTTTGTCCATGAAATTGTCCAGCACCATACTTTTGCCATCTGTAGACCAAACGCCATCTACTGTTGTAGCATACCTGTACATGTGGTATCTCAAAAGATGATGTGTGTCGAAATCTCGGTATTTCAGATCAGCCGCCAGTATCCCGCAATTTTGTCACGACACCAAATCGACAGTCGAAAGGGGTCATTCTAGTTGTTCTCTGGTCGAAGAGATCTGTCACAATATTAGCATAACGTCGCCTGCAGATATCAAATGTACGTACCTGACGGCCTTTCCGGCCCTCCAGATCTCGAGATCTCTGATCTCTTGCATCTCCTTCTCGTACTTTTCTCTGTAATCAGGCTGGCTGTTGTACTCCAACGATCTCTTTGTCTCCGAACCATCCTTTACAGAGTCGTACAAGTCATTGAAGACAGGCTTGAGAGAATCCTTGAACCTGCTGGACCAATCGATGGCACCTCGTCGTGCGGTAGTGGAGCAAGCAGCATACATCCAATCCATGCCGTTGGCACCGATCAATGGGTAGAGTGACTGCGTGGCCTCCTCAACGGTCTCGTTGAAAGCCTCAGATGGGGTGTGGCCGCGCTCACGGAGGACTTCATACTGAGCCAGGAACATGCCGTGGATACCACCCATCAAGCAGCCTCGCTCGCCGTAGAGATCGGACCACACCTCCTTCTCGAATGTGGTCTTGTAGAGGTAGCCGGAGCCGACCGCAACACCCATTGCGATAGCCTTCTCTTCCGCTTTGCCAGTAACGTCCTGGTAGACGGCGATAGAGGAGTTGATACCTCGGCCTTCGCGGAAGAGGGATCGGACGGTTCGGCCAGAGCCCTTGGGAGCAACTAGGATCACATCAATGTCCGTGGGAACGTCGACTTTGGTGAGGTCCTTGAAGACGGGAGAGAAACCGTGGGAGAAGTAGAGGGTCTGCCAGAGTTAGCGATTGTATGTGTGATCCTTCAGCTCTTCCTACCTTTCCCTTGGTGAGTTGTGGCTTGATAGCAGGCCAGGTCTCGGATTGAGCAGCATCGGAGAGCAAGTTCATGATGATGGTGCCCTTCGAAATAGCCTCATCCACATCGAACAAGTTTGTACCTGGGATCCAGCCATCTTGTTGTGCTTCTTTCCATGATGCGCCGTTCTTTCGTACACCGATGATCACATTCAGACCGTTGTCTCGCAGGTTGAGACCTTGACCGTGACCTTGGGAGCCATAGCCGATGAGGGCAAGAGTGTCATTCTTGAAGTATTCCTGCCTTGGATTAGCTAAAGTATAGCGATTTACATGCTGTGGTATTCACATGAAGCTTCTCTCGTGGCCAGTCCGATCGCTCTATTCCCAGTCAGCAATTGTCCTCGGAAAGCTTCGGAACACAAACCAAATACTTGCTCCTTGTGGCCAGCAAAGTCAATTGTCTTAACACCTCGACTCTGTTGCTGAATTGGAGTAGCAATAGCTTTTGTTGACCTCGAAACAACTGGTCTGCTTGCTGGTGCGGAGACGAAGCTGCGCTTGGGTACAGCTGGAGCTGCTACTTTTTGCTTGGAAGCTCGGAGAGCTGTTCGTGCAAATGATTTGGAGGCCATGATGCAGTATACTAGAGCTTGAAAAGAGGACAGGAATATTTGGAATGTAGGATGGTCTAACGGTGAGTCAAACAGCAGTCGCAGAATCTGGGGAATTTTTTGGTCGCGACTTCCAGATGTGAGCTTACGGTGCACGGGCCCTGCAGCGCTGGTTGGTCTGCCAGGACTCGCCGATGCGGGAGACCAGCCTCGTTTCTTGGCGCCTCCGATTATCGGCCAATCGACGTATCCAGAATCATTTGTAGTGCTTTTAGAAAACAGGCATGTGAGAGATCTTCGGATGATGATTTCGTGAAAGGAATGTTATAGAGCATCTTCACACCGAACGAGACAAATACGCTGTCAGTGTCGTCCCGATACCGTCGTGAAAACTCCCAGAGCAGAAGAAACTGGCATGTAATTGTTCTATACCAGTCCTCAGACCAACCAGCCCGGCTCTACCTATACCATCTTCCGCGACCTCTTCAAACATCGAGTCGTGGTATCGTGAGAGATCGCTAAAGAACAAATGCTATCCATCAATCATGAGTATGTCGTGCTCCCATAACGCTCAATAGAATGCCCAATCATCTGGCCATTATTTGGTCTTATTTCATCAAGACTCGGTCATAAGTGATGCCCTTCACCGAGCCTCCAGTCATACTCGTCTTGACGTTCCGCCTGAAGTTCTCCCGGTTTGTCCTCAGGTCTTCGGCTGCCTCTTTGTTTAGTGGATCTGACGCGTTGGGTTCGAGGAAAAGAAACTGCATAATGTTAGCACGCCATCCTCAGTTTTGACTTCTCGTCTTGACATACCTGCATCCCCACTACAACAGCATTCAGCGCCAACACCGGCTTCCAGTCTTCCCTCAGAATGTTCAAGCACACATTACCCTCAAGGTCGATGTTCGGATGATAGAGTTTCTGCGTGCATTTCACCTTCGGCGGGTCATGAGGGTAGTTGTTCGATATGGCAAACGTAAACTTGAAAGAGCCGCCCTTGTACATGCCCTCGTCTGGCTCGATCGTAAGAGTAAAGTTGAGGATGTCATCTGGGTTGGGGAAGTCGGTGCGCATTGTTGCGCCTAACGATAGTTCACTGAGATCTATGAACTGTCAGCATCGTGGCGGGTGGCAGTGTCTAGGTGCTCCCATACCTTTCTGTATCCTCAACTGAGCAGCTGTAACTTTCTTCTTCTTCTGCCCGTCTCCTTGTGCTTGCGCATCCTGCTGCTGCTTCTGCTTCATGCTCCATACTTTCAACATTCTGGCGGGTTGGCCTTTTAGGCGAGGACTTCGAGAGATCTAGACAGAGGTATAGCGCAAGGTGGTCTGGATGTATGAGTAGACTACGAGTCGGGCAGTGGTCGATTGGAACGAATGGCACGCTGTTTGGTAGTCGTAATCAAAGAGAATGGATGAATTAATGGGTTTGGGCCGAGATGGGTGCGGGTCAGGCACGCGATGCATGGGCGCGGCGGCGGTGATTCGACATGATGCATCACTTCACTCCAGTAGCGTTGAGGACCAAAAGTGCAGTTTCAGCCTGAAATTTGCCTCATCCTCCTTTCACCGACTCGGACTGCGAGATTGGAGACACAGCAGGCACAGTCTGCTCAACACATGCTTTGAGTGCAGACACGAGTAGAGCGCGTCAAGGATCATCAGCATCGAGGTCAAGCATGATAGCCATGACCCTGGTCTGTACGCATACAAAATTCGGAATGCTGATACATAAAACGAATTTTCCGTTCCGGCTCTATTTCAGCAAGCTGGCCATCTACGTAGACTCCAACATGACTTTTCGTTGCTTCGTATTACTCGAAACCCTGAGCCAAATACTCGCCTCACATGATCGTTTGTAACAAAAGTGTCTCTCAAATCTCGACCGCTTATCTCCTAGCGAAGCAGCAAAGTAGACCTGTCTTACCCAAGAACCAAAGACAACCAAAAAATCGTATGAGCGACAATGCAGCAGTGACATACAAAAGTACGGCGAAGAAGTTGCTCGATCGTTGCGTGGCAGTAGACTAGGCAATGTTAGCAAGACCCTTCAAGCATGCAGATAAAGCGGACTTACTGTGAAACCAAATGTCGACAGGCCTTCAGATGTGATACCGGCTGCCAAAAGTGCGTTGGTGAAGATCCAAGTCGAAACTAGTCGAGTTCTGAAGTTTCGATACGAGTCTTCCAGATTTTTCTCATCTTTCTCTACGGGAGGATTGTATGGGGAGAGTGCCCGTCGAACGGTAGCCTCGAATTGCGCATCAATATCAGCTTGCGGCTTGTCGATTTCTTCGATGACCGCCGTCTTCCCCTTGTCGTCCTTCTTTGTCTGCGCTGATGGTAGAACGTCCGCCTTGTCTGATCCCTTCGTACCCCATGAGACATCGTGCCAGTTGGAGAAGGCGTAGATCATCAGGATGTTGATGAATGAGGGCATGAGGGCCAGGTATTGTAAGAAGGACGTGAACATATGCCATGGGTCAAGGTACAAGAATGATGCCACGTAGTAAAGACCGAAAGTAGCGGACAAGGCGATGATGATGATACCTGCACCGCCACCAGAGAAGAATGACGTGAAGAATTCTTCGGCGCCTTGGTTGAGCACGACACCCTGACCGCTAGTGAACCCTCGATAGACCAGGTAGAATGCATCGACAATGACATAGGCCTGGATGATACCGAATACCACAAAGGAGATCATGTAAGCAATCCTTGAGCCCTTGGGTCGATTACCAAGAGCCAGAATGAACTGCAGCAGGAGAAAGCCCAGATAACCGTACTGCAAGATCGTGTTGACGATTGGAGTAACCGAGTCACCGAAGGGAAAAGCGGTCAGCTTCTTATTATTCTCGTCAACCGGTTGACCGTCAGGTTGACCAACTAGATCCATAATGACCTTGGTAGTGAGCCAGTAAGAGGCCAGAGCAAACCAAGACATCAGAACTGTGATGATGTTGTAGACCATTTGAATGTGGAGGAAGAACATGCGTATGATGTTGTGTCCGGACTTGTACATTCGCCCAAAGTGCATCAGGGAATATAGCGTAGCAGCGAAGGAACCATTCAACCATCGTCGTCGCTGTCCAATGAATTCTGCTGCACCTTCCGGCACATCAGTCTCACCCTTGGACGCCTTGACGTAGGTTAAATGCCATTTGGACCCAGCTTTAGCCACTAACTCGAAACACAAGATACGATCTTCGGCCAAGAACATGTTCTTCTTGAAGATGTTCATGCCCTCAATACCCTTCTTACCGAGTCGGGCCGAGAGGGTGTGGTCACCGTGGAAGTATTGTTCCAGAGGTCGACCCATGATAGCTCGGAATCTGTACGCTGAGAAAGCACCAGGAAGCACAGAAACGTACCCGAAGGAAGATTCCAATGGCTTATCGAGAATGTTGGAAATCTTGTATTCGAAATTCTGTGCTGCAACCAAAGGATTAAGCAGTTTCTTCCAACCATGACCCAACATAGCATGGATTTCACCGCAAGAGCCACCGAGGTCTTTGTCGTTATAGAAGGATTCCCAAAGCGCAAGGAGTGATCTTGGACCGGGCTTTGTGCCTGCGTCCAAAAGAATGCAGACTTCTGGATTCAAGATTCGGCCGAAACCGTTGAAGAGCCATCTGTGCGAGTTGATTTTCTTACTATTCTTCTGCTTCAAGCAGAAGATCATCTGGACAGGAGGGAGATCGGTCGCATCGTTGTTCGTAGGTCGAATGAGCTGCTGGTTAGGCGTAACAGACAATTGTGTGGTGTATTCGAAGATGTGTACAACAGTATCTTTGCCGTCAACATCCTTCTTCATGACACCGTCCTGGTAAATGCCCACCGTGGCAAGAAGATCGAGAGTTTCTTTGTCGCAAGGATCGATGCCGTCAAAGACCAAGCAGACCACGATCTTTTGCCAGGCAGGACCACCCTTGTTCCAGAATTCAGTCTTCTTGAGGTTGACGATATCACGGATATTTTGCATAACACCGTGGAGTGTTCTGGCAGTCAAGACCTTGTCTTCGTTGTAGTATGTGATGGCAATCAAGAGCTCAGTGTGTCTGTTATACATCGCTGGTCTTAGATTGTATCCATTCTTCAGAGTGAAATCGTCAGGGTCGCAGGTAGCGGCTGTGTAGCGCATGTGTGTGAATTCCTCGCTGCCACCCTCGAGGTCCTGTCTGTACTTGGGCTGTATAGCATTCTGAATGGCAGAAGGGACCGGGTAATCGATGCTCAACACGCTGCCCTGAACAAGCTTGACTTTTCTTGTCGCGTAACGCTTGATCTGGCCCTGGTTCTGTCTTGCTCTCCAAGCCTCAGTTGAATCACTGCGAACGTAAGGATTGGGGGATGCGCCACCCTGCGGGAACCCGCCCGCGTATGGGTCAGGCGCATTGTTGTAGGAGACGTCTGCTCCTTTTGGTTCATGCATGTATGATTCTTGAAGATTGTACGAGGAGTCGTTCTGAGTGAGGTTTCTAGAATGGTCGTCGTAGTGACCTGGGTAGGTCTGACCAGCGATCAAAGACCGCTCAGCATCATCATCATCGACGTGTGGTCGACCGTAGCCCTGAAAATGATCGTTAGTGGTTGATACGTTCTCTGGTTTCGACCTGCTCCTTACGGTAGGTTGATCTTGTATAGGGTAGCCACCCTGCTGGTTGTACGCCATTTTGCTGGCCACAGATGGTCGGGTATCCGGTGATCGTGCTCAGTATTAGAGAGAGAACCTTAATGTTTGTTTCTCGTATACCCACGGCCGGGATTGAAAGAATGTAAGATGATTAACCACCTAAGTTTCGCAGCAGACTTTAGTCTACTGAGGAATGCGGAGGTGACAAAAGGCTCAACTCGAAAGAAAGAGTGGGCGATCGACGCTACTCTTTGTTTGCAAAGAGCGCTCGATGACAGTTATGAAGTCGTCGACTGCAAGACTTGCGATGTATAGCAGGGGGATATGAAAATGAAAAGGGCACAAGTAAAAGAGCCATGCACTGTAAGCAGGAGATGGATATCGTGACTTGCAAGCAGCACCGTCTGGCAGCGTTTCAGGTCTCAGGGTCCTTAGTAGAGACTTTTCGAATAGCTTCGCGTGAAAGGTCGGCTTCAGCCTCTCAAGCTCCAGCTTTGCGAGACACTAGCTTGACTAGGCTGGGTGAGACTACTCAAAGCCGTTCCCAATGGCCCATCGAGTGAGCGCAGTCAGCCAATCAACTGCTTCTTCTCTTTCTCTTGAGCGCAGCACAGCCGCAGATTTATGAAAGCGCCTCCCTGACGATCTACCAAGTAAACTGTTTTATTCTGGTGCTCTTGCCTGTTTTTCGCCATGAGCAGAGCAGGACTCTCTTGCTATGGCAAAGTCCCACTGGCATGCAAGAACTTGGGCCAAGAATAGCTTCCGGCCACCGCTTACTAGACAAGTGTTGTTGGCCTTGTCAGACATATTGTACGCCTCAAAAAGCCGTAGCAGTTCGGCTTTGCGATGACTACCAGATCAAAGATGCGCAAGCCCGAGGTACATTATGATCCGTCTCTCGATAATAAGGAAAGATCGATACGTGCGGCGTAAGAAGCTCTGATTCTTTGTTCGATGTGATTATTTTTCAAGACAGGAGCGAGGAACACCCTCCCTGGACATCTGAATTGGCGGCCGCCGGCCATCCCACACAGAGCTACAATAACCACAACGCTCTTATCAAACATGAAGACACTCCCATTCACCACGTTCCGTTTGATGCAACAAACATTTGTTCGGTGGTAGCAGTTCTCAGTACAGAGTCGAATCGACCTCTTCAGCTCTTGGAGGCCGAGCCAAAAATAGCATTATTATCCGCGCCGTGCCATGTCGACTCGCATTTCTGTGGCGCAAGAAAACGCAGTCCATCAAGATGACCTGCCATTGCTGACTGAAACTGCTTCAATTGTTTTAACTCAGAAGAGCTTCACCCACGCCACGTCGCTGTCGAGAACCACAGCGCTCACACTGACTGCAAGTCATATTGCAAGCTGACCACATGCAGATCTGCAGCGCTTGTACTGTACTACCAACAGCCACATGGTGTCACTTGAGTTGCACAGACACAAGACTGAGTAGTCTTTTAAAGGCTACACGAGCAGGTCAAACTTTCAGCAAGGCGTCACACGACAGCCAAATTACGTCTCAACGTCAGCTGGATTAGCAAGCCCTATGCCACAGACAACGTGCTCGGTTGTGCAGGGCTAACGGATACAGTCCCACCTTTCCCTTCTGGACGTTCCTTGGGGAAGGAAGTGTCGAAGAGGCAGAACACTTCGAATGTTCACATACACAGCAGACCTCACAGTGCCTTCGGATAGAGTATGTCAGACTAGAAGGCACACTTGTCTCGGGACTGAAATCAGGTCACTTGGGGCACTTAACTATCATTTCGATAAATCCTTTTCGATAAGAGGCAATCTGCGGCTGAGCCGTTCGATGCTCGCAAGAAGGCCACGGTCGGCTCATGCGCTGTCAACATCTTTATCGATATCATTTCCACAGATGTCGAAAGTAGATTTGGCTGATAATTCGAGGAACGGCATCGACCAGTATTTATCTCAGGAGAAGGTGAAATGCTTCACAACGCAGCGTGGTAGTGATCTGCGGACAAGGATCGCAGTCCTGTCTCCGAAGCTTGTGCCCAGCGCATAATCTGCTTGGTCCGATTCTCAGGTCTAACGGCCGCTAAAATCCTTCCTGGGGCTCGATGCCATGCCATGATCGCCAAACACCCGCAGTTGCCCTTAGCCCCTTCAATTTCGTTTCCCACCAAATCATGCCTGGTCGGGCCTCTTGACACTGCACGACTCCGCTTCTGGTTGCCGTCTCATACTTCTCGAACCTGCACCTCCTTCAACACCAGCTTGACTTGCATGAATTGACAGCAACACTTCGCACCACATCGACATCCCAACATATCCGCTCGCTCGTTTTATTATTCTTCGACTCGCACTTGACGTGTGCTTTGATCGCTGATCACGACTTTCCTTCACGATATCACTCGAAAAGTACCGGGACCTTCCGCTTATGCTGCGCACGATCACGACTCCCACGACCATTCCTTGAACTGTTTGAATAGTTAGCCGGCAAGCACAACATCATTGTTACATTCGAACTTGTATCAGCTACGCCGACATAAGAAACTAAGCGCGAAAACCCGTCCGAGAAGCGAATAAGGGACTCAAAGGACTGAGCATTCTACCGCCAAACGTTGAAGAACTATTTCACCTGCAGCGAAAATCTATTGGCGTACTGAATGCCAGCAATGGCACTGAATGGTAGGCATTTCCGGTCTCGTTCGGCGACTATCGATGCTAAGAACGTGTTTGCAGCTCGGGACGTTCTAAATACACTACTCCGACGATGTGTCGAATGCCCTAATACCACACCTAGCTGCCCTAGCTGCTCAAATGGAGAATCATGTTCGTTGATACCAGCATCATGCGATGCTTGTGCATCTACGGTGTGCGTAAAGGCAAACCAGTTTGCGGGACAAGTGAATGAACCAAAAAGCTCAACTCCCATCGGTCCTATTGTTGGTGGGGTGATAGGTGGTCTGGCAGTGATATTGGTTGGTGTGTTCTGCTTATGGTATTTTTGTCTACGAGCCAAGAAGCGTAAGGATACATGGGATCCTCCAGAGAAAAGGGATCAGTCCAACCTGGCTCGCAACGGAAGCAGAACCCATTCAATCGCATCGACCGTCCTTACAAGAGCGTCAAACGTTATACAGATTGCTTACATCCCTGGAGTTACTGGTCGCTCGCCACCTGTGTCGCCTGGTGTACCACCGATGCCAAACATGTCAGGTGCCAGCACAGCAAACACAACGCCTCAACCAGACACGCATTTTTTCATGGCCGATGACCTGCGGAACTCAACCTGGTCAGATACATCCATCGATCCACGAATTAGTCTGGCTCCGAGTCTAGCTCGAGCAAGTTCTGCTACAACAGTTTACTACGAGAACGCGGTTGTGCCTCCTGTCCCAGCCCAACATGCCTTCCGTGCACAGGCGAACATGGTCAGCGTGAAGCAGAATGGTTCCTCGGGCTCAAGTATGGCATCGGCAGCTACACCAGCGCGATCGTCGCCACTCACCCAGGGTGGTCAAGTTGGAACTCAGATGGTCAAGCCTGTCACCATCAACAACAGCTCTATTGTTGCGCGTAACGTTACAGCCAGGCCTATCGAGGTCAAGAAAACTTCATCAAATCAACGGGTTCCGACTCTCGGCAACCTGGCAAGGGCCAACTCGACAAAATCGGCAGCCACAGCCAATACACCGGGAAGCGGTCCAGTGTTCGAGGAAAAGGAAGCAGTCGTATCGCCAGGTACAGAAATTCAAGACTCCTCAATGTCTCCACTTTCGGCGCTCAGGACCAAGCAGTCTGATATGAGTTTGGGAGGTGCAAGCGCTTCTGGCGTAAGTGCCGTACTCCCAGCTGAAGGACCTCTAGGACGTCCGGGCCCATCACCAAGGCCAGATAGTGGTGGTCTAACTGCTATGATTGAGGACGCGATCAAAAATGCCTCGGCAGATGGACGAGGAGGACGACCAGGAGCCCAAAGGCAAGACTCCGGTCCTTTTTCCGACATACATGAGCTGCCGAGTAGCGCGCCATGATATGTCCGAGAAGACTCCTAATGGCATTTGTAGAATTTGAGGCTTGCAGCGAGCGTGCCATGAAGAGCCATCCCGCGCCCATTTTGTAGATACCCTGGCGATCTTGCAGGACATGGCATGTTGGATCTTATGTATCAAATCTCCCGTGAGGAGTTGTGACCATGATATTTGCCCTCTTTCCAGTCCGTAACCAATGCGCGTCTACGAGTATCTCATTGTACTGCGTCCAATCTCAACCTTAGTTTGCCTGGTCCAGGTCTCGCGCGGAAGGAGAACAGGTTCATCTGAAGATCATTTGCTTGGCGGCAGCAACTCGAGCTTCGGGAACCACGTCACAAGACATGGCTCATGCACCACCTACGCCCGTTCTTCACTGTCATACGCTCTTTCCCTCCTTCGAAATGATCAAAAACACGAGCTACTGCAGGTCCGATGCTGCTGTTATTCAATGCCAACACGAGCGAACGATGTCTTCTGACGGACCTTTCCCTTTGAGCAGGAGCGGTGCGCGCGTTCCTGCCTAACCACTTGCGATCTCAACGTGCTTCCCGTCTCTTGTCAAATACTCTTGTCCTCAGTACGACACATCACTTGAGCAAATCAACTTGTCATCCTACTGTATCATTTGCGCGCTGCTGTCCTGATCTTCGTGCATCATTGTCATTGTCTGCCTCATTCTCACAGTCACAGTACCGCTTCCAGAAGACCTGAAAATCGTTCGAGGTCACTTGCGAATATGGCATCCTTCCTAGAGGCCGCGAAACAGAACTTCGCGGAGGATCCCTTAGAGTCTGAAGGCCGCAAAGATGCAGAGTTTCTTCAGTTGGAAACCCAGCTGTTTGCAAAACTTACCAAAGCAGGGGTTTCCTCTGTAAGCCCAACAGCCGCCATTAAGATGCCAGGCGCAGTTATAGAAGGGTTGCTGGGCTGGCTGGGCAACAAGAATCCATTTCTCAAGAATGCAAGCGCTGGCCAAAACGAAGTATGGATCCTGGACAACACGGCTTTCAAGTCGAGCGCGATGTCCACCTGGAGAGCAGAAGTGGTGGCTTGTTTCTTTCAACATGGGAGGGGGGACCTGACAGCCGCCGTAGCCGCTATTGCCGATACGATTGGTCTGGATGGAGAGCCTGGGCACCAAGCAGAAACGAAGGCTCTCATCGCGGAACGACTCAAGCCGTTCATCGATGCTGTGGCGCCCGCACGCACCCTGCCAATAGTTGTCGAGTCTCAGAGTCACAAGCCGCACAAGCGTAAGCTGGGTCCATCCAATACTAGCGGTATCAGCAGTCAAGTTTTTGAAGTTGGAGCGCACAGTCAGAAGAATGGCGAGGTCAACCACATCAAATCAGACTCGAGTGTTTCTGGTTTGCCACAAGCGGAAGCAGTGACTCACCTCGCTGCACCAGAAGGCTGGGGTATCATCAGCGATATTGATGACACTATCAAAATCACTCAGGTATGTATTTCTGAGTTCGCCATTCTCAATACTGATCCACAGCTATAGACACCCGATCCAATAGGTATCCTTCGTACGACCTTCACGGAACCACCACAATATACCAGTCACATGCCAGACTTCTATAAGATCCTCGACGAGCAGTTGCAGAAACCTGCCTGGTTCTACCTTTCCGCCTCGCCGTATAACCTCTACCCGTTCCTCCGGAAGTTCATTCAAGACTACTTCCCACTAGGTACGATTATTCTTCGTGACGCTTCATGGATGACACTCGGTGGGTTGTTTAGTACGTTGACCCAGGGGACGAAGGAGTACAAGACCAGCAGGATCGACAAGATACATGATTGGCTGCCCCATCGCAAGTTCATCTGCATCGGTGACTCAACACAGATGGACCCCGAGACATACGCAGAATCGTACAAGAAGTACCCTGGCTGGATCTCGGCGATCTACATCCGCAAAGTGACTGATGCTCCATTCATGGAGAAGAAAAACATGCCCGAGCGCTTCGAGAAGGCCTTCGAAGGGGTTCCGCCAAATGTGTGGAAGGTGTTCATGCTACCAGACGAGCTGAAAGACCACGTCACACACGTTGCTGGAGAGGCTCACCTGGGGATCATGGGCCAGCTATCGGCGTTCTTCTGCGGTCATGAGAGGGAGAGACAGCAACTTGAGAAGGACAGAGTTAGGCAGTGATTGAGGGTTCTTGGCGGATCGGAGGCGTCTTTGGACGCTGCGGAACAGCTGGACTCGGGCGGCGCGTGGTTCCTTTGATGGCGTAAGGTTGAGTACGGGCTCTGCGGTAGTACGATACACATCCTAGCAAATAGCATCTTTAATGTCAGAATGATTGAACGGGCTTGCCAATACGCGCCCAAACACGTTCGACCACAAAGTATGGCGGACACATAGCCCATGATGGAGAGGAGATGATTCCATTACTAAAGCGGCATAGCTGAAGGTAGAAGGGAAGAAGAGTTCAGTTGAGGAAATCACTACGGGGGAGGGATGAACTGAATGTGGGGCTGAAATCCCAGGTCTGATTGGGCGAGACAGTCACACACGAAATATTTCCTGGAGTGCGATTCTAACGCTTTGAGGTGCGCAACTCAACCCGCAAAGTCTACATCAAACACCAACCTCACTCTGCGCGACTCTGTCTTCCGCTTCTTACCCGTTACATATAAGAACTGAAAATGCCATACTCCTTCGATAAGTGCCCCGAGCGGCCAGCAAGCATCGAAACCATCCTCAACGGCCTCGATAGATACAACCCAGAAACCACAACAGTGTTCCAAGAATACGTTAACCAGCAATGCGAAGAGAAGTTCTTCGATAGCTACGCTTGTCTAGCACTCCTCAAATTGTACGTTCATTATGCGCTCGATACAGCAGTCAACATGATGCAAGAATTCATTCTTAACACGTTTCCTATTACCTGAAACCCCATGAAAGATTGATTATTAGCTCTATCTGAAAGACAATATCTACACCAACCTTTACAGCGTATTGTTAGAGGCACCTTACTGACAAGCTCAGATACCAGTTCAATCCACATCTGATTCACCCCGAAACGATAACCAACATCCTCGTCAAGTCCCTTACAGTCTTCCCGTCCCCTGCCTTTAGTCTCGCCCTCGCTCTTCTCCCTCCGTCAACGATTCCCTTCGGAAACGCCAGCGGCGCAGCCATCCCCACAACCGAACTCACAGAATCAATCCAGAAACTCACACGGCTGTCGACTCTGCTCGAGTCAGCGCAGTACGATGTTTTCTGGAGCACATTGGACTCAGATGATGTCTACGCAGACCTGTACTCTGACGTCGCCGGTTTCGAGGATCTGATCAGAATCAGAATAGCTGGTGAAGTTGGCAAGGCCTTCAGAGAGGTTGACCTGCAGGTGCTGAGTGCGTGGTTGGATCTGAGGGGGAGAGTCTGAGCAAGTTTGTGCAGACTGCCTGTGGGTGGTCGGTGTCCGGCAACAAGGTTATGATCCCGAGTAATAGTGAGAATGAGGCGAGGGCTGAGATCAAAGGGGAGAGAGTTGGTGTTGAGCAATTTGGAAGAGTGTTCAGGAGGGGTATGGAGGCGCCGGCATGAAGAGGTAGGATGAGGTTATGAGACCATGAGACATGATAACATGAATGACTGAATCATACGCCATGGAGGCACGAGAGGTAGCAGGTAGGCGAAGAAATCCGACAGGATTGTCAGGTTGACCGTGAGCGGCATATGCAATACTTCTTCAACCTCCTACTCTGATACAACCCCTCGGGCGTAGCCACGCGCGGTCGAGGACGCCGAAGGCGGAAGGCCGAAGCAAGAGCACAGCTCCACCAGCCTACATTTTTCCTACATCATCGACCACGAGCTCTGTGGCCTGGTAACGATGCAGCAAACACAATTCAGATGTTGATGTTGACAGATTTCCATGAAAATCAGGCCAGAGCTTAGCAGCTCCCTGTCATGCTTGTTGTGTCTCACTGGCCGCTTTCAAACTTCATGCAACACATCAGCGGTCATTACATTGCTGATCTCTTAGAGGATTATGCTCCTCGAATCTGTCATCTCATCTTCACTTCACTTCTCGTATCTGCCTGCTGCTGCCAAGCTTGGGTCTCCACCAAAAACTTGCAGCGTAGCCAACGTCTTCTCCCTCAGCATCTATCGATCTGATCTACTTGGATACAAATTTACATCAACATAACGACCTACAATCTGAACATAATCGAGATGGACCTGTACTCTGTTGACTTCAGCTCTACCGTCACCATCGTCCTCGAAGATATTGGCGCCCGCTTCATTGTTTACAAAGACTTGCTGTGCGACAAAATACCATTTGCCAGGGCTTATTTGCAGAATGGGTTCAAAGAGGAACAAGAAGGAGTAATCAGAATTAGGGAGTGGAGCGACAAGGATATCATGCAACGCCTGCTTGTGTGGCTTTTCGAAGACAAGATTGTCACTGGGCAAAATACCACCATATCCGACCTGACGAAGCTCTACATCCTCGCTGATCGACTCATGATATCAGATCTCAAAACCGAGATCGTCAATCGCTGGTCAAAGGATCACGAGGGAAATAGTTCCGATGCCGTCCAGGCTCTGACCATTATGACAGACCACGAAGCCATCATGTGTAATCTCGCTCGCTACGCTATTGACGATATTGCCGTCAGCATGGAGAGACAGCTCCGCTTCAACCATCATCAACGATACCCTCGGATGCCTCTTGAACTCGAAGAGCAGGCAATCGGTGAGATATGTCCAGAGTTCAGGTGGGACAACAGCAACAATCTCGCAATGTTGAGCAGCGAATGATGGGCAGTGGCGAGTACAGCGCGTTCGAAAGCAAGAGCGCAGATATACAGAAGACCGAAACCACCCACACATGAAGAAGTCGCTACACTGTCCAGCACTGCAGCCAGCATGACTGAGGAAATACTAGCCGACCTTCCGGAAGTGAAGCAGATCATTTCGCAGAGGCTGCAGCGTTTCATTGCGGACAGGATCAAGACGCCACCTCACCATGTGAGCCTGTATCGCGACAGATGCAAGTTCCATGATCATGGAGATGGCACTGAGAGATGCGATGAGGCTGAAAACGGACAAGTGGTTCCTAAGGGCGTGTCTGGAGACGAAAGAAAGCGACTCGGTTGGCACGATCGTCAGAAATGCTTGCAGCCTGACGGAGACTATGATGATTGTGAGGAACTGCTCTGGGCGAGATGCTCAGCAGAGCTGGGGAAGCTGCGCAGTGATATCTACTGGAAGCCTGATATTGCCTGATAGGCAGATCGATCTATGTTCAAGCCTTGGTTTAGTCAGGGTGTATTTATACTTCAGCCATTGCGCTCTCAGTGCGCAAGGAGCACGCCTAACATTCGGGTATATTGACACGCCCATCTTATCCACGTATCCTCTCTATCTGTATGGTAGACTCATGGCCTGGAGTTCCGCTTGGCGACCTTCTGCACTCTTTTCTTCCCTGCCAATACACGCACAAGCGCGCGTACAATATCTCGAAGCTACCAACACCTGATCGCTGGTCCCTTCTTCCTGCTGCTCTTTGCCGACATACACTTCCTCTCGAAACCAGCGCTACGAGAGAAAGGACAACAAGTCATGAAGCCAGACAGCAGGCTTCCGCTTTGCCGTCATTTTGCACCCTTTCCCGTATGGTTATGATCGACAATATCACCTCTCCATACCGCGTCTATACCCTCAAGCCGACAGGGCTTGTGGCAGACCGTTCCGCTCTTCGTCATTTATACACTTCAAGCTTCCAGACCTGACTCAGTCTCGAATGTTCAACTTTTCTCCCAGGACTAGCGCATCCTTCACGATGGAGTCACAAGGCGGATTCACGAACCACTGCCAGTTCCGCTCTGCTGTCAGCAGCTTGCACCGTTACCGAGGCTTACTCTCGAAGTCCATGTCTAGTATGGTTTGGGTTCTACTGGTCTTGCAAAATTCGCCATATAACGTATGCTTTTGATCTGGGAGGTCAAGCTGAAGCAACATCATACTCAGTACAAGGACACGGTTCGCGAAGAAGTGGGCCGAACACACGATAAGTATGCAGCTATCGAAGGGGGTGCGCGCGCAGAGGCGGTTTCGGCAGGACAATTGTATTGGAGAACCATGTTGAAATCATAATACATGACACTGAAAGCAGGCTTCGCAGCTTACTCTTGAACAGGCTCAGTAGCTACTCAAGGACCCAGTGAACATCAATATCGGCAATCAGCTGAGCAAAGTGCCAGAAGTGGTGTCAGATGTTTTGGGGTGAATGGAAGATCCTTCACGAATAAGCTTCTTCATCGATATGCATGGGCACGAGCTGTCCGCGGTACAAGTGTGTCCTTTAAAGACGTATTAAAGTGCTAGGACGAGAGCTATGGAGTTGACAATAACAGGCAGTGACAAGACGTTGGGTTAAATCTGGAGATACACCGTTTCAAGCAAGAAGCCATGGCTGGATACTATGGCAAGGATGGAATCCGGGAAACGTCAAGATTCAGCCACCTATTGCGCTCAGGAGAACGGCGGCTGCTCGGGTGAATGAGAATTTGAGCCAGCAGGTGGAGGCGATGGATCTCGTGCGGTGGGCAACGGTTTGATTGACTGCCCTTCTTGGGCATCTGTCAGCTACCGTGCAGCTCTCATGAAATTTCGGTCTACGTGTGTATACGAGCGAACGAAGACATACACGATAACAAAGGTGCATATACACCTTGACGAATTGTGTTATTGAGATATCTTCACAGCTCTTCTACCAAGCTCCATGGTGTTCATTGCCTTCCCATAATAGCAATCGCCTCACATCGCGGTAGTAAGCCTTGCGATGTCTTCGCCCTGGGCGTATCTTTGCTCGCAACATCATCGAACGTGGCTATATTGCTCCTGGCACACAATCTTTGACCATTCATGATCAAGCAAGTCCCCTCAGCCCTTATTGGCCGTCTTCTTCTGGTTGCATGGCTGGGTCGTCTCGTGTATGTGCCAATCACAGTGGTGATAGCGTGGTAGTGGTTTTCGCGCCCGGGCCAGATCGGCACATTGCTTGAGAACGTCTAGCACGTCGTCCGGGGCCAGATTCTTGATATTAGCCTCCCAATCAGTGTCGCGATCGATGTAGTCTTGCCACCTTGCACATCCACTTCTGGCATCAGCAATGGCTCTAGCAAGATGGTGAACAAAGAACTGGCGCAGCCTGCAGGTCTCTAAACCAGCTTCGGTGAGTGTAGTAATCAAGGATGGGATCGGAAAGTGGCCGCCGAAATATGTGATGAAAATGTCCACTATTCGGTTCGTAAGCCCTTCGACGCTGTAGTTGTCGGCGACTACGTAGCTCTGGACCAGGCTCATGCTCCTTTGGACTTCGGCTTGACTGCGGTTGACGCTCGTTTTATCACAAGGTATATCGGACATAGGCCCTGTATAGACCCAATGAAGGAGCTGCGCGATACCTTCTTGATCATCGTCTAAGAGCTCGATGGTCTTGGTAGACGCCTCCTTGAAGCCAAGGTTCAAGCACTTCTGGAAGTGAGTGACCTTGCTGAGAACATTCTCTTGGACGTTGAATTCGACCTTTTTGCGACCAACAAGAAGTTTGACGTTCGGCGAGGCATAGTCGTGAAGTATCTGAGAGGTGTTGTTGTCCAAGGTGTTTCGTTCTGACATTTCGGATTACGTTTCTCGCAGTTTCTGTATACCAATCGTCAGGGATTCTCAGGCAGACGATCGCGCAATCTAGGCTGCGGGTCAAAGATTGGCAAAAGTGGCCTGTATAGGGGGACTTCCGAAAGAATATGCTGGGAAAGGAGTGACATCTGTCTATACCTAGCAAGTATGATCAAGCATGAGCCAGTATTTTCGAGCGGGCAATGCTCAAAACACTTTGCACGACAGTAGGTGAAGCAATAGTGAAGTGAGGCGAGAGTAAGGTCGAGTTACGAACATATGAAGAGGGACCTTGACAGCGCAAGCGCTCTACAGACCTTGACCGCCTGGCCTCTGCTTTTTGTTACCTCCTCAAACTCGCCCTCGTATATTGCTGTATGTGGGACAGGCCTTAGTAGGAGTTGAAAGGTTAGTATATCGAGGCTCATCGAACCGGAGCAGTATATTTCAGATCAGCACTTGCTAGCAGATAAGGCGTTGGCCCTTATGTCGGTCCCATGGACCTCTGTCCACTCGCATCCCAGCTTTTGACCGGGAGCTTCTCGACTTCTCTCCTCTCTTGACAGTGGGGATGAATGAGGCACGTTTCGATTCCAGGTTCGTTGCGGCAGAGTGGGATGGAGCTCGGGACTGTTGCAACCGCCGCAGCAGAAGCTAGTACTGGCACAGATAACATAATCAGGCGAAGGACGCGGTCTATCGTTGCTACTAACTAGACAGCGCCAAACACCAATCTCAAACAGCAGTTCTCAACCCTCGCCGACGTCGGATCGGTCGGCTCACAAATGTTTGCTGTGTTTGACAACAATCCCTGGTCTAGTCTAGCTTACTTTAAGGCTGTCTTCGCTCACACTCCTCTACAGTATTATTGCTTCAGCTAC
The DNA here is from genome assembly GCF_036327395.1 of Knufia obscura. Classification (NCBI taxonomy): domain Eukaryota; kingdom Fungi; phylum Ascomycota; class Eurotiomycetes; order Chaetothyriales; family Trichomeriaceae; genus Knufia; species Knufia obscura. The sequence goes on from NW_027042691.1 coordinate 1,319,693, forward strand.
CATGCAACAAGCTTCGATGAGCATCATGCAGCAAAAGCCCCGGCAAACAAGCGTTAACATGGTCGAGAGAATAGATCCCCCTAGAGTTGTCGCATATGGACCATCTCTACAAGTGCTTCACGGCGAGACGACCGAGTGCTTTCTATGAGGATGACGCTCCATAGACTCAGCAGTCTCGACCAGATGTGCATGCTCGCAGTTTGCTGCCTTGAAGTTGAAGGTCCGCCACATCACGTTTTGCCAGTACTCACCTGTCACGGTAACTCAAATGCACAATCGAAATCCACCCAAGCAGGACTGGAAGCGCGACTACGAAGGAAAAGCCGACTCACCAGTTTGATGCCCCTCAGGATCGATGTGCTCAGTAATATAGTGCCCGAACATCCCATGCGTGACAAGCACTATATTCTGCTCCGGTCTTTCTCTAAGCAGACGTCGAAGCTTTTGAGCGCGAGCACGCCATGCCAGGTCATTCGGAGCATTGATCCCCTCCTTGACATACCAGTTCTCACTCAGCAAGGGGTAATCGATGAGTCCATCAGGCCACCCGGAACTCTTCAAGTCACTTGCAGGACTCCCCGTATCAGATGGGTCGTCCAAGCATTCCTGAGCTTCGGGAACCGCCAGAATCTGCATACCCCTCTCTATTTCCGGTTTGAACGCAAGCTGGGCCGTCTGAATCGTGCGCCGCAACGGCGAGGCACAAAGAAGCTCCGTCTTGTCATGATAAGGAAACTCATCACAGAAATCCTTGCCCTGCTGCAGGCCAGCCTCCGTCAGAAGGGCATCGCGTATCTGAACATTTGGATGGTCCCTTGGAAGCTGGTGATAGCCTTCCGCGTGTCGGATAAGATGGACCGTCGAATTGGGTGCCATGTGCGGATTGTGAAGCCGTGCACGGTCGACTCCACAACGGCGCTGTAATCAGTATTTCGATGGGTGACGATGGTTTGCGTAATCCTCCAAACGATGGGCCATTGGCTGCAGGAACAAAACGCGATAAAGAGACTTCTTCGGACACGGGCTGCTCACAACATGAAACGAGGGCAGAGGTGTATTTTATGCCACGTTCTCTTGAATAGACTGGGGTGTGTTCATGGTCTTCTTGTTGTTGAGGTCGCACTCAGCTACTCTATGACTTCAGCCATGCTTTCCTGCATGCTTGTCTAGGACCAGCCAAGCAGAATCAGTCCGTGCGACCATAGCGGGTGGCATGCCATGACAATATCATTTGAATCTTGAGTGCCGTATTTCCTAACTTTTGACGAGTGACATCTCTGACGGCTTCTGGTTGGCCTATTCGGGGGCGGAGACATGGTTCTGCCTCAGCAGCCGTTACTCCGGAGTCTCTACGTCAGAGCCCTGATGAGCCGTTGAATTCTAGCGTCTCGCAAAAAGTTCTGGAAAAGCTTATCGGCTTAAGGTTTTGCATCAACGACCATGAGGCTCTGAGGTAAGCAGGCCGCGTTGCCTCATGCAAGGTTCCCCTAGCGAAAGGACGGAAAAGATTTCGCGCATTCCAGAGATGCCGAGCGGATCCAGTATAATTACTCATAGGCGAAGAATTACGTGTGCACGAATTGGTATATGTTTCGAAGCTCGACCTGAAAGGAAACCAGCCACCTCTACAATAATACTCTGAGAAACGCCTCTGGGCTATTCACCAATAAGCGAAGGCTTACGCCTCGTGCTACATTAACAACAATAAGCATGCCTCTTCACACATTCTCGGGCACAGACCCGTCGCACCTCACAACTCTAGCACGGAGCAAAGTATCCAAAGAATCCAACAGGCAAGAGCATGACCTCCGGCTTCTGCTCGCTCACGTCAGGATTCTCGACACATTAGAGCACAGCGCCGCCGAATTGTCTGACCACTCTGACGACGAGCACGAAGCTCAAGCATCATCGACAATGCAGCATGGTCCAGAATATGAAAGGCAACGGCCACGCCATCCCAAGCGTGTGAGCAAGGACACCGAGAAGGAACTCGAGGATATGTTCGAGCTTGAATATGACGGCCAATCACAGGTAGCGACGACCGCTACACGGGTTTCCGTTGAGGAAGTCGAAATCGAGGACTGGGATGCATGAACAATAACCGGAAGCGCGGCTTTGTGGAGCCCGCGATCTCAGAAACATCATGACTCAGGAACGCCAAGAACCAGGGTCGAGCTCCGGAGGAGCCGTGGCAGCAGAATCTTTCGAAAACAGAAACACGTGGCCGCGACCAGAAGTACCTCGTCGAAGTGAGGTCATGGTTGCAGGTGCATATGGAATGGAAGCGCGCCGTAAGCTCTGAGCGGATCTCCAGGAAGTGATGGAATGGCTTGTGCTATGGTTGAGCTGAGTGATCTGCTGATAAGTCGATCCTGCGGGATGCGTCAGTTTGATCACTCAGTGATATTAAGTCACAGCTCATTGAGAAGGGACTGGAAATGCCACATGATGAGACGTCTGAGACCTGTTTGTTGCAGGCAAAGGAGGTGTTTCCAGAGAGTGGAGGTTCGGATTGAGGGATATGGTTAGCTCACATATGCTAATCCCCATGTTGTATCCTGTTTGTAAAGTGTAATAATGGGGTCGGAACAATAAGATATGCACGAACAGGTGTTGGCAATCACTTTGGGTGGAAGGCGTTCCTCTCATTTCTTCTCGTGGTTCTGTCTTGGCGTAATGCGCCGGACCGCTCAATACAGTAAACCTCCGTTACAACGAACCCAAAAAGTCCAGACAAATAACGAACTTCGCTACAAAGGGGTTGAGCTAGCTGTGAGAAGCTTAGTGCGGCACTCACTAAGACACTATAGATGCACCTAAAGCACTAGTACGGAGTATCATTAGCTGCACTCTCTATAACGAAATCTCCGCTTCGTTATTGCGTAGAATCGTTATAACGGAGGTTTACTGTATTACTCCGTAGTGAGGGCGGCTGGCAATTGAAGTTGTCGCTGGCAACAATCGTAGAACAACAATACTATACCAAAATTTTGGATGTCGATGATATTGATACCGCTTATCTAGGTATCCTGATTCGCATGGCTGCGTGCCCCAAGACATACGCCCGAGCACATCTTTTGTTCCCAGGCTCAATACATGCGATCTCCCTCACTGTCGAAGCAAGCTCAGGATGAGTGATTCCGTTCGTCACGATCTCTTGGGAGAAGGCACCATAGGAGAATATCAATTGATGAAATGGAGGAAGCCACAGTCGCGTCAAATAATCGTTTTGTATTCTGCTTAGTAAAAACAAGGAGAGTGGCTCATTCGGGTTAAGCGTTGCGGAGCTGCCGCAAGTCTGAGCTCCAACCTCAACTTCATCTCAGAACCACCTATCCTTTTGACATGTATGTCAACCATCATCCATACACATTAGAACCATATTCTTCATGCACGCTCACCGATCGAAACCCCAGATCGTATTACAAGAAAACACCGAGCCAAAGGAAAAGTGAAGTCTCCCGTCGTGACCGCCTAGTCAACATAGTCTCACCAAAGCATCACCATGTCACACACAGACAAGTCCAGTCCTCGTCCCATCTCACCCACTTGAGCACCACAGCGAAGAACTTGCCGTCTTTCTCGTCGAGCTCTCTGTCTTCAATTACGAAGCGCTCGTCTAGGATGGTGTTGTGGAGTTCTTCTTCAAGGAGCCATCGACGACTGGTGTCGTATAAATAGTGGTTGAAGCCATCACCAAAGATTCTGTCGACGTAGTATTGACCAGGGCGCCAGAAGCCAGTCTTGTTGCCGGAATAAGCTAAAGTCTTTACATCTTGTTAGTGCCATCGAGCAATTTACCAGCAGCACAACTTACCGTGATAGGACGAATAGTGTCGTCAAGACTAGAGAGGAATTTGTCGGCATCGGACGATCGGACGACTTTTGGCTTGCCTTCCTCGTTAACGACGACCTTAGAAGCACCTGACTGCAAGTCGCTCGCCAACACTGTCAGAGCCTCTTTGTTCTCGGTGAGGAACATGTAAGCCTTGACGATAGCAGTAGCCTTGGCAATGTCGGTGGCCTGGATTTTGTTTGAAGCAGCGACGACCTGAGCAATACCACTCTTGCCTGTGATGTGGTCGACCTGCTCTTTCTCTTTTCGAAGTCGCACCTCCCGATCTCTCTTTTCAGCCTCGGTGAAGCGAAGTTCAGACTCTACATCCTCGTCATCTGAGATGTCATCGTCCGAGGTGTAATTGACTAAGGTGGGTTCATTGATGGATGGTGTTGCTGATGACACTAATAGGTTTGAACAATGGGCCTGCATTGTTGACCTCTGAGTCATGCTTGAGACGAATTGGTAGTGCTCGCAAAGTGTGGATCTTGAGGAAACTGGAGGGCTTGGAGACGGTCTTTGACGAGCCGCTTGCCAGCGTTATGATGTGACCAATCACTGCCATGGTTGATCTAAAGACACAAAGGTAAGGTCAGCTGTTGCGCACAAAGCCACGTGTGCGAGCAATGCTTCACACTGCACTGTTGCAGCACCTGCTTCGAAAATGGTCTTCGACTTACCAAGAGTGATGCTCTTGTGGTTTCCTAGGAAGTATTTTGAAACCTGGTATAGACTTGTGGAAGAGGGTGCTCCTTGCAAAGAACTTTCTCGACGGTTAGCGCAAGGACAATTGATGGCTTGTTCTTACTGACCTTGGAAGATGGAGCTTGAATTCGGATTGGGACCAGGCGCTTGAGGCTTTCACTTACCAAAATATCCAAGGAACGTTACGAGACGGCGAGTGGTAGGAGTTTCGCTACACTGACTTGATATAGGACGTTACAGCGCCTTCGACATCCTCCAGATCATACACGTTGTCTTGGCAGAGTCGATCACGTGAGGGACATTCACCAAATACACCTATCAACGACGAGGCAAGCAGCACGACTAGGCCTTCTCGGGCTTAGACTGTGATCGAGGACCAGGAATTGGATCTGTCCTTCACGGTTGCAACAGATCTGATATCGCTGGACCAATCATCGAGAAGAGAATCAGGGGGATTAGCTAGATCCGTCACGAAAGTGCAGGCAGGCAGACTTATTTTTGCGCTTACAGACGCTTCGAGTCGCAATAGCGAACGAAAAGTGCCAGTGATCACGAAACCCAACCTCCTCATTACCTCGAGCTGGGTCCAGGCGGAGAGGTATAAGTTCGTCCATTCCCCAACTGTATTACTCCTACACATTTCTTCTGCCAGAATCTCTCTTCAGCGATAATTTGCAAGATGTTTCATGACCTCAATCTCCAGAAGCGAAGACGGTGAGACCATTTACACGAACCCAAAGAAGCAAGACATTGACCAGACCAATAGCTTGAGTGCGCAAGACTCATACTGCAACATTGTTCAACCATTTCGAAACACCAACGAAAACAGGTGCGCCTGCCGCCTTGGACACCAATGACTAGCACAAAGGGAAGCCGCTACTTTCGATCGATCCCTGCCCGATGAAGGTTATGCTTGAGGAGAGAATCAGGTCTGTGGTGGGCCACTCGCACAACTCTACCGCTTTGCATTGATCCAAGGTGGAGGGTACAAGCAAGGATACGATGCGGTATACTGGCCTCTGCTGGTGTACTGGAAAAGGCTGACTGGCGGAAGACCTGCAAGGGCTATTCGTGCAATTGCACTTGACATCGACAGCACGCAATATCCTTGCAGGGACAGGCTAGTCCAGCTCACCGTTGTCCTTCGCTCGCTGCTGTGCCTTTGATCGACCTCTCCTTCTATCCTTGCACGCCATAGAGAAAATCAGACACCAGCTCGATGGGTGGGCTTTTCCAGGACCGGACCGATCCGGGGGACCTGGCAGGGCTGGTCTAGTGTGGATCGTCATTGTGCCGTTCATTCCAAACACGCGAAGCTGGCCCTCGTGTCCGAGTGCCGCATCTTTTACGCAGATGTGCTTGCAGAACTTTGCTAGGCGGGTCGATATGCTGCTTTCAGGGCATACACCGGCTGCCGACCGCAGATAACCCCTGTTATCCCAGAGCCGTCTGATGAGTACCCGTGGATCCCCATATTGCACAATCCCCAATTCATGTCAGTCTGCTGAAATGCTGGATCCGTCTGACCATCTTGCTCATCGGGGATGGTCAGATGGAGAAGGCACTCAGCAGACTCGACTCAAAAGGTTGCATGGATAGACGAGAAGGCGATCATCGGCCGGCAGCACTGTTTCTCACGACCGAATGACCAATATCGACGACACAAGACCACAGTCTCACCAGCACTTCTCAATGGCGGCTGCACGTAGGGCACTGCAGCAGCCATTTGTTTCTCGCGTTCTGCTTTGGTGGCTTTGAACTTTGCAAGTTTCTTCCTTCCCTTGTCCTTTTCGCGCCCTTTTGGCGCTTTCGGGTAAGTCACTGACCGCTGGTGAGGCTGTGTGTTTGGACAGGTGCACGAAGGGATGAGAAGCGGTACGTGGGCGCGTGCTGGCAAGAGGTGGATGCCCTGCGGTGAGAGGCACCTTCTCGTGGTGTGGGGCGTGTGTAGCAGAGCATAACCACCTTCTACAGCTGGGCATGAGCAGCTTGTGAATGATGGTGGAGATGCTCCGTGAAACCAAGACCTCTCAAATACATAGTATACAATCAGTGCTACACCGTCTTGGTTTCATGGCTGCGGGCCATTGTCGTCAATATGCTAACATCAATCCCGCTGATCTTGCCTCATCCTGCTTCTGATCCGTAGAATGATCATCGCTACCTGGTAACTCTATGTGCCATCATTATTGTTCTTGTCCCCTCGCCCACAGGCAGTACAGCTCTTCTCTTCCAGGTCATCACATCACACCCTGCCGACCCAGACGTGACCGCCATAGTTCTACGAATACCACGATCGCAATCTCGGATTTCTACTAGTAGTCTGTTCCTTGCGATCTCCAGATGCAACGACGCTTGCCGCTACTCGTACCTGCTCGCTCTCCTGTGGAAAGTCGCGCCTTCTGCCTCACGAGACGACTGGGTAGCACCTTCTGTCCTCGACGATATCGTGCTTGCCTTGTATGCTCGAACTTCAGTCGCACCTTCCTCCCTACCGGTACGTCTTATCGGTCGTACCTTCCGTCTTATCGATCGTACCTTCCCTCCTTACTGCTCGCACCTCCTTCTTACCGATCGCTCCTTCCTCCCTACCGGTCGCACCTTCTCGAGTAACAGTCGCGCCTTCCTTATCACTGGTCGCACCTTCCATACGCCGTCTCAGCTCTGCGCAATGCACCTTCCCTCCTGCCACGTATCGATCGCGCCTTCCTCACAAGCCATCTGTCAGACGTACCTTCCTTCCTTCCTTCCTCGCCTCGGTCGCGCCTGCCCTCTTACCATCCAATAGTCGATGGTGCCTGCCTCGTGGGGTTCTGGATCGTACTTACCTCGCCGAGTCTTGTCTACCTGCGTCTCGGAGCGTCAGAGGCACCCAAGGCGCAGGGTGAGAAATTCTGGAAGCGCGCTTGATGCAGTCATTCTGATATGCGCTATCTGACCTGCGAGGGCACGGGTGAGCCGAATTGATTCGTAAATGATGTTGATATAATATTGTGTTGCTACCTGTCCTATCCAAATGCGAATATCCAAACCACGCCGGCGATGATACTATCCTAGCGCTATGCATTTGTATTCAGCTCCTGAGCACATACTGTAAGTCATCCTAACATATCACATCCAACAACACCTCCAAACGGTACAATACATGTCCGCATCTCCTATTCTTTGCTCTTGCTCATGCTAACCACCACGTTCTCCAAATTCCCTAGCCCACTCCTCAAACTGTTCCAAGCCCTTCTTACTCACACTAGGCCGGATGTTGTCTATACTAGCCCTGAAATCATCCAGACTTATCGGTCGAATCTGATCAATCGGCGTCGTGAGTAGCGCCTCGCCGAGATTGCGCAACGGTTGCATCGCCGCATCCTTGCATAGAGCAGTCATATCGGAACCAGAGTAGCCTGTACGTGTTAGCGACCATCCCTTGATCATAGTAGGAAGTACGAGAAACATACCATCCGTCAACGCCGTCAACTCCAAAATATCCCCATCACTCAACTCATGATTCTGACTCCTCAACAAAGTCCTAATCTGCGTTTCGCGCGTCTCATCCTCCGGCAACGGAATATACTGCCTCCTCACGAACCTCCGCCTGGCAGCCTCATCAATGTCCCACGGACAATTCGTCGCAGCCAGAACCAACACCCGACTCGCATCGCCAACACCGCTTGTATCCTTGCCTGCCGCTGCGCGCTGCAGGTCAGACCACCCAATCAAGAACTCGGTCTTACTCCTCCTACTCGCTTCGTGTTCTGTGCCGCCGCCACGCGAACTAAGTAGACTGTCGATCTCGTCTACGAAAATGATACTCGGCGCCATTGCCTTGGCCAGCGCGAATAGTGCACGGACTAACTTCTCCGATTCGCCGTGCCATTTACTCGTCAATGTACTCGCTGTAATCGCGAAAAATGTACTCTTGCTCTCGGTTGCGACGGCCCTAGCTAACATTGTCTTGCCGGTTCCGGGCGGACCAAACAGTAGCATTCCCCTCGCCGGCTCACGCAGCCCAGAGAACAGATCAGGTCGGAGGAACGGATAGACCACGGCCTCCTTGAGCGCTTTCTTCGCGGCGTGGAGACCGGCAACGTCATCCCAGTGAACTTCGTCGCCCTTTACGACGATTTCATTTAGGATCTGTGTTGCGAAGAGGGGGTCGATGCCCTTTGGGAGGTTGGTGAGGATTGAAGCAGTGCGCAGGTCGAATTCGGTTTTCGCGATGGCTTCTGAGTCGGAGGGGAGGGAGTCTTCGTCTGTGGAGGGAGGTGTTATCGTGCCAGAATCTTGGTTGCGGTCTATGCGTGGTCTTGAGCGTTGAGGTCTGGAAGATGTGGGGAGGTCGTCGGTTGAGGGCTCTCGTGCTCGAGAGATTGGGGGTCGTGTTTTGGACTGTGGTGACGGTGCTACCGGCTTTCGTGCTAGACTTGGTTTAGAGTCGGAAGTCAAAGAGGGATCAGGCTGCGCATATGCTTTGTTTAGGATGCTGTTTGCTTGTGAGGAAGACACATTCTGTGTAGTAGGGAAGACTTCTTTGCGATACTTGATTTCTGCTGGCTTTATCCTGTGGGGCGGTGGAGGAGGGGCTTTTCTGTTGGCGGGGCCTGGTGATGGTTGTAGTTGCTTCTCGGGCTCTGATCTGAAGTCCGGGGCTGAACGGTTGTATGATCTCTTGGAGTGATCCAAGGGTGGCCTCGCGTCGTATGAGGCTTGACCGGCCGATGCGGCAATACTAGATGATCGACCTGAATAGTCGGCGGGATCTGGCATGGTTACCGTACTATTTGTCTTTTGGTCTCTTTCCGATCTGGGTATATCCAAGCTTCTTCTCGCTGCCTGTGCACTCAGTCTGGCTTCAATAGTAGGGTCGACTTCAGGCTTGGGTGCTGGTTTTGGTCGCGAAGTAGTGGTGTCCCAGGCCAGACCAGCTGCCTTGAGAGTCTGGGGCTTTGGCTGGCTGGAATTTCGGGTGGCCCTGAATCCCTTCTTCTCAGAGCGTAGCGTTGTTCTCATAGGCCTCCTTTGATCTGGACTCGGACTACGAGAGTTCTTGGTGGTCGGTATGGGAAGTGCCGGAGGGGAACTCAATGCTGTCTGGTCCAGTACACTGCCGCTACTCCTCCGGCGAACGGGCAAGGGTGGTCTCGAGGAAGAAGAGGGAATATCGGAGTATTGCGTAGGGGGTAAACTGTTATCACCCAGCCATATCGAAGAACCATTGTTGGCCACCAGACTTGCTCTGCTGAGGTTGTTGGGAGTCTCTGGCTCGCCAGCTTCTGCTCTGCTATCTCGTAATGCCTTCAATAGGTCGACTCGTTCTTTACACTGATTTTCCATCTCCTTCAGTGCGTTCCATAGTGCTCTTTCGGTCTCGGTCCTAGGAGTCCAAGCGGCAGGAAGTTTCGTCGCATTATGGTAATGGATCTGGTTTAGAGCATCTCGCCATGATCGGAGTGCCTCTGTTTCGTTGTTCTAGTCCGGACAATCAGTATTCGGTTCTTTCTTCCCATCGTGCTTCTCATACCTGTGACTCGAAGTAGACAGCCGTTGAGCAAATCAAATAGCATTCGTCATATGTCTTTTGCATAGACTGCATTGGCTTGTTGCGCATCATGGTGGGCGTAGGGTATTATATGCAGATTCTGAGGGCAAGTAGCGACGACGATGGGCTACCATCGAGCTCAATTAGCTCTACTATCGACCTCGATCCGGACCTGATACAAGCAGCATATGCTTCGTGGCTGGTCGTGCTTTCAGCCTTGTGGGTGTGGGCAGTGCGGCCGGAAATCCTGGTCGTTGGAGTTGGCTCGCGAGGGGCGTTGACGTCGGTGGTCCCAACTTTGTTCTAAACAAGGAATAGTTTGCATGTAACCGAATGGCTGGCGTGGCCGCCAAAATGACTGCCTTAGGCATGAAAGATTCAGGTACACGAGCGATCGGTGCGGAATGCTTCTTTCTTCTTTCCTCTTCAAACTCTGGCTCTTTTTGCTTGCTAAGTAAGTAGGTAGGGATGGGATTAGGCATAAATGAAAGCCGGACTTAGGTTGAAAAACTGCTATCGTAATGCTACATCTCAACGACCCGGCCTAAGTAATATGCACGGCCGCTGCTAGTCACTCCAAGCATCACGACCTTGTGCTCGTGACTGGTGCGACTACTAGGGCATGCCCTCTATTTCGGCCGGAAAGCAACCAAGTCAACCAGCTCACAATTATTTTCAGGGACATCCTCACCAAATGCGACCGTCAACCCCTCTCCGCCCTGGCAGAATTGCGCCTGCCGGTCTTCATGCATCCACGTCAACACCTGCCCATGTTCCGTGCTATTCAAGCTGAGTCCATCGTAAATCGCTTGCAGACTAAGACCCATCTGCCATGGCTGGCTTGCAACACCTCCTGAAGTGCTGAGATATAGAGTCACCGTATCCGGATTTGCAGTGGAAAGGCCACCGTAATTGGTGCTTGTGAATAAACTGGCACTCTCCCACGTGGGTGTCACGGCTCCGGAAGACAAGAGATACTCCGGCGCAAAGCTCTAGCGATTTGGGTTGTGGACATTGAGGAAGAACGGGCTGCTGAATGTCAGTCATGCTCTCGTAGATTGGGCGAGAATCTTACGAAATAATCTCGTCACTGCGTTTCACCAAAGACTCCGCGTCGAGAGCTTCGATTGCCGTCGTGCTGCTGCTGAGAAGCAACAGAGCGCTGGAAAGTTTTGCAAAGCTGGGCTTCATCTTAGAGTTGTATAGTTACGCGTAGGTACTCGATGATGCTTAGGTTATTGGTGTGCTTCCGTTGCAAAGTAAGACGCGAAAAGTGATATTGGAGGCTCTGACTTATAGCAAAGCTTGGACTCAGCCTCGGCGATATCCCATGGTACGTGCGCGTGCTAAAGCGAGCATTCCTCAACTCCTCGCCTCTTCAATAATATAGCCTATATTTGGCGGTCCGGGGTATACTGTCGGTACAAGGATTGATGCCTTTTGGATGAACAACAATGCACCCTGGGAACGTGTTCAAATCCAACGTGACGTCGACCCAAGAATCGTCCAAGGCACCGGGCTGCTCCTGAAGACCAGACGGATGAATTCAACATTCTGCCTGGAGCCCATCAGCAGCTAGCTGGATTCAGAATTGACCCGGATGTCTCAAGTCAACTCACTGTCCATGAGTCGTAGGAGCGTAGCGGTCCTCCCGCAATTTGACTGATCGTGTTCGCATTTTTTGCATCGTGTTCTTGTCTCTGTGTTGCGAGTTCCTTGCAACACGTTGAGACAACCCGAGGCCCGAGCAGATGTTCAGGGTCCGGGAAGGCCCAGTCGAGATTCCATGGCGAACGAGCGTGTCGGCATTCTCATGTAATTTGATACTCCCCTTGAACCTTGAGAAACATTCTGGGCGTGTTTCAACGACTCTTGGCGGTCTGGAAGGATACGAGCGACATCTTTCGATCCAAGCCCGGTCCCGGCGGTGCAATGCCTCGGCTGTCGTCCTTTCTTCTGAGAGGATCTTAATTCTACCATGAGGGCCCTGTAGCAAACCTTTCAGCGAATTCTCGACAGCATCGAGGTCATTGAACACGCGATACTTCTATCATGATGCTCAACATCTCTTTGAGATCTGCTCGTTGCAAGCGTTACGTGCACGTTGTAGGCAACCGGCCGATGAAATGCACGGAGAAGAAACATGCGATGAACATCTCACGAAAATGACGCGAGGTTTTGGCGCAAAGGAAGTCACTCAGAATTCTTGGCCTCGCTTGTTTTTTAGGATGAACACAGGTCCGCGTAGTGCTGTGTTGATCTACCCCGACTTACTGCCAAATTCACGTTCCAGCTATGTGATCACTACGGCCGCTTCAAACTCGCTTTGAAGGCTGACTATGGGGTTCACAGAGCACGAGAGTCTACGCAATTCGCCCTCAGTCCACAACCATCTTCATGATCACTTTCCGTCCCCCGTCCTCGAGGTCCGCCCACTCGACGGCGTTCCACCCAGAACCAGGCTTGCTTAAAATCTCATACATCCGAGGAAACCGTGCCGGAATCGTCGAGACAGTCAGGACCTGAAAGCCTGCCCCCTTCGCTCTCTTCTTGGTCTCGTCGAGCAGAACGCTGAAGATGCCCTGGCCGCGTGCCGAGGGATGTACTGCAGCAAGATAGACGTGGAGTGTTTCCTGTGACTTCGAAAGAGGCCGAGGATGGACAAAGAAGAATGCTTGCAGCGGCGCAGTCTGGGAGTCGCCAGGTTGTGGAGGTGCTAAGCTGGACTCTGCGGTGACGTAGAAAATTGCTGCATTATCCGAGCATAGCCTTTGCTTCCAGTTGTCGAGCTGTAGCTGGGCTGATATGGGCGGCGATTTTTCATATTCAGCTTCTGGTGTTTGTGGTTCGAATACCTGTCGTGCTAATCTCTGAAGGGCCACAAGCTTGACCTCGAGCTCTGATGAGCTTGCAGTCAACGTTTGTACTTGGTGCATCGTGGTTGGCTGGTGAACATCTATGTGAAGCGAGCCGAGAGTGTGTGTAGCACTTAGTTCTGACGATTCACCCAGGACCCTCGCTCGTTTAACTGCCTCAAACGGCAAACGGATTTCGGCGGCTGACTAAGAGAATGGGGCCAGGCATTGCGCGAACACTGAGCACTGCAACATCACAGCTTCGAGTTGCCCGAAGCAGCAGCAGCAGTCTCTTCGTCGCCTCGCCAGCCCTCAAACTTGACGTGACCATACTCCTTCCAGCCTTCGTTGCCGATACTCAGGATGACGCCATGGTCTCTGAAGTGCTTGGTGTGGTGGTAGTCGCTGTGCGCCTTGATCGTCTCCCAACCGACATATACAAGGAAGCAATCTGCGATTAACCCAGACGCAGAGTCAGCACTGTCGGCTTTCGGTGGAGCAGAGGCACCCGCCAGATTGACAGAAACATTCGGGTCGAATGGTTCGAGCAATTTTCCGCCTGCGATGCCCGTACAGCCTTCCACGTGTCGCACGATGTGTGTCCAGCATGGCCAAGCACCTTCGTGCCAGGCGGAACCCGTTCGGACATAGATGGCGGTCCCGGTCACTGGTGCATGGAACGGTGTGGTGGGTGATGAGGTATAGTTCACCATAGGGGCGACATGCCTAACAACTGGAGTCACTGACGGGTCGATCAAGGATGAGATGCGCTCTAGAAAGTCGCGGTGGACGCCCGATTCGAGGTACGCTTGATGGTGGGACAGGGAAGGTCGAACAAGGTGGAGCTGGACTTTATCTGGGTGCTCGACAGATCTGCCCCAGAACAGTTTCTGGCAATTTGATTTTTCAAGCTCGTCCAGAGACTGCGACCATATCCTACCCGATGCCGAGCTGGAGTCTTTAAGGTCTTTACCTGAAGCTATGGTGAGATAGATGATCTGGGTTACTGCTGATGGCAGTGCTGTGATATCCATGGTAGGTAGTTTCTGTGTAGTTTCTGTGTTGTTTCTGTATAGTTTCCGTGTGGTTTCTGCACGGTTTCTGTATGATTTTTATACGGTTTCTGTATAGTGTCTATATAGTGTTAGTCGACTCGGCTAAGCAGTCCAGTATCAAAGCTTGTAGATGATAACGTCGTGGTATGCCTCGCGACGGCATGTTGACATTCAGTAGCTACCCTTACCCTATTTTCAATGGTCCGGGTTTCTAGATAATGCCGCGGCACTCCCGGCTAATGCGACCAAGAGATGCAAGCCTCAAGTAGCCGAAACCTGGGGTAGTCGAGTTCCCCTCTCATGCTTGGCGCAGTCAGCATTAACGAGACAGCTGACAGGCGTTTTTGATAATCGGCCGCAACGTTTCAGTGAAGTCCAGCTGCCAAGGAGCTCCATGGCCGAGGATGAGCCTTATGCCCTATCAGATATATGCAAAGACGATGTTGAAGCGACCCAACTCGAGGTCTCTTCGAGGAGACAACGTTTCGTAGATAGGCTCGGTTGCCTTAAGCTTGCTCAAGGCTAGTTCGTTAGAAGGCAATTCTTCTATAAAAGCCAGCGACTTTCCCTTGCTGTTCAAGGCAGTGAATGCCAGGGCAAGAGCTAAGCAAGGTCCTCTGAAGTAACGCAGATTTCAGCGCTCTACTGCATAAGCATGAGCACAACCAATACCTCGAAGATGGCCTACATCACGGACTTCGCAGTCAAGGAGAAATACGAATACCTGTCTGGCTTCGGTAACTATCACTCGTAGGTCCGCAGTCAAGCTGATCGATATCTTGAATTGACAATGAACAGGTCTGAAGCATTCCAGGGAGCCGTCTCACAGGTCAATAACAGTCCTCAGAAGCCGCCTTTCGGCCTGCGCACCGAAAGGTTATCCGGCACATCCTTCACGGCTCCTAGATCGAAGAATTTGCAGACATGGATGTATCGAGCGTCATCGTCCTTGTTCCACAGCGAATTTGTGCCGTATGAAGATGCACCGGATGCGCCGACACATATGTCACCAAATGGCTACATGTGGCCCAGCTTCCCGGTCGAGGAGGGCTGTGATTGGGTTCAGCAAAAGTTGCTGGCTAGGAATGGTGATCCCGCGGCTAAGCATGGGACCGCAATCTGGATCTTCAGTATCACAAAGGACATGAGCCCTCATACTGTGATCTCATCGCTGGACGGTGACTCACTGATCATCGTTCAGGCAGGTGCCATCGACATTCAAACCGAATTTGGAAAACTGCTTGTCAGACAGAACGAGGTTGCCATGATTCCTCGAGGGCTGCGATATCGGGTAACTCTGGCGACTCAGAGTGCTCGAGGTTATGTTTGTGAGCTGTTTCAGGGACATTGGGACTTGCCTGAGCTTGGGCCCATTGGTTCAACAGGTCTTGCGAATGTCAGAGACTTTCAAGTCCCGGTGGCCTGCTTCGATATGACGCTTGATGGGGACAACGCTCGTGCCAATGACGCTGAATGGACAATTATCTCGAGGATGAACGGCCGCCTGTGGTCATGTACTCAAGATCATACCCCGTTCGACGTCGCTGGCTGGCACGGAACGTATTACCCGTTCAAATATGACCTAGCTCGCTTCTGCGTCATGGGTAATGTTCTGTACGATGAGCACGACCCGAGTTTGTATGCTGTTCTCTCAGCATCCACTGGTGACAACCCAGGAGCTTCTGCTGTTGACTTCTTGATACTCCCACCGAGGTGGCAGGCAACTGACGCTTTCTGGCTGCCATACTATCACCGCAATACTCACAGCGAATTCTTCGGCCCCATTATCAATAAGCAAGACCCGGAATTCCCACTCAATAAAGGCCTAGATTTTCGTCCTTTCGCTGCTGGCCTGAACGGGACCATGACGACCCATGGTGCGGCTGAGCAAGATTTTCAGAAAGCGAGGGATGCTGATCTGAAGCCTGCGATGCTTCAAAATGATGGCATTTCTGTGTTTCTGCTCGAAACAGAGAAACCCCTATTCCTTAGTGAGTGGGCAGCAAAAGGTGCAGTGAAGAACTTCGGACATGAACCCAGACCAAAGATCTAGGGTCGATAGAAGCATTGCAGCAGCGCAAGACCAATATAGCAGTGTACGTTGGCAAAGCACCCGAGAAGTCTTTGATAAAGGGGATAGGCAGGAAAGATGAAATTCATAACTTTTTCTTGCCTGGTTCGAGTCGCTCCTCTTAAGGCTCCTAAGGCCACTAATACGGAAGCGGCGAAAGTGAGCGGCAGGAGTTGGGTGGATCACCAGGAAGGTGCTCCATAGCAGTAGTTGTGCCTGCCTGCGCTGCCTCGAACATTGCCGCATCGCGTCAGAGGCCTCTGATGCCCTCCAGCGCATGTGCCAGATGTCACACACTGACAGTTGACAGGCAGACAAGCGGCCTCGACAAGGTCACGCAGCAATCGATAAATGATACACGATGATTATTGAGCTTTGTTTGTGTTGCTCGAATCCTCTTGTAGCAGTCTGCTCTGCCCGGGACTACCGACCTCGACACCATGCCCATCGTGACCACTAATGCATTCTCACCGCTTCCTGCCCATTTATCTGACACCATTGCGATATCCCTACAGATGATACAGCTTGATTGAAACAGCACCTCAAGTGCTTGTAGCCATACTTTAGCGCAGCAGACTGTCACTTAGAAGGACCGTGTGACAAGCACATCGAGTACCACGACCGACACAGCACCCTTGATTCGACTGCCATTGATATCGCGAGTCTTCAACATGTCTTCATCAGAGGTAAAGCGGTCCGTGTCGACAGGAAAGAAGCTGCAGAAGAAACGTGGCAATCCCAACAGACTGCCCTCATATCAACTCCCCTCCCGATTACGCTTTACAGAAGACGCGCAGGAGGATGTCACTGCTCCTACTCGCGGTAGCGGTGCACCAGCACAATACATGAATCAGTCGATATTTGGCATGATAGCGGCTGCTGGTTCCAGGACCGACTTCAACCAGCGCTTCGATGAATCTAGTGACAGTGAAGGAGAGGTAGGAGATACTACGTTGAAAGATCCAGGGTCGTCGGGGCGACGTGGGTCAAAAAAGAACGTGAAAACAGCGAACGACAGTCAAATACTCGAGGACGAATCGAAGCCTGCCAACGCAAAGAGAAAGAACCGTTTGTCACTACACCGACTTACGCAATCAGTGCCAAAATTGTCCCTAAAGCCCAGAAAGATACGTCAACCACCAGAGACTCGAGACTCGAGTCCGTCTAGCGGGCAATCCGATGAAGAAACTGGTGACCCCCGTGATGCTCCAATGATGAGTAGGCTTTTGACTGCAGAAGCTCAATTTGAGGCCACTCAAGAGGCTATAGATGAGCAAGGGACATCAACTACAACTGCAGAAAGAGCTCGGTCCCGAGCTGAATCATCTCCAGCAACTCTACTTGCTATGCGTCTCAAGGATATTTTTGGGTTCGAGAGACCAGAGACAGTCGTGGCAGAATACCCTTGTTGGCTATTGCAGAGTGTGTTGTTGCAAGGCTATCTCTACCTGACTCGACACCACATCTGTTTCTACGCCTACCTACCCAAGAAGGCGAACGCTGCTGCGAAGACCGGCCACTTGTCGAAGCGTGGAAAATCGAATCCGAAGTACAGACGCTATTGGTTCGAGCTGAAGGGTGACGTGCTATCTTATTACTCGAACCCTTCGGCTCGTTACTTCCCTCAGGGAAATATTGATCTACGCTATGGTATATCTGCCTCTCTAGCAGATGAGAAAGACAAGGAGAACAAGGACTTCTCGGTGACCACTGACCATCGGACCTATTATTTCAGGGCCGATAGCGCTATCAGCGCACGGGAATGGGTGAAAACCATACAGAAAACAATTTTTCGTTCTCACAATGATGGCGACAGCGTCAAGATCTCGCTACCGATGGAGAACATCATTGATATTGAGGAAAGCCCTGTGGTTGATTTTGCAGAAACGATCAAGGTTCGTGTTGTTGAGAACGACGATTCCTATGCCATCGACGAATATTTCTTCTCGTTCAGCTTTGGCATTGATGTGATGCGCACACTTCGAACGCTCTTTGAGGACAGCTCCAGCAGACGAGTGTCTGTGGATTTACTTTCTCCTACAACAAATGATGGCGGGCCTCCAAGCGCAAGGGTACCATCACCCGGCCCACGAAAATCGATGCAGGGCGTTCGCGATATCTCGCCCATGTCTCCCATCAGAGAAAGCGTCAGAGCCACCTTGACACCATTTACTCGCTTACCCGATGGCAAAATGACGCCTCGGATGAGTGGGGAGTTTACCAGACCCAATCATAGCCCTGCTAGGACAAGTCTCGATCAGCAAGCTGAGTATGGACGCCGGAGCTTCGACCGCGGTAGGAGAAGCGACAGCATGAATCGTCTGGAACCGGGTCAACCTGAGCGGCGCCAAGCACGATCACCGCTTGCGAGGCCTGTAGAAGGCTCGCATGATTCTGACGCGGACGCCTCTCCTGACAAAGAAACAGAGTCGTCAGCTGCAGCAATGTCTTCTACTGCTGATGCAAATATGTCTGCTAGTCAGATCCTGTCTCGATCAGATGTGTTTCGTGCTCCGCCAGTCCGACGCATGAGCACGCTTATGTCAACGGACACGGAAGATGAGAACAAAAGTTCAGAAGAAGACCACGAGCCGACCTTCAAGCTAAGCAATGAGAGAAAAGTAGCATTGCAAGCCGAGGCTGCGTCGGAGCAACCCACTACAAGTTCTGGCGTACCACGAACAGCGTCGCCGACGCTTCAGGAGATTGTCAAAGCAGGCTCTTATCCTTTGCAGAGAGCTGGCGCCTTCGCAGGCTACCTGAAGAATAGATCCGAGAAAATGTCAAAGTTGCTTGCGACAGAATCTATGTCTTATCTGGAGAAAGTATCTGGCATGTGGGCTGGCCAACGGAAACATTACGGAGAGAATGAAAATGTTGTCCCAGACGACCGGGACGTGGACCCCGAGGACGAGGAAGCCCAAGTTGGGCACGGTGACAGATTTCGTGCTCACTTCGCTTTACCGAGCACGGAGAAACTGCAGGCGACCTATTTCGGATTTCTGCACAGAGTCTTGCCATTATACGGCAAAATCTACATCAGTAATAGCAAGTTCTGCTTTCGGAGCCTTTTGCCTGGCACTCGAACGAAACTCATATTGCCTTTAAAGGATATTGAGAATGTGGACAAGGAGAAGGGCTTTCGCTTCGGTTACCATGGACTCGTCTTGGTTATTCGTGGTCACGAAGAGCTTTTCTTCGAGTTCAGCTCGGTCGAAAGCAGAGACGACTGCACAGTGACGCTTCTGAAAAGCCTGGAGTCTGTGAGGTATCTGGCAGAGTCTGGCCTCTTGTCCCAGCTGGAAAGCGAAGCCGCAGAAACAGCTAAGATTGAGAATCTCATGTTGCAGGAAGCGCGACGAGGCTCGGGTGTTGCCGCTTCGGACACTCCACCTTTAGTGAAGGACGGCACCACCTTTGTCAGCGACGAAACCACCCCGATCCTTTTCGACGATGGCAAAGCATCAATAATCGATTTCAAGCCTCCACGTGGTCTTCGCATCACATGTCTTACTATTGGTTCGCGTGGCGATGTGCAGCCGTATGTTGCTCTGTGCAAAGGATTGCTGGCCGAAGGTCACAGGCCACGCATCGCTACTCATGCAGAGTTCGGACCCTGGGTCGAAAAGCACGGCATTGATTTTGTGTCAATTGGTGGCGATCCTGCAGAGCTAATGCGGATATGTGTCGAAAACGGCATGTTCACCTACTCCTTCCTAAAGGAAGCGACTTCGAAATTTCGAACCTGGATTGATGAGCTACTAGCATCAGCTTGGTCGGCGTGTCAAGATTCCGATATCCTCATCGAGTCGCCGAGCGCAATGGCAGGCATACATATCGCCGAGGCACTTGGTATACCATACTTCCGTGCCTTTACTATGCCATGGACAAGGACTCGAGCCTATCCTCATGCATTTGCTGTGCCGGAGCATAAGTACGGCGGAGCCTACAACTACCTTTCATATGTCATGTTCGACAATGTCTTTTGGAAAGGTATTTCTGGGCAAATCAATCATTGGCGGAAAAAAGAATTGCATTTGGGTGGCACGAATCTCGAACGCATGCAGCAGAATAAGGTACCGTTTCTCTACAACTATTCTCCACACGTGGTGCCTCCGCCACTAGATTATTCTGATTGGGTCCGAGTGACCGGATATTGGTTCCTGGACGAGGGCGGAGATTATACCCCGCCTCAAGAATTGGCGGACTTCATCAAGAAAGCTCGCGATGATGGCAAGAAACTGGTCTATATTGGTTTCGGCTCAATTGTAGTGGCTGATCCTGCTGCTTTGACGAGAACTGTCGTTGAAGCAGTCCAGAAGGCGGACGTACGCTGCATCCTATCTAAGGGTTGGTCTGATCGGCTGGGTGATCCGTCCGCGCAGAAAATCGAGGTACCGCTTCCGCCCGAAATTTTCAAGATCAAATCTGCACCGCATGATTGGCTTTTCAACCAGATTGATGCAGCCGTCCATCACGGCGGGGCGGGCACCACAGGTGCCAGCTTAAGAGCCGGAGTCCCCACAGTGACAAAGCCATTTTTTGGTGATCAATTCTTCTTCGGGAGCCGGCTTGAGGACCTTGGCGTTGGTATTTGCCTGAAGAGGATCAATGTCAGTGTGCTTGCAAGAGCGCTGTGGGAAGCGGTGCACAGCCAACGCATGATCGTGAAGGCACGTTTGCTGGGCGAACAGATCAGAGGTGAAGATGGTGTGCGAAATGCGATCCAGGCCATTTACCGCGACCTGGAGTACGCGCAGACCCTAATTCGTGCACGAAAGATTCGGGATCAAAACGCGGCTGAGAGCTCAGCTACAACCGGAACAGCACAAGAGGGAAGTGAAGACATAAGTGCAGTGGACGGTGAGGGTGAAGAGTCGTGGACATTTGTGGACGATTCGGATGAGTCCAGGCATAAACGAGCCGCCAGCGCGCATAATAGATTGGCAGCTGGCAAGCGACAGAGCTAGATGCATAGATTGTCTTGCATATGCAGCGTCTCGACTTTGGAGGATGGTGCGAGTGGTCTGGCGTCGAGCGAAAGCCTGAATTCAGCATCGGCGTTACGGACAAGAGAGGCTATGTGAGAGCGCGGATACCTGGTGGGCCGTGCCTCAACAACCCAACTATCTAATTTTATTCATTCCGGTAACTTACTGAGTAACCTATCATGCATGCGTGTCCTCAAACATCCGGCCTAGATAGATAGAGGTGCCTTCGGGGCCTCGAATGGGGTCAACCAAAATCATCCAACAATTACACTGCTTCTCCGGCATAGCACGTGATACATCTAGTGACGGGAAATTTTCCAGCAGAGTTCCGAGGCCCACAAGCGACCACATGGATTGCAACTTGGCGGTTCTAGACCTTCACTGGGGCGTTGCATCGGCGATCGTACAGGCACTCTGCAGGTCGGCAGCTCGGCGGCTGAGAGTAAAGATCTAGATTCGTCTGACATCGCAAAGACTGCGGAGCAAAAAGCTCGAATCAATAATAACTTGAGGATGCTGCAGACGCGAAGACTACTACCAGCTATAACCCTATCGTAAGGACACTGTAGCATCGACTCGTGTGCGGTATAATTGGAGGTACCGGGCACAGCCGGAGGATATGCGCGATTCGCAAAGTGTCTCCTGCCAATTGCCCGCTTCATAAACAGTCGGCTGTCGATCCTCGGGGTGCACCACGCATCTTGCGAGACCCAGTTAATCGACTCTCGAGCCACAAGAGTTGATCTAGCTCCCGCCATCGGAATAGAGTCCCCGACAATTGGTCCAAAGACTATCCTCAGTTTAGGTGACATAAACAATCCTTCTGACTTGCACTTGGCATTCTCAAACCCCAAATCGCAATAATGATGGCGGCATCCTGACATTGAGTAGCCTTGACGGTGTAGGTAAGTAACACACACAGCTTTGTATGCACACTTCTCCACACCCCTCCTCCGAAGTAACACCTCTGGCATCATCAATATACTTTCTCTGGGTGTATGATTTACACAGTCAACCCATGTGCCTTGCCCGCGCCGAGAACAACCATCTTTCGTGGCATCCATTCGATTAGCATCCCTGCATTTACAGCGTTGCCAACGCTTGCTAACCCATTCGCAAGCAGAAGCGCAGGTGCCGACAAGTTTGGGAGATTGACACCGCCAGTCACGGCTTCAACGTTTCTGCAGGTCTTTCAGTTGCCATTCGGGATCTCGCCGATCCCATAGGCGGCCGCGTATTCTAGATACTTCGCACCTGGTGCTTGTCTCACATCTGCTCGAAGTCCAAGTGGCCGCATGTTGCGGTACACTTTTACAACATGGAACGAATCATACCAGACAATGTACGGTCTTCTGTACCGGCGTTAGTGTCTGGCGTGCAGTCGGACAGCACCGATGGTTCTCCAGGTTCGTCCGCCGGTCCAGCTCGCCAGCATCAGAAGCAGGTGCCAATCTCGCGGGTTCCTGGTTCGGGGTATGAAAGGCCTGAAAAGGCAAGAACTAGCCATGCATGTGAGCCATGTCGAGAGCGCAAAACCAAGTGCGACGGTGCACGACCGTCTTGTCAACGATGCTTGCATACTGATATAACATGCCACTACGGTTACGGAAAGGGGTGGAAGAAGCGAAAGTAAGTACAGCGCTCATTCGCACGCGATTCTCTCAAATTCCAACACGATTTAGGACTACGGAAGACTTGACAATGACCTCGAGGAAGCTTGCACGATACGAAGAACTGCTTGTCGATATTTTCCCCATGGTGACGGACAGTGTGCGTACGATGGTCGACCAAGCTCGGCGACAGGTGAATGGAAATATGCGACACTCTGATGTAGCTAACAATTGTTTCAGGACTATAGATTACTTGAGGGCACCTGTGCAGATGACTCTGTTACATCCGCCTCGTCAAGCGCGCTGGGTCTCGAGCAGAAAGCTGGTAGCCCGGATGTGGGCAAGCCACCCCTCCCTTTGCCAATACCACTGGCGCATCTAGGTCAATCTTTTACAAGCCCACAGAAGCCGTTACCACCGCCACCATCACCATTCGAGGCTTCTCTTTCTCCTTCAAGGTCGAAATCGAGCATTCCACGATCAGATATGTCCACTCCTGAGGATTTGAGCGTCAACGCGGCGCTTAGGCTGCCCTCCATAACTCGACAGGGATTCCTGGTAGAGGATGCATCGCTTGGCCAGCGTAACCAGCGTTCTGTCACGGCAGGGTCGGAAGCGCAGAGAGGAAGAGAAAAGAGCCGCGAAGAGGATGTACCATCGGGTAAGTCGAGCGGTCAGGAGTCGCGAAAGAGGTGCTAATGGAACAGGGCTGTCAAACGTTCTTCGACCTGGCTGATTGTGGATGTTACCGACTTCCTTGGTACATGAATCCCGAAAGTGCATGTCCAACAGCAACTGGCACCTATTCCCAAGCCAACCGACATGGGTAAAAGTCGTCTCTGCCCACAGCCCGCAAGCCTTGGCCCAGCACAAGCGACTCCGAGCCGCACATTTGGCAAACGTGGCAAAACGAGTCCGTGCAGCTCGTGTCACATGAGATCATCCAACTCCAACGGGCATTTCCGCTGGCATAGAGCTACTTGTACCGACTTCTTGTTACTCACGAGCTGCATTAAGGAGCCGCAAGACTTGCCTGGGAGCTAGCCAGCCTCCAGCGACAGTTATGCGCTAAGATCTGCAGGTACATGCACTTCGCAAGGCTTTTCCATCAAATGAAGACAACACGGCCATGGTGGAGGATCGAGTTTTCAGTTTCCCCTCTTGAATGTTGCATGCGATCATCATCTTGGCCGGAGTTTGTACTGCAATATCGGCGAATGAAGACAGGCGGCAAACATGCAGGAAGCTCAAGCTTTGATCAACTGAGACATTGTTACAGTACTGCATGAGGGGACCAAAAGGCAGTCCGTTGATTGTTGCTTAACCCTGAAGAAGCCGTTTCGCACGGCACAATGGTGTATCTACTTGCATCAACACCTGGTCGCGCATCGAATCGCTCCTTTGGACTCAGGACCATGGGTACTGACCAGCAGATGCCACTGACAGATCGCCGATTGATTGAATGGCACCATCATCGACAGCCTCAAATGCTTCCAATCCAGCGACTATGAGGCACAACGGCCGATGGCTACATGTGCAATCGATCTCCCCCGTACCCAAGAATGGGATTACGTAGTCAGTACT
The DNA here is from genome assembly GCF_036327395.1 of Knufia obscura. Lineage (NCBI taxonomy): Eukaryota > Fungi > Ascomycota > Eurotiomycetes > Chaetothyriales > Trichomeriaceae > Knufia > Knufia obscura. Next base: position 1,343,938 of record NW_027042691.1, read on the forward strand.
TTTCGGCGTCCCCCTCAACCAACAACATTTCAGAATCCGCCGATCTAGGTGGCGGATCTAACGCTGAACCGCCTAGCGTCATGGAGCATCGGGAATGCACAGAACCGCAATCGCAGATCTCTCTGCAATCGGGGACTCCTACTTCCACCAGTTCGATGAGTTAAAGATCTTCTGCAGTTGTACGTTTCCTAGCATCTCGATCTTGGTCGTCACCGCATATCAATGCTTGTCAAGCTACAGTACTCAGATTTTGTCCGCTGCGGGGCATCTGACTTGCTTGATCATGCCTCCCGAGACACAGCCAGTTCCAATGTGGTGCAGAGACTTGCGCACCTTTTATCGCTACTGGTAACTACAGTAGAGTGAACATGCACCAGATATCCAGCATGACTGTGCAGATTAGTGTTTAGAGTGAGGGCGGCGACCCGCATGCAGTACTTTACCAACCGTGACCTCGCAAGGTCCAGATCTTCATGGTACAGCACTCCTGACCACCTACCACTGAACAAGTAGCGACTACAGGTATCGCTTTACAGCCAGCCTCGGGACATGCCACGTGCAGACGCATGTAGTTCAGTCCACCATGCCCAACCAGCGTTCTTCATTGTCGATACCTGTTTATCAAGACCTCGAGATCTCGATACTGTCATACTGCGTTGGGTATGATTCGAAGTCTCACCAAGACACCTATCTAGGTAAGGACTAGCCAAGCACTCTAGCTATCGATAGACTACAGATGCCTTAGGCTCGAACCTACCTGGCATACCCTACTAAGTAGGATAGGGCTTTCCCAATTTAGCTAGCCTACTCTCAAGGTGTGTCGAATCGAACCTCGAGACCTCGAAACAGGAGGTGAAAGTATGGCGATACTGTATCGCGGTTCGAATATGAAGAACGCTGTGCCCAACAACTACGCCTCCAAGGTCCTCTTGGCCTAGAGTACGCACACAGCGGCTCCGCGTGCTACATACCATACCACCTTGATAACAGTCGCGCACAGAATTGCCAACTAAAGCCAAAGGACTCCAGCGCTTCAGCGCTTTAAACTCTCATTTGGAGTACGTGGGACTTTCTTCACTAAACTTGACGGCAAGTGCTTCAAAGTCCTACCTACGGTACAGAACACAGCAAGGGTCGCACTTGCAGTAATTCATCTCGAGATCGTTCTTGCGTGGCTCAGCCTGCCGAGGTCATTATCCATGACAGCTATAAATTCAGCTCCATCGCTGATCTCTTGAGGCTCAAAACGGGACTGCAGACCCTTTTTCTTTGTCGTAAACCCTATTCGGTCTCTAGCGTGCAGCGAAAGTCCACGAGTGATTCGATTGACAGTTGGCTTTGCAGATTTCAGTGGCTGCCACGATGGTTCTTGTATGTCCCTGCATGTCGGTCAAAGGCCGGAAAGTGTAAGGGAAGTTACTGCAAGCCTCCTCCGTAGCACTGGGACGCTGATATGGAAAAATGTTCCGGCAGCTGACCATATCGGAATCGATATAGGAACGATGACATCACCTTGATGTCTTTCGGAAGGTCGCATCGACACTGGACACTACGATCACTCTATCTACCATCTGTCTACACGTCGTGACCGTAGCATATGTGGCTAGCTTATACAATACTCAAGGTATTTGCAATCTCCGCGACAGTCAAACGAATATCTACTCCCAAGATCACTTGATCATTATACTAGTGGGTGGTACTGGTAGGGCGCGGATAGCTGGAAACTACTCCTGGTCTTTCCGCTGCCATAGGTGATAAGATTCGTTCGACGTCGAGTAACATGTTCGCCTGGACTACCAGGTAGCGTCCAATTGTTCAAATTAGAAGCCCCGAATCTTCGTCCGCGAGAACACCATACGCTCCAAAGACAGTCGATGCGAAATTGCTTTCAGCCTCAACGGAGAGCTACGGTATGTGAGGGATGAACTTCTGTACACAACCCCGACGTGCCCGACGGCCTATTGCTCGGTTTCGTTGCTCTCTTCAGCCTGCTCACAACTTAGCTGCGGTAGTTTCAGACCCTGCGTCGGCTCAGTGAGCCTCAAGAGGCAAGTGCTATGGCGAACAATACTTGCTTCATTGCTCAGCGAGCGCTATACAAGGTTCGACATTCTGTGATCAGACCAACACAAGTCACTACTCCCTCGGCTCCCTGAGTGCTCGCACAACCAAAGAAGTCTACTGCTTACAGTTGATATACGATGTCTCTACGACTCGAAAGAGTAGTGTGCTGTGGAGGTATGAATACAGATCTTGGACTTAGAACATAAAGGCCGTTGCCGTTACTGGTGCGAGACAGGAAGGACTGGGCGTGGAACATAAAGAGTCAACCACCAAGCGAATGCTGGGCGCAATTCGCTATTCCGTAGGGATGAGAGTGACGAGGGAGGCGCGATCGAAAGGGGTTGACACAGCCGGTGAGGGTAGGAAACAGCTGCCCAACGTCCTGGTGACTCGAACAGGCGTAGGTATCAACAGTCCACAGGTTCTATTCATGGTTCGCGTAGCTGAATATCTTTTCGTCGCTTCAATTGTCCAGTTTACACCCGCTGGTTGTCCAGAAACCGTTGTCTCTGGGCTTCATATGAGGTTTCTGGTCGGCTGTAGAGCCATACTAATCGACACCATACGTTGTCGTGCTTACCACGCTTACGTTGTCCAGACTGTTCTACGTCCCAGACCTTTACGGCAGCCAAAGACGTCTGATCGTGCCGTAGGAGACGTTAACATTATTCGCAAGCATGTGAATGTTTGGCTGCTTGAGAGGTGGGTACTCTGCCTTGACCTTAAAACCATGCCATTGACCGTCACTTTCACACTTTCAACAGAGCAGTACGACGTGGCTCAACGAGCAGATGACAATCCCTTTCCAGTCAAGGGAATGAGCAAGAGACTGAAAGCTGGAGGAGCCGGAAGCTCAATCTGACGCTAAGCTCCTCCGCAAATAAGATTTTCTCATTGGCTGAATAGACGAACTGCAGATTATTGGCAATTGCAGCCCGGACAACTTTCTGAAGTCGAAACGGACCTTCGCGAGGAGCCTCATCGTCTCAGTCGTGTCCTTGCAAGCTGAAAGAGTGCTGCATCTTACTGCAGAGGGCCTCGGGGATTCACAAGACCACGCACGCCAGCGACATGACGAACGCAGACCTGATACAAGCAGTGCAGCAGCAGTCAGCCTCACAATCACAACCACAGCAACAGCAACGACAACGGCAACCTCAGACTTATCCTCTTAGAAGTTTCTTCGCGTCGTCAGCAAATGAGAATGCCTCTCAGGATGGCACCGACTTTCTCCCCTCCGATACCCTCACGAATCGCTTCAAAAACTTCTACCGCATGGCGACTGGCAGCATGTCCAAAGCAGGCCAAGAAAAGTACTGGTCAGATGCAGACAATCGGTACGCAGAGATCGACTGCAAGAGGTGTGAAGATCAACGTGACTACCTGCTTCAATACTCTCCCATCATCAGGTACATGTCGGACAACATAAGGAGGCTAGGAGGAGACCTGAACAGAACAAACATCAGATGTCGATCCTGCAAAACTGGTCAACTAGGTGGCTTCGACCGTCAGTATGGCATTATGCTTTGTGCCAATTACATCGAGAAGCGCTCTATGTTGGAAGACGTTCTGGCGCACGAGATGGTTCATGCTTACGATCATCTCCGCTTCAACACCTCCTTGAATGCCGATGAGGACCTGAAGAAAGTTGCTTGTGCTGAGATAAGAGCGAGTAATTTGAGTGGAGAGTGTAGATGGTCGAATGAGTTCTTTAGGAATAAAGTCTTCAACTTCTCGAGGCATCACCAAGACTGCGTGAGGAGGAGGGCCATGATCAGTGTTAAGATGAGGCCGAACTGCAAGGATGACCTTGAGGCTGCAAAGACGGTCAACGAGGTGTGGGATAGTTGTTTTGTGGATACGAGACCATTTGACGAGATCTACCGGTAGCAGGCTGGGCCAGTTTGTACGGCAGCTTCTTAGAATGAGAAGATGACGTACCAACAGAGTTTTCCGAGCGCGTGGGTATTGTTGGCATTCGCCTTCTGCCTGTGCTGGGCGGATCGCACTCGGGCGCAGCTTCTCGGTCTAGGATCACGCTACTCTAAGTCGACCACAGACAACTTGCGGTATTGGATAGTATACACAAGTTCCATTCCCGAATCGAGCAATGTCAACTCTCCAACACCAGCACAGCGGCACGTGCCGATTTGCTGCGGCCAGGCACATTCAAGCCGCTTCGGAGGTACTTTTGAGGAAGCTTCTGCCTAGCGGACCTTTGTTCCTCGATAATCGCACCTACATCGCTTCGCGGAGATCCTCATCCGTACTTATACCCCCCGTATTGGCCAACATGATGCAGCTCTGTGGAACAATTCTCGATCATTTCGCACCGTCACAGATCTGGTCATTTCGTCCAGTGCAACATGCTGCACGCATCCGAGATCTCGACAACCTTCCTAGACGGGACAAGTCCGTCGAAAATTGTCCTCGAAGTCCGAGAAGAAGATCATCCAGAAGACAAAACGCAAATATCCGTTGAAGCGCCCTCTGATGTGAGCAAAGAGGCCAAAGCATATATGCAAAACGTCAGGGGAACACCACGTACCATCAACGCATCAATCGAGCCACTGCAATTGTCGCACAGTCATGGACCCAACCACGACGATCCAGAAACCGTTGCTCGCTGCCAGGGTCTCCAACACAAATGCAGCGATGCCCATACCGTGACCTGTATCTTCCCGGACGCTCTTCAAGATCTGATCGACACCATTATCACGACTGCAGATATGGCGCCGTCTGGAGCTACGAATACCGAAGCACGCTTCGACACGAATGGACATCGTGCGACTAACACGTCCATCGACGAGCAAGCTCTCCAATCGTTCTGCAACAGCCCCATCTGGATCTGCATTTACAGCATGCTCACATCGGAAACACCCCCAGTCGTCAAACTGTTCATCCACAACTTCGAAATATTCCTCGAGACATTCACCAACGCCCTTGCGAGGCTCGACAACACAGCACAAGGGATCCTTCCGAGCAGCGGACCTCTCCATGATATCTGCCAGCTCAACACCACGCCATTCCGCGCCCCGACACAGCAGACTGATAAAAAGACAAACGCAGGCATGGCCTTCTACGCCACAACAAAATCCAACACCTTCCCAAGAACAAAGGGAAAGAACTACACTTACCATAGTCCCAGGTTGTCTGAGGACTTTTCGTCGCGCGAGGCGACGCCGGGGTGGGATGTACCGAGATCGATGCCTAGTAGATAAGCGATGGAGGAAGGCGGAGCTACCGTGGAAGAGTGGCGGATCGCGATGTGGTCGTTCGGGTGGAAGGCAGTGCAGCATTGTGGATTTGGCCTGGCTTTCTGGGATAGCAGTGCAGCACGATTCATTGTTGTGGGGTGTTGATTTGGTCTGGACCTTTGAGATACTAAGGCGCAATATTGTACTTGTACTTTACCAGGCTATACTTCGAATTCGGGCACCACTCTGTATAATCACCTCATTAATTAGAAAAGCCATGGGACACTTACAAGGGACTCGTTGATTCAAGTCACCTGTGGTGGTGCCTGCAGTGACCTGAGTGGCGACAACAGTTCTGATGTAGTAGTATTTTAGCCTCAAAGTCTTTTGTCGAAAAAGCCTTGCATGATATGTATGATCGGAGCGAATGTGCCTTGGCCGGCTGATTTGCCTCATTGCCTTGCTTCTACAGAAGGGCCAGGCTACAGGGGTGGCTACATTCAGTTGGGTGACTGAAGAGGTGGGCAACTTGAGGTGTTCACAGCGTAAGAGCCGCCGGCTGGTTGTTCTCGTTTGAGGATGTACAACTGTGTTATTATTTTATTGACTATCTGAACATTACACTATCTGAACATTCTAGCTATCTGAACATTCTAGCTATCCTATAATGTTCGTCCAAAAGAAGAGCATAAGGTGTTGTACAAGGTGTCGCTAAGTTCTGCTCAGCTAGATATCCATTGCGAGATAAATCATAAATATCGAACCAAGAGTCTTGGGTGCCCCGAGTTCCTGTGCATTGGTCGTTTCTTCGTCGTCTATTGGCGTTCGTTCGCAAGTCGTTCATGGTCCAGTTGGCACCACTAGCTATCCTGATGTCGCAGCCTCTTCGCTAGCTCTTTGTGCTTGCGGCGGCCTTTCTTGACACTCCTTTTAGTGCTGTCAACCAGTAAGTGGCCAAGTATAGCCGTCTTGTCCATCTCTTGCTCCAGAGACTTGACGATAGGCTCTAACGCAGAGATCAGATGGCGCACAATGGCATCCTGGGGTCCTCCCGGCTGGCCGTCCAGTGTTCTCTGGCGGATCGGGCCATATATTTCTCTGCAAAACTGGTAGAGTAGCATCACTTCACAGTCAGAATATGTAGCTTCGCGGATTGTACAAGCCTCTGCGCTCGTGCCGTTGGAAGTGTTGATTGGTATCCTCCACGCCCAACCTCTGTCTTCATGCTGGTAGTAAGTCGCGGCCTTCATTGATTGGGACCTTGGTAGCACCTTCCTCTTGTCGAAACGCCGGACTGTCCAGTGTATGCTCTCATCTGATAGAGTGATGTCATTGTCGACCTCTTCGAACTTGCCATTGGCGAGCCTGATGAAGCGTCGCCCGGGCATCCGGTGAGCTGCCTGCCAGAACCAATACTTGATGTCCTTGGACGAATCGGCGAGCATTGCCGGTGATGCCATGATTTTCTGTCCAACTTCGCTTGCTAGGCTGCCAAGCGTGCTGAATCTGCGCATCATCGGTCGCTGCCCTGGGCACGGCATAGGCTTCGCCGACTCTGCACTCTTCGTGAGTTTGACAAAGTCAAAGTCGAGACCCAGCTCGTGAAGCTGGGATACAACCCAGACCAATGGTATGATCGAAATGTAATCTTTGTCTCCCCCACCGCCGATACTGAGATGACATCCGTCGAACCAGCATTGTTGCAGTTCGGTGGAACAATTATCGTGCATGAGATCCTCCTGATACCATGAGACTTGTCGGAAAAGATCTCGATGTTCGTCAAGAGCCAGTGCTTGGACGGCGTGATCGATATTTGGCGAAAGACGATGGTCAATCGCTCTGAGGGTCTCGTTTTGTGGAAAGAATGTCGGTGGCCATGTTAAGGGTGAGCTCTTGAGCATTGTGTCGACTGTATCGAACAGAGCGCAAGCGCGAACCCGGACATCCTTGAAAAAGAGTGCCACGTGGTCCGCCTTAACAGCGACTGTGCTGTCCTCATCAGGGCTCTGTAGCTTCTTCATCCACAGATTAAAGTACTCCCCAGCCGTGCTCTCATCAATATTGCGTATAATACCAAAATCGTGGATGAAGCGGGCTACACATTTGGCAACGTGTGCACCTCGTGAAAAGCCAATGAGGTATATCTCATCACGTTGTGTTTGGTAAGCGCGACATATGTGCATATATGCTGTCAAGATTTTCTTTGGCATTTCGCTGCCAGTCCTTGCGTTGTTGGCATTGGTGAGCACATTGCCTCCAGTCCCGCAACCAGAGACGTAGCGTGCTAGCTGTTGTGTACCATGCCGATCGGTTTTTCTGACAGCGTCGTGGATAAGGGCAACATTTGTCTTTCTCGACTCTTGGCTGTCATCACTCATGGTGCCGTCGCAGCACACGACAATCCGACGTCGCTGTAATTTCGATCGTGGCGTGTTGAGAAGAATGACTTTAGAAATGGCATGTTGCAAGCTTGGGTGTTCTTTAACATTCTCACGCTGCTCTTCGAGCAGGTGAGCGAGCTTGGAGTTAACCATCAGCCGAGTGGAAGGGGTCCGGCGTAGAATAAGTGTGAAAGGTTGTGCCTCCAGTTGAAGCTCTGTCCCCAAGCGTTCTGATTATGTGGCAAAGAGCTAAGATAGATTCGTGAAATTGTCAGTCTTGGTTAGCAGACTGTCCATAGCACGGAGCAGCGCTTCTGATGACGATGCTAACATACTTATGTAGACCATGTTTTCGAGACCGGGGACCTACCTGAGGTTACAAAAGCACCGCGCACATACCATAGGGGGGCGGTGGACAGCAAATGCGTGCATTCCTATAAGAAGCAGGGCAGGACTCACGAATCATAATCTCGTATTGTCTCTGAAAGATGATGGACAGGTTTCATGAGCCAATCATTGTTGATGCTCGTTGCTGCAAGAGGTCATGAGGGGTCCAAGCCTCCTGTCGAGGCAGCTCTGAGCATCGAGGAACTATTGCAGAACAATGAATGTTTCAGGCTGAGGTATAGATGATGGCGGACGAGTGCAATGGATGGTAAGAATGAGAAGATGCGGGCCACTCTCTGGGGCCGGAAGAAGGCACTTGGTTTGCGCCTGCCACAATTTGGTGGTGGCGCAGTTGCCTGAACAGTCAGGTTTAGGAGGCTCGAAAGTCAACGCCCAATTCACCAGGTACTTCAATGCTAGCGGCTAGGCAGGAGGGTGTATGAGAGGGATTGTTGTGTTGAGTAGCGATTGCGAAAAACTCGCCGATGACGACTTGTGTTGTGTGAAAACATTCACATAGTTGTTGAATGTGATCTGTTCTCGTAGTATAGATGATAAGATCTTACAAAATCTTGGCATGGCGGTGAATAAATTTTATCCTCGAAGCTTCGCTACACTGTTTCACGTTTTCCTCGGAAGCACTCCGCTTATGATGCATGGCACGTCAATGAAGGGCGTAGCAGGTCTGGTTGTCTGCAAAAGATGATACAGAAAGTAACACAAGTCTCTGTGGAAAGAACACAGCATAGGCGTCGACGGAGGCTGCCACCATGAAGAACAACAAGCGGTTGACGATTGTGATCAAAGTCGGTAAATGCCACCAGGGTTCTGATTAACTTACCTTGACTGACTATGAACAGGTAGCTCATCGATCGTGGATGAGAAGTCTCATGAACCAATTCTGCCAATCCTTTCGCTAATCGTCGACACTGCAATCAAGCTACGCCGAGATGGCCATCGAGTGGTCATTGTTTCCTCAGGCGCCATCGCGGTCGGGCTGCAGCGCATGAACATACCTAAGAAGCCCAAGCTGCTCGCCCAGAAGCAAGCACTGGCAGCAATAGGTCAGTGCCGACTCATAGCAATATGGGATCAGTTGTTCGCCCACATGAATCAGCCCGTGGCACAAATTCTGCTTACCAGGAACGACATCTCCGACCGAACACAGTACTTGAATGCACAGAATACCCTCAACGAGTGCTTGAACTTTGGCGTCATTCCCATTGTCAACGAAAACGATACGCTCTCAGTATCGGAGATCAAGTTTGGAGACAATGACACTTTATCGGCGATCGCAGCGGCATTAATCAACGCAGATTACCTGTTCCTCATGACCGATGTCGAGGCGCTGTACACGAAGAATCCTCGAACAAATCCTGACGCGATGCCAATCGAGGTTGTGGAGGATATCGATGCTCTGGCAGTCGATGTCTCATCAAGTGGCTCGGCTCTTGGCACAGGAGGAATGGCTACGAAGATCACAGCAGCAAGACTAGCAACATCAGCTGGCGTTACAACAATCATAACGAAGTCGAGCAAGCCAGGCAACGTCAAGGACATCATCAGCTACCTGCATCCTGCGGAACCACTGACCACTGTCAGCAACGGCACCGCACCAGCACAGGTCCTGCCTCAGACGCCAGCCCCACTGCACACACGGTTCGTCCCATCCTCCATACCAATGCGCAACCGTGCGTTCTGGATCTTACATGGGTTGGCACCCCACGGCACCATTTACATCGACCGGGGTGCAGCAACGGCCCTTTACAGTAAAGCCGGCCTCCTGCCAGTCGGGATCGTCGACGTCAGCGGCTCTTTCGCACAACAAGAAGCCATCCGGCTTGTAGTCGTCGATCGTCAGCCCGTCGGATCATTGTCGCCGGCACCTACCGAGGAGACTGGGCAAAAGGCATACTTTACGTACTACCAGAAAGGTGAAGAGATTGGAAGAGCTATAGTCAATTATTCAGCTGAACAAGTGGCTCGCATCAAAGGTCTTAGGAGTATCGAGATAGCCAGGGTGCTTGGGTACGCTGATAGTGAATATGTGGCATATCGAGAGAATGTGAGTCTTAGCGTCGATCATCGAAGCCGGCCGGAGACGCCCACTGCAAAGGAGAGTAGGACACCCGAGCAGAGTGTACATGACCTGAGGAGCGAACTTGCGCACTCAAGGAGTTATAGCTTGGAGCTCAGAGAGCAGGCTGCTGGGACGCAGTCACCACTTGCATGAAACAATGCACAAAGATGATTCCCTGGACCGGAGGTTTATCTCTTCGATTTGTGCGTGATCATTCATAGCAACTGGGAAGCACAAGTAGTGTCAAAGTACATTGACGTCCCCGCTCCCCACCAATGAATTTTGAACGCGATAGCGACGTTGCAGAGCTATAGCTTCTAGAAAGAATGCTGCCGTTCATGCAGGTACGCTTGCCAGCATAACGGCTCACTTGCGACGCAGCGTGTTACGCGGATGCCTCCTGTCAATTAAGCGAACTTGTCATCCCACACTGTCTTGACGGGCGGTACCGTGGAAGACGTCACTTCAGTCACTTCCTCAGCTGTGACCATGTCGTTTTATGCTCTCCGCATCCTGAAACAATTTACACATTGGGTGGAAAGAAACTTTGATAAGAGCAAAAGCAAATGACTGATCACGTAACGTGTCCTTTATCCTGCTAGCTCGTGGTCGGGTAGAGCACCAAGCATTATTGGCGTGTGAACAGGGGATGAATCAGACTGTGGGCACCGAGGTTCAGGTGTGGATAGCGCCGCGCGCTGGAAGAAGCCTAAGCACTAACTCTAGATTATGTAAATCACACTGCGAGTCCGCACGCCTGTCAAGCCCAGCACGGCTGTTGTCAGAAAATGCATGCTTCTCCTTGCGCGACCTTGCATATATTTGTGCCAGCTGAGATACACTTTTCGCAGCTCGGACAGCAGACACAAGATGAGTCGCACAAAGGTCATGATTCAGATCTTGACTGGCTGTTACTGGCGATAATGCGACGCGACGTGGTTAGACCTTGCTCATGCTGATTCGAGGACTGCGGTAACCTTCCACCTTACTGTAGCCTCTATCACGTCGATCAATACCTGTTCGGAGTGCGGCTGCTTGCGAGACCTCATGTCTGGAGTCACGAATCCTGGCCACAGCACGAAAAGCACTCAGGGGTAGCTAGCTGGCTCGGGAGGCCCAGCTTGGTGGCTATGGGGTCGGCTAGCTCGAGTCTAGGAGTCCCTATCCAATGTGCGATCAGAATTCAACGCCGCCTTTTTTATGGTCGTTGCGAGAGTACTTTCTGACCACTGGGGAGAGTTTGCGGTGCGCTCGAGCATCGGTTGTTGGTGCTTGTGATGTTCGGTGAGCACAGACTCCCTTTTTTGACAGACTTGTGGACATGCAGTCGACATGCAGTCACAGTAAATCGCAACTTCCCTTGCCTTGTCTGCGCCGTCACGATTGACCTACCGTTGCCCGCGTGTTTCAAACCTTCCGGATCCCTTGTTCGCGAGGTTGCGGTGCTAGACTCCCCTGCACCCTGCTCCTACAGTACCAAGTACGCAATTCTTGGTCGCTTGCATTCAGGTCTTGAACTGTATCGAAGGCAGACGTACTCGTACACTCTGGGCTGTCCATTTTGTCTTGCTTGATCAGACACGGCACGACTCGAACAGCCACCGGAACTCGGACATCGCATCGCATACTGTTTGACTCTCAACATCTTGAGTTCTTGACTGAATTTGAGAACACTTCGGCACATAATCCAACTCAGGTGCGAAGAGTTGTTGTAGCCCGATTATCCCTGAAATTTCAATCTGGTGCGAAATAGCCTGATACCCCAGGTCCGATCCTTGCACGGAACCACGATATCACGACGCATGGCTGAACTAGACTATTCGAGGACGAGGTAACGAATCGAGGAAAGAGACAAGGCAACAGCATTAGATTGGAAAGAGTCGGAGGAGAAATAGACGTACCGGGTCAGAGCTGGGCTATTGTAAAGGACGAAGCAGCACCACTGGATCAGCACTTGAACAACGCCCGGATCTTGCTCCTCGACGCTGCTTCAGGCTAATACACACGCCGGAGCCTTCCTGGCCACTGAAGAGTATTTGTCCTGGTTGAACTGAGAAGCCATTGCAGGCGCTAGACACATGCCTTCAACAGACCGGACCGTTGAACTACCGTAGTTCACAGGCCTCAAACGCACCACAACCATGAGCCATTCCACCCTTTCCCCAGCTGTGAACCGAAGACTTTCTCGCTCAAATTCAACATCTTCATCAGTTTCGACGGTCAAGCAGCTGGGCGCAAAGATCGGGCATAGGAAATCCGCTTCCCAGGCAAGGCCGACAAGTTCTGAGTCGATCAATCGATACATCTCCACACTGGATGCTGCCGCTGCACCTTCGCGTTCTGTTACAGCCCAAGACCGAGGCCGTTCGCCCAACCTGAACATCAACAGGTGGTCACACTCAACAACATCTAGCATAGGGGCAATAGAAAGCGACTTTCTGCGCCAGGTCTCCGGAAATGCTGTCCCTTCGCGGCCATCAAAGCCGGATCCGCCTGCAAAAGACCATTTGATACCCAAGTCGCAGTACTCGAGGCAGCCAAGCGAGTCTTCACTGATCGACCCATCTCCCCGCAAGAGTCCTGGGCGACGTCAGAGGCCATCTCGAAGAAGTTCACCCGAAGCATCGAGGCATCCATACGCAAGCTCAAATGCTAGCGGTTCGCGCTCGAACTTCACCACAACGCCAGACCTGGATACAGCCACATCGAGATCGAATGGGAACGATTACTTCGGAACAAGCTCGATTGACTACTCCAAAGGTGCGAACAAACACGATCAGCAGGTTGTGGGTGTAGCGCTAACCCTTACCCAAGGGCACTCAAGGCAAAGGAAATCAGATCAGAATAGGCTCGGAAATGGCTTGTACCAGACGACAAACTCAAGTCATATCAGCTTGCAGAAAATGCCAAGTCACAACAAACGAAGAGATCGTTCGGCAAACGGAAGCAAGGACACCGCAGCTGGAGGGTCCATGTCCTCGGTTGCGAGCGGGAAGAGCAAAAGAGGAGGTCATCGGAGTCCAACACAGAAGGCTATGCTATCACAAGCGCTATCGAAAGCGAATCAAGCAGTGTTATTTGACAACGCACAGGACGTGCAAGGGGCCATTGAAGCATACCACGAAGCCTGCGATATATTGGAGCAAGTTATGGCGAGGAGTAATGATATGGACGACCGCAAGAAGTTATCGGCTATTCGGAGTACATATTCGACCAGGATTGCTGAGCTGTACGATGTTGACAACTCGTTCGCTCACTTACAGACGGATAAAGAATTACCTGAAGCACCAGTCACGACACGGTACTTGGATGGACAAGGCCGAATGAGCTTTGAAGACCCGGACGAATTACATCCATCTATACTGGTTGATGATTCACAAAGGACGATGGTGATACCGTTGCGGCAAGAGTCGTTGCTGCCGCAGATATATGGTGGGAGAGAGTATATGGAGGAACAGCCGTTGGTTTCCCAGCGTGAACCACCATCGTTAGGAGGGTTAAGTGTGCCGATGGATGCGAGATATATGCCTCCGCCGTTATCGCCAAGGAGATTGCCCTCGCCATCACCGGTGGACGAGCAACCGACGCCCATTGCCACCATGCGGCCGGTAGATCAAGCATATTCTCATGCCAACTACCTCGGTGATCAAGAATCAGTTTCGTGGCTGGATACATTCGACGATGGGCCTTCTAGCAGAGGAACTTCACGTCGTTCGTCACTTGACTATGTACGCGCAGACAAGGATCTCGTGTCGGCAATCGAAGCGGAACTCGACGCAGCTGTGGACGCAGCTTACGATGAAGATATACCGGCCGAAGCAACGCCGCGGCCACCAGACGCAGTGGCTGCGGCATTCCAACCGGAATTGATAGGACCACTACAATCACAGGTTAGCAGCGAGGAAATGCGGACGCTTGCGACACAACCTTCGCAGGACAGTATATTATCAAGCGCGAGGTATGAGGACTTGACTCGCGAGTACTTGGACGAAGATGCTGAAGAGGAAGAGGAGCTGCTGGAGATGATGATGGCAGAAGGCTACACTCTGGACAACCAGAATCAGAGACCTGGCGCCATGTCTTCGTTACCTCGCCAGTCAGATTCGAGTGGCTTTTCAGCACGTTCATCCGGCCGGACATGGGAGAGTTCCATGACTACTGCCACTCAGGGCACTGCCTTGAGCACTTTGGCCGAAGGTCCAGAGATGCCGTTGCATGAGCCCCCTGAGGTTCCAAAAGAGATCGAGGAGGCTACATTGCCACAGCAAGACACGGATCCCCTAGCTCGCAAGCAAGCTTCGCCACTACCACCATTGCCTACAACTGACAAGCCAGCGGTTGTTGGCCTGCGCGATCGAAGACTATCAGGACACAGCGGCAAGCAATTGAAGATTGAGACTTTTGCTCGAAGAGCCTCGGTGAGTCAGCAGGGACAGCCTGCTCAGGCGCCGCTGCTTGAAATACCATCTGCGACGGAGCCCAAACCAGAACTGAAACACTCTACATCGGGTACGAACATCAGTGTGGACACTATGCCAATTACGCCACTGGCCTCGATACACTCGGCCAACTCAATGAGTAATTCTCCGGATACTCCAGAGTTGACCAAGCTATTGTCTAACTCGACGATTGCCGATGAGGACCCTGCTCCAGCTCAAGACGATGCAAAACGCATGCCACCTCCGATGCGCAAGAACATGTCGTCCTCGAGTCTAAGGCCAAGGAAACTGTCTCTGACCACCAGCAATCTGAACGATGTGCCACCTACGCCGGGAAGTGCAGTATTTCCTACCCATTCTCGGCAAGGCACGGTCTCCACTCCAGCCGCAGCAAATCCTAGTCCGAATATCTTGTCCACCACCGCAGTGGGTGGCATGTACATCTTCGATAATGTTGCTGAACCGCACTCGCCAAGAAGCCCTCGTTCGCCAGACACCTTACGAGCTGATCCTATGCCGCTTGAACCATGTCCGGAATCTTTTTTACTTCGGCCATTTTGGTTGATGAGATGTCTATACCAGACTTTGGCACATCCGAAGGGCGGATATATCTCGACTAAGCTCTTCATTCCTCGCGATATCTGGCGAGTCAAAGGCGTGAAGATCAAGGCTATGGATGAGAAAGCTGGACAGTGCGACGTACTGACTGCAGCACTACTGAAGCTAGCGAAGGTCGACACCCTTGATGCCGATGCAGTCCTCGAAGAACTTCAGTCTTTCGACACGATTATCGACCAGGTTCGACAGAACCTAACCAAGAAGCTCGGCAGCGATGTCGGCCTCACCGGATCCGTAGCAGCAATGAAGAACTCACCCGCAGCCGAAGACCAAGATGCCACAGGTCTGAAGAACTCCTCCTCAGTCAAATCGATCGCCTCATCCTGGCGTAAACTCCGATCAAAGTCCTCAACCGCCGCACTCCCCTCAACAATAGCTCGAAAGAACAGCAATCCTACAGAAGAGACAATGGCTAGTCTACCAATGACATCAAACTCCAACATCTCAACCTCGCGAAGCTACAAAGCTCAACGCCACCCCCCACCCACGCCTACCGGTCTCCCGCATATCCCGCCCCAACACGCAGCATTCATGTCCAGTCTGGCGCGCCTGTTCGACGCAGTGCAAGTGCTCGATAGTATTGCAAGACAGGTCGAGGATCCGGGACTGAAAGCGACGAATAAGACGCAGGTTGGGTTAGAATTGAGTATTAGGGGGGCGGCTGAGTTCTTTAGCTTTTATGTTATTCGCTTTGCTATGGCTGATATAGGGGTGTTTCTGGATAAGTATTTGAAGAGGAATTCGGAGTGGGTTATGGTGTGAGTGAGAGTATCACTGTTCGTCCACGGGGGTGAAAGACGGTGTCAGATATCATGTCTAGCAGGAGTATGGTGTCAGTGGAAGCATGATGCTTCAGGAGCACGGCGTGTATGTGTACAGTGCATACGGAGGTGCTTTGCAGCATGTTAGCTAGTTGTCTCGTGCATGGCGCTTGGATACAGTGTGCTTCTCACACGAAGAGAGGCAAGGAAGACCAAGTGGTCTTCATATGTAGCATTCAGAGCTTATTTGTTCTTCGCCTTGTTTATCACGTTTCATGCATGGCATTAATATCACTAGCAGAGTCGAATCATCACGGCCTCGCTTTGAAAGCTCACAGACGGCGAGCTACTTCACCCAGTCAATTCGAAAGAGAAGATGGTTCCACTTCAGCGCTTTACACGTGCGAAGATACTGTACACACTAACGTGAGGCAGGCGCGATCCTGTCTGTCCGTCAGGAAGGTGCGACCATGAACTTGACGAGGGAAAGCACGACTCAGCTTGTGAGGAAGTTGCGACTCAGTCTGCGTGGAAAGAGCGACCTAGAGTAGGCTGGAAGGAAGGTGCGACTTAGTCTGTGATGCGAGAGCGGCCTAGGGCTGGGAGGAAGGAACAAGTTGAGCTGTAAGGGAGGTGCGGTTCGGTCCGCGAGGAAGGTGCAGCCACATGTGGGAGGAAGGTGCAACTCAACATGCGAGGAAGGCGCGACTCATAATACAATGAAGGGAACCACGATCCAGCTTGCGAGGAAGGTGCGATTTGATGCGTGAGGCAAGTGCGACTTTAAAGGAACTTGACAAGGGAAAGCACGACTCGGCTCAGCTTGTGAGGAAGGCGCGACTTACCATGGTCCGTGGGGAGGTGCGAACTAGTCAGGTCGGAAGGCACGACTGCTTACAGTACCTGACGAAGGAAGGCGCGATCACGTCTGTGAGGAAGCTGCGATCAGCCAACCAATTACTGAAGGAAGGAAGGAAGGAAGGCACGGCCCAGCTTATGAGGAGAGCATGATGCAAGCCAACCAATGGGGAAGGTACGACACAATCCGTACAGTATGGATGGAGCGAATCACAACTCGATGAAGGAAGGCACAACCGCAGCCTACGGTCGAGAAGCCCGCAGGCACGACCAAGTTGGGATTGGAAGCTCAGCTGCGAGCAAGGCACGAGCCGTAATCTTGCAAGTCAAAAGCCAGATCTCTGTCAGCGAAAGGGGGCGCATGCATTAAGGTTTTGTTCACGCTGTGACTGCACTTAGGAGGCCGTAGCTGCAACGGTGTTGGGTATCGCCGGTGCTCTACTGTGCGCGTCCTGCTCTAGAACATTAATAGTGAAAGCAAGCCAGCGATTGTTGCGTTTCTCGACCGAGCAGCGGCTACGACGTGGGACACGGCTCTCGCAACCTTTTACGCGATCTGAACTACTGGTGTTTCTTCGGCACGTCCGGCGTGGATCAAGTTGATGGTAGAGCTTTAGTAGTGGTACCGCGGTGCTAACAACACAGTCTTTAAGGCTAAGGCCTAGCTCGAAGAGTACAAGGAGCGAGTACGCGGCGAGCGCGCTGACCAAGAGAATCTACGTGGGTAGGTTGGGGAGCAACGAGGAATAATTGAGAAGTAAAAAGGAACAATCAAGGGCCTAGAGAGAGAAGCTATCATATATAGAAGCAGGATAGCCGAGTTCGAGCAAGCCCAGCAAGTCACAGCTACGGCTAGACCATCAGAAGAAGATGGTCGACTCTCTCTTGGGAGCACCATGCCTTGAAGCAGGTGCCGCCAGCCAGGATGCATCGCCACCGCTCGGTGACCAGCGTACGGTCACAGTTCTGAAGAGAAGCTTTCGAAAGAAGGGAAGGGATTAGAGCAGGAGAAGTGTTAGGTTCATACGCCACAGCGCAGCGCGTTTGACTTCTCGTGAATAGGCGATCCACGACGTATGACCGGCGAACTATTTCTTTTACAAATATCGAGTTCTTCACAGCTTTTATGGGAAACGCGATGGTGGACAGCACTCTGGCAATCGGTATCGTTATGTGCTTCTTCGTCGGCTCTCTTAGTTCTCTACATTCACGGAAGTTAGAGGCATCATAGCACGTATCTATGCCATCAGTGATTGGGGCACAGCTATGGGTATCGTCGCCTTTATGCCCTCTCTTGGACCCACTACAGTTCTGTTCATAATAGGATTCCTCCAGCAGAATGAGCGTGCGAGATGCGTTGTGGGGTCGATGGTCGCACTGGCAGGAACATTTGGTGGAGTCAGGACTCTGCGCTTTAAGACGCTCCTCTCGGCGCCCATGGCGAGCTGTAAGCAGCTGTAAAGATCAAGGAGACCTCGATTTCTTGCAGAAAAAGAGCAACCTCCGCCCGCCAAGACCGCGTGTCGTTTTCGTGACAGCGCGAAGGTGCCCTACCGAGTGATAACGCCTTCTTCACCTACTATACAGGTTACCCCCAGCGTGCACTACCTTGCAATAGACAGATGAAGTGCTCTGGCATGCACTGGGGAGCTTCTGCCAGACGACTACAGCATTAGCCGTCATACATGCGAGGCTCATTGTGGCTATCGATGCCGCAACACGCTGTCGCGCTCAAGAATTCTGCTTTGGTGTGCTTGGGGAAGCATCCGAAGATCCAAGTTGGCCGACACGCAGATCCCATCCCAGTGAGTGGTGACCTTGACTATGTGAAGAGTGCTGACGCTAAACGTCTCAGCTTTGCCTCCACCGCACCATAGCAATGCATCGTGGGCAGGGAAAGGAAGGAATACTGGTTGTCTGAAAACCTTGCGGCTCCAAAATCCAAATTGCTCAGTCGACTCATGGCTGACAACGAGTCGAACAATGCATTGCACTTTCCAGACTTGGAATCTGAGCATTTCGACGTATTCACACACTGGACCTATCACGACGACATCCCGTCCAGAGTGTTTGAGCCATACAGCGGGGATATACTCGACATCGTGAATGCCTTGTATGAGCTAGGTCGTACTCTTGGAGCACCAGTTCTCCAGAACAAATTGGTCGATACTTACTGCGACCTCCGGCAACAACATCGCCAAGAAGGTTGTGTGCATTGGTCTGTTCCCCCAACAGCCCTTCAACACTATCCCTGTTTGAGAAATGGCTTCCCCGAATTTCTGCTTCATGAAAGCGTCGCAGTCACGATGGGTCGAGCAGGCGGATCTGCGCTTGTTGGAGAGTTTGATATTGAGGACGCACGTCTGTATCACTCTATACTGACACTTGTGCGTCAATATGTCGCAGACGAGGATGCTTTTGTCGCAAAGCTAGACGAAGCTCATTTGTTTCATGTGCATGAGGAGGAGGAGTATACATGCTATCCACAAAGCATGTCAGGACTATCACGCCGCTCGGGAGTGAGCCAGAACAATACTGGCAGCAGGTACTTCGTCTGCTTCACTTGCAGCTGCTCAGCTTTCGGATCGTCCAGATACATCCTGGGGAGGACTAGCGAAGTGCAATTTGGCCGTCATGGCTGCTGTTGGTCGCCGTTCCATACCCAGTTGCAGATCTTCTTATCATAGAAGCTGGTACTGACAACCCGCCACTTCCACGGCTTTTCTTCATCCCTCTTAGCAGCAACAGCGTACACCAAACTATCATGCTCCGTGAAGGTCTTCTCAACTTTGAACGCATAATTCCATCCGTTCTCTTCTGCTATAGTGCGGTCGTCAGAGTCATGTTCGAATCGCGTCGCTGATAACCGGACGATAAAGACGCCAGCTGTGTGGCCTGCTACCAAGAGTATGTAGTCGAGACCTTCGAGCAGGCCACTAGCACTCTTACGTGGGTATTGGTCTAGCAATGTGATGCGCCAAACGCCTCCACCGATTTGGAGGTCGCCGAGCAGCTTGAAGGTGCATCTTGGATCCGTCGCTGAGGGTGGCGTGAGGATAAAGAGGCGGAGCGTTTCATCGTAGGAGCCGGTAAGGATGAGGGTGCTCGAAGAAGACTCGGACTGGAAAGGGTCTGCCGCTGCCTGAGGAGAGATGGTACCAAGAGAGCAGATGGTGACGACACCTGCTGTGTGCGAACGCTTGTCTGTGAGGAATTGTTTAGTTGTGATTGTATCCAGGTCGAGGTTCGAAGTGGGACGATTTGGGACTCCGACACGTGAGATTAGCAGTTGACTATCATCACCACCCGATAGAACTAGCAATGAATCCTGAGATGGCACAGGAAGAGAAAGGACGGTCCAGGCTTCGAGGTCGAAGGATTGCTTGTGCACGTCTAGGACCTGCGCTTTGAGCCGCTGAGACACAGATTCAAATCCCGAATCTGCTGTCGTCAGTATTGTTTTCAGCAGTTTCGTGTTACCAAACTGTGTCGTAGTTGCCAGCAGTACTTCGATCGAGCCGCTGCTGTTCTCAGCTTCTGTTTCAAGCGCTGGCGCACTGGCGGTATCTATGAACTGGAATTGAGTGACGATTGCTAGTCTCCCGTCATCGTCATGCGGCTCTTCGACAATGACCCTACCAATCTCACGCAGTTCAATCGTTCGTAGTGATCCTGCTTGATCTTGTGTGGTTCGAAGGCGGAAGAAGAGAATCTCGGCATTGCTCGTCGCCACGCCTAGCAAATCTGTATCTCGAGGATGAAAGTGAAGATCGTAGATGCCGAAGGGGAAGTCCTTGCGATCAAGGTCGAGGTGTTTTGTCTGGGTCACCGGAGCAAGGAATGAAAGGATCTGGAGAGAGCCTTTTCGTCCACTGTTGCCTTCACCATCGCTGTCGCCCAGGAGTGAATATGTCCCGATGATGACGAAGCTAGGTGCAGAAGGAACGACGGCGATGCAATCAGGCTCTTGGTCCAGGAACCGGATACTGGCGTTCGCATTATTTGCTTCCCTCATATTGTTCAGCTACGGGCATCAATGTTTCGTTTGTGCCGAGCGGAATTGTTGCTGGAAGATGAATGTTTTGAGTCGAAGGTTCTCATAGTTGTGCGACTGCAGGAATACTCTAACGCGAGCGTAACATAAGTACTGTATGTACTCTGATGCCGGTGTGCATCTCAAACTCGACCAGTTGTTAGGAGGTGAAGAATGAAGAACAAGGATGTAGCAATCTAGCAAACATCGTTATTCATATCAGGCTTTCTCCAGAGCCGCAGTAGCTGATCTTGAGCTTGAAAATACCTGTCTGCCTCGCACGTTCCAACTCCGAAACACGAGTCGCGGCTTCCTCCATTGTGGTCAGCGCCTGGGGCCTTCCAGCAGCAGGTGCCTACATTTACCAGACAGAATTTCTGCTTCGCACGATGTAGTCACCAACATCTGGACGCACCACACAGCAGAAGATGGACGATATCAGCACAGCAAGTGAGACTACACGGGTTGAAGATGCTGGAGATGAGCTGTCAATCATAAGCGATGACTCGAGCTTCTACGGTGAGTAGAAACGGCCATTGTGGCTTCTATCACTGACGGGATTAGGCGACAAGACGTTGAAGCAAAAATATAAGGAAGAGGTCTCCGCAATTGACACAGAAGACTATTGGCACATTCATGACTGGAATTTGCAAGTCATAGCTGCTCGTGCTGTTGAACGATATCCCGAAGAATGGTGGATCAACAGCAAGAAGCGCAAACGGGTAGACCAAGGGCATGATCATGCAACCAAGAGAATCAAGACCGAAGACGAAGGCTCGAAGAGTCAGGAATTACCCTTGCGACCACTACCTTCAAACCCGTACAACCCGTATGAAGGACAGCCTAGTGCGTTGCAGCTCAAAGAATCCGTCGACGAGTTCCTGACACGTCTGAAACCCTCCTCCGCTGACACCAAGCACCCATGGATTTGGTGTGCCAATTTTCAAGCAGAATATCGACCCGCCAATGAAAACCTGCCTGTCTTCAAACAAGTCGGCACAAAACTGCTTGAAAATTTTGCAGCCAAGCGACATAAGCTTGAAACCTCATTTGACCCACCAAAATCGGCTGCTTCAATCACTCGCATGATGGGTCCTGATAGGAAGAACGTCGAGGAGGACATCATGCTCGCAGCAAAGAAGAATGGCGTGAACTGCGGGAAGTGGATGCTTTTCCCAACCGAGGACAAAGTTGACCGCTATTGGGCGGACGTTGCTCGAGGCACCGTCGAAGGTCGACTGGGAATTGCAGCGAAGGTCGCTACAAGATCTGACAAGCCTGGAGATGGATCAACCCGGGTCATCTGCGTGTACACAAAGGACATCAGTGACGAAGCAGACATCAAGAGAGTCTTGAAGGAGCTCGTCAGACTCAGATTGGCCTCAGCCATTTCCGGACCGCCGCAGAAAGGTGCAGGCGTCCAAAGTCAGATCTGGTACAAGCCAGATTGCTATACTTACCTAGAACTCATGAGTGGCAACGAGTACAAGATCAAGCCAACTTTGTATGGCACGAGCTCATTGTTGACGGCAAGTGATGTGCGAGGGCTTGCTTGACTTTGTGTGTGAATGACTACCCTGATCGGCAAGGGCAAGCCGAAGCGCAAGTCATTTTGCTGGTTGGCATGTTAATTTCCTTTGCCCCTAGCTCGGCGGCAAGCTGAACAAAAGATCACGAAAGGCTCACTGGCTGGCGTGCGTTTTGTCATTATCGAGCCACGCAGACACCCTCGTGCGTTCCAAATTGTACATGCTGTAATCACCTTTGATCAAAGGATGCAGAAGTGATGATGGACGCAACTGTGATTGACCTCCAGCGCGTATATCTCGGTCCCACAGAGACATTTCCTTCCTGAGCTTCGAACGGATATCCATAAATGTGGCCTGGATGTGCTTGATCATGTGTGCTGAACGCCCCAGGTCATTGTATGGATTCGCTGGATCGTGCAGAGTCATCATGAAGTCGTTTTTGGGTTCGTGGACCACATCTAGTTTGTGCTTCACATTGAATAACATAGGAATAGCCCCAATAGGATCTTGAGTGACTAGATCGATAGTGGAAAGAGCTGTCTGCTCGTTTGTATAGAAAGACTCTGCTGCGGCGTTTGCAGAAGAAGTGGTGACATGGCGGCTTGGGGTGTGAGTTATGCCAGTGTTGTAAAAGTCGAGCGTTGAATAGAAGTCAAGGAATTGCAACAGATGGAGGCCAACATCATAAGGGTCTGTTTGAGCTGCATTCTGCTTGAGAGAGACAGCAATCATGATGAGTAAAGGATATGAAGTTAGCCCACCATGGCGGCCATCGGCGAGCCCCCGCATCTTCAACATCTGTTTTAGAATCTTGAACAAGGCCGTGAGCGTTGGGTACTCAGCAGATAGGCATTTGACGGTCTCCAGTGTGCCATAACCACTGCTTGCGCTTTGAATCTGAAACTCTAGACCTGTCGGGCTATGAACACCAACAATGATAGGGATTCGAGCTTTAGCTGCAAAGTAAGAGGTCATGATGACGTCTTCGTCCGCTCTCTTGCCAAATCGCATGTTCTTGAAAAGAACGCCCAGAGCCTTGATGGCTACGTTTGGTTGTATTTCTGCCTGACCCGGGTCGTCAGACGTCAAGCAATTGAGATCAATGTCAGACAAAGGCGTTGCAAGGCCACTCGCACGAGAACCAATCAGGTCAAGTCTGTGGAAGGTTCCGTCGCTTGCTCTCACAACGGACTCGATGTCGTTGACAGCGCGCCTCGCAGCTGCTACCTCTTTCTGGGTTGGTGTAAAGAAAGCATCGGCAGCTCGTATCTCCTTCGACAACCGCTCTTTAGAAGAATCGCGTGATGGTCCCTTCTCGTCGAGCGACCGCATCCATGGCTGTCCCATGTAACGGGCTATGCCGTTGCCTATTATCTCCCAGTCTAATGATAGTCCCTTACTCTTGCCTTCATATTCTTGAAATTGCTTGCGTTTGTTGCTGCTCGGATGCTCGGCGCGGTCAAGCTCAACGTGTACGGCTGCGTAGTCGCGCTTGGTACGTGGGCCCGCTTCATATCTTCCGGACAAGGTGTTACGCTTCCTGATTATGACCGAGTCTTGATTTGCTTTTCGATGTGCTCGGAGTGTCTCAGCAAGACTATCGGGAATGATAAGTTGCTGGTCCCCATGTAGATTCTGGTCATTATGCGCAGGATTGGGCCTTGATCGCTTCGGTGGCTCAACAGACACTGCTTCTTTCTCGCGGTTCACGAATTTGGGGACAGACGAAGCCGAGCGCGAGAGGCGGCTAGGGTACTGCGCTCGTAACGGTACGGGCTTTGAGATTGGAGACCAAGCCGAACGGACTGCCAGGGCGCTCCATCGTTGAGCACGTCGCATGGGCGGTACCACTTCAGATCGATATTTGTTGACAAACCGCTGAGCTTGTATATGCGCTTCATTATGCAGCGGCGTTGCAACTCAAAAGCCGATGGTACACCGACGAGGCTCGTTACTGCCGCGCCTCTTTCGGCACTGACAGGGCTGCGGCTAGCCACATCCGTCCAATGGGAAGCGACTCCCGAATCGTGCCTCGATTTTCCAGCTTCCCCCCTTGTCCTTCGCTGGTAAAGTCCACTTGGTCTCAGGTACAGAGCCTCTCGAAATCACACGTAATATGCTGTTCTCTTAGGCATGGTATGGAACTTTTCTCTTTACCGAACACGTGCATTGCCATGCCTGACCGCTCACAAAATGTTGATCCGATGCCACAACAGCCGTGCCTGACTAACTGACACGTCCAGCTTCACTCCTGCCCATTACTTTCAACTCACCTGACGCTTGTCCAACACTGCCACTGCCATAGTGCGCAGGACCCTCGTTTACAAGTGCACCAAAGTGTGCTCCTACCATTCAGGGTGTGCTCAGTGACTTGTGCGTGGAGGATCTGTGCCTGGCAAGAACATTCGGGCGGCGCTCATCTCGCGTATCTCACGTTCCCTTGTTCCAGCCTCTACCAGAATTCTTGGCGTGAATTCTACACTCACTGGCACCGCAGACTTTCGGCCATATATCTGTTCATCTCCCATCCTCTCTTCTTGCATCTGATTTAAGTCAGTGGTCTCGTCTACAAGGATGACTGTGCGGACTTCCCAGCAGTCTCAGTCGACTGCCGATGCTTCGCCATCACCCAACCAAAGTTTGAGCTTTGTGCTTCATACTGCAGATTCCTATTTCAATGTTTCGCAGATACAAGCTCGGCTGGAAGAAGCGGACACCTCGAGGTCCAACGCACCACCGAACCTAGCCAGCCTTGGTCAGAAGCTAGAGGCGCCAGACACGCCGAAACCACAAGAAGTTCTGGAACAGCAGCAACAGTACGAGAAACTCGGATTGACTGGGAATGTCATCAGCGCCACTGCCCATCTTCCGTGGACAATAGGAATCACCAAAGACGGCAAGATCGAGCTTGCACCTTATCCGGGCAAATCAGTTCTACACGATTCTCTTTCGTACCTTTCCAACTCAAGCACCTGGCACCACACTGTCGTTGGCTGGACCGGCGAGGTTCTGTCAACCCTGAGCCCCGAATTTGCCGAGTTGAAAGAAAAAGATGCTATACGTCCACGTGCATATTCAAACGAAGGACACCAGATCGGCAATGTGACCATTCATGACCCAGAAGGTTCGGGGTTCAAGGAAGCCTTCACGCAACATTTCAAAGAGCAGGACTCTGTCACGCGTGATATGATCATCACAAAGGATCATCGACGGGAGCTGGAAACACTACTTCAACATGTGTTCAAGAACACTATCATCCCTGTTTGGCTTGGTGAATGGTCTGAGGACCAGGACAACACCTTGATCCTCAGCGACCAGGCTCGTTGGTACAGATACTCAGAAGAAGAGCTCCACAAGAAGCTGGACAGGGTGATGGTTGAACAGAAGGACGAGAGCACTAGAGCCAAAATGTTCGAAGACTATCGGAGGCTGAACGAGGCAGCAGCCAATGCTATCCTCAAGGTCTATATGCCAGGAGATATTGTCTGGGTTTCTGACTACCAGCTCATGCTCTTACCTGCGATACTCCGGCAAAAGCTTCCGTCAGCTTACATCGCATATTTCCACCATGCTAGCTGGTGCCCAAGAGAGATGATTGCCGAGCTTCCCGAGCATGAGGTGATCCTTAAGGGTCTATTGGGTGCTTCTGTCATTGGGTTGCCAAGTAGTGGCCTGCGTCACTACCTGGAAGACTACTACTGCGACGAGATGGGTCTCGCCAGTGCTGGTGATGGGTTGATCAACACGGGTACTGGTCTTGTCAATCTTGTCAATGTACCTACTGGTGTGGATGTGGCAAGTGTGCAACACGCAGCTTATGAAGACAAAAACGTGGGCCAGTATATGTCAACCATTCGAGACACGTACAAGGATAAGAAGATCATCGTTGCTCGAGCGCGACTTGACCGGCCGAGGGGCGTAAGTCGCTTAATCGAAGGATTTGAATCTCTGCTCGATCATAATCCGCAACTGCAGCAACAAGCGGTACTATTTCTGATCACGACTCCTGACCGCGATGTTACGCAAGATGATAAAGCAATCATCAATCAGGAGGTCGCCTCGCAGATTTTGCAGGTCAACAGTAAATGGAGCTCCGCCACCCACCAGCCTATTCTATATCTCGCCCGACCACTTCCAGCACCAGAACTCTACGCACTCCTGAGACTAGCAGATGTTGGCATTGTGACGAGCGACCACGAGCACACCAATACTCTGAGTATGGAGTTCGTGGTCAGTCAAAAAGAGAAATGCAGTCCTCTACTCGTTTCTGAACGATCATCGGAATACCAGGAGACGTCCTTCAACAAGTCTACCAGTTCCCAATCATCTGGCATGCTCAGCAATTCGGCTGCTGCATTGCAAGACTGTCTCTCAATGTCCGAAGATGACAAGCGCCGAAAGCACAAGGTCTTGTTTGACTATTTTGCCAAGCACGACGCAACTACCTTCACCGATGAGTTCCTCACCAAAGCTCGCATCTCGTTTGTCAATCACTCACCTGCGAGAGACGCGCCATTACTCGATATGAAAGCCTTAAATAGCCGGTACGCCGAAGCTGAAAGACGCCTCTTCATGTTCGACTACGACGGTACCCTGACGCCTATCGTCGATGATCCGGACCACGCCTTGCCTACCAAGCTTCTCCTGAATTCACTGCCCAAACTCGCAAACAACCCCGAAAATGCCGTTTGGCTCATCTCGGGACGTTCTCGTGTCTTCCTTGAGCAGCACTTCGGTGACCTCAAAAATATTGGTCTCAGCGCTGAGCACGGCTCTTTCGTTCGCAAACCAGGCAGTACTGAGTGGCAAAACCTTGCCGCAAGCATGGACATGGGTTGGAAGAACGAGGTCGATACAGTCTTTGGCCAACTCGAGGCTGAGGCTCCAGGCAGCTGGATCGAGAGGAAAGAAGTCGCTATGGTTTGGCACTATCGAAATGCTGCTGATCATGATAGCTGCCTTGCTAAGGCAGTCAAAGCCAAGGCTCTTCTAGAAGGTGAGCGGGTGAAGAGCTGGGACGTAGAAGTCATGCTTGGAAAGGCAAACCTCGAAGTACGACCTCGATTCCTGAACAAAGGCGTCGTGGCTGCAAACCTGATGGGTGAGGCCTTCGGAAACAAAGAGAACGGTTTTGTCTTGTGCGCTGGAGATGATACGACAGATGAAGGTAAGCACGTGCAATCCGGTTGGGTAGACCAGAATACTGACGATGCGATAGATATGTTCCGAGCCATACTTTCGAGCAAGCTCAAGAACGAAGGGATTTTCTCGTGCTTGGTCGCTAAGAACGCTAAGCCCAGTCTTGCATACTACCGCACACCCGAGCCGACTGACCTCGTCGATGCGGTAGCCCAGCTAAGCAAGCTATGACCAACTACCTCATGACGCGATGATGAAGATAAAGATACAAATGACATAGACCGAAACATGATAGACGGGAGCAAGCAATGAGCATAGCGTAGGAAACCGCGGCTTTATGAAGACGAGGATGAAGATCGTGAATCAAAGACAGATCTAATTTGATACGCGGAAAGCTTCTCAAAAGTAATTTTCCTTTGGTCGTGCTCTGCCGCATCCTGGTGCCTGGTGACGACCATAACAGCCACAACGAGCAACGGGTGTCAGTTACTACGATATACCTTCGACGATCTACGTATCTCTACAGAATCCAGAGCTCGACTTGTCCCTCGCATTGATTCGCGTGCATTGGTAACGGTCATGGTCTCATCAGGCATGACTTACGTTGCAAGTCACCCCGTATCCATTTGGATTGGTCTAACACTCTGTTTCCCGCCCCCTTCGCAACGTTCCACAATTTGCTACCAGGCACGCACCGTCCAAGGCGACACCAGTGCAACGTGACGCGACCACCTTTCAGTCCGTCCGCCCTATACTTTCAGTCCTTGTCGTGCAGTTAGGGTTATTTTCACCTCCTCATTCCTGCCTACCGGGGCGAAGCAGTCTGCATTATATCAACTAAAATCGGCCGAAAATTTGTTGAAATGTTGCTGACAAGCAGGCTTCCATTAGAAAGTACCAATCGCGACGACCTGTTTTGGACACTTGCCGATTGGCTGTGAGCCAGCCACCCTATTGCTTCCGCTGTTGTTGCATCTACTTCTGCTTCAACTACAGCATCAACTTCTGCTTCAACTACAGCATCAACTTCACATTGTCGCCGAAAACATATTGGGATGCTCTTGAACTTTCGATTTCTCGTACCAAGCGCATGCCGGTGCTCATCGGTGCAATGACACATATATAGATTTCGGCGCCACTGAAACGACTGGCCCAGACACCTGACCTTGCTCACAACTTCGCTTTACTCTGCGCCTTTTTCCTCGCCTGCGCCTCCGCAAACCCCCGAATCGCATCCTTCGACTCCTTACCCCTGGTCTGCTCCCTCAACACCCCAAGCTCAACCTCATTAACCCTCAACAACTCCTCCCTCGTCCCTCTCATCATCAACTCCTTATTCAATAACAAACTCTTCGGCGGTAACTTGACCGCCCCCCTCGCCACATCAAGCACACTCTCCATAAACTCCTCCTTGCCCATAATCTTCGTAATCAGCCCTGCGCTATCCAGCTCCTGCGGCGTCATCCGTTGACCCGCTAGAATCAGCGCGCTGGCTTTCTGCCGGCCCATGATGGATTTGAAGGTGTGGGAGCTGCAGCCTTCGGCGCAGAGACCCCATTGGACGAAGGGGGTGAAGAAGATGGCGTCGGGGGTGCTGTAGACTAGGTCGTGGAGGCCGAGCGAGGAGGTGCCCCATCCGGGAGCGGGCCCGTTGACGGCGGCGATGGTGAGTTTGTTGGTGTTTATTAGGGTTTTGTGGATTTGGCTGGGGATGTGTTAGTGGGCTTGAGTTGTACAGTATGGCAAGGGCGAGTGCATGAGGGATGGGAGGCTCCGAACAAGAAACGAAGTCATGCTTGCCTGGTGATGTCGGTGCCTTCTTCTCCGGGCTTACCTCAGAACGTCAACGAACTCGTCTGATATTGTAGAGTCGGGACCTTGGTTTACCGGGTCCAAGAGATCTAAGCCGGCTGTGTAGAATTTGCCTTCGCCTGTGGTGATGATTATTCTGGTGTTCGGATCTTGTTCTGCCCATTGTAGGCCTGCTAATATGTCCTTTCCGGATAGTTAGCACATGTCCCATGAGCCAGTGCCTCCGTTTGCTTCGGACATTGGCCTAGCAGCTATGGACTCCCAAGCACTTACCTTAAGCGTAGGCGTATTTAGAGCATTCCCGGCTTTCGGTCTGTTGTACTTGACGATAGCGATGCCGTCCTCAGTCTCTATCGCGACGTGCTGTAGCTTTGGGGGAGTTGATGTTGACATTGCTGCTGTTCGAAATCTTGGTAATGCGGTTCCCAAGAATGAACTTCGAGCAATCGTCTGTGATACCGGCCTCCCTCTTAGCAAAAGCCTTGGGAGCATCCTGCTGTCAGGAGGTGTGAACCTCTAGCTCGTACGACTCTAATGATGACAGTCATTACGCTGCTCATGCCGAGGTACGTTCTGATTGGTCGTAACGAGAAGTCATCGGCATCGCTGCCAGATACAGCTTAGGCTGTACTCATGGTTTGAATGCACGAGGAGAGCGCGCGTCGGATCTTAGCAACCTTCGCATCACTTCCATCAAGATGAAACCCTCAAGCAAACGATGAAAATAATGGTAAGCATGCAAGTGACATCTGCGATGCGTGTCGCCACTGTTATCACAATAATGAACAACCAAGACTGCCAATAGTGATCTTCAGCTAAGTCCTTATCTGCGTGATGCGCATGTGCCTTCTCCATTGAAAAGTTCCATCTGATATTGCCAACCACCACTGACCACAATACGTTCGTTCCTCAAATTTCTCTTCAGGCAAGATGTTGTCGCTTTTTGGAATCTGCGTGTCATTCGTTGCATTCATTCCTTCAGTCTCCTCGATTGCTCTCGACGTCGACAGCCGACAATCCATCCTCAATGCGACCGCACTTCTCGCCCATGGGGTTCAAGAACTGTACAACGGCAATCAATCTGGGGGCACAATAGGAAAATGGCCTTATCCACCGTACTACTGGTGGGAAAGTGGAGGAGCTTGGGGAGGGATGATGGGTTACTGGCATGCGACGAAAGACGAAAGCTATGACAATGTTATGATGGAAGCTCTGGTCGCACAGCTTGGTTCGAACTATGACTATGATACACCTGAGGAGGCTTTCAACACCGGAAACGACGATCAGGCATTCTGGGTCTTTGACGCCATGTCTGCTGCAGAGTATGGCTTTCCAGCGCCGCCGGCGCCTGCCCCGGACTGGCATATCATTGCTCAGAACGCATGGGAAGATTACGTGTATAGGTGGAACACTACCATGTGTGGTGGTGGTCTCAAATGTGGGTTACCAGGACGCTTGAACACAACTTGCTGACACAACACAGGGCAATTCCACCCTGAAAATGCTGGCTTCTTCTACAAGAACTCGATTTCGAATGGCGCATTTTTCCAGATCTCAGCTCGACTTGCTCGGTTCACCGGCAATCAGACTTACGTTGACTGGGCCGAGAAGATCTGGGATTGGGTCGAGGGTATCGGCCTGATGTCCAGCACGTACGACATCTACGATGGGACTGACGAGGTGAGCACCTCCACCGACCACAACTCGACCTTCATGCTAACTTGTTCAGAAAATCAACTGCTCCGCCGTGGACCATCATCAATGGACCTACAACGTAGGTGTCTTCCTCTACGGCGCTGCGACACTAGCAAACTACACAAACAACACACAAATCTGGGTCGACCGAACCACAGGACTCCTCGCAGCAACAGACTCCTTCTTCACACCTTACGAGAACGCAACGAACATACTCTTCGAAGCTGCATGCGAACTCCAATCCGCCTGTAACGTCGACCAGTGGTCCATGAAGGCATACCTCGCTCGATGGATGGCAACCTCTGCGGTCGTGGCACCATACATCAAAGATCGAGTCGGTACACTTCTTCGAGCGTCAGCGCAGGGCGCAGCTTCCGCATGCACTAGTGGGCAGTACGGAAATAGCTGTGGCTCGCGCTGGTACATTAATGGTTTCGACAACATCACAGGACTCGGTCAGCAGTTGTCAGCACTTGAGGTTGTGACGAGCCTGCTCGTTCTGAATGACTCGGTCGCGCCACGAACACTACCTAACGTCACGATACCAATACCACCTCTTTCCGCCCTGCCGACCACTGTTGCTGCGACCTCAGACTCTACATCCACGGCCAACCCTCTCCACGACCCTCCACCAAACGGCGCCTCTAAGAGAGCCACCACTAAGTACGGTGGCCTCCTCGTGGGATTAGCCCATGCTCTTGTATGAACCCGGTCCGGACGAGCTACAATAGCATGCACGACAGACACAAGTTACGCAGCGGCCGACGTGAACGAGGCACGAAGCCCACAATATCCATGAGCTTACGAATCTCAGCATGAATCAACGATAGGAATCAAGCACAAACAGGAATGCATATACAGGAGTCATCATGGCCTCTAACGTTCTTAGCATTTCGCGAGAAGCAGGAAAGGAAGTGTACAAAAGATAGATTGTACTATAGCTGAATAAAATCTCGCTTATAAGTGTATATCATATGTTCTATGCGCCCGTCCCTGCACTGAGAGCAAGGACCCTGGCCCGCTCCATTGTCTGATTCCAACTATTATTTCTTGTTCTGTAGAGGTGGGCCATCAGCCCAGAGAGTCCACTCACACCAGCTGAGATGCCATGCCCGCGTGCCACATGGTCTCCTTCTACGCCATCTGGCGTGCTCTCCAAACACGAAGGAACGACTGTACAAACGACCCGTAGATTGCTAAATTCGCTTGACTACCGCATCAGTGAATAGTCGTACCACGCTAGCCTAGCCCTGCAAAACAGCGGAGTTCTCTCGACACCCAGCAGAAGTGCCATATTGATTCCATACTCATCAAAAACAGCCATCCAGCCAGCCCCTCTCACATAACAACACATTTATGCGTCCCCTCATACCCCTCCCCAAACAACTCCTTCCCCGCCTGAATCTCATTGTCCCTCCTCTTCTCCTCCACCTCAGCCCTAAACTCCCTCTTCAAAAACTTCTTCAGCTCCAAATCCAGATTATCCTCCGTCGCCTCAAGCACAACCCTCTCCCGACAAAGCGGACACTCGTCCTTATCGGCGCGTTGTAGTCTTATCATACACCGGATGCAGAAGACGTGGTTGCAGCGGAGGCGGATGGGCTTGTATGTTATGCTTGCGCAGATGGGGCAGAGGTAGTCGTCTAGTTGGGGGATTATGCTTAGGAGGGAGGTGGAGATTGCGTAGGATGTGGCGCGGGCGAGGGAGGAGGGGGAGAGGGTGGGGTGGTTGGGGTTGGTTGTTAAAGTGAGGGATTGCAGGAGGTGGTCGGGTGTGTGGTTTGAGTTTGAGATTGCATGTAACGAAGTCTGCTTGTCGAATTTCTTGAGGATTTTGGAGAGGGCGCGGCGGTTGAGTTCTTGAAATTGGAGGAGGCGGAGGAGCGTGGTGTTTATGGATAGGAAGCGGTCGAGGGCGATGTGTGCTTCTTTGGATTTCGGTTTGGGTGGGTTGGTGGTTGGGGAGGTGAGTTGGCTTGTGAAGTGGCGGAAGAGTTCGGCTGCTTTTGAGGCGGGCCTGACGCCGGCGTCGGATTCGTGATTTGAGGTGAAGATTTCGGATTCGATGTACAGGCGGAAGATTTCGCGCCAGGCGTCGACGGAGGCTTTGGAGTGTTTGGATTTTGAGGCGCGGAGGGCGGAGATGTCTTGGGAGAGTTGGGTGATTGAGGTGGAGATTTCTTCTTGTTCTTTGTCTTGGAGGGTTTCGAGGGCTTGGAGTTCTTTGCGGAGGATTTGGAAGAATTCGCCGTCGGAGGTTAGGGGGATTTCGACGGTTTCGATTTCGTCCTCTTTGGCGTCCTCAGGTTCATTGTGTGGGAGGGTTGGCTTTAGTACGCTTCTTCTTAGATCGTCGCTATCATCCGGTGTTAATGTGCTTCGTCTGAGGTCGTTGCCATTCGTGACTGGTGATTTCTCCCTGGATGCTTTTACTACGTCCCTCTCTGAACTTGATCCTCGAGACTCTGAGGTTTCGTTGGTCATGGTCCTCTCGATGCCAGGCCTGTTGTCACCGTTGACATTGAATGAAGATGTCCTTCTGCTCGTCCTTCGCTGCTTGCGCGTTCCGACTTTCTGCAGTATCCTTCTAGTCTCAGGACTCAGCCAGGCATCCATAGGCGATCCATCACGGGGATCAAGCGCTATCGTCAGTTTCGGTACAAACCGCTCTCCTTCTCCAGTGGTCAATTGATAGCGCATCATGCGTTCTGCATCGAGATCATTGGACTCCGAAGAGGCATTCGTGCCAACATGCTGCCATAAAGCCTGGAGAGTCTCTCGGTCAAGGCCGAGACTTAAGAGCTCTCCTCGAACTCGCTTGATGCACTTCTTCAGCTTCTTGTAAGATATGGCTGATTTCAACCATTGCGATGGATATTCTTCCTTCCTGAGAGCTTCTTGGTATTCAGCTCCGAACTTCATCGTGTCTATCTCGGCTCGTGGTCAATAGGAACTATATCTGCAGGACCACTCGCATTATATTTCCGGCTCATTGTCAACCGGTGGCAATATGACGGATAAGTGAGCTTTTCTAACAGCGAAAATGAAGATACTGTACAAGTATGTTTATGCGACGCCAATGATATGCCTGGACGTCCAAAAGCTTCTAGACCTGATCCCTGCCAGTGGGATACTCAACATTGGCCACGCCTATGCATGAGCCGCTTTCCATTGGCTTGCGAGCAAAAGTTTGTGGTGCTCGTGGCTCACGGTACTCTTGTTGGGCTTAGCGACTCGTGCCGTCTGGAGAATTTTCAGATGCGGATTTGCTTCCCGTGGCGCTGGTTGCGCCACGGGAAGGCATCAAGGCATTCAGTCTGATCTACGTACTGTACTGCATCGACTGTCGCGTGGTTTTGACTCCAAATCGAGCGCTCTTGCACTCGCTACGTATATTTCGTATCTTTGAGTCACTGAAGTACTGGGTCGACTCTGACAAAGGACTAATCTTGTAGAATCGATATGTGCACGTCATGAACCAAGCCTTTCACTACGAAGACCACGGCTGATAGACTTGCAACAGCGCCCATCGCAATATGGGTCAATCACAGTCCTCTACGAATGATACATCTGCAGATGCAAATGAGCCGCCGGTAAAGCAAGACTACTATGAGCTGCTTGGTGTCGAGCGCACTGCGACCGATGATGAGATCAAGAAGGCATACAGGCGGAGAGCGCTAGAACTACATCCAGACCGTAATTATGGCAATGAAGAAGGGGCTACGCGACTGTTTGCTGAGATCCAGGCTGCCCATGAGGTTCTCTCAGACCCTCAAGAACGAGCGTGGTACGACTCGCATCGAGATGTCTTGTTGCGTGGAGAACAGCCTGGCGGTGCCGGAGGAGAGGACTACTCCTATAACATGAAGCTGACTACATCTGACGAAGTGCTCAAGTTGATGATGAGATTCAACAAGAATGTGCAGTACACAGACAGTCCAAGTGGCTTTTACGGCGGGCTTAGTGAGTTCTTCAAGCAGCTCGCGAAAGAGGAGGATATTGCATGTCAGTGGCAGGACCTAGACTATCTCGACTATCCAGAATTCGGCTCGAAGGATGACGGCTATGAGGACATCGTTCGCCCCTTCTACGGTGCTTGGACTGGATTTGCAACGAAAAAGAACTACTCGTGGAAAGACCAGTATCGGCTCTCCGATGCGCCAGATCGAAGGATACGCAGGCTGATGGAGAAAGAGAATCAGAAGTTACGCGACGAAGCAATCGCCGAATACAACGACGCTGTCCGGTCATTGGTTGCCTTCGTTCGGAAGCGAGATCCAAGAGTACAAAACAACCAGAAGTCTGAAGCTGAAAGGCAGAAGTTCTTGCGCGAGTCAGCTGCCGCACAAGCAGCGAGGATGAAGGCCAAACGCCAGGCTGAGATGAACAAAGAAGGTGGCATATCTGCTTGGGCGCATACCTCGAGCAAGGATGAGCACGAAGGTGGGTTTTCAAGCGAATCAGAGGTTGAAGAACATGAGTACGAATGTGTTGTTTGCGACAAGACGTTCAAAAGTGATAAGCAATTTCAGGCGCATGAGAAGAGCAAGAAGCATATCAAATTGTTGAAAGAGCTGAAGCGGGATATGCGCAAAGAAGGGAAAGAGTTAGATCTCGAGCCAAAACCAGCCGAAATGGAAGCAGCTACAGACGAGGATCAGGAAATCGGGTTGCCCACGGAAACCCAAGAGGATCACGAGCCGACCCCATTCATGGAAGACGAACCAGACATCGATCGGGATGGAGATCACATCAATTTAGATGCACATGAATCTTCTAGCCAGGAACCAGACCAGGAGGATGCAGATGATGACTATGCCCCTCGAGCAGCTGTTGCGAGTCGGCTAGCTAGTGAGGAGATAGACCAGGTCACAACAGCTGCCACATCGTTGATGTTGGACGACACTCCTGCAGGTTCCGGGACCGACACGCCTTCGCAATCAAAGGTCGGCAAAGCGAAGCAGAAACGAGCGAGGAAAGCAGCACAGCAAGGAGGGGCTGAAACACCATCTGCGTCACAGTTCATATGTCAAATATGCCGGGCTCAGTTTACATCGAGAACAAAGTTATTCGATCATATAAAGAGCGAAGGACATACTGCCATAAAGACACAGACTACAGTCGGTGGTAGCAAGGGCGGCAAAGCAAAGAAAAAGAAATGATACAACTCGACTGTTAAGCTGATCAGAGCATTTCCTCACATAATTTACAGTACCACATGATTAAAGAATTAGCAGACGAGTTGTGGCGCAACTCGGCATTAGCGCCTACAATCAAGCAGTTATCGACAATTCCAGGCAAGAGCCACCACGTCAAGACTTGCATATGGGCTGCATAAACAAATGCATCTCCGACTGCCAACGTGAGAGCTCAGAAACTATCTTCACCTCATGCTCGACTGCCACTTCCAATTTCAACAGCATCTGCATTTGTGAAATTTGAGTTTGTTGTGGTGGATTATCTGCAACTTCACACTCAGAAACTGCCAAAGTCGCGTTTAGTACAATGCTAAGCTCCCAAGCCCAAATGCGAAAATGGCGTATACAAGATGCGCTAATCCCGAGTATCAGCTCGACGTAGACAGCTTGATGATTGAATATACTGTCTACAAAGCAGTCGAAGCGCAATTGAGATTGCTGCGGTCTCTTGGCACACCGGAAACGTCTTTGACCAATGGTGCTCTGGATGCTGCAACCGAGTACGCTCAAGAAGCCGTGCGCTTGACCGAAACATATGACAGTAAGTGTCTTCATCTACCATGCTATTCAGACGCCTCGGACTGACTCTCCAGTACTTATCAAGCTATTCAAGCGCAATCACGGTCATGATCACCTCGGCGAGAGCCTTCAGCTTGACGCCCACGTCTTGCAATTTCTGGTCTTGCTCAATATGTGGCTGCAGGCGCGTCTCGATGGCACGCAACTGCCCCAGCTTCAGATTGGGCCAGAAATGGAAAAAAATCTGCGTCGCGATCAAGAGGTCAATCAGTTCTTCCGTTACTATTGGCTTCGCATGCGTGAGCGCAAGGACCCTGACAGCGCTGTAGGATCTGCAGTTGCACGACGGAACAGAAACCCTCAATTGTGCTTAGCGGATCACTTGATACCGCATTTCATGCACTTGTCTTGCAAAATGCAACCATCTGAGACCAGCCTCGACACCAGATGGATGGAGCTAGCCTCAACCTTCATGATGCATGCTGCAATCGAGATCTTGGATGCGCCTGATCTTTTCGAAGATGGAGTCAAGGTCGCTATATTGGCGCTCAAGGAGTGCCTCGCTTGGGGCTTTGTAGAACGACACAGGTTTGTGGATAACACAGAAGTCGTCCAGAGGCTGCTCAGTTCAGTAGTGACCAGAAGCACACAACAACAAATTAGTCAGACAACCAACAAGAGTTCACAATCACAGATAAGTCAGCAGTCGCTTGACATGTGTACAGAACACATTCAGAGCACGGCCACCCGTGAGGATGATGTATGGGAGATGTTCTACGATGAAGGGTCTGACCGATCTCGGAGCGGGAGTAGAGGCCGCAGTACTCCTCAGTCGTCTGGTGAGCTATCACAATGGACACGAATTCGACAGGAGAAGCTCGATATTGTCTTGACAACCTTTGCAACTATACAAGAAGAAAGTGATGGTGATAAGCATCGTCCAGTTGAGTGGCTGAGAAACAAGTATAAGCTTTCGACGCTCATAGCAGAGATTGGGAGATTCATAGAGATGCATCTAAAGAACGTTCATGGGGTCGGATGGCATGGAAAGCCGGTACTCGTCCAGATCGAGGAAGGGGGACTTCATGGTTTGAGCTCAGAAGCATTTGAAGCGTTCAAGATTCGAGCGGGCATCGCAAACGAACAGTGGTTGACAGGTGCCAGCCGATGTTAATAGGGTGTTGTGGCCACTACCAGGTTTGTTCGGAGTTATCTCACACCAAAATCATGCTTATAACTCCGGCTAAAACTGGCTATGGCCACAAGTTCTTGATATTCTCCTAACAATCGGCATTGGTTATGCTCAGTAGTATGAGAGACTCGTAGCTCTGGTGACAGACGTACAAATACTGATGAGTGACGATTTGGATCTGGTGGCGAATTATTCTCACCTCACATTGCTGTGACGTCTTCTCCAACGTGCTTCTACATCAATAGTACTGTAGAATATTCGTACCGTACTTTACTTCTTGGTATTAAGCTTCAGAATCAAGCCCTTCCTTCTGAGACCATACACAATGAATCCAATCCGTCGCACATCCAGTGCTTCGCGACCTCTACCTCGCCTGGACAGTCTCCCCGATGAGGTGATACAAGCCATCTTACAGCGCCTCAACGCACGCAGCCTCGTTGCAATTTCGTCTGTCTCTCGCCATTTACAAGATGTCGCGAACGAGCAGCTCATCTGGAAAGACTTGCTACTTCGTGACTTCACATTCTGGGACGACTCATTCGAGATCTCACGAAAGGTACACGATGTCTCATTCCGTGACTGGAAAGACCTCTACTCTCTTCGGCATATAGCAACCGTCGCCACACGCAGCAACATTCAACGGATGATAGATGAACCAACAGGTCGTCTAGCTAAAGCTCACACAATACTAAATCG
This sequence comes from Knufia obscura, assembly GCF_036327395.1. NCBI lineage: Eukaryota > Fungi > Ascomycota > Eurotiomycetes > Chaetothyriales > Trichomeriaceae > Knufia > Knufia obscura. The sequence goes on from NW_027042691.1 coordinate 1,382,536, forward strand.
AGGGTACGGCATCAAAGATGCACTCCTAGAGCTCAACAAGGATGCCTCAAACACAGACTGTGTACTGGCTCAACGATACTGGTCCCAAATGGTTCTTGGCTGTCTCAATCGATCCGTAGCCCTAGAACAATGGACACGGGTCCGCCACCGCAGCGATACAGCCCACCCAACCGAAACAGCCCTAGCATGTCTCGACATGTTCATCCTCGGACCAAATGCCGAGGGCGACATAAACGACACATTCCGCCGTCTCGACGAGATGGTCGACGCCGTTCGTACCGCCCACCCCGAACTCACCGAGCAAACACCACGCCAAAAAGCCATCACCATCGCCGAATTCCTCCGCGAGAAGAAATGGATCGGCATAGACGAGCAACGAGACTACTACAGCATCGAGCACCAGTTCCTTGGTCTCGCCCTCCGCTCACCACACCGCAACTCCCTCCCCCTCATCACCTGCGTAATCTACAGCTACGTCTGCCGCGCCTTCAACCTCCGCGCCCAACCCGTCAGCTACCCAATGCATGTCCACGCTGTCATCCAACCGCCCCTCCCCTCCTCACCAAACGACCCCCACCTCGACCTCGACAACAGGCCCCTCCCCTCAACCCCGTCCGACGAAACCCCCTCCGACCAAACCCACCTCTACATCGACCCCTTCAACACCTCAACCCCCACCCCATTATCTCGAATGCGCTCCCAACTACAATTCACCGCCCCAAACGCAACCACCGCCCAAAAAACAACCTACCTCCTCCCCGCCACCCCGCGCGCCCTCCTCATCCGCAGCGCCCACAATCTCGTCCGCTCCGTCCAGAACACCCCCTTCCTGTCCCAGGCCGAACAGCCCAGCATCAGCGTCTACGACGCCGCGTACGCGGCACTGTTCGCGCTGGTCATGTTCCCTAGTTCCGCGCAGGGATTGGCGAGTAGCTTGAGTGATCTGAGACAGCATTATGCGCATCATTTTATTGAGGATTTGAGGAATTATGAGATGCATATTTTGCCGTTGACGACGGGGTTGGGCGTGTTCGGTGGGGATCGCGGTGTCACCGATCCACTCGTAAACATCATACGGGGGGAGGATAGTACTCCCAAAAAGGCGAAACGCCGGTCGGAGATTCGACCTGTTGCGCTGGGGGCGCGGGCTGTGTTGGATAGTATTGGGATGGGTGGAGGCGAAAGTGGTGATGGGGACGAGGGAGTGAAGTTCACGGTGGGCACTGTATTCCGCCATCGACGGCAGGGGTACACGGCTGTTGTGTATGGGTGGGATGGGAAGTGTGAGATGGAGGAACGGTGGATATTGGGGAATGGGGTCGATAGGTTGGGTGGGGGGAGGGGACAGCCGTTTTATAATGCTTTGTGAGTACAACTTTCTCGGCCTACACTACTTGAAGGTAGTTTGTGTGACAGTGCTAACGGTGAATAGTGTTGATGACAGAAGTACCCGCTATGTCGCGCAAGAAAACATCATCCCACTGGGGCCCTCTGAATTCAGCGCTGAGGACGCAGAGCGGATCTTCCCGGTTGAGATTGGGAAGTGGTTTCGCAGGTTTGATGCGGACAGTGCAAGGTTCGTGAGTAATGTTAGGGATGAGTATCCTGAGGATTGACTTGATGAGTGGGGGGTAAATGAGTGGAATGGGTGGAGGAGGAGGATTTGGGAGAAGCAGGGCTGGAGGGAGGGGCTGGTGGTTAGGTGTTTTGCCGTGGTGATTTTGATGTTGATGATCTTAAGGATAAGATTGTGGAGCGTAGAGGAGCTTTAGGAGGAGATGCAGGCGCTGCAATTGACGATGTCCTACGAGGGCAGTTACGAGCTTATTCTGTGACTGTGCAGTGGTGGTATGTGCCTACTCTTCAACTGAGCTTTGTTCATATTCTCGCGGAAGGTACGCTTTTACTTACGCAAGACCTGTCATGACAGGAAAGATTGAAAGGAGTAGTCGCCAGCCCGTTTCACCGTGAAATACGAATACTGAGTTTCTACTACCTAGGTACCTAGCTGCACTTCTCATGGGTAGGTCAGATGGTCTCGCCCCAAGATCGTGGTCGATGTGTCCCCCTCGATCATCTACTCGTAGACCTCATACGGCTTTGTCGCGCGCCTAGATACGATTGATGTGAATCATCGGTCAGTGATAGACAATATGCGTGGTCTCGTGCTCGTACAGTTCATGCTGTTATGTTCTATATGCATATACATGGATTCGTATCTCTGTTCTGTACAGTACATTGATCGTACACTGGCTTCTGCGCGCTCGGAAAGTCGATCCGAGCATACAGTACATAATCAGCATTTAGAGTCCTAGCGGCCAAAGTTGAGCAACCATTGGATACAGATGAATTTGGTCAAAGACCGTGGTATATGCTGTCGATCGCGAGAAATATCAGATTCAATACGAATTCAGTCAAAGACCTAGCATGTCCTGCAGATCACCTTTCTCGGCATGTAATCTGAGCATAGTTTCTATGAAAGGCGCCCAATCCTCCTGCTTCCTCTCCTTCTCCAGCCTTTGCGCTTCCTGCTGCGGCTCTGTCTGATCCGCTGGTAAATTGGTCTTGGTCACACTCATCAAGCTGCATTCCTGGCCACTCGAAAGAGCTTCTTGCATTTTCTGCAGCAGATCCTCAGCTGCAACGTTCAACCAAGTCTGATCATGTCCAATCGGCCCAAGAAGCCGTGGGTGAGCTTGCATACCATCGAGCTTCCAGACGTTCGCCTGGGCAGGGACGTAGGCCACGAAATGGAAGCCGTTTTCTTCATCTTCATCTGCCGCCGCAGTCTTTTTCTTTCTCTGTGTATGTGGCGCTCGGCCTCCTCTTTTGCGCTTTCGACCTGCTTGTCCTCTTTCCTGCGCCGCTATACGTGCTTGTTGGGCCTTTCTCTGCTTCCATTTCTGTGCATCGTCTTTAACCAGTACGTCCACGATCATTCGGTCGAGCTTCGTGGAAAACGAGTTGTGGATATCTCGGAAGTGAGCGTGGTCGTCGAGTGCTATGCCACGGTACTTGGAGTTGAGGTGGCTATTGTCCTGTCTGAATGTGGATAGGGTCTCACTAAGACGCAGATCCGGAGCATTCATGAGGATGTTCATGAGAGCAACGGTACCACAGCTGAATTTTGAGATTTGGTTGGCGAACCATGGCTTTTCTAGTTCTTGGTTCTTCCCAGTGTCGTTAAGCTCCTGTGCGGGTGTCGAGGAGCCAGACTGGTTTGGAGGAACATATCTCGAGAGGAAGATGAGGCCTAAGACTTCAATTGGGTTCGCGGTGATAAGTTCTGCTATGTCCAAAATCTCATTGACATGGACATTTGGCACACCCCATTCTTGAAGGAGGATTGTGAAGATCTCGGGGTCGTTTTCGAGTTCTGCCCAGCCTGGCCATGTCTTGTGCTCGTGTTCTCCCTCTTCACCTTGCTCAGATTCTTGGTCCAGACTCTGTTCCTTCTGCTCGATACGCAGCTTGACCTCTCGATTTGACTTCTCCTCATTTAGTGGTCCGCTGATCATCGATTTGTCGCAAAGGGTAGATGGGATGCAGCCTCCGCCACGAATACTTGCTTCGTAGACTGGTAAATGGTCGAAGCCCCATGTGGGGCCGTTATCCTTGATGATGGGATATGATACCTCGTCAGCTTCATCCTTGGGAGTGGAAGATGCCGAAAGCTGCTTCACCAGGTGAGATGCTGAGAGTTTATCCATCTGCCAGATCTACCAGCCGGTGTCTTGCTTTTCAGCCTGCGCAGTCCTTCCGGTTATATGCCAAAGTGGACCTTGCAGGAAACATTTGTAGTAGAGAGGAATCCAACTGGAAAAAGTGAGATAATGACCGATGGAATCAGTACGCAAGATAGGTATTTGTTCTTTGGCGAGTGTCTGCAAGAGAGGAAGGTGCCCTGAATGAAAGCTCGTTGATGGACAGTCTCGTCGGTTTGTTTGTATAGCGACGTCATCGCAGCGACTTTTTTCCGACGCGTAAAGAGAAAGCAGCGTGTGCTACGCGACAGGCAAAAGTGCAGTCAACAGTCGAAGCACCGAACAACAACCCAGACCCAGACCCAACAAAAGACAATATTCTATCAGCAAACTCCTCACTTACATCCAGGACATCGAATCTGCGCCACCGAACACCATACTTCTGCCCCATATTCTACGCCTTCCAAAGCCACACCGCGATAACACCCGCTCGGTGATCGACCTTCCCCTCCTTGCGACGCACTTGCGCAGTTCCTGGTCTGGTTTGGCTGCCGCATGAGAAGATGAACGGCACACCCCGACTTCGGTCGGCCTTTCCAGAGACACCAAAGACCGAGCCTGGCTTCGGTGCTCGACAGAGTGCATTTACACCTACATCTGGAGGACGGAAAAGACAGTCAGTCATACGCCCAGGCTCTATAGTCAATGCCACTCCAGTACCGACGCCCAACAACCGTCCTTCGATAATACCAGAGACCCTGGTGGACGGCCCTACTCAGCGGCTGTACGCTGCAACATTCTACTTCTTATTACTGGCATGGAAGCTCTACGACTATTCAACTTCGACAGGCTACAGCCAGATTGACTCAACATGGCTGTTCTTCAAGTGGTCGATCATAGATGGTGCATACTTGGTAGCTGTGACAGGCTTGCAGATACCCTGGCTGGAATGGTCCTTCTTCACCTGGATGCTGGTATGGTTGGCACATGTTGGTTTTGATGGCTGGCTAATGTACAACATCGGCTTTCCTCTTGCAAGCATCCTACTATCTTTCTCAAAACTATTCTACGACAAGGAACTGTCTTTGTCTGACACAAGGGTCAATGCAGGCCACCTCATCGATCGATCCGGCATCCTTTCAGGCAAGCAGATCATCAATCTTCTACCAGAAGGCTCCGCCATCCTCAATCCTGGTCAACTCTCCTACTGCCTCGACGAGACCACTCGCTCAGTCGGTCTACCCATACAGATCAACCAAACTTCTCCTGACAGCATCGAGTTGCTACGATATGACCTCGAAACGGATGAGGTGGAAACGATCCTCATTGGTGCGAAACAAGCAAGAAAGCTCAAAAAAGAGGCCGACAAGGGCTACGATAAGACCGATACCACTACTCCGCGACTCTTACAGTACCCAGTCTCCAAAAAGGGTTTATATCGCTTACAGAAGGTTATGGACAAGTCGAAACTCGAAGTTAGACGCCGAAGCAACGATGTCGCTGTTGTGGCTTGTCCTTCAGCTTCTCTTTCCGCAACCCAGGTCAACAAGTGTACTGGCGATTTGAGTGGTGTCTCTCTGCGCATCACTGGTGTGCCTCCTTTCCGGGTACAGTACAGCAAAAGAGTCAACCACCACCAAGCTAGCTCCATTACACAGACGGTTCAATCAGGCGAACAAGATGAACCTGCACAAGTTGTGCTCGATCCTAAGAGACCACAGATGGGTTGGACGCAATCAAAGACCTTGTCCTTCGATATCAACGAATCGTTGGCTCAGAACGGTACCTGGGCTTACTCGATCGAAGAGGTTACTGATGGACTGCAGAACAAGGTCGTGTTCGATGACAGGGCTCACAAGAAGGCCCAGGTTGGAAAGACAACACAAGCCATTACCGTTCATAAGCGACCAAAGATCAGACTTTTCGGCTGCGATGCTGAGAAATTCCTTCGGGTAGCAAGGGAAGACATGATTAGAATGCCTCTTCAGCTTACCGCGCCAGGTCAGTTGCCTGCCTCGGATTGGCCACTCAGACTGAAATACACGTTTGCTCCCGAAAGTGACGGCGTCTCAGCGATCGAAGAGTTCACACGCGATGTGAAGGACGAAAAGGATTTTCCCATCATCGGCAAGGCTGGTCGTTACGATGTAGCCAGCATTGAAAGCCAATTCTGTCCAGGCGAAGTCAATGAGCCATCCTCTTGTCTACTATACAACCCACCACGACCGTCGCTCAACTACCAGATCGAGGAGATTTTCGACAAGTGTGCTGGACGCCCGATTGGTACTATTGTCAACTTCGACTTTACAGGAACTCCACCGTTTAAGGTACGGTACGAGGTTGTCAAAGCTGGAGCCGGCACCACACCAGTAGTCAAGGAATTTAATGGCATGCGGGGACAGATTGAGATTCGTGAACGTTCGGCAGGACGTTACAAATACCAAATTGCATCAATCGGCGATGAGGTATACAGTCCAATCAACATTCGAAGTCCCGAAAACACTTTCGAGCAAAACATCAGACCTCCCGCCGAAGCGTTCTTCCAGCAGCAACAGACTATCAAGGCATGCTTGAACTCCCCCACCACAGTCGATGTCAAGTTGCAAGGAGAAGGACCTTGGGATCTTGACTATGAGCTTCTTCACTCTGGCAAGCGCAAGAAGTTCAACGCTCACACCGAAAATGAAAATCTGGTCATTGAAGTACCTCCTCAGACAGACGGTGGCAAGTACACGCTGGTCTTGACTGGTGTGCAAGATTCTTCACGTTGTAGAACGGCGCTGAAAGAGGAACGTCACATCGAGATCCGCCCTGAGCAACCACGAGCGTCATTCGGAGACATCAACGGCAAAAGATATGTGCAGGCCCTCGAGAGCAAGAATGTCAGGCTACCCATCAAGCTGAAGGGTCTTGCTCCTTGGACTGTTAAGGTGCAGAATCAGAACGGAGAGAAGGAGTATACCTTCCGCGACCCTAATTCTGAGATTTCTGCCGATGTCGCCGGTCTTTATCAGATTGTGTCTGTCTCTGATAGTTGTCCTGGTGTAGTCGACTTGAAAGCCGACAAATTCGAAGTTGCGTGGATCAAGCGACCGGAGCTCTCAATCAAAGATGGCACGGTCAACGAGCAAGGCAATCGTATCTTCCGCAAAGAGGCAGTTTGCCAAGGTGACGAAGACACACTCGGTCTTGCGTTCAGCGGCCACTCTCCTTACCACATCAAGTATCAAATCAAGGGCGAGCCGATCAAGGGACAGAATGCGCTCAGCAACAAGCCCCTCTCTGTTGCAAGCAACAACGCTGTTATTAGCATGGACACCTCGAAAGCCGGACAATACACATACACATTCAACGAGCTTGCCGACGATCGATACTCTCATGATCGCAAGCACTTTGCACCGTTGACCGTCAAGCAAGAAGTGTATGCTCTCCCATCGGCTCAATTCACCAACACGGGCAAGACATACGGATATTGCAAGGATGAACCAGAGATACCCGCAGAGGGAGAGTATGAGAACATCCCGATCAGCCTGACAGGTGTTCCTCCCTTCTCGCTAGATATTGCAGTACGTCATCATGGTCAGTCGCCGAAGCCGGAAATCATTCGAGTAAAGGACATCCTGGCCAACTCGTACTCATGGACATTGTCGCGCGCATCACTAGGCCTTGGTTTGCATACAGTACAGATACGAGGAGTGAAAGACGCTCGTGGTTGTGAGACGCTGGTCGATCAGAACACAGCGTCATCGATCAGAATACAAGTATCGGCACCACCAAGGATTGTACCTCTAGACTCGAGAACGGATTACTGTGTAGGAGACCACCTCGCGTTTTCCTTATCAGGCCAAGCACCATTCGATATCATGTACAGCTTCCATGGCAAAGAGAGGAGAGCACACATCAACTCGCATGAATTCAAGCGCATCGCAGAACAAGCCAGCGAGTTCGTCATCACCGGCGTGCAGGATTCGGTTGCTGTCGGCGGAGGCGGGAAGTGCAAAGCCAAGCAAGATATCCGGAAGATGGTACACCCCTTTCCCACTGTACGACTAAGTCATGGGAAGACACTCACGACAGATATCCACGAGGGTGGCGAGGTAGAGCTCGTATTCGAGTTCACTGGGACACCGCCGTTTGAGTTCACGTTTACGCGGTCGGAGAACATTAAGAACACAAAGGGACGGCCACCGAAGGTGCTCGAGACGAAGAGTGATTCGAGTAGTGAGTTTGTGAAGATTTTACGGGCGAGTGATGAAGGAACGTACGAGGTTGTGAGCATCAAGGATCGGTATTGTGCATATGCTGCGCCGGGCCTCGCGAAGGCTGATGGGGGAAGGTCGCAGAAGTTGTTGACGTAAGTCGAACGGTTGAGCTGGATATTAGCACGCAATGCATTCTGTATTTGAATTGTCACCATATTGAATTGTTCTTTCCTTCCTGTTCGTGCCGGATCATGGTGCTATGCACTGACCGCGCCGGGAGACATGATTTGGTCATGACTCGGTGGTTGTACTTTGTTGCTCTTCGCATGGACCATAAAAGGAAGCTGCAAACGTGGACTCGCAACGACAACAATAAGGTCCTATCCATGGCTTGGTTGGGAAGATTGCAAGGAACCATGCTGCCGTCAGGTCCACGGCTTATGATGGTGTTGTGAAGGCCAGCATTGCGAATGTAGTCTTATCGAGATAAGCTCATGGGCACGGGCAGATGGCTTTAGCGTGGACTGGCAGGGGTCAAGGAGCTGCCGTGGGGTATGCTAGCGGTCGATCCTTGCTTTGGATACTTAAAGAGAGCTCTTCCCTCGCTGTCTGTTGGAGCTAATCTGGCCTAAGTACGGATGAGATGCCCGCATTTTTGACGTGTCGTGAACACATCCGGCAACTTATACACATTTAAGCACGCGACGTTGAAATTCGCGATATTCTTCTGAAAGCTGTTGTTCAAGTTGTCACTTTGGGAAAGGCCTTTGTCCCTGCACTTCGATCACCACATTTGCACCTCTGTCACCACATATCACGCGATCATACGCCCATTGTTCACCTATATAACTCAACACCTTCACCACATCTTGCGCCAACTGCGCCGATGCCACCACCAATACCAGTACCAATACCAATATATGCAAGATGCGACTCAGGCTACCAGCCACGTTACACTACCCAATCATAATTCGAAAGATCGAAAAACAAGTTGACGATGAGATCAAACACCGAGATACCCTCTTCACCTACACCTACATAGGGAAGGTGAAGCATCAAGACAGATACTCGGATGAAGAAGTCGAAGTAGACAAGGTCTTCCCTGCCCATTTCCAGAGCACTCTCGAGGGCACGATAGAGAGCTGGCTGGTATGGGAAGGAGACGAGATCAGGGCACCACGGGACATTCTCGAAGTGAACGAACCATGCAAGCACTCGGTCCAGTTCAATGGAATGTGTGTCGAATGTGGTAGGGATATGACTGAGTATGCCATACCCGATGAAGCTAGTGAAGGCGTTGCTAACATTGAATCTAGGGTTGAATATGCCGGTGACGAATACACAGAGCGAGCAAACATCCAAGGCGCGCACGACACAGACAAATTGCTCATCTCCCAGGATGAAGCAAGTGAAGTCGACCAGCTCTCGAAGCGACACCTACTGAACGGTCGCAAACTATCCCTTGTTGTCGATCTGGATCAGACGATTATTCACGCCGCAGTTGATCCTACTATCGGAGAATGGCAGAAGGATCCAGAGAATCCCAACTACGATGCTTTGAAAGACGTGAGGGCTTTTCAGCTGAAAGATGAGGGTCCGGGTGCAAGAGCGTGCTGGTATTACATCAAGCTGCGACCTGGCCTGGAACAGTTCCTGGAGAATGTCAGCGAGAAGTACGAGCTACACATCTACACAATGGGCACAAGACAGTACGCGAAAGAGATTGCTAAGATTGTCGACCCAGACAGAAAGTACTTTGAGGATCGTATATTGAGCAGGGATGAGAGTGGCAGCATGGTTGCGAAGAACCTGACACGTTTGTTTCCTGTTGATACGCGTATGGTAGTCATCATTGATGACCGAGCTGATGTTTGGAGATGGAGTCCGAACTTGCTGAGGGTCTCTGCCTTTGACTTCTTCATAGGAATAGGCGATATCAATGCTGGCTTCTTGCCTAAGAGACAGGAGATACAGAGTACCAAGAAGATCGAGGCGCCAAACGAGGATAAGAGCACAGACACCAACGGCCACGCAGCTGCGCAAACAGGAGAGACCGAGCAGGCAGTCAATGGCGATGGCCCAGACGATGCCACTCCAGCACAAACAGACACGACTGCACTGCAGCAAGTCGTGGCCATGACTCGACCTGACGCGGATGCGACCATTCAAGAGCAGCAATTGCAAACACAAGACGAAGTCATAGCATCACAGCTCGAAGACAAGCCACTACTGAGGCTTCAACAAAAAATGGATGAAAAGGACGGCGTTGCTAATGACGCGACACCAAACGCATCTGAAGGGCCTACGAGTACCCAGCAGACAGATTCAGACTCATCTGACTCCGAAACGTCTTCTGGCGGCGCCAGAGCCAAACGACATAGCATTCTACGAAACGATGACGGAGAACTGATCCACCTTGAGCGCAGTCTACGAACCTTACACGAACGCTTCTACGCCGAGTACGATCGAAAACGAAACTCAGGCGCAGGAAAAGGTGCAAGGGTCGCTGCTCTTGCAGGCAAACAGAAGCCTCCTATACCAGACACACAGTCCTCTTCAGACGCACATAATGTTCCTGATGTAAAGAAGATTATGCCTGCTCTGAAACAGCGCATCCTAGCCGGCGTTGTTATTGTCTTCTCTGGGGTGCTGCCACTCAATACAGATATCCAGAACGCGGATGTAAGCATATGGGCGAAGAGTTTCGGTGCGACAATATCGGATAAGGTGAACAAAGAGACTACACATGTCATTGCTGCAAGAGTCGGAACAGCCAAGGTCAAAACTGCTGTTAAGCGCGGCATCAAAGTCGTTGGCACGGACTGGCTCATGCAGAGTATTCAGCAGTGGAGGAAATTGGATGAACGACCATACATGTTGAAGGGCATTGGGCAGAAAGAGCTCCTCAGTAATATCAAGGAAGACCCGAGCAGTGAGGTCGAGGTGCCAGAGTCAGACGCCGTCGATGCAAGCATGATTGCTGTGATGGGCGATGCGGATCTAAAGTTGAGCTCGGAGGAAGATACATCGGCGGTCAATGATACAGACGACAGTGAAGACGATGGACCGAAGAAGAAGAGACTAAAACTAAATCTGGAAGAGACACCGGTCTTCGATCCTGATGCTGAGCCGCAGATTGTGAGCCCGGAGAGTCCAGTCGAGCTGCATGCGGACGAATGGGCGGACATGGACGATGAGCTCAAGGAGTTCATGGGTTCTGACCTCGACAGTGAATCCGATGCTGAATCTGTGAGGTCGGATCGCAGTCTGACGACCCGCACGAAGAAGAGAAGTAGAGACGATGATACGGATGGGGAAAGTGGTACTGATGGTGAGGGGAGGAATGGCGAGACAGAGCACAAGCGACCGAAAAGAACCAGTGCACTGCGAGCTGTGAAGAATGCCGGGAGTTCTGCTGGGAGTACGCCGAAGGACCCGGGGCAGGAGGTACCGACCACGCTTGGGCGGGCTCAGACTCAAGATGAGTACGACGCTGAGCTTGCGTTGGAATTGGAGCAGCAGATGGAGGCTGCTGCTGAGGAGGAGGAGAACTCGTGATTTACAGGCGGAGCGCGTGATCATTGTTATTTCACGGTTTGGCCATGTCGCATGTGCATGGAGCATTTACACGGTTGCAATGGGGGTTGGCAAGCGAGCGTGGTGTTCATCTTGAGCTATTGCTTTTGATCTTGGGAAGGTGCGATCTGCACGGACCAAATACGCCACTTGGTATGTCCTTCTACATTCGACGAGCTAAACTATACTTCTGCAGTTAGCACAACTTGTTTACATTTGTTTCTCCTACTCTTTTCTGCTACTGGAGCTACGTGTTCTGAAGAGCTGCTTCTTCAATACTGGGTTGACTCGATAGGAATGGCTCAAACAATGCGACACGTCTGTGCGGTGAAATGGGCCGTCGCCGCTTGCAGCCATATACGAACAATGACTACAATGACTCGATGCCAACTGTTTACTGGATTCTGACTGCGGAAATAGGCAGATCACTACACGTATATACAGCTCATACAGCAACGCCGCCAATTCTGAAGCAAGCTACGCCTTAACGAGAATATATATCTTTCCAGCACGACCGCCTCATCGAGCCCATACCGTCAGCCTACACGCGACAGCCTACACAGAAGCCGGCCTGACCATTGCAAAACCGCGATATGTCCTTACGTCGTCCTTTCCGAGACTCGTGGGAGCAAAGAGAGTACAAAAGGCCAGCTCGATCCGCCTCTACTCCAGCTGAGAAGCCTTCCTGGACAACGATTCGTCGAGTGTCACCTTCCCCAGAACGCTCAGAACAAGTCCTCAAGCCTGCTGGTCCCGAGTCAAGAGAGCTTGCAGAATACCTCAGTCCAACGGTCGAAGATGAATCGGATTCGGACGATGACTATCCAGAGAGGTTGGCACTTACACCGACGCCTGAGCCGGCGCCTACGCCTGAGCCGGAGCTTCGTGAAGAACAGGCCGGATCTAACGAGAGAAGCACCACAGTCGAACGCTTGTTCGGACAACCACTTACGCCTGACGCGCCGCCGTTCCCTGTTGATGATACACTGAAGGAAGGACTATCGCCATTCGATATCTCAAGCAGCGCTGCAACCGTTGCCAGTGGTACACCCAGAGCGTCAGATACGTCAATCCCCGCTTCGAGACCAATATCCGATCCAAGCACCATTTGGCCAGAGGATTCAGCATCCAACGTCGCCTCCGTAAGCAGCGCAAGTGCCCTGGTTACAGACGACTTCAGCAGTGACTTCTCCACCACACCAGCGTCCACAAACCCACCATTACTCAGATCGACCTCCGACATCGAGCGCGCTCTTCTTCAATCTCCTGACTTTCCCGTTCACCTGCTTCGACCTGTCCCCGACCTCGTAACCCTCCTCACACAAATCGCGCCTGTAATAGGTGATCCCGGCAGTGGCCCTGTCCGCTTCGGTCAACCCAGCACGAGCCCTACGAACTCCATCTTCGCTGCATGGGCCGTAGCCAAAGAACAGAATTGGTACGGCCCCTACGATCCACTAAAAGACTCGATACTGAAGGAGAAACCAATCGATGTAAGCGGGAATAGTAACCTGCCGTGGAAGCGGGACATCAAACCATTCGATATTGACTCGTATGTACCTTCGCGGGATCGGTCCTCTGGGCGCTCGACACTGTCGAACTCGAGCTCAACTCGCAGCTCAGCGTACAGTAGCGGCAGCAGCACCAACACTAGCATGAACACGACCAACCCCCCACGAACCTGGAAAGGCCGCCAATACTCCGTCAACCCCGCGCTCAAAACCCGCCACCTAAGCATCGACCTCCTCGAGCGCCAGATCTCCCATGGCGAACTCCTAAGCCTAAACCTCAGTATCGACGCGCGCCGCGATGCGATCCTCATCGGCGGCGCCCCAAACGACATAGGCGGCTCCCTCCTATCCGACACAGGCCGCGGCGTCTCACGCCACGGACTCCCCATCGACGCCACATCCTCGCTCACCGGACACAGTCGAATCAGTACCCCCAGCACCATCCGCACCTCGTCGAGTTCGAGTCGAACGCATGTCAGCGCGCGGAACAGCAGCATGAGTGTTGCGAGTGAGAGTAGTGGACACACGAGGAGTTCATCAGCGAATAAGAGGGCGGCTGAGAGGGGGTATGATGAGTATGACCAGAAGGAGGGGCGGTATCGGGCGGGAGGTGCGGGGAGTAGTACTGCGTTTGAGACTGGACGGTATGGGACGGGTGGAGTTATGTTGTGGAGGTTGGTGAGGGTTTCGGCGGGGGTGGAGGGGGAGGAACATGTTGCTTGGTGGTGTGTGCCTGAGAGGAGTTTGGGTGGGTTCTTTTAGGGATGAAACAGGGGTGGTGAGCGAGTGTGTAAAGGAACTGAGTGGTACTGTACACTGTGTATCTGATTTGACTTGCAGTGGGCTTGAGATTCCACACCAAGCCGACTAGTCAGCGAAAGAGCTGCGTTGTCGAAGACATGGCTGTGAATAAATAGTACGAGTATGTGTTTATCTCATTGTATAATCGTGATCAAGCCGGCTCTTCCACGTCGGCCTAGGTCTTGTGCGCTCCCTTGGTGAATGTTCAGCCCATATACGTTATGTGCAGTAGTGAAGGATGAGCTTCGTCGAGAACAGCAAAAGAAAGCAATCGTTCAGAAGATCACATCCAGTGCTTGATGCGCCAAGGGAGCAAGCGCGAACTTGGCCCAAAAAGCATGCTCATGTTGAAATCGTAAGGTCAGTCGAACACACGACCTTCCATCACATCTACTTCGATCAAGTGCAAAAATAAAATAAAATATGCAGAGAACCATACGCATGGTAGGTTTCTCAAGCATATGAGATGATTCCAAAGATTGTTTGAATGGAGTTTGTTGGGCGTAGCCACGGCCATCTCTGGTAAAAGGCAAGAAATGGATTCTGCTATAGCTCGTCCCACTCCAACCAGCAAATTTGTGTCTTGAACAGTATGTACCTATGAATCGAGCGCCCGTGATCTCGGCCTGCTGTCCTTGGCAATTGCCCAACTTGACAAACGTCCTCAACGTATTCCTTCTCGATTTCTTCCTTTTTGCTTCGTCAACCACTATCTGCATCAATTCGCCATCAACGATCAAGTCTTGCGAGACTGTCTTCTTGAACTGCGGCTCGACCGTCCGGTGTTGACTACGAATCAATGCCTACGTTCCAGACGCTGGCCTTCTTTGTTGTCGACAATGGCCAACCGTCCTATTTTCGACACGCGCCTGCAAAGTGCATTGCTTTACGCATTGTTCGCGCCTACAATAAACCATCTATGCGCCTCTTTACTGACTTCACAATGCAGTGCTAATCTTACAGCGCAGCACACTTGACCCTGTTGAAAGCAATAAAGATGTTCTCCCCCTTACGGGTGAGCCATGGCTTATCATCTAACAAGCAAAATAGAGCGAAATACCTACAGTTCCTCCAGTCATCAACGCTCAAGCAGCATCCATACAACCACAGTAAGCAAACCACACCACACCAAAAACCACAATGGGCTCCTCACAATCCAAAACAGCCATCGACGCAAAACGCCGCCGACAACCCGCCGCACCACCCAGAAAACCCCATCCCGACCCCAGAAGAGCCCCAGAACCCCCCGTAGTGAAAGGCGGCCAGTTGAAACCCCGTGACTACAACTGCTTCATGACCGCCCCATCCTTCGGCGTCCGTCAACACATAGACGAAGACATGCTCGAATACCTGGGCTGCACCAAATGCATCATGTGCGGCGATACAGTCTCCACTACGCGTGGCCACTACTTTGCTATCCATAATACTGAGGGTTGCAGAGCTGTTTACCACGAGGATTGTATGAGTGAATATTTGAGAAAGAGGTTTACGAATGGGAGGGGGGTGGCTATGAGGCCGTCGTGCTTTAAGTGTCATGAGTGGATGAATATTAAGATGTGTAAGGTGACTAGGAAGAATCCGCTGGGTTTTGAGTGGTTTGGGTGAGTTTCAGAGGAGGAGTTGGGAATCTGTTGGGGAGAAAGGAAGGTAAGTTGGATCAGTAAGTGCATTTTGTTGTCGTTTGCCTTTCAGCGAGCATGATCATTAATCTTAATCGTTTGTCCATCCCCTACACCGTTCCAGTTTTGCATCTCTGCGCTCATACATTTAGACGACTGGACATCACGAACTGTCGTATTTCAGGTCAGCAGGACTCGATTTCATTTTTCTAACGCTAAGTGCTGACCATATTGCCATCCAATATTGGCACCAATGACGCCAAAATCTTGCCGTACCGGTATAGATGCAACTACCGCCGACTAATGACCATTTCACCAGATAGTATTGCCACCAATGGGGACCCACCAACGAGGACAAGCGTCGAGCTTCACGGCTGACCGTTGTTCGTGCTAGTGGTATTTACAGATGTCGCTGACACCGATGATGGGTTTCCATTCGATGATGGACCTGACCATGCCACTCTCTCCGCGGCAAGTCTCTGCTCTTCCCGGTCCTGATTCGTCTGTGCTATACTCTGTTCGATCAACTTCTCAGTCAGACGATCCTTCTTCCTCTGTCTCGAATCGCCAAGCAATGCAATGCGCCCGATTGTAGCCACAACATCCTTGGATACAGACCAGGCATCGCAGTGAAGTTTCACGAAGTCGTTTGACAGGGTCACAGGTTCTGCCAAAGTGATTATACTTACGCATGCTTACTGTAGTCGTACGCGAGAGTCCAAAACACAATCTTGTGCTTACCCTCATCTCAAGACTGCTGTAGTCGCCCAGCACCCGTTAGGTTAGATAAGACCGGTGGTCATACCTGCCTTCAAAATCAATCAATCGAAGGCCACACAGTCTCTTCCACTACATGTGCAATTCGCTCCAGCGTGACTTCGCCCTTTCGCCAACACTCAACACTCACTCTACATGGATAACGCAGCCATGTCATTGCCTCAGCTATGTGCTTACCCAACTCATGCATGTCACAGCATGTTTGAATACCCACCTACCTCTTCAGATTCCATTCGATCAAGCAGTATCCTCCTGCCAGGCAAGCAAGCAAGCGATCTATCGATCGTGCCTCCCTTCCTTCCTTCCTTCTCATGATATTAAAGCCAACACATCAGATCCCATCGACTCTACCTACGCAACGTGTCTCCCTCGTACTTGTAGAGCAGTACTAGCGAACAGTCATGCCATTCTGTGTTGTATTGGAGTAGATTGTCAACGATACAATGCGGACATCTCCGCCAGAAATACCGCCATCCTCTGTTGCCCCTAACCAATTATGCTGACGTGCCCTTATCGGTTACCATATAGGCCCTAGCGCAGCTGGTCGACGGTCTTCTCCGGTGTTCCTCTAGGCTTATGCACGCCTAAATGGCTCCATGCATTGTTGCCCCAAATACAGTACTCACTACAGTATCACCGCCATCGGCCTTGATATCACCTTCTACTTGCATGAGCATACGCAAGTTATGTCACACGATACCTAACTCAAAAGAAGATGTTGGGAGCGTCTGGATCACCCAGGGGCCAGACTCCAGAGTTGTCGCTGTTGAAAGCAAACAAAAGCAAGGCGAGTTCCTAGTGTGTATCCGCAAATTTATTCACGTCGAGGAGACTACCAATTCCCATGTATCATCACAAGGTTGTTACGCATATAGTACGTCCGAAGGACACCTCGTTCTAGTTCACATGAGCTCAGTGAGTCGTTAGCATAAGATTCATCAAACAGAACTCGAAGTCTTCGAGAAGTATGATTCATTCGTGATATTGTATTAGCTCACGAGAGCTCAAGCTCATATTCGACCAATGATCCGTACTAGCCATATTGATTGAGCCATTTATACAGTAATTCCCTGTCGTGATGAAACCATATTGTACGCAGCATGCCACATTTGGCTCGTCGCAGTCCCATCTAACGCCTTCTCCGAGGAAAGCCATATGGACCACATCCACTTCCATACTCCAGTATCCAATCCTATCCAGTATCGCCGTTCGTCATATTCATGTCTATCGTGATCTTCCCGGAGGGTACCAACTGCTCTGTTAAGTCTCGTGGTGTCTCTCGCCTCAGGTTGCAGAAACAAAGTAATCCGGTGGCAAACTGGCCAAAGCATACACAGTTCCCATGGCACCAGCAGCACCTCCAGCCAAAGCAACAGCTGCGTACTTCATCGCGGACTTCGCTGTGGATCCAGCTTTGGTGAGTCTGGACTGGCTGACCTTTACTTTCTTTCGTGGTGGTTCTTGGACAGCCTCAGTCTCAGTAGCTGTAGTGGATGGCTCGATTGGTGCTACCGATGGCTGCGTTGATATGGCTGACTCGATAGAGGATTCCACTGGCGTTGAGTCCTGTGCGATTTGCTCACGATGGCCTACTTCCAGCATCCCTCTTGTATCAGCGAGAATGGCCTCGTTCTGAGCTGCTGCCTGGTCCTCGACTTCAGCACGGGTTGTCTCTGACTCCTTAACATACTCTTCAGCACTCTGAAAGAAACGAGTGGCGACATCGGAAGGTTCAGTTGCTTCGACAGTGACACGGACCTGCATGCTTGGATCTTCAGGAGATTCGGGGTGCCACACAGGAGAGCCAACAGGAATTTCAGTAGATTGTGGCACAGACAGCTCTTCTTGCTCTGGTTGCTCTCCCTGTTCTTCCGGAGCCCAATTGCTGTCATCATAAGAGGACATATCATCAGCCTTGCGCTTCAGTGTGGCATTCTGTAAGACCAAGCTCGGAGTTTCACGTGCTGATTTCGCCCATGTAGGGACATAGTGTCGGGTCGGACTCGAGAAAGAAGGAGCTTGAGAGTCTGTTAAGTAACTCATGTCCGATAGTCCTGCATGGTCCCAGGAATAGCCTGTTGATGTATGTGACGTGATGTTGTAACCGTAGGGATCACTGTTACTGAGCGGCGAATTGAGCGGCTGATATTGGTATGGTACGTATGCAGGTGGCATTGCTGCCCCGAACTGGTATTGAGGAACTGGCAGTGGCGTGAGTGTATCTTTTGAAGTGTTGCAATGCCCAGCTTTGCACATTGAAGCGAAAATGTCATCAGAAGTAGACCCTGCCTGTGGTGCCGGATGCCGAGATGGTATGGTTATTCCTACTTGCGCTGGAGTCGGTAGTACGGGTCTGGCCATAGCTGCATCGGAAGGACTTGGCTCTCTTTCTAGCTTGTTACTTGATGGCCGAGGGTAACCCAGGGTGACTGGGATTGTAACAGGTGAGTCTGAAGCAGGTGGATGGTTATCCAAGACCTCATCGTCATCATCCTCCTCTTGGTCGTATTCATCATCATCATCGAACTCCTCCTCGTAGTCCTCGGAAGAGGCGTAGTCTTGGCTAGACTCGTTATCTGAACTGTCGTGGTTGAGCGTGATAGTGTTGGCTGTTGCCAGAGGGTTGAAATCTCTGTTCACTTTTGATCCTGGGAACAGTGTCGTCTTTGCTGGAGTGACTTCCCCATCCTTCTGCTTGTCCTCTGCTTCGTCGAGATTGCTTGAGCTATCGGTAGGACCAGTAACAGAGGATGATGCTCTACGGTCAGAATCTGTTCTGGGAGAAGTGTTTGTAGAGGAACTGTTTAGTCGAAGAACGGGTTGCTCGAGGATCTCGACACTGGGTTGTCTGACTGATTCACGGATAACTTCGATTTCGTCATCGTACTCGCTGTAGACATCGATGTCTGCGTCACTATACTCAGCTGTAAAGGTGTTTGTGATGGCTGGCTTCCTACTGTTCGTCTCAACCAAATCATCCTCTGTCCATTGGTAACTAATAGCAGTCTTGAGCGCGGGGTACGTGTTATCTTTGGCAACGACCTGGTTACCAAATGTTATGATGTCGTCTGATAGCAGCTCCAGGCCAGATCGAGGAACTCTTTGGCCGTTCAAGAGGGTGCCGTGCATCGAACCGTTATCTTTAAGAGTCAGGATCCTTGTCTCTGGGTTGGCATTTAGCTCGGCGTGGTGTCTTGACATGACTTTGGAGGAGAACAAGGCATTTCCAGGGCGTGGGAAGGCGGCCGTATCGGTAGAGCTGCCTCGACTAATCTCAGCAGACCAGTTCGGGTGCTCTAAAGTGATGATCCGATCTGGGTACTTCTCTAGTCGATCGACGTCCGAGAGGTGAATAGACACTGCACGTTTGTCAGCTCCGTCTAGAATGTGGAACGTCGAGTGCTCTTTCTTACCCTTTCTCTTTCTTATTTGGGAGTCCATGGGCTTGATAGCTGGTGGCATTCTGTAGGCCGAGATCGAGGATCACCAAGGTGAGTAGGGCTTGTGCTTTGCTGTGAAGTAGAGAGGTCGAGAGAGCCAGAGGGAGACTGCTGATTCCAGGCTGCAGCCTGTGGACCTGCCGCGGGGTTCGAGCTGCGTAAACGTGAAAGGACAAGGACCTGAGTCTTGATTGACTTTTTGGCACTCGTGTAGAGCTAGGGCTGGGAAGGAGTCAGTTGGTCGAGAAGGGATGATGTAGTTAAGAAGGGAAAGAAAGTCGACGAGGTCAATTGGTTGCAGAAGAATGAAGGTGTTGGTGGGTGTGGTCCAAACGAGGGAGCGAGGGAACGAAGTGTCGGTACAGTTGGCGTATGGTGAGACCAATGGCTGCGCTTCACGTCGCACGCAATGTGGTCCGTCAGCTCTAGGGTGATCCTGCCTTGTGTAGTGAAAGTCGGCGAAGAAAGTGACACAAATTGCACGAGATTGCCTTGACACGGCCCTGTCTCTCGAGGAAGGAGTGCAGGCAACAGACCTGCCAGTTTCATATGCTCTTCTTATCAGGCCGGATAGAAGGTGCATTGGAGCAAGACGCAACTTGGAGTACCCCTCACATCATCTCTACTTGCGGCATCGCAGCCTAAAGTCTAATGTCGTCTTGCAATCGATAAGAAGCCAAGCTAGTCGATCAAAGTTAGATCACGAAGCTAGCTCGGCATCCGCGTCCAATCCAAGTGTACCAAAATGCAAGACCAGCAACTGTCCTGCTCACTAATGCACGCACTATTATGTGCCTTGCTACGCCTGGTCTGCTGACTTGCCAGTATCTGTGCTTCTCATCGTGAGTACCTTCGAGAGAATGAGCAGCCACTTCAGTAATGTACATTTTGAGTCTCCAAACTATCTAGACTCGGCTCGCACCCACAACACATGTCGTTGTGCATGTGGATGCCGGCAGACATTCGTCGAAATAGTCGTAATTAGTCGTTGTACAAGAGGGGTCTTCGAAAAGAGGAGAATAGATACACCGCAATCCCGCCAGGCTTGAGACGATTTCTATCCCAAGCAAAAACATGCAACGAATCATCAAGTGGGATATGTGTGCTTTTACCGCATCTGTGGCCCTCCAAGTCCGCCTGCACCCATCTGCTGTAATCTCGCCTGTAGCTGGGGGTATTTCTCGGCCACTTCCAGCTGTGTCCGGGTGGCTTCAGCGTAGGACAAGGCATTGACAATCTCACCTTCTGTCCTTGACAGCTCTGCTGCCTTTTCGAAGTACTCGAGGGCCTGCGTGACTTTACCCTGTTGCAAGAGGAGTTGTGCCATAGTGGCGACGGCAATATCGCATTCAGGGTCAACTATGAGTATGTTAGCATAGCTTGGGTTACATGGACAGGCAAAAACTTACGGACGAGGGCCTTCTCACACAGCTCTTCAGCTGACTTGAAATCTTGCTTCCACTGGAACAGAGCTAGAGCTTTGTTGATAAGAGGCAGTACGTTCATGTTGGTGGGATGAGCTTGTCTTTCCATGTCGATGGCCATCTCGAATTTGTCGATGGCCTCCTGGTATTTCTGTTGATCCAGGAGTAGCTCACCGTAGTAGTTGTATACATCGGGCACCTTGTCGAATTTCTTGATGGTTCTTCGGAATGTAGCCATGGACGATGTGATGGAGCCCATCTTGTATTGGGTAACGCCGAGCTGAATATGAGAGTAGATGAAGTCACCATCAAGATCGATAGACTTCTGGTAATCCTTGGCTGCGTTGACCCATTCGCCGAGGATGAAGTGCAGCTGGGCTCGGTGGTAGTAGATGTCTGGATCGTCCTTGTTCTGCTCCATGGCTAGGTCGAAATCGGCGGCAGCTTGCTCTTTGCTGCCTAGCTCGAGCTGCATGCTGGCACGCTTGATGTATGCTTGAGAAAGTGAGGGCTGCTTTTCGATGGCATTTGTCAGGTCTTTCAAGGCGTCCTCGACGTCACCTTCCAGATACAAGAAGGTCGCGCGCATGTTTAGAGCGAAGGCCTCATGCTCATCGAGACCACCTAGCATGATAGCCTGCTTGAAACGTCTAGAGGCCTCCTCATAGCCAGCACTAGTCTTGTTGGACATTGCGGTCAGACCGCGCTGCAGCTGACCTTTGCCAGTGTTTTCATCCAGCTCTGCCGACTCTTCTAGACCAGCTGGGGGTGGACGAGGTCGAAAGCTTTGTAGGTAGTTGGAAACGAAGGTGGCGCTGGGTAGCTTCTTGCCCTTTGCTTCTAGGATAGCTTTGCCCTTCTTCTCGGCCACCTTTTTCAGCAACCTTTCCACGCTCTGAGCACTTTGTTCGTTCTTGAAACCGTCGATGATGCAGCTTGCCGTGTAGTCGAGAAGAGCTTCCGAGTACTTGGCCAGGTGCTCGTATGCGTGGGCTCTTCTGTTCAGGGCCTTGACATATTCCGAGTCCATGGCGATGGCAGCACTCGTGTCCTCGACGACCTTGTCCCATTCACTCAGCACGTTGTAGCAGGCGGCTCGGTTCGAGTAGTAGACTGGATCGGGTTTGCAGAGGATGGCTTTGCCGTAGAGGTCGATGGCCTTGTTGTAATCTTTGGAGCCATAGGCCTGGTTCCCTGCGGCTTTCAGTTTGCCGGCATAGTTGTTGCGGTCCTGCAATCATCAGCAAGCAATCCCACAAACGGGAGACGGCATGCATACCTCTTTCGAGAAAGAATCAATGGTGGACTCATTAATCTCGGGCAGTTCATCTGCTGGTTCGACTGTGGCGGGTTTGGGTTCTTTTGATCCTATTGCTATTGCGCCATGATTAGTTGCTGTGTGGTTGTGGCAATGGCACTGGGGCTAGCATTCGAGCTCGTACCTGCTTCTTCGTCTTGGAGTTTGATACCGTCAGCACTTGCACCTGCAGGCTTTCCCTGAGCAGCAGCTTCCTCCTTCTCTTTCTTCTCTTTCCGGCGCTCCTTCTTGCTCTTCTTCTTCTCTGCTGCGGCCACGCTCTTCTTCTGTGAATCGGAAAGATAGTAGACGACACCACCAGCTGTGATTACTACCACTGTTCCAGCGATGGTGTATGCCACAGCTTTGTTCTCAGATACCCATGTTGATGCGCGATCCCATAATGACGAGTTCGAGGTTGCTTGCTCGACTCTCGTTATCGGCGTAGTCATGTCGGTTCCTGAGGGTACCAATGTGCTGTGAAGTCGATGAGAACAACGAGCGCTGCGCAGTGCGAACTAAGAAGACGGAGAGCAAAGACTATACAACAATTAAGATGACAGCTGCAAGCGCAATTGCTTTGCTTGGATGGGCAATAATGAACGATAGATAGATGGACTCGACTCGTGCTAATAAGAATATTCCGATTTCGAGTCTCCAAAACTTGAACGTCACCAGACACGCGCCGTAACTCAAGTCAACTTGCGCATGCTACTTTCTTACAGTACTTTCTGCAGATCTTAGAGTCCAACGACAAGGTCAACTTGAATTCGACATCACCTCCTTCGATCGAATACTTTCTACCTACGCGTGTCCGTCGCATACTCGACGTGCGCCTCTTGATCGAACCACCCAATGAGTTACTAGAGGCATTGCGTATGCGTCAGAGTCCGACATGGGCAAGAATCGCGTCTCGCGGCAGGCCAAGAGCCAGGCTTCGCACACTGCCTGCTACACAACCTCAGTCTCCCGGGCAGAAGCTGCAACGGACACCGGCAGAGGAAGAGGCTCACTGGCTGACACGGCCGCTGAATGTCCCAGGTGCCCATGACAGGAGGAGAATAGACATCACCAGTCCCGAGCTCTGCAACGAAGCCATTGACCTCATCCAGGCCACCGGTAGTCTGCCGCCACCTGCCTCCTGTGATGTTATCGATCTCAACCCAGGCATCTGCGTCTGGTCCAAAGCTCTACACAAAGCCCTGAAACCACGTAGGCACGTCTTAATCGAGGCCGAAAGAGATACATATGCCCATGCCATTGACCCCTTGCTGGCTGACCAGGGCTCCCACTACCGCCATGCGCCCTCAGTCCTTGACGCTTTTGACCTGCGTCAGGATCTCCTCTCCCCAGAACTCAGAGAATACCATACCAACATCGATCCAGCTGAGAAGGACCATGTGAGGTACTCTCACAACAAGCACTTGATCATCACCGCGAACCTTGCAGGAAGAGTCGTCACAACAGGTCATTATCAGGGCTTTTTGTCAAAACTGTTTATCGATGCTTTCCAGCGCTCTATCGCCTTCGACACAGGTCACCTTCATGCCAACAAGTATGGTTTAATTAAGCTGCTCGCTTGGATCCCCGAAACAGAGAAATACAGCATCGTCCCGCGATGTACTGGTCCTCGTTTCAGAACCTCAAGAATGCTCGAGGCCGCCTGCCACATCCGCGAGATAGTCAGCAGCTTTCCCAACCATGGTCAGGACAAGGTGAACGTACCCTGGCACGGTGCAGCTATCCAAAGCATGCAAGAAGTAGCTCAGAATCAATCCAAATCCGGTATCAATGTCCCAGATCACCGCAAACAGCCAGAACCGCAACCTCCCAGTGCCTTTTACTCCGCCGATCCTGCCAATGTCGAGAATCTCCGTTCCCTAGAACGTCGACCTCCGCTGGTCGACCAATACATCACAACATACGGGAAGATCCAAAAGGAACATTCCAATTGGTTTAAGCAATTTTGTGAGGATCGCGCTGCTGATCTCCGCACCGATCTGCGCTCCCCGAAGCCTGACCGCCTGCCGCATCACGACGCTGACACAGACTTCCCACCCCAGACGACCTCCGACGATGAAGACATTCGCAGGCAATATATCACCTTTAGAAATCGCATGACCACAACTCACAATCAATTCGTCAAAGTGGACGAGCATGCCCGGCGCATGATCGCCCTCGAACGCGAGTTAACAGACCTTCGCCGCGAGAATCCCGACGACAAAACTCCCTACCTCGTCCGCCTCAAAGAGCTAAAGGACTCGGGTGAATTCACCCGTCTGGAAGCCATCCGTCAAAAATTCTTCAAAGACAACAGACATCGCTACCTGAAGGCCCTCGACGACTACCGCAGTCTCCTACCACAGCCGCACGTCCTAGCCTGGCACAACCGCACCTTCGAGCCCCTGCTCTGCCATCCCAAAACCGATTTCACCCCCCACCAACCCATGACCCTCGTCGAGGTAACCCCAAAGGAAGAATTCGTCCGCCGCATCAACACATCCACCCGCTGGATCTGCTTCGATTTCATCGTCCACCAACTCGACCAGTACACACATACCACGGTCAAGCGGGCCCTCGAGAAACTCATCGGGGAGGACGATGCGAAGCGCTATCAGGATTTCGTGGACAGCATCCCTAGTTTGACGGACCCGCTGTATGGAGGACATCACGATCTGGGTATGATCCGTTGCAGGACGTTGCCGATGGATACGGTTATTGATATTGCGCTTGCGTACGAGAAGTACCCATTCAGAAAAGATGAGGCGCATATGGTGACGATCGCTAGGGGAGGACATAACTTGGCGAGGAAGAGGTCGGGGTGAGTGAGTTGAGCAAAGACGGGGCTGAGTGGTTTGAATGTACATGTACTTTATGTTTTGGGACGACATTGTATACTAAGACTATTGTATATAGAGTGTGTAACGTGCAGCACTGTACATTACCTAAGTAGTGGCACTATTGTTCGAGCCAGAAATTTGTACAGCAAGCAAGCAATATGTCGATTGGTCAAGTACATATCACATATCACGTATTACTCTCAGTCCGTCTTTAGGACTCATTGATCAGTTAGACTAAAGCACCAATTTAAAGTATCCAGGAAACAATGTTCAACTTCTTGAACTATAAATTTATTCTGTTCGGTCGCGAGCCTGAATCAGTCTACTCCTCATCCATTTCCACTTCGCGGTCGGGATGTACTGTACTCCGGTTCCCGCTCAACCGCATCGTTAATATTATTAGCAGCCGCGATGTCACCAGGCAGGCCATCAATTGATCTAAGTAGGACATCCGATTATTCCTTCTACATTGCTGTACAGTGCCCTTGTGCCGAGGTCGTCTTGGTTTATGTATATATGATACGCTATGACGCTGGCTGACCGATGAGCTTTGACCTTGAGACTATCTGAGACATAGCAGCATGGAAGGAAGGGACTGTGGTGGTGTGTCTGTCTATGCGTGCACGCATGTCCCACGTCAACATGGTGCGTGAATACAATGGGCAAGGGACTATAATGCCAGCCGCGTCGAAGATCACTGAAGGGGAAATGCGTTGCGATGCATCGATCAATTGAGGAGAATATGATACGGTGATCAACAAGCATGATAGCGATGGGTGATGTTTATAGCACGGCTCGGTTTGGTAGACACTGCTGAGATTGGATTAACAGATGTGATGATCTACAGTATACGGTGGAGCTTGGCTTCAATATTGCTTTGTTGGGAGCTGGAAGGGAAGGTATAATGTGATGGGATGTGATGGGGCTGAGTAAGTAGCGAGCTACGGTAGCAAGAACAGGTCTGTTCTGCTCTGGATTTGCGAAGAGGTGAGTTGCGGACACGGTAGAAAAAGTGATGTGATGGGCTGTGCGGGAAGAGGTATTCGGAAGGGTTGAGCATCGGCGGCAGATTCGGCGGGAAAGTTGCTGGAGAGGCGCTGGCAGAGAAAGTAAGTAACAATTGTGGTCTCACTCCGAGTCGATAGCTTGCCTCGTATTTCTTATATTATTCCGTCTGCAGGACTGAAGGCGCTTTACGAGACAGTGAACGGCATGTGAGACGGACGGTGTGTAGCATCTTATTGGACATGCACAGGTGCGAACGTACACGGTGAAGTACAACAGCTGGAAGGAGTATTCGAACGTGTCACATCGAGGCTAGCATTTCTAATGCTTCTCTTCTGAAACAATGGATTCGAACGTGAGCATAGACGACTGGGAGCGTGTTACAAGTGCATGAGTGGAGGGAAGCAGAGCAGTGAAACACACATTCAATTCATGATCAGATCAATCTCGTTTCCATACTCATAACCAGGAAAAAGCATTCTTCGTGAAAAAGTCAACAACAAATTGAACAACCCAACTTCAACTCTGTTCGTCATGAAAGCACCGTCCAACCACCAACCGTCGATCACTTCGTCCCGCGCACACGCCCCAACCACCAGACTCATCGTCCATTCTGTTCATCAGCCTTTGCCGCAGAGGATCCGCAGCGCTTTCGCCTAGACGTCGTCGTTCGACTGTCTGGGAGATGCGGCGTGTCGGTACCCTACAATGGAAGCCAATCAGACTCTCCAACAGCTTAGGGTGGGGCTGGGCAGGTAGCAGGCTTCTTGATACCAGAGCTGAAGTTCTGGTCGTTGTTGGTGCCAATATAACAACCACTATGCAGGAAGCAATCGTTCGGTGCGATGGTCTGGTAACTGAAACTGGTGCATTCAGCTACACTCGTGCAGCGATCTTGACATACTTGGAAGCTAGCAGCAGGGGCTATCTTGCCATCACCGGTCAAGATGTTCGTACCGGTGATACCGTATGTTCCGTAGAGATAGTACTTTCCGTCTGCAGACAACTGAGCATCTGTTGGGCAGGAATTGCCAGTACCATCATTGAGGGCGTCACAGCCAGGCGGGGCACTCTTTGCAGCTGGGGGATTGGTAGGATCAGTAGGCGCTACGGCACCAACTTTGATGGCACCCTGAATCTCTGGTGCAGCTTGGTTTATACCGCTTGTGCCCTTGTGGGGGTAACAGATTTTGGGTCCAGAATTGTACGTCACACCGGTACACGCGCTAAGGCCATTGCATACGGTAATGCATCCCTCGAGATCTGGTACATCATTGACGGCGCCAAGGTCATCGCCACCTGCGTTCGTGGTGTCGGTGTTGTAACCACAATAGATCTGGTAGCCGTTTACCTCCGTACCATATGGTGTCGTTCCGCAAAGTTTGGCGGCTTGATCGACGTGTTTGACGGCGCCATCTATGTCTCCAGTGCTCGCCAGAACAGGGTTGCTCACGCCTTTGTGGGGGTAACAGATTTTTTGGACCCTATTGTAGGTTACGCCGGTACACTCGCCGGTACAGATGTCAATACAGTCCTCCAGAGTCGCTACGTTGTTGACCGTCGTTAGGGCATCGACACCTTGGTTCGTAGTGTCGGTGCTGTAGCCACAGTAGATATCGAAGCCTTCTCTCTCCTCACCCTTTGGCGTGGATGGGCAAAGTGGACCAGTAGCAGGAGTTGTGGTTGTAGCAGCAGGCGGCGAGGTGGTAGTTGTGGTCGTGGAAGTTGTCGTCGTGGTCGTTGAACTTGTCGGGGCTTCATCTCCTGCTGAAGTTGTGGTAGTCTCTCCAGCGCTTGTGGATGTGGTAGTCTCTCCCGCGCTTGTGGTTGTGGCCTCATCTCCAGCGCTTGTCGTTGTGCTGTCAACGCCTGGGTAGCCCGGACCTGTAGAGCCGGACTTGAATCCAGAGATCACGCCATTCCGTGCTACTGGTGCTTGGTGAGCACCACTGAAGATGCTACATGTGGATGTTGCCTGCTCGTACGTGAATATAACACAATCGTCATTGCCATCACAGATGAAGGTGCAATCGTCGAAGGTATCGACCGGCTCGCCAGCATCCCCGTTGAGCCTGCTGCCCGGATTAACAGGATCAACGACAAAGTTGCAGCCAGTCGCATAGCCAAAGTAGTCGTCACCTGTATTTTCGACTGGGCAGTTTGTCACTGCAGCAGCAGCAGCCGTGGTCGTCGTTGTACCGGCTGACGTTGTGGTTGAAGTTGCGTCACCGTTGGACGTTGTGGTAGCGGCGCCAGAAGATGTAGACGCTCCGTCAGTCGTGGAAGATGTGCTAGGGTTAGGAGGATTTGCAAGCTCTGCACTGTCGAATGGTCCGCCCTCGTTTGAGAAACCAACCCGGAGAGATGAGTGTAGGTAGCAGAAATTCGTGTCTCTGTTGAAGGATAGGCCAACACAGAGAGCTCTGGCTGTACACTCGTCGATACATTCTGCAAAACTGTCCAACTCAACCACAGCCAGATCACCGAGGAGAACTTGAAGACCTCTGCCGCAAAAGATGTTGTAGTCGCCAACCTGCGTATTATCGTCTCTGGTGCACACAGCCGTGCTGGCAGCAGCCGAGGTGGTTGAAGAAGCGCCAGAAGAGGTAGTAGAGCTGGAGCCCGAAGAGGTGGTTCCCGTGCTGGTAGAAGAACCAGACATCATCGAAGTCGAGGAGCGAGTTGATGACGAACCGGAGGAGGTGCTGCTAGAGCCTCCGCTTGTGGAGCTGCCGGATGAAGAGCTACCACTGCTGGAACTGCCGGTGCTGGAACTGCTGGAAGAAGAGCTAGCGCTGCTGGAGCTGCTGGAGCTTCCACTAGTGAGAGAGCCTGAAGATGTGCGACTGCTGTTGCTGGAGCTGCTACCGCTTGAAGTACTTCCTCGTGTTGTGGAGGTGCCGCCTGTGCTCGGGTCCTCCTCAATGGCCTCCACAGAAATACCACCAACAGTGGCATCAGTGCAGTTGCTGAATGGAGCATCCGGGAAGCCAGCATAGAGATTGCCATCACAATCGTAAAATTCGGCCTCGCCTCTATCCGGAGAGTTCCAGTGCAGCTCACCATCGACAAAGAAGAAGTCTCCAGTTACTTCGTTGTCGTCGGTCGATGGCACCATGGCAGCATAGGTATCCGACTCGTTTCGGCCAATTCTGGCTCCAGACAGCGTTCTGAGCTCTCCATCTTGCAAAAAGAAGGGCTCAGCATCCCCAGAGTCTGTTGTTGTGCCATCAGACCCCGCAAAGCCCTGAGGGCGTCTGCCGCCAACAGCATCCACGATGTAGGCAATCACAATCGGACTGCCGGAGGGGATGCTGGTGACTGTGCCGGCTGGAATACCTGCTCCAAGAGTGGCAGCAGCGCCAGGTGTCCCGGTGACAGTGGCCGTGGTAGTAGAAGTGACGGTTGAGGTCAAGATCGTTGAGGTAATGACGGTCTGCGGCGGGTTGTTGATGACTAGTGAGTTGGTACCACCCATGAAGTTGAAAATTGTACTAGCAGATTCATAGATGGTGCTGAAGTAGGCAGGATACTCGATGACTGTGACATCGGCAACATCCTCACATGCTGGGTCAACGCCAGTGCCGACAACCTGTGGCGCCTGAGCATAGATGCTAGGCAGCAGAGCCGCTGCCGATAGCAGGAGTGAAGTGGATTGCTTCATTGTGGAAGCCCGAAGAAAACCCCCAAATTCCCAACTTATAAACGAATGGAAGCTTTGCACGAAGAAAGCAGATGATGAGCTTCAATGTCGGGGTAGAAATCGTAGGGATTTGCAGATCATAAATGCCTGTGAGGATCAAAACATGGGCCACAACTAGTATGCAGCATTCCAGCTAAGCACCCTTCACTCCAACCACGATACTCAAAAGCTCGAGCCTGGTTGCCCGTGCGTATTCCTTGGTAGTAATCTAAATGAAGCGAAGCCTCAATCGCAATCTTGACAAGAATGTACCCTTCCCTGTGGTCGAGACGCAAGTTCTAAACGAACATGCAAAGCTGTGCAGCTCTGTACTGGCTCCTCGTGCATATCTTATTGTTATCGTGAGCCATGGTCGTCGCGTTCAGACGACCATGGATATATGGGTACATAGGATAGAGGATCGCAGTTGGTAGAGCCAAGTGCATGACAGGGCATCGCGCTGTAACTCACTAGCAGAGAGTCGATATTTATGGCGATGCCTTACCTTCAGTCCGCCCATAGGCTACCGCGGGTCGTAGCTTAACAGGACGCCAGTATTCTCATGGGCAGCAGCAGCAAGAATCATGAATTAATGTAAGGGAAGAAACCATGAACTCGGTGACCACCACTGTCAATACTTTCCCATGTGATATTTCCATCAGAGAGAAAGAATCACGAGAGTTGCTTGGTAGTTTTGTATCGTTGACGTTCTAAAATACCATTCAGAAGGTGCGGTGATTTGACGATGGAAAGAGCAGCAGCGAGGTGTTCGATGCTTCTCGTCGGAAGCAGCGGCCACGGGCTGGAACACTGCAACAACAAGATTTGCCAAAGCATGGCGCAACACGCTAAACGATGCTTGTCGTACAGGACTTCTTGCAGGAACCAGTGAGACGTTGCCAGTAGCATCATCGTGCCCCAATGATCATCCTTGCATCTAATGCTTGCGTATGCATATACGGTAACTTGTTATTATTGCTCTCATCAGGATCAGTTATATACTAGAACAGACGCAAGACCTACTTCTACGTTATTGATTCTTGAAGACCATACGCTCGAAGGACTCGTTTCAACACGCGAGTAGCACCTGCCAGACGATCTTGCATGCGACGTCATTGCCGCTTTTACCGACAACCACGACTCTTGTTTACGATTTGCAAATCATAAACACAACCAGTCTTTTCCGTAACTGCGGACGGCCGCATGTATTTTTTGTAACCCGCATTTACATATTGCTGCGAAAATGCTGCCTCTCGAGCTATGGGTTGCAACCCTCCTCGCGTCGATCGCCTGCGCCCATCCAACACAACCTACTCGCACCGAGCTCGCCCTCATCACACCACCCCCAGTACCGCAGCATCCGGAGCATCTATATTACAGGAGGGACATCATCGATAGCCTTACATCCAAAGTAGCCAGCTATGGCGAGTCGCTACTGAGTGATCTTGGCTCAGCTATACCATCCTATGTTACGGACGGGATTTTGCCGGGCCTTGTCGACCTCCCGACCGGCAGTCAAGTGCTGAGCTCGGCCGGTGTTAGCAGCACTGACCTGGATGCTAAACCGACCCAAGTCCTGAATATTCCCGGATACGCCAACTGGACTGGGAACCAATGGAATCTGCGAGTGCACGGCAATGTTTATAAACAGCCAGACATCTCCAACGACACCATCGATGACCTGGCTGATGTGTTCCTGATCGATACGAGTGTAGCTCAGCTTAACCAGACCGAACAAGATCAAGCTCGAAACCTTACGAGGTCGATATTCGTCGTGCAACAAGATGACGTGAATGTCACGGTCAACATCTTGCCAGGCCCGCGATTTGGCGGTGATGGCGAACCAGAAGGAGGTGGCGGTGTGACCGCTGGTGGCATAAACCAGACCATACAACTCCCATACGAGACTACCCTGGAAGGTGATTTCGACGCTTTCATCCCGCTGGATCAAGCAAATTCGAACCTTACCCCGGGCGCAGGAGAGATTCCTCCTCAAAGGGTCAACGTCTACGCTCAAGGCACCGACACAGGCAACGCGACATCCTACCTCGTATCGGATAATGGCCTGACAGTCATCAGTGACATCGACGACATCCTGAGAGTCACCAAGATCTACGACCCAAAGGAGGGCCTCCTCAATTCATTTGCAAGGCCATTTGTGCAGTGGACGAACATGCCAGACATCTATCGAAATTGGTCTCAAAGCCTGCCGAATATGCATTTCCACTACCTGACAACGACCCCTGAACAAGTCACACGAACCTACATGGACTTCATCTACAAGACCTACCCAGGTGGCAGTTTCGACACACGACCACTGAACTTCAGTGACGTATCCGCAACGCTCTCCATCAGGAAGTTCCTTCTCGACAAAGTCTTCCAAACCTTCCCGAACAGGAAATTCATTCTCATGGCAGACACAAGCAATTCTGATGTGATGAGCGCTTATCCTGAACTAGCCAAACAGTATCCTGGCCAGGTTCAGTGTATTTTCCTGCGCAACACATCCGCCACCGACTCGTCCGATCACTTTCCGTACAACACTGCAGGCTTCGAAAACCTCAATCAGCAGATGTATATGTTCTTCCATGTACCGGATGATCTTCGAGGCCTCGATATTGTCAATGGACAGTGCTACAACGCTTCGATACCGCAAAATGTATCCTTTGGCTACCAAGGTCTGCCTTTCGGCTTAGAGACGGGAGATGGGAACAGCAACAATACTGCCTCATCTCTGTTGCATGGCATCTCATCCTGGAGGTCGCCTCTGACACTGCCACTGGTTCTTGCTTGTGCATTCATGTTCTCAGCATTATGAGGTCATTGTTGAAGCGTCTGGGCATTTTTCTGGCCTGTACATAGTGTACATATTCTTAGAGCACTAGCAAACGGGTTACGTTCTGATTGCAGCGATCGGGCTGTTGTCGTTTGATTCTTGCATATTGCTCTTGATTTGGCTCGCTCAGCTGCGTCTCTGATCGACCAGGCACTTTGGCAAGTGTGGCTATGTCGCGACACCGGGAGAAGCTCAGCCATTGGTTTGAACCTCGCTAAACTATGGCAGTGCAACCTCAGCCAGGCAAGCATCCACGCTCCCGTACATAACTATGGCATCCTTCTTCCTCCTTCCTTTGCCTTCTACTGACCTACCTATGTGCACTTTACTGTGACTCCAAAGCTGTTCCTTCCTTGCCTTTCCGCCATATCTACACAGCACACCGCACAACTCAAGCAACAAGAAGGCATATCCGATCACATCCGCAGTATAACACCATGCCTCTCCTCAAAATGCCCCCTCCAATTTCGCGACCAATAACTCCCTACCACGAAACCTCGCACTATCTACCTCATGGAGCGCATACCAACCCGAATATGAGTACATCAACGCACGCCTTCGCCAACACTAACCTTACACATCCTCACGAGAACAGCCATACGTTCTCGCTGTCGCGCACTAACAGCATCGACTCATTACACTCCTTTGCTAATACTGCGCCCTTGGCGCGGTCGCGGCCTGAGATGGGGATGGGGCCGGGTGATGATGCGCATAGTTTTGTTGCGCCTTGTATGATTTTGGGTGGGTGAGGTAGGAGGGTGGTCTTTGGGTATTTGGTTTTGTGAGAGGTAGGTGAGGACTTGAACTAGTCGAGGAGTTTGGTGGGGAGCGGCGGATTGAGCGGTGCAGCGATGCTAGCTCGGAGGCGAAAAGTCGGGTACGTGTGGCAGGGTGGCTGTGAGTAAGCTCTTGGGTTTAGGCATGGTTGCTGTACTTCAGAACGCAGAGCGACGACAGTGAGGGACGTCTGTTTGAGGCTCGCAGATTTCTGGCTATCTGGCGGGATTGATTCCTCAGCCATATGTCTCCCTGGATCTGGCTATGTTTGTCAATTTGGCGGGGCTGCTGTCCAGATCCCTACATGTTGAGAGAAGAACCGGCTGATCCGTATTTCCTGGGCGTTTAGCCTCTCATGTCCAATTATGCAAGAATATCCGCAGCTGGATGTCAGCCATTAGCTGTCGTGACCACAAAATTGACAACGTCAAATCCTGTCCCGTAGACTGTCTGCCAATCAAAGCTGTTATCATCCAGATGATTCTCCTTTCCGAAGCCAATGATCATTTCTTCACCTTTCTGGTCAGCTTCGCTGCCTCGCAAGATCGGTCTTGCATGTGCTTTTGTTTTGGCCGAGGCTCCTTGTCCCCAGATTAACTGCGTTCGAAGGTTGACGAAAGTACTGATGTTTCTAAAAGTCAGACTGATTCTCTCGCCTCCGAAAGCCAGCTCTTCTTCTGACTTCTCGCTTTCGGGTCGCTTGTCGGCTCGAATACTATGCAGCCAACTGGCGTTCGTCCGTGCCCCTAGCATGAAAAGACTACCATGGGGTAGACGAATGCGCTGAGCTAACCTCGGTGCGCCATCCACACCCGACTCTGGATGTTGCTTGGCGTCTGACGTCTCTGGATGAGAGGTCTTCTTCCTCCTTAGTGTCATGGTCCGCATGGCGCCAAGGCTCAGATTGACAATGCTACTGCCTCGGACAATATCCAAGGACTTATCTGAGTGCTCGCTGATGTTGTCTTCTCCGTTTCGATAGTACTGGATCAGGACGTGATTCAACTTGTGACCCACATGCTCCTCACAAGCTTGTCGTAGGTCGTCCACTGTGCTGCCGAATGTGAGCAACGGCGGAGATTCGTCAGCTGGATGCCGATATATTGGCATCGCGCCGTCGGTGTCTACTGTGCCTTGTACGGCGACAAGCCGTGGCACTTCACCTGTGCGATGACACATTTTCTGCCAAGCAACTTCTTTCTTCAACTTCAAGAAAGCTTCATCGCTCTTTGTCTCTGACAGTATGTCGTGCACGATACTAGTATCGCCCTCCCCTATCTTGTCACCAGGGCCAAGGTACGTGGGATCGTATTTGGGCTTCTTCTTTTTCCTCGACTTTGGTGTCGTCGGAGTAGAGCGCGGAGTTGTAAGGTCCGCCTGTGACATGGTGCGCTCGCCAGGCTGTGAGCTAGGTACGACCTTCCGTGAATGTCCACTATGCCCTGGAGATGCTGGTTGGTCCAACTTTTCAGGTATTAGTGTTTGGACTTTACCGACGCGTGTCGGTTCCGGTGTGATCTCCCTGACGGTGGCTCTGATCTTACTCTTTTTCACACTGGACCTCGTCGTCGTCGGGGAACTAGTGGAAAGAGCTTCGATCGCTTGTGGTGCATCAAGATGGTGGGCATCGGTGTCTCCACTTTCGTCTCGATCGCTGATTGATCTTTTACGAGCTGGACTTTGCTTTGGCGAGTTTTGCGGCTTCTGTGGTGGTGTAGGTGAGTCACGATATTGGAGCGCGGCCGAGGTTGCCATGCACCTCTCAGAAGCTGGAGTGACCTCTCTGATTCGCGCGAACTCGGCAGTAGGGTGCATTTTCTCCGCTTCGTCCTCGCTATCTATTGTTGCCATCCAGCTCTGCACCTTCTGCGAACCCGAGGGCTGAGCTCCAGACACGTGCTGCGACAGCTGAAACTTCCTGGTATATCGTGAAGCTGGAATGACGTCTCCGAGCAGGCCATAAAGGTCATCCATTAATTCTTGATAGTCAATCCCTTCAGCACAAAAGTCGTCAGCCATTCGTGTCATTGCTTCGATATGACATGCTCGATCCCGAAAGCCAAGGCAATCTTCGACAAGGGTGATGTTGAAGCCCTGCTGGACAGCATCCAAAACTGTTGCGTAGACTCCGATATTAGATAGCGAACCACAGATGTAGAGGTCATTGACCATGCGTGCTCTGAGCTGCATGACTAGCGAGAAATCAGAAAAAGCAGAGTATTGCGACTTGCTAAAGATAATGTCCTTTTGCCTGTCCATTGATGCCGCTAGTGCTGATGGCATGGCAGCCCCTTCGGTATTCTGTGCGCAGCACCGTGGGCTCGATGGTGTTTGAGTCCCAAGGAAAGCTTCTGCGTCATTTTCGATGACCGGCAGCAGTGTGCTGGGCGACACGTTCTCATCTTCTTCAGGTACTGGTTCCGTATTCGTTGACACATCGTACCGAGGATGCTGTCTCAAGTGCTCAACGAGGCCCTTGAGGACGATATTGTAGCCACCTGTTTGAGGGGAGATGGTGGGGCATGGTTGTCGAAAGTTGGTATTGACCCACACGACAGGACCCTTCTCCCGAAACTTTTTGATGAGGGCAGGAAGCTTGGGCAAGAATTCAGCAGTATTGTCGACCGGTAATTTGCCGGTTGACGTGACAAAATCGTTCTGGAGGTCGATTAAGAGAAGTGCCTTCTTTGTCTGAAGCTGTGGACCTTTGGGAAGGTTGCCTGGTTCAAACAACATGGCTGATGTCTCACGCGTTGGACCGCGTCGCCAAACATATCTGCTGAGCACCGGAAGACGTCAAAATGCTCGTAACGCCATAGTCATTTTGTTTCTTTGTCAGTTTCGACTTCAATTCATAAACCGGCGCGTAGTGTGCGGGATATGTCAATCGGTCCACCGGCGATCACGCCAATCTCAACTGGGGTCCAGATTCGTAACAAGGATTGAATGCAAGGTTGATGAAATGCAAAGAACGCAAGTTGACTGAGTATGGCAATGTGTGTTGAGGCGGTGTAGGCTGAAGAAATCTGAAGCGACATGTTCACGAAGGCTGGAGCATAGTGTAACTTACTGATCGGCCCGGAACTGTGCAGGAGCAAGGAACTTGTCGCAAATGCTATGCAAATCATGCCTTTGGATGGCTCATCGCAGTAGTACGGCGCGATAGTGCGGTGATGCTTGGTATTCGTGCAGTAGATCAAGCTTTAACGCAAAGAGCCGGAGGCTAAAGTCTCAAAAAGCAAGCCAGGCAAGACCCGAGCAGTGCTGAGCCGCAACGCGACACCAAAGGTAGCGTTTAACTTTAGCAACTTACTACAAAAGCGTGCTGGTGCATGGCAGTGACTGTCCACCTCATGGCTTCTGCCACTGGCAGACCGCCGGTAATATCACGTTTTCGAGCAACGTGAACATGAGGATTTCGGGCGCGAAGAAGGAACGAATGAAGGAACAAAGCTAGGATGTGAGCTGTTGGAAGTGTCACGGGTCACGGTGCGAAGAAGCAATCTAACAACTTCTCGAAACAGTGATAACCGACGGGAAAGTCGATCATAGGGGCATAGGCATTGCCGAAGCTTATGGAAGGGTTTCTTCAACCTGGTCAGCACGTTCGTCTCAAGCATGTGTGCAGAAAAGCAATAATCTCGATCTCGAGTTGCAACGCACAGGATTCCGCTATAGATCAGCAAGCATGCCAGAACTCGTTGGATTCATGCCCTCGGACTTCCACGCAAGGCCAGATGGACCCTTCCACGTCTAGTTGTAGAGGTCGAATAATAATGTCAACTCAAAAGGTCTTGATCCGCACTCACGCAAACGGACGATCAGACATGAATAAGTAGCTACAAAATACCAGGATAATACCAAGGCGGAGCACGACAAGGTTGCCGTAACGCACTAGCTGCATCAAAGGGACGATGCGCTGGCCGGAAACGCTTCACACAAGATCATTGCAACCGGTTAAACGTGCTCATGTCCGATCTGCGCTGACGAGACAGTGACAACTAGCAAATAAAGGATGCAAATCGATACAGTTATGGGGAGTTATCTGTTGGCGAAAGTACAAGCACCGGCAAGCATAGAAGCACGAGTTTCT
This sequence comes from Knufia obscura, assembly GCF_036327395.1. NCBI lineage: Eukaryota > Fungi > Ascomycota > Eurotiomycetes > Chaetothyriales > Trichomeriaceae > Knufia > Knufia obscura. The sequence continues at coordinate 1,420,120 of NW_027042691.1, forward strand.
CCAGGTCGAAGGAAGCCCGAATACCCCGAATACTGCAGATCTTTGCCTTGCCCTTCTGTATACGCACAAGCCCCGGAGAGTCATGGTGAGCAGATCATCCGGCTCTCCTTTCCCCAGATACGAGTTAGTTTCTTCAGAAGGGCTCATCTTTGACTTTCCGGTTCGTGACGGAGTACATAGTGGCTTGCTGATCACAGCGGACTCCATTTCCGCTCAAGCTCCCGAGAAACCTCGAAAGCTACGAGTCGACCACACGGTGGCTGCTAGTATCATAGAGTGGTCTCGAATTGCTTGATCTCCTACATGATCGTCGACGAGGATACGTGGCACGCTGATCGTCCTGTCATCAAGTTACTGGATCTGCTGATCATCATGTACAGTACAGCAGTCGACCCACGGAAATTGCCGCAGTTAAACAACAAAGCTGCATTCCTTGTTGGTTGGAACTGCGGATGTACATTCATGCCATGATAGCCAAGCGTACTCGTCAGATTCCGACAACCGCATGGTCGCGAGTCGTTGAAACGCCGGCTCGGAAACAGCAATGATGAGTGTCTCCCCACCACTACAAACGTGAAACGTCCCACTGGAGCTTCAGCAATAAAGAAGTACAAATGAATGATTCCAGACAGCCCTGGAATCTACCCTAGTATCAGTGCCAGCTGTAATCCATAACATGGTCCAACATCTTTCAGATCTTGAAGCATAGAATCTCTTTTCGACAGCGCAAAGCCCGGCTCACTCCCCAAGTCATACGGGTTTCTTGATACATAGCAACATTGTAGTGTATGAAGCAACAAGTGCCGTTCGCCAACCAGAATCGAATGAGTACACACACTGCTAGTATTCCCGGCCATCCTTTCCTTCTGCGCGACGCAGTCTCTATCTTGCCTGGTCATTGGCTAGTCTGGCAGTGAGGAGACCGCAGCGACTTCGGGCTTTTTATCTCTCATACCAATTTGACCCTTGCGTTCTTTGCTCACAGCTTTTATTTTCTATCTGCTGTCGGACAATTTTGGCTGCGTACAGGGTGTCACGTTTCGCGCTCTGTGTAGTGAAGTCTTTCTTCTTTTGAGATCGTAGCGCTTCAAAACGTAGCGACCAGCATTGTTGATTCGTCGCCTTTGCTCGATCTATTCCCTATACGACCGGTACTCCTAGTCCAAGTCACTGTCCTGATCCTCGACTTCCTCTTCATCGGCTCCCATGGCTCTGTCCATGATACTCTTGACTCTCGCCTTCAGTTCTTCTGCCTTGTTTTCCTTGACCAGACACACTCGGTCATCGATCTTCTCAATGACATACTCATTGTGAGACTCCCTATCGATCTTTTCAATCATGGCCATCTGGGGAGGATCGCATTGTATGAGACAACCTTTGATAGCTTTGGGCATCGTGACGAGATGTCCGACGTTTTGGCTGATTCTCTGACGTTCTCAAGTTCGCTTCGTTCAGAAACGTAAAGTCTAGTAAATCATCTCTGTAAGTCGGTATTTAGTGAAGAGTGTCCTGAGACGTTGCTCGTTGTGTAGTATTTGTACCAAGAATCAGATCTATTCATGCATTAGTAGAGGCTAAGTGAGGTGGGTTAGTTTTTGAAGCTGCCACTACCGCCGATCGAGGTCACCCTGTCGAATCATGCTCCTTACGATACCATGCTCACTGATCAGTACTCATCGAAAGGCAATAATCTAAATGTATATTCTACAATGTCTAGTAACTTCCACCTAACTCGAAGGCAGCAGCGGCTCTCTTCCGAGAAGTAGCGACCACAGGCACGTGCACCGCTGATGTCCTTCCTGCCTCAGGCTATCAAATGCTCCAAGCCATTCATTTCCCCGCACTTTGTTTACGTTCGTCCAACTGCTCCAATTGACGCAATCCTCGCAGCTGCCACGGCTGCTCCTTCTCGTGCTCTTGATCACACAGTCTCATATTCGCGTGTCTCTAACAGTCTGGTACTCACAAATGTCGAAGATGGCTTCCTGTATTTTCTGCAAGATCGTGAAAGGTCCGCAGCAACAACAGTGACGATGTGGGCCACTGCTAATTTATATTGAAGGCGACATTCCATCCTTCAAGCTCTACGACTCGCCGAAAGTCCTTGCATTCCTCGATATCAATCCGTTGGCAAAAGGACATGCTGTATGACTCTGTTCTGAGACACGCCCCAATCGCTAATCTGCGATCCTGCTCGAAATGTGAACGGAACTAAGAACTGACTTGTCCGCTCTAATTTACAGCTCATCATTCCGAAGACCCATGGCGAGAAGCTGACCGATATTCCTGACGACGAGCTTGCCGAATCGTTACCAGTCGCGAAGAAAATTGCTGCAGCACTGGGGGCCGAGAATTACAACATTTTACAAAACAATGGACGGTTAGCACATCAAGAGGTTGACCATGTATGTTCTTCATCGCAATATGATACGGGACACAATGGAGCTACGACAGAGTAGTGTAGCCCAAAAAGAATCGATACTGACAAGAAGCAGGTACATTTCCACGTAATACCTAAGCCAGACCAACAACAGGGTCTCGGGATCAGTTGGCCACAGCAGAAGGTGGAAATGGATGAGTTGAAGAAACTACTTGAAACTATGAAGAGCAAGATGTAGTTCAGTTTCTGCAAAGCAGGAGAGTGACTGTGAGATAGAGGAGAGACATACACACAAGTGTCAGAATGGATCAGGCAAAAGGTGCATCGTGTGCGAGCGCCTGGGAAGCAAATGATATGATTCTACACCTCGGTTTGTGGTTCCTCTGCCACAAAATATACCATCAAAACTTCGGTTCCACAGATTTCAACGACAGTTTCCGGGCTCGGTTCTTCCTATATGGCCTGTGTTGTCTGGAGCGGAACTGTGATTATCCAGCTGTCTCTAGTCAGGCTCGAGGCGAATGTCTTTTCCAAATCTGATGATTATGCGAATGCTTCGTCATCTCTGACTCATGTCTCAGCAAATGACCGTACTTGCAGAAGAGGACCCCGTACCTGCGCAAGACGAACGATATCAACGTGTGAACAGGCAGCGAGAAGCGCGAGGACGTGATCGGCGTTCCGAGATACAGTATTGGTATTATGGATCCGTGCATCAGTGCCATGACTTATCATAGATATGAACATTTGGGAAGATACGATGATGGCAGTGGTGGCATTTGATGAAGTGGTGGATACAGACTACTGAGATGCTAAGATGCTTTATGAACTCGTTAATAACCAGACGAGCCACTAATAAGTTAAGACTTGAGCGTTTGGTCCGGTTCGACGGTGCTGTTGGTGTAGAGAATGAGAAGTATTGCTTGAGACTCTGACTCCTCACACACCAACTTTCGGCTTCTCTTACTCTGACTTTCGGCTTCTCTTACTCTAACCTTCGAGTTGGCTTACTCTAACCTTCGAGTCGGCTTACTCTAACCTCAGACTTCTGTAACTACCCCTGATCATTACATATACAGTCGTTGGAAGCCATCAAACCTACCACCACTTCAGGCAGTGCTGGGCTGATTGATAGCCCACTTGCTACCATCGACCTGCTCACCAGACTCCAAATCCTTCTCCGCTTGTTCTGCTTCGATTCTCTTCCTCCGGTTCTCCTCCTCGACTTTCTCCCTAGCCTGGGCGTCCATTGGATTTCGGATCCAGCAGCACATAGTAATAACCAAACAGCCGATTGCGAAGTACATCATCACTCGGAATTGAAGATTGAAGCCGCCACCATAGCTCTCACGGATCGCAGCAGCCTGGTCTGCATTGAAAGTTCTTATCGACTCCGTCGTTCGCAAGAGCGGTGCGAGTTGATCGGGTGACAAGATCGTGGCGAGCTCGGAGTTGACACGGTCTGTCAGGATGGCTTAGGATACTGCAATGCCGATGAGCCCACCCAGTACACGGATCTGTGTAATCGCTCCCATGGAGACCGCGTGATCCTCTTTCTCAACTTCTAGTCTTGCGATGAGAGGCAATGTGCTGAGTGAAAGGCCGAATCCAACACCGAGGATGACCTGGAAGCCGTACTGTCTGGCTGTGACGCCACCGCCGATTGGAAGGGATGACATGAGGCCCAGGCCGGAAGTTGCAGACATGCCGAAGTGACTAGAAGGTGGAAGGAGATGTTTTTGATCTGTACCAAGAACCCACCGACACCAGCAGCAGCAGAGGATAGTAGCAGGAGTGGAAGCATACGCACACCGGCAGCGGCTGGCCCGTATCCATTTTCAAGCTGGAATCGCTGAGGCAGGAAAATGATAGCCGTCATCAATGGGAAGCCGAGGAGGAAGTGATCAAGAACCGGTGTGCTCCCGAACTCGAAATCCAGTCTTCAGGCGAGTCGCTTGGTGTAGTTAAAGCAGGTCTCATATTCTGTACTGGTGTGCCTTCGAGGCTCGAAAGCCAGTCTTTGGCCGAGTCGATTGATATAGCTGAAGCAGGGCGTCGTTTTACACACCAGGGTCCTCCTGGGACTCAATATCTAGCCTTCGGGATTGTCGACACATAGGCCTCGATCTATGTGCTAGGGTGCTCTCGAGACTTAAGAATCAGCCTTTAGAACAGTCGACGATTAAGTCTCGAATTGTACACTAAGGTGCCCTGTGGAGACCGGGCTGAATTTGTGAAACTTCTTCACCCTCTCTAATGCAACCTTGGTCTCAGATTCGTCGGGCCTCAAATAGCCGAATGACGATATTGACGGTCCTACCACATTCAAGCAACCTGTTGAACAGCTACAACGACTGTTTCTGAATATCGACAATGAGCTGTCCCTCATCGCCAAGACTCGACTCGACAGTGGTACCAAGATCGGCACTTAGAGTCCGGATACGATCACAAACGAAACCGTGATCGGCGTCCTCTTTTGACAGAAGTCCAGCTTGAAAGCTCTTGATCCTAGTCGGGAAGACCTCAAGTCTGCTCGGTCTCAGCCTCCCATCAGATGAATCAATGATGCTGACATTCCATGCGGCACTGAGATCATTGCGATATTGAGCGTTGACAGCGTAGTCGTCCACAAAATCACCACAGCCATAGATGATGAGCTCGCCTTTGTACACTTCGACGCCCTGAACGTGGTGCGATGAGTGGCCGTGGATGATGTCGACGCCGCATTCATCGACCAGGAAGCGGGCCATCGTTGTGATATCGTCGTCGGGCTCCCAGCGGTAGTTTGGGCCCCAGTGGACCGACACGATCTTCAAAGCTGGCCTCGCCTCAAGCCCAGCATGCCCCTTCGTCAACAGACCTTTCAATTTCGCTCGGCTCTCCGGATCATAGCGCAGCAGGTTGAACTCGGGCACAGATACCCAATCGCTTGGGTGATCCGAGAAAGAATAAAGATGAATCTCATGCTTTAGCGGTCCGTCCTTGGCCGAAGCAGGGATTCGCTCCAACTTCAGAACGGCAGGCTTCTCCGCCTCCGCCACGGAGCGCCCAGCGCCCGCGTGAGCAATACCAGCTTCCTCAATGACCCTGACAGTTTCGAGAAGTCCCTCTCGTCCGAAGTCTAGCGTGTGATTGTTCGCCAAGCTCACGTAGTCTATCCCTGCTAGCTTGAGGCACTCGACATTGGCAGGATGCATACGATAATTGAAGACTTTGTTGGGCCATCTTTCCGGATGATTTGTGGCGGCTGTCTCGAGGTTGCCAAGGACTAGGTCGGATTTCTTCAGGAAGTCGACTGTGTTGCCCCAAGGGGCAAGATTGTTGTAGTTCTGGAGATCGGGCTGTATTCGGCGCATGTTGGCGACGTGCCGAGATTCTTTGGGCTCATGGACATGTTCTGGTAGCAGCTGGTCGATCAGGCGGCCCAGCATCAGGTCGCCTAGAAACGTCAGTGTGTAGGCGTTTGGAGCCATGATGCCATCTAGCAATGGGCATCTAGAGAATAGGCTTTGCAAGGTCCTCATCTACAGTCAGTCGTCAAGAGGTTGAGTTCAGGGACTGTGGACCGAATCATTGTGCGCGTATTCCAGATACCAGGATCCCATCTCTTACGGTTACTGAACACGTATCGTGCTTAGAAGACATAATAATCATGTGCCCAGAAGTTGATGGGGGTAACAAAATGTCTTCCGCTTCCGTATCTAGGATAAGCGGCTTGGCATAGCACCGGTGAGTGGCAGAAGTACCGACTATGAGACCTATTTTCTTGTCTTGCTACATTCGCACTTTCAGAAGCCCTAATGATGATAGAGGTATGCAGACTCGCTCGACCCCATCGTTATACATGACCGAAGATGCTATGAGCGACCAAGGCCTAGGCATCACGGGCTGCCAGTGGTAGGGCGCAAAGTCTATCCACAAAGTGAAGGGTCACAATATACCAGGATTGTATCGACAACATAACGACTCTCCTCCTGTGAGCTAGAGGTGTCCTTGCCAATGGTGATAAAACTATCCAGAATGTACATCCAAATCTATCTGGTGACATGACAGAATCTCTCTGCACCCCTTACAGCGTGTAGATAAAATCGGGTCTGTTGTCGCCTGCCACCCAGATCTCGTCAGCGGTCATACCCTCATGCATGTTGTCTCGTCTGCCACTGCGCCGGAGTCTGTTCTCACGTCGTAGCATGAGATGCATGAAGATAGTGCCTCCAAGCAAGCAGACGACCTGGTAAGCGAGGATAGTGCCATGGCCTAGAGATTTGTTAGGATCGTAAGAGGGAGTATAGGGAGGACCTGCATACCTGTGTAGTAACGTGGTCTCTCTTGCTTCAGGTAAATATTGGAGCTAACCACTCCGTTCAGGTTACCCCAACCAACGCTGTTATCGATGTTAGTATTCCGCTATATTGATTGAAAGCGAGTCAAACTCACATTATGCCAATACAGACACCTCGCTTGTAGACACCCTCGAGGTTGTTCGACGCCCATGTAAGGGAATTCGGAATGGCTGGATATATACCCATTGCGCCAAGGAAAGTGCCAGCGTATTGGACGTGAGTGTTAGTACTGCCGATCAACAGGGAGAATCCGATAATGCCAATAGACACCACAACCATGTTGAGGTAGCCTCTCCATCGAGTTCGGTCTGCTACCCAGCCAACAAAGATTGTCAAGGCTGCAGCACAGGCATAAGGAGGGACTGATAATAGCTGGGCGCGAGTTCCGGCATAGCCCATACCGGCAATGATGGTAGGCAAGAAGAGCGAGAATGAATACAAGGGGCAAAGAGTTCCTGTTCATTAATGTTAGCAGGAACCACATCTCCAATCGAAGTCACGTACCCATGTAGATAACCGCGTAGCCCCATGTCTTCCAGTCCTTGAGTGCAGCGTAGATGTGGCGTTTGTCGTACTCTTCGCCAGTAGAAGACTGGTTGTCTTCTGCCAGACGTCTTCGAACTCGCAGTCGCTCATCTGGAGTCAAGAAACCTGCTGTGTCGGGCCAGTTGAACACCATCCACCAGCAGAAGCAGCCGACAAACATTGTCGCGATACCTTCGATGATGAAGATCCAGGCCCAACCAGGCTTGCCACCAACGCCGTCCATCTGAGCGATGGCTGCCGCAAGAAGTCCACCAAAAGAACCAGCCAGTGCGGCGGCTGAGAAGAAAGTCGCAGCGCGGAGACCCAGCTCCGATCTCTTGTACCAGCAAGACAAATAGTAGTTGACTCCAGGAAATAGACCGGCCTCTTGGAAAATGTTAGTATTGCCCCTGACATGGTGAATATGGATGTGACTTACCGGCCAAACCAAGGAACCATCGACATGCCAGCAGGCCAGAATAATTTGTAACAATGCCCATTAAGGTCATGATAAGTCCCCACAAGAGGATGATGGCGGTGAAGAACAGTCTGGGCGTGAACCGCTTGAGCAAGACATTGGTAATAGGCTCGGCCAAAGCGTAGGATATGAAGAATATAGTTCTGAGGTCATTCGTTTAGTATTCCTAACTTGACATCGTTCACTATTCCAACTCACAAAGATAAATTGTAATCAGAGCCTGCCATATTGAGGTCTTCCTCGAGGCCTGCGAGGCGAGCATTGCCAATGTTGGTTCGATCGAGGAAGGAAAGCAGATAGAGCAAACAGAGCCATGGGATGAGCCAGCGATCGACTTTCCACATCAATGCTTTGTCCTAGCATAGTTAGTGGGATGTCGCCAACAGAAGCCATCGTCCACGTACAATCTTTGCGCGCTCTTCAGGCGACTTGCCCGCATCAGGATCGGGCAGATCATGGATGCTCTCGATCCTGCTGTGAACAGACGCCTTGGAACCACGTCGCTCGACATGATTATCGAGCTTCTTCTCGTTATCGCTCGAGCTCGTCGAGCTCTCTCGATTGACCATTATGCAAGGCTGACGGCAACAAATTCGACTGTCGTGGGAGGGCACCTGAAGCAGGAACGGAGTTTCTTAGGAGGAAGGAATCATCCCAGATAATATACTCCGTTACCTCCGCGACCGCAACTGCCGGACATCGTAACGCCATGTCCTTTTTCAAGAACCATGTTTCCGCACGTGCGTCTAGACTGAGTCTTGTTATCTCGAACTAGTATGCATGTGGCATATGCCCCAGGCCGCTGGAGTACACTCCATGGGTAAGACCAGAAGACCGGGGAAGCGAGAGGTGGAAAAGTTCAGCCAAGTCAGCCACCATGACTTGGCACCTTGATGACAGTGCGTCAAAACGCCTGCCAAGCAGATCTTGATTGCTGTCAAGACATGAATTTGGCTAAATGGCGTTTTTCAAATATCTCTCGCCCGGACGTAGACCGTACTTCTATCATTTCGCATACCACGAGAACATCAAGTTTGAGTTCGATGACTTTTAGGGAACATAGATGTGGTGAGTACAAGAGACGGAGGCTGTAAACTTGACATCTTTCGCGCCAAGATGCCAAGAACAATCGTCCGTTCTGATTCGACCGAACTCGATATTTAGGGTAGCATTTTAGAAAAGGGTCCATCCTATGCTTACCGAGAACGCGCATGCACCGTCATTAGCCCAAATCTGTGTGACTCGGCTAAATGGATCTGCCTTTGTACCTGCTTACCGCTACGAAACAGACGTCGATGTCTTTTCTGCTCTGAAATGCGCCCTTAGTTCAGCTTCCGATGAGAATGGTTCCATCGTGTAGATGAGCTTCAGCCCAATCAAACCTGCTGACCAGGCGCAGAGATTGCCATATGCCTTTCGCCCGACACCCTAGTTGCCAAGGTCTGGAATTCATCTCCTCGTGGGTGAGTGGACCTCCATTTTCAAGAATGTGTCTTGCTCCAGAAACCAAAACCCACCATATTTCCCCAGACGAGAAATGTCGCCGCCTACGAGCTTGTTCTCATTTTTTCTGCGGACCAATGTTCCTTCTATTGATGTCTGAGGCTAGACACCACTGCTCGAATATCAGCCTGACACCGAACTCGGACGCCTAACAAGCTTCAATGTCAGCAGTCACGCTATGATTGAACGACATGATTTGGGGTGTGATCTATCATAATTGGGTTGCACAGGCCTCACCAGCCGGCCAAGGCGTACGAACAACCTGAAGTCTTTGCAAATACATGCTGTTGGGTACCGTGAAGTTTCCGGCTTCGTACCATGCACTGCGGCATCTGCGACGTCATTATTAGAGACTGCGTCCGGTCTAGAACACAAAAGTACGTAAAGTATCGTTTGTTTGCAAAATCCACTTCCATGACGGCTGAGTCCGTGATTGCTGGTTCTGCTGGAGCCTGAAGTCAGCAGATCGCCTTGCCTTAAATATGTGTTTTTCGTCTGCCAGCAACTGGGGCAGCAAATTGTTTTGCGCCTTGTCTGCTCTTCCTTAAGGTGCATGCTCAGAACCCCAAATGTGCGTCCCGTGCCATTGCCATGATGTGACCAAAACCATGGCTGCGATGCTCCTTCGCCTTCCATATAGCAACTCCCGATCAATTCCACCACAACACCACAGCACATCTCATCTCACCTCACCTTACCTCACGTCAACGTCTGAATAACAACCGGCGCCTCATCAGCACTAATCGAAAAATCCCTCCTCTCAATCCTCGGCGCATGCAACCCCTCACAAAAATCCCGTAACCCCCCAGCCCAAACCTCAAACATCTTCTGCAAATACTCCCCATACTTCTTCTTCACCGTCTTCGCCGCATGCCCCCTCTGACACTCCCACGTCCGATAAACACAACTCTCCGGCCCCGTCGGCTCAATCTCATGCACGCGCTCACCCTGAAGCAGATACTTCGGCATCTTACTCCCGCGGAAGATATCGCCGACCTTAAAGAGACTTGCGCCCTCGGAATCGGTGGCCCAGATGACGCGGTACATTCCGCTGCGCTCGAGGTTGTGTGTCTTCGACCGGGTGAGTGCTGTCGTGCCTTTTTCTGTAAGGGGGTCGTCGGGACGTGAGACATCGGTTACGACCATGTTTGTCTCGGTGTATTCTGAAGGGCTGTATGGTTTCATCCGGACGTAGAACGTCACTTTTGTTTTGATTTGGAGACGGACGCTGGGCTCGCCGTACATGCTCATTAGGTGTTGGTGTGCTTTTTCTGCGGCTTTGCTGTTTACGGTGGATTGTGTGGGGTTCTTCGAACCCCGTCGACCGCGAGGGGATGCTGGGGATTGCGGCACGGAGAGACTGGCGCGGTGGTTGTCTGTGATTCCGATTTTGTTGACTATGGGTGCTGGTTCTTGTCCGCTTGCCATTGAGGAACGGCGGCTTTGCTGTGCTTCTTGGAATTTTTGGGCTGCGCTTTTGCGGGCTGGGCTGTCTGGGGTACTGGAGATGCTAACTCGAGGTGCGGCTGCGCCATTTCCATTCGTGCTGAGCGGATCGATGCTTTCTGACTTTCGTGGGGGGTTGGCATTCTGAGAGTCCTGACTCATCTGACTTGATATGCTGTTCAGCCGGAAACGGGGTGGTGGCTGCTCGTCCGGGCTGCGTGGCCGCCGAACACCACTGCCGCCGTCTGTAAGGTCACTGTAGAAGCTACCGATGATACTTGTGTTGCGCACTATTTGTTGTATCTCGGCTGTGGTAGCGGAATCTTCTTCTGGTGGTTGATATGTAATGTTGACCTTAGGGACGAATCTATTCCAATCGCGCCATGTTTCGGTGTTTCGAAGGGTGCGGAAGACTAGGGAGGCCGGCGCATTGATCTCGGTGCTGGCGTGAAGTACTAGGATTGCTTCTGAGGCACGAATGTTGGGAGTATCGAACTGCGCAGAATGGAGGTCCATTGTTGAGACTTGTAATTTGTGTCTTTCGAATTGTGCTTGATCTTCAACGAGTAATATGCTATTGACTTGCAATATTCGAACTGGCCGTATCCTCCAAGGGCCCCTCGTTGTCTGTCTGCTTCCGACTTCTGCTCTACCACTTCGGTAGGGTCCTTGTATATGTGCTAGCTGAGCGCCGGACGTCTGTCGTTTGGCTCACAACTGCTTATGGCTTCGAGAAGAAAGCTGGACAATCGATCACTGGTGGTCGAGTATTGAACCCTGACGTGATTCGTCTGTCTTGTTGTGTTCAGGCTTCCCACGAAATCGAACTGGTGATGCTGGTCGGTATTTCGCTCGATTTGACAAATTCAGCTGCAGGTATTAGTGTAGATTGGGAGACAATCCTCAATAAAGCTTGACGCAGTGCGAACGCTCAACAGGGTATCAGACAGAGAGAGGAGAACGGCACAAGGATGCTTCGTGGACCACTAGACGTGCTCTGCGGAAATAAAACGCGCAAAAGGAAGTATTGGAATGTAGTGTATTGTCCCACTAGCGACTCGTGGTCGTGAGGAATATTAGTTAGCAATAACATCAGGCAGACAGGAAATATGGTGTAGCTCTTGTGCGAGGGCAACAATAGCCATGACGAGGTGGCACCTCGTTAGCTGAAGAGATTGTTGACTCTCGCTTGAGTTGGTCGAAAATATTGGGAGAGGTGGGGTAAAGCTGGAGGTCGCCGGTGAGTCCCCGGGACACATGACGCCTACTCCGTGAAGCTTGTTTTTGTGAGATCTGCTTTGCATGTGTTTGAGGAGCTTTGGTTGGTAAGATTATGGCAATGCTCCTCCTTGATCATCCTCTCGAAGTGCTCAAATCCGACGAGACGCCATAAGTCATTGCTGACTTATTGATTCCCTGTATCTGCACTAAAGATGGTGCTTGAAGATTGCGCCGATCTGGGGTTGCATATCCTGACGGGGTCTGGTGGTACATGCTCTGTTCTGATGTGTGGCAAATATCAATGGGTCGTGGTCACTTGAACAACATGACATTCTCTGGCCTGTGGAGATGTGTGAGTATTGCGCGAGACAATGAACGTGGTGGACGAGACCCATAGCGAGCCCATGGTCGCTGGATGCATCGTCGCCTCCACAACTTATGCCTTGCGCGTGGATAACGAGGTCCCAGGCCCGCTGCTTCTCGAATGGTTCGAAGATTTCTCCCGACTCTACAGAAGCGAATCGAGTCTCGTGAAGACGCTCAAACAGGCGGCAACGACCTAGAAGACTGTTAGCACGGACGGACCTCCTCCAGCGATGTATACGCACCTCAAGTTGCAGCTCTCTGTCTTTGTTCTTCTCAACCTCTTCTGTCACGGCCTGTGATAGATTCGCACCTATACCTTGTGCACCCGCCTGCCTCTTTGCAAATGGATATTGGCTATACTCCGCCAGTAACTCATCCACGTGTGCAAATGCTCTTTCTCTCGTTTCGTGGCCCATGGTCACAAGAGCATTCTCCAGCACATTTGCTGCATAGCTGGCGCAGACCATTGCTATTGTTCTCAGGTAGCGGAAATCGAGCTCGGCTGGTAGGAATTGAGACGGTGGTAGGACGACAGTTCTGTTCGAGCAGATATTTCGCACGCGTTTTCGGATTTCATCTTTTGCTCCTGAGTCGACGACAGGATGAGTTGCCATGTCGAAGAGGAGGAAGTTGCGCTTTTCTGTTCTCAAGATGCCTTTGTCGACTAGACCTTTTGCTAGTCGTTCTCGCACTTGTTTGAGTTGGTAGCCGATTTTCATTAAGTTCCATGTCTCGCCTATTGCTATGTCAGCCACATCTCCTGCGCAGTGTCCAGATTGTCCTTACCACTCATGAGATCTATCCACGAGCTCACACTCATCTTCTCGCTAGACTTCATCATCTTCAATGCCTCGTCGAGCAAGACTTCGCCCGTCTGGCCCTCGTCAATGACCTCTATCACACGATCTGCCAGTGGGAAACGCCTTCTCGAAGAATCCTTCTGCATGCTGATCTTGCCTCTGAAAGCCAGCTCTATCACTATACAGCCTCTGAGGGCGTATGAGATATTGTCGTTCCAAAACGATAGATAGCCTTGCTTGTCTTTAAGCCCCAGTAACAGAACTTCTTCCATAAGTGTGAGCTTGGGCTGTTTACTGCGCTCTGCGCTCTCGCTCATGTCTCTAGGGTCGTAAGCAACGATGTGACCATTCTCGCCAACTTCTCGTCCTGTTTCGGGTGCACGATCTTTGGCATTTTCTTTCGGCGCCGGCGAAGCCACTCTTGATGATGTTTGTTCGTCGTTGTTCTCTTGTGCTATGCCCGCACCTCGCCGCCTGGTCAGTCCTCCTTGAGACATCTTGGGGGTGGAAGGGTAGGTATGTCCTAGGAGCTGGGCTTCCGCCCTCGAGACTGGGACTAGAGTCTGATTCTGGTCGATTAGGCTGTAATCATGAGTTGCCTAGGGCTGTGCAATTTCTTTGTTGTAATGACGAACGTCCGGCTTTATTATGCGCTCTTGTACGATGATATGTGAATTGAAAAACCGTCTGTACCGAAATCAGTGTGTCAATGAATTATTGCGTCGATGCTACAAACACATTGCTGGTGTGGTTTTTGGACAAGTACACAAGGCACGCGTCCAAGTTAGCGATGACCGATAACCCTGATCGGCCAAGGCTAAATTCACGTTGCGGCTCCTGCCCTGACCACTGGATATGGAAGGGGTCGCAAAGTCACAGTCGTAACGGCACCGATGCATAAATTGCCTTGAAACACATTATGGTAGAGAGTTCCGAGTCGCGCATATAGGAGTTTCTGGAGATGCATGCTACGTACAAGCACATGAGCCAGCGATGATCTTGATTAAAGATGACAACGTTGCCGCTGCTCTTTCGACTAAATACGACAATAAATTTCTCAGCACGATCGCGCGACTCACCATCTAGATGACGGTCTTGAGTTGCGTAATATTGACATTTCTACTGACCTACCTAGGATCACCATCGTCGTGATGGTGGACAGCCAATTCGTCTGCACGAGACCACCCTATCAACAATAGCCCTCACCTCGCCATGCCTTCTGCTGCTTGGAAGCAGAACTCGAGTTACGCAAATTCCCCAATGCGCTCTATGTGGGCACCGTCAACGAAGGACAACTGTCCATGGCGCTACACCGCACCTGATCATGTTACAGTACCGCTGTCTCTCGGATCCGTAGCACAATGGCGAAAGACCCATCAGCGGAAACTGTTTGGCGGAAAGCTTCGTAGCCATGGTCGACCACGTCGTGGCAATGGCGCGGAGAAGATCAAGAAACATCGAGAGGACGTCTACACGCTACCAATATGGTTAGCGAATCTGCATCCCTTACTAACATTGCAAAGTCAGAGCATATATCATATTCCCTACCTTAAACTCCAACTGTCCGACCCTGATCAATCCACTCATTTATTTACTTACATCCAAGTCTTCTCCCCGTTCCACTTCTCATCAGAGTCTCCAGTCTTCTCCCCCGTCCACTTCTCATCAAACCACCGTTCCCACCACTCCCTCTCCATCCGTCGATACCACACCCGCCCCCTCCAACTACTCTCCCAACCCGGTTTCAGCAACCTCCCCTCCCTACTCCACTCCTCCTGTGCCGCTTTCCAAACTCCATCAGCAGTCCATTCCTTATCCGTGTCCGTCCAGCCCTCTTGTACCCATACTTGACACAGGCTGTCGACGTGTGCATCCGCACCTGCGTGGCGTAGGATGGTGTGGAGACTAAGTGTGCTGTGGACGGCCCTCGCTTTCTCGAGCGACGGCTGGTCCGACGTGACGATCTTCTTGGCGAGGTTGAGGAAGATGCCGAGCGCGCGATAGGTGGCTGCTGGGCTGGGGACAACAATGTTTATGTTTACCTTGTCGCTAGTTGTGTCTGCGGCTGTGTCTGTGGTTGTTGTTTTGAGGGTCTTGAGAAGCTTGTGCATGCGGGAAGAGTCCTGCCGGGTGAATGAGCGAGGGTGTCGTTTTAGATTAGTGAAGGTTTTCAGGTCGATTTTCGTTTTGGTGAAGTGAGAGACGTTGGAGTACAGAGTGCTGCTGCCGCTGCCAGAAGGACTTGGCCTTGGCTTTTGGGACTCGGGCGAGTCGGTGGTCGGGTCCCAGGTTGGTCTGAGTTTGGACTTGAATTGTGGTATTGCGTACTCTTTCTGCCAGTTGTCTTGTGCTGCAGGGTCTGGCTGGGGCGCCGGTGTGGGTCCCGGTTTATGTGACGATTTGGGCGTCGATCTGGGGCTGGATTCTCCGCGATGTTTCGTGTCGCTTGTTGCAGAGGTGGGTTTCGGGGGCTGAACGTTGTAAAGATGACTACCCATGGTTAGCTCATACGCTGCGTTGATGTCTTTCATCTTCGTCAGTGCTTCATCAGATGGACCTGCCTTATCTGGATGGTAGAGGAGAGCCAGCTTGCGATAAGCACTCTTTACTTCAGATTGTGTTGCTGTGCGTGGGAGCCCGAGGGTTGCGAACGCTTGCTCTGGTGCGAGTTGTGATGATCGTGGCATGTTGGTGGTCCGTAACTACGAGAAAACGGGTAGCTGTCACCCATGGGCTCAATGAGTGGGTATATAGGGACAGCCTCATTCCCTTGGACTCGATCTTTGTTGAATATCATAATGCAGCTTGACAATGAAGCTTTGGACTTTCTCATTGATAGGCGTTGTTCTCATGGACAAGGAACATGCTCTTGACAAGCAAGCATTGTCAGAAGACAATGCCGCTCGTGGCCAGTAAGGATGCGGTCGTGACTCGTGCCTGCCGCTGGACAGGTATCAGTCTCATCGTAGTTTCTCGCCGGGTGTGGTGTGAGAGGCAATACGCTCCTCGAGAATGTAGAGTACCCGGACATGTATGCGGTAGAGGACAGTGAGTCTGCAAAAGATGACGAAGCCCTCGTCGCAGCACATGATTGAGAAGCAGAACCCCTGTATCGAGACTTCTGGGTCAAGTATGCATTAATGCCTGTGATCCATCCTGGAACCCTGTACAAGCTTTGAACTATGTATCTGTACCGTGCTGTTCCTCAGCATGCATGCCAAGTTCTATGATATAAGCACAAGAAACGCCAAACCCGTACCTCTAGTCCTACAGGCTCCCATGATGAACAAATGCCACTCATGCTTGCTTGTAATCGCCACACACCGACCACATCATCCCTAATTCTTTTGCACTCACTCAGGAGAATCAACCGCAGTCTCCTCACTGCTGCGCATCTCCTCGCTCTTTTCGGGCGATCGAGATTGTCGATTTCTGAATCTGAAAGACCTCTGACTGGGTGTATCGTACGCTGCCCTGATCAAATCTCCGAAATTGTTGTCCGGGATACGCAAATCCTATTTGGCATCCATTGGTTTCCTTCCGACCATCAGGTACATAGGTGTGAATAGCTTTTCCTTACCGCCTGCAACCAGGCAGTCAGCGGCCTTGGCCAGACTGTCTGCTGTCTTCTGTGTTCCCTTTGGCATCAAATTGAGGAATTCACCGGCGCCGATGAACTTGTGAACGGCACCACGTCCCCACCACGTCATTCTTCCGACAGTGAACAAATCACCTAGACTGCGCACGTGCCTGAGCTCGCCAGCTAGAGGGTAGTACCACGGAATGGCATCTGGTCTGTCGGCCATGTCTTCGTGATGTAGCAGCTCAAAACCTGCACCTTTGATAGCGGCGAGACCTTCTGAGACCTTGACCATGTTAGAAATACCATCTCCCTGTTCGATACCCAGCCGAATCTCTCTGTGGCGTGGGTTGTCATTGTCGTAGTTGTCGGTCATCAACCACTCGTACACACCGAAGACACCACCTGGCTTAAGCGCCTTGTAGATCTCTTCGTAAACGCCCTGTAACCGAGGAGCATGCACTGTAGCCTCAATAGCATAGACAGCATCAAATGTGCCAGCAAATTCCTCTGGCATCTGCATGAAATCGCCCTTGACACCCAAGAACTTTGAGCCCATTCCGACCTTGGCGGCGTACCGGGCAGCTCTTTGTAGTTGGTAATCGTTGTTGTTGAATCCGACAATGTTGCAGCCGGTGAACTTGATCATTTCTCGAGCGGGACCACCGACACCACAGCCAACATCCAGTACTCTTGCGTTCTCTCTTATGCCCATTTGCAGAGCGAGGTAGTGTTCGTGTCGTGCAATGGCCTGGTAGAAACCTTCACCAGCGGCAAAGCGGCAGAAATGGAAGGATGTGCCCCAGCCATACTCGTAGAGGTCGGTAGCGAGGTTGTAGTAACTGGCCCTCGTTAGCATGCATTGAAGAGCTAGACATGTGCTTGAACGTACTGTCTTGTCAGGGTAGCATATTCGTCTCTTCTCGCTTTCCTGACCTCTTCTGTTTCTGTGGCAGCGAGTTTGTCGTCCCAGTGCTTGAAGTACTCGTCTACAGCGGCTTTCTGGGCAGCAGCATCCTTGTTGCGCATGGCGAACATGCCACCTCGAGCTTCTGCAGATTTGCCATGCAGCGACTTGTTGAAGGCTGCATCTCGCTCCTTGTCCTCTTTCTCGAGGATGTGCATTGGAGTGGTGTCAAGTGCAGTGGGAGCCATGTTGAATGTTGGCAGACGATATACAGAATCCAAACGACTATGGTATACAGGCAACACTGAGGTATGAAAATGAACTCAACAGTGATCGCAGAACAGAAACAGACAACTACTCGTAATTTCCTTGTAGACCGCCCCGGAACCAACGCTTTCCATGTGGTGTTTTGTGCAGGTGCAGGTTCGTCCCCAAAATTTTGATGGGTCCTTCGGGCTTGCCCCTGGCTCGCTAGTTTGCCCTGCAGATCCGAGATCATGCATTTGCATGTGCCCATCTCGGGATGGCTCCTTCCGTGAGATGCGGATGTGACAGCCTGAGGCATAAAGATTCTTGCTTACCTAAAGTTCTCAAATCTCAAAGATGAAGCGGGCGATCAGATTCTGCGTCATTTTGACTTACGCTACTTCGTTGACTGCACCACCACGACTCTTAAGATGCCCGCTCCACAGATCAAACAAGACCTGAATAGGTCAGGATGGGAGACTACAGACTTCCCGTCCAGCTGCGAAAGCTGCCTGCCCGATAATCCCTACGTGCAGATGCTGAAGGAAGAATATGGCGCCGAATGCAAAATCTGTACGCGACCATTTACAGTCTTCAGATGGAAGGCCGATCGAACTGCTAGGACGAAAAGAACAAACATATGCCTTACATGCGCACGGCTGAAAAATTGCTGTCAATGCTGTATGCTAGATTTGTCCTTCGGTCTACCGCTAAGCGTGAGAGATGCCGCTTTGAAAATGGTTGCGCCTGGCCCAAATAGCGAGATCAATCGAGAGTACTACGCCCAAGAACACGAGAAGGAGATCGAAGAGGGCAGAGGAGCTATAGAAGGATACGAGAAGACAGATGAAAAGGCACGAGATCTTCTTCGAAGGCTAGCTAACAGCCAACCATACTACAAGCGGCAGAGACAACTCGAATCAAATGAAGAAGAGAAACAGCCTGAGCAGAAACAGATTGGCTATGGACCAGGCCCAGTGCGCACATCAGAGGCTAAGAAGGCTGCCATGACAGGCACCCAGCCACGCAAACCACGACCCATTGCAGGAGCAAGACCACCACAACCCGAGGACTGGCTTCCACCTCGAGATCCCAACATTGTCTCGCTCTTCGTCACTGGAGTTGAAGATGACCTTCCCGAACACGCCATCCGAACCTTTTTCACGAACTTTGGTCAACTTCGGTCGCTTGTCTGCTCGCATCGATCACATTGCGCATTCGTCAACTATGGCACGAGAGAAGCCGCTGAGAAAGCTGCCGCTGAATGTCAAGGCAAAGCCATCATTCAGGGCTGCCCGCTTCGCGTCCGATGGGGCAAGCCGAAACCGTTGGATCAGACAGACCGTGAGCAGAGGTTGGAATGGGCCAAGGAAGGTCGACAGACAGCTGCTGGTGCGGCACAACCTAGCCAGCGAGCCGTCGCTGGTGGTGGAAGAGGAGGCATGATTGAGGCTGCTCCTGAAGAGGAGAGCAATAGTTATGTTGTCGCTGCGCCGCCCGGTGCTGATCAGCCAAACTATGCTAGTCTGGCAGGTGACTGAGTGTGACGGCCTTTTGTTTTCTTTAGCATGGCGTATGGCGGTTGGCATCAGGTCTGGTCGGGCAAGCTTCCGTCACTGAATGGATAATTCTGATAGCTTCGAACAACATTATTTCAGCTGCAACCTCCACCAAACCCAACCTTCACTTTCCCACCCGGCGCTCTGGGGTTCTTGACCGTATCGTTCTCGCCTCTTTCCGTGTGCTCATGTATGTTCAGTCGGTATGTATCCGCTTGCGCGCCCGTTTGCTGTCCTTGAACGATGTTCTTGGTCAAGACCTCAACAACACCTTCGGCATGTTCAATTGCGCCAATCGCCTCCTTGGAAGCTGGGTCTAACGACCTTCCTTTCTCGAATCCTCCCCTTGCCTGGCTACGAGCGGAATGTATCAATGGCAAATCGCCTGCACATAGTTAGCCTTGCAGGAGGATGAGGTTGAAACTCACTCACCTTGAAATGCGATCCTTGTAGCTCGCAGGAGATGTCTGTATGCTGCGAGGGCCATGGTCTCGATGTCGGACAAGAACGATGTTTAGTGGACTAGAGAGAGGTATATGTGTTTTGAGTATGTACATCAATGCCTCCAGTAAGTTCTCGCTTGATGCGCAAAGATGGCTGCCAGCAACGTCGCAGACATCCACTTCTGGTTAGGCTGAACGGCTTCACCTCGGACCAGATCGAGGCACATGATTCGTGCCTCAGGCCAGAGCGCTAAATAATTTTTGAGAAATGCAACTTATCTCACAGCCAACTCGACTTCATACCCTTCGAATTCCCTTTCCGCAGCCCATATCAGCCAATTCGTCCACCATGGCTACAACAGAAACAATCCCCGCCCCAACGGGTTTCAAGCCCACCGACGACTCCAACCCCAACTTCCGCTCCCTCTCCTCCATCACCCCCGGCCTCAACCGCACCATCGAACCAGTCGGTCCAGCCTTCATGGCCTTCGCCCGCCGCAAGCGTCTAGGCCGCACCTTCTCCGAAGACGACCGCATCCAAGCTCAACATAAAGTCAAGAAAGTCGAGGATGAAGACGACGGTGAGATCAGCGAAGAAGAAGACCCCATGATGCTGGCCCGCGATGCCAAAGATTGGCGAGGCCAGGACCATTACGCCGTGCTTGGTCTCAGTAAATACCGATGGAGGGCCACGGATGATCAGATCAAGAAGGCGCACAGGAAGAAGGTGCTGAAGCATCACCCGGATAAGAAGGCTGCGGCGGGTGAGAGCGAGGCCGACAGTTTCTTCAAGTGTATTCAGAGGGCGAATGAGATACTCACCGATCCTGTACGCCGAAGACAGTTTGACAGTGTGGATGAGAAGGCGGATCGGGAGCCGCCGACCAAGAAGGAGATTACGAAGCCGAGTGCGTTCTATAAGAAGTGGGGCGCTGTGTTTGCTAGCGAGGGTCGGTTTAGCAACAAGCAGCCTGTCCCCAGTCTTGGTAACGACAATAGCACTAAGGAGGAGGTGGAGGAGTTCTACGACTTCTTCTACAACTTTGACAGCTGGAGGTCGTTCGAGTACCTTGATGAGGATGTCCCGGATGATAATGCAGATCGGGACCACAAGCGACACATTGAGAGGAAGAACAACAATGCTCGCAGGAAGCGAAAGTCAGAGGATATTGCTCGTCTTCGAAAGTTGGTCGATGACTGTCTTGCCATGGATGAGCGCATTGCTCGATTCAGAAAGGCTGAAAAAGCCAGCAAGAACAAGAAGAGAGATGAGGCAGAGGCACTAGCGAAGAAGCAGGCCGAGGAGAAGAAGGCACAGAAAGAGGCCGAAGAAAAGAAGAAGGCTGAGGACGAGGCAAAAGCCAAGGTTGATAAGGAGCAGGGTAAGAAAGCTAAGGAGGCAGCCAAGAACGCAGCAAAGAAGAACAAGCGGACTGTCCGCGGTTCAGTCAAGGACGTCAACTACTTTGCTAGTGGTGAGCCTGGGCCAAAGGACATCGACAACTGTCTTAACGATGTCGACGCCATCATTGCTGGTGTCGATGCTGATGAGCTAGCTGATTTGGTGAGCAAGTTGAGTGTTGCTGGTAAGGATGGCCAGAAGGTGAAGGAGGTCTTCACAGTCAAGGCTGCTGAGATGGCGGGAACTGGCAAGGTGAAGGAGAGTGAGCTGAAGTTCTTCAAGTGATAGCTTGCTGGGAATAGAGAGCTCATTCAAAGCACACATGAGAATTTGTAGATTTGGGGTGCTACAAGGCAAGAGAGGTAAAAAGCATAGCGAGGATCAAGGATAGATGGATAGTGTTATTGGTAGGATTACATGGTTCGATGTTCTCAGGTGTTTTTCTGTCTGAGGTCGTCGCTTCACTTACCTCATTCGTGAATCGGATTGCTACTCCAAAGCTCTCTGCTTCTTGTGATGCGCCTTTCATCTTTCGTCTGACTGGTTGACTGGTTACCCATAGCTTGCATAGATGGACATATCATCCCTGTTGTCGCAGGATGCATCCCGGCATCTTTTCAGCAGTGATGCCGCACGCAACGCATGGTAACATGATTCTGGAATAGATGCGACGAGCTACAAGAAGAATTCAAAGCAGGCATCGCTGTATGCCAAGTCACTGACGTCTCACGGTGATGACCATACATCGTATCAGAACGTGATAAGATGGTAAAAGCACAAAATGTGTAGAGCAAGTCGCCGGCCACTATAAGTACGAGTCCTTCAAGCGAGGACAGCTTGTCACACGCGATGCTATACAAGCGGGGACCCTCTGATGCGCCTGCCATGGTCAAGGATAGGTTCACAGAACACTTACCTACCGTGCTACAACTTGGACAAAAAGCAACTCGAGGTCTTCAGGTCTTCCCGATGTCCAGGCTTCCAGCCATACCACAACCATGAATCAACCAGCCACGTTTGTGCTATTCGTGCTTTCATTACTAACCTACCTCCTCAGTCTGTTCGTGTACCGGCTCTGGCTTTCGCCTGTCGCACATGTACCTGGGCCAGTATTGGCTAAGACAACCTACTGGTAAGTGAACGCTGTATGTTTAGCATAGATCCGCCAACTGTATTCCGGCATGACAAGATTCCAAGCTCAGTGAGGCTCACTGAACACAAAGGTACGAATTCTACTGGGATGTGGTCCAGACAGGACGATACACGTTCCACATCGAAGAGCTTCACAAGCAGTATGGACCGATCATACGCCTCAATCCTCATGAAGTCCATATCAACGATCCAGACTTCTACGATGAGGTCTATGTCGGAGCAGCATCTGGCAAGAAGCGAAACAAATGGGCATGGCTGGTAGATTCATTCGGCATTCCTGATAGCACATTTTCGACCGTGGATCACGATGTCCACCGCATACGAAGAGCAGCTCTCAATCCGTTTTTCTCAAAGGCCAAGGTCCGTGCTCTGCAAGAATGAATCGAGGACGTTTTTGGCAGACTTCTGCGGCGTGTCGAGGAGTTCAAGACAACTGGTGAGCCTATGCTCTTGGGTCTGGCCTTCACTGCTGTCAGTAATGGTATGTCTCACTCGACTCGACTCGAATTGCGCCTCAGCCTCTGAAATACCCACTAACATGTGCAACAGATATCGCGAGCTCTTACGCCTTTGACAAGAAGGACTTCCGTGTCGATGCCTCCGATTTTGCTCCTGATTTCCATCGTGCTTCAGGGAAAGTTGCGAAGCAGAGCCATTTGATGAAACAGTTCCCGTGGATCTTGAAACTCAGTCAGAAAATGCCAGACCGCTGGATCACGTCTATGGATCCAGATCTAGGTGCATACATTGGCCTACAGAGGGTAAGCAAGAGTTTCACTCTTCCAATCGTACCGTTCCTGACGCTACCATGGCCTTGACATCCTCGCGTGCATTAGCTAACCATAAATGCACGACAGGATCTGCAGCGCCAAACAAAAGAGATCGAAACCACTTACAACTCTCGAGACTACAAACCTCGCGAAAGCACTTCTATCTTCCATGAAATCCTCGCTTCAAGCTACCTCCCTGAATCCGAAAGACGTCACTCCCGCCTCTGGCAAGATGGCCAAACAATTCTCATAGCCGGCACAATAACCACAGCCTCAACCTTCTCAAACCTACTCTTCTTCCTCCTCACCCAGTCTGAAACACTTAGACACGTCCGCGACGAGCTCTCTTCTGCCATTCCAGACGAAATCGCGCCGCTCAATCTGACCACACTCGAGAACCTACCTTTCCTCACCGCATGTCTTATGGAAGCCCTCCGCTACAGCAACGGCGTCTGCACCCGCCTCCAACGCATCGACCCAGACAAGCCAATCATATTCCACGCGCGCAAGGACAGCAAGTATGCACCCACCGCATGAGATGCAAGCTACATCCTCCCACCTGATACACCAATCAGCATGACCACCATGTTGATCCACCGGAACCCCCTCATTTACAAGGAGCCGATGACATTCAATCCCGTGCACTGGCTTACTACCGACGCAGCCGGTAAACCGATCCTGCATCACAAACTAGACAGGTACTTCCTTCCATTCACGAAAGGAACACGCGCCTGCCTGGGCATTAATCTGGCGTGGGCGGAACTATATCTGCTCACGGCGATGATGTTTAGGCCGGGCGGGTATGGGAGTAAGATTGATCAGCGGGAGGGTGACAAGGGCTATCTAGGACTGTTTGAGACCACTTACGAGAAGGACATTGAGATTGTGGGGGATGGAACGACGCCGATTGTGCGGGAGCCGAAGGTCGGTGTTAGGGTTCTGGTCAAGGAGTGCGAGTAAGGAGTGTCAGAAGTCGACACTCACGGGCGTGTATGCTTCTTCAGTTGGCATTCTGCTTTGTAGATCGACCCAACTGGCAGAGCTTGAAGACTAGGTACCGATCCTGTACGCGCCAACATACACTCTGTCGTCAGCATCTGGAGGGGCTAATGCTTGTTCTTCTGACCATCCATGTCATCTGTCATGGTGATGGCAGGACAACTTACACGCCAGGTATCGGCCTGACCAGCTCTGTGCCTAAGATCACCACGAACCTCCTCCGCCATTGTTCATTATACTTCTGGTGCGCGAAGATGCAACGATCCAGCCCATCTCACAATGTTTTGCTGCATTTAGGCGCCGCCCCTATGTTTGGAGCTAACGACAACAGGTCTCGGATGGCAACATAGTGGAAATACTATTCCATCGAGAATTACTTTGCGAGCGAAGGTGTCTCAAGCGAATCATGAAGTGTACTGCCGAGACAGCAGACAACAGGGTGTCGATTCTAGTCTCGCGAATTCGCAGCGTCCAGCACTATATACACCTCTTATTCCTCATGCTGCATGGGATTTACTGCATCACTAACCCAGGAAAAATCCTTGCAACGTCTTGCTGCAACTTCAAATTCACAACATCGTCTCATAATGGAACGCCAGTCAGGAGCTCGGAACTTTTGGTCACAACGACGTTTCTGGCGACCCGCCAACCCTCGGTCTGAAGACTCAGTTTCTGTATCCGCGTCAAGTACAGTCAGCTCCGTATTCAACAGCGGAAGCACCCCAGCGTCCTCAATCACATCGAATGCATCAGCCGCGTCCGAAGAAAGCCGCTCGTCCTCGATCGCAGCAGTCCGGCATCGTGTAAGCAGGATCATCGAATGGGCCGCACGGGGAGGCGGACCCAGGTCTATTTCGACACAAACTCAACGACAGCCACGGTCCCGGTCCAATCGCAGAGGAAGATCACGAGACGAGAGACTCGGACCAGTAATGTGCTGCATCGACTTTCTGCGGCCTAATGAAACAGGTTTCGGGCTAACCATGAAGTGCCAACATCTCATCGGTTACACGTTCACAGATCACAAACATCTGTATGAGGCTTTGCAACCCGAACCAGTCAATATGAGGCTTGCGAAGATCGGCGACGCCCTTCAAGAATTGCTCCTTTGCGAAGTGGCTTACGTCGGCACGACTTTGACGGATTGTGATATAGAATCCATCCTGTCCTGCATTCACGAGAGCTAACCCGTGCAACAGATAACATAGAATGGAGACTCAAACAAGTAGTGGCCACGAACGAGCACCAAGCTAACATGGCACATACTCACGGTCTGCATGAATGCCTTCTCAAACGTAGGACCGAGGGTGACGGAAGCGAGGTCTTCTCCGTACATCAGAAGTGGCTGGCGGACCTTATGGAAGCCATAATAGGAGCCATCTATCTCGACAGTGGGTACAACTGGAGGCAAGAGTGCTTGAGATTCATGAAGCGTTTCGACCTTGATGTCGCAGCTGCTGGGAGATACGATGAGGGCCGTTACGCACGGAAGCATCGCGATACACTGCGAGAACTACGAGAGAATGAAGCACTGCTGTGGGAACGTGGTCTGTTGGTTTGATGAGGCATTGAGAGTTATATAGGCTTGCCTGCTGGCAGCAGGTCCAAAGAGATGCCGAAACGCGATCAAAGTACGGAACGCTTTATTGAATTGGCTGTTGTGCTTCAAGGTGAAGCTTCGGCATCACGCTTTGCTTGAAATGTTATAGCGAGAGAAATGAAGGACATGACCATCTTAACCTCAGCTGATACCTGTTGTGAAGACCGTAAGCATGTGAGCTCTCGCAAGGAGGCAGACTTGTGTGCAAATGCCTGATGGTCATGCGTGTTACTTCACCGTTCGCTGAATCAATCTTCCGGTGAACTGCTCCTGGTATCTCTCTGCAGCCCATCTGGCCTACAGTCTCTTTGTAAACCACGTCGAGGACGTGGTGTTATGTACCGAATCACGAAAGGGTGGCTCGATGAAGACGGATAAAAACGCCGCGGCCCCTGATTTTATATCGAGGACAACCAGGACAACCTCAGAATGCCACCACGAAGCTATCGCAGCGGTTTGAATAACCTGCTGGTGTATTCCTCAAGACATAGGCTTATGCACTGGTAGATCTTTAGTCTTGCTCAACGAGACAATGTAGTTCAACAAATAAGCCTCAATTTTGTGCACGATCTGGCTCAAAGACAGTATTCTCGGTGTTCTTTTGCACGACAAGCGGGCATCTCCGGGCACTGCACATCGACGCCAAGGCTGTGGTCGCTCTCTCCTAATCTGAGAATTCAGGCCAGGCTTTGACTGTATGTACGTGCATCACAGAACAGACCATTGCGATGGCTGCTGTGACATCAAACAACACTACACGCGTTCTACCTACATCGAGCGTAAAGGATCAAGACGATTGCGCTGAGCTTTTGTCTGTTCCTAAGAGGCTCTCGGGACCTGTACAGCATCTAGCTCACTGATACAATGTAGCTGGCAATGGACACGACGACGACAATCCAATGGTCACGACTGGAGCAGCTAATACCGTAGCTTTGGCGGCACCTGCCAAACTCTAGTCGTCCATGGTGTATCGAACTAGATACCATCTGCGTCTTACTCAGAAAACCAATCTACGTGTCTTGAATGGCTGGCAAGGCTGTGAGATATTCACACTGGTGAACCACAGCCAAGAGATACGACGACCGTGCCTCAAAGTAGTGGTGGTCAAACTGATTGGGCCAGTTCACAACCCGTTCCCTGTACGGACGTTTCTGCGGCTCTGCTCATACTAACAGACAATAGGTCTCGGGTAACAGCATGTGTGAGAGTGATCTATCCCGAATCGAGCGTCGAGACATATTCAGGGTTACTGACTAGACCTCAAACATGTCGCTGGTGGCGGGAATATGTCGAAGAACTACGAGGTTGGAATCTTAGACTGAATGTACGATGGCAATGATATATACAATGTCCACGCTTAGCGACGTTTACAGACAAGAAATTGGGACAACATCAACTACGAACATGCCTTTCAGATCACAACGTCCTGGCGTAAGAGCAGCCATCAACATAAACACCAGACGAGCTAGCTTGCTTCAGCATGATCACATCATCGTCGGCTACACGGACAGGAACGCCAGATGCAGACGCGCCAAGAAGGTATTCCATGCCTTGGGGACTCTCGAGGATGCTCCAGCATCGGTAATTCAAGCAGTCCGTGCCTTATACACAAGATACAGCTTAGAGCAGCGTCGAGATTGTTCGCAAGCTTCCACAACCTCCTCGATTAAGAAGGCAGAAGATCGTACAGCAAACTACCTCAAAGGGGAACATGAGATTACTGTTGTCACTACGGACGAAGCAGAGGATGCAATGGTCGCCGAGGCACTCTTGTACATTCCACACACCTTCACAAATATGCAGCTGCTGCGCTATGCTCTGAATGCTGGCGACGACTGGAAGGAATCCATGCGTTTAGCAAGACTGGGTGACCTTGTTCAAAACCTGCTGCTCTCCGAGATAATCTTCGAAGGAACGAATCTATGCTCAGGTATGCCTACCCATCGCCTGACGCGTCAAACAACGCAGCTAATCACATGTACAGGCTTCATCGAAGACCAACTCAAGCAAGTCATCGGCACAAACGATTGGCAAGCCAAGCGAATGCTGGAGAGCAAGCTGTGGGAGTGCGCGTTCCAGCGTCGGCGATTTTGTTCTGGCAAGAAGGTCACGGTGAAGAATAAGGGACCTGCTGATATTCTCGAAGCTGTCCTTGGTGCTGTTTACCTCGATACTCGTGGCGGAAGTCATTGGGGGTCAGAGTGCTTGAAGATGATGGTACACTTCGGACTCGGTACTACTGCTGCCCTCGAAGCATTTGAAGAGCTCGACTCGTACGGGCTAATGCGCCAGTCCAGTCTAGCAAAGGCAGGAGGCAGGAGGCACTACAGGAACAAGTATAGAGTAATGACCGCCCAACTGCAACAGGCGGAAGAGCGGCTCCGCCTGATAGGCTTGGCCATCTGAATACGGCGATGATGCTGTGAGGGCTTCCGTTGCGGGCAACGAGCTAGAGTAGGAGTGGAGGATTGTGTAGATTTTGTAGCAGATGTTTGCCCTTCCAGACCCCCATGCATGAATGATTGATGCGAAACCTTAAATTAGTACGTCTTACTCGCAATTTCTTCATTGCCCTAAAGACCAGCTTTGGCTAAAGTGAGCTGTCCACACGGATTGAATAATTGGGCCAGAATGCAAGAAGTCGTCCAATAGTTCACGAAGCCCTGCAAACGAATGGGTTTGGCCGTTATGCCAGCCCTTGTGCTAGAAGACTTCGAATACAAGCAGTCGATCACTGGCGTTTGTGACAAGGGATGTGATGCGGTCCAGCTTGGACTAGGGGTGTCGTTCAGTGGTTGTGCTCTATGCTCGCGAGTAACGAGCGTCGATGCTCGCAGTAGTCAGAACGTGGCGTATTGAGACGAGACGACTGAGTGTAATGTCTCAGATAAGCTAACGAGTCTCTTGATTGTGCTCGAACAGGTCTTCGGGCTTCTGAAACAGGACCTCGAACAAGTCGTCGCTCTGTGTACACAAAATGAATGCCGTCAGAGGAACATGTCTCGGAACTTCAAGACACGGCCTACTTGTCTCTCGCATGTGACAAAGGCCCGAGATGAGATGGTGTAGACATTGTGCGTCCAGAAGAACTGGTTTCGTCAAGTGAGCTTTTGCCGTGAGCATATAGATGTGATGAATACCTGGGATAACGTATTCTCTCCATAGCAGCACAAACAGCAACAGAAACATCGGTCCAGCGAATCAACCCAGAAAGCAACCTCCCACACAATAGTCCATACTTACAGCAACACAAAAGCACGTAGGTTCGACATGTCCTTCGGTCTGCCTACCCCACCCTCCACACCACCGCTCCCAGCATCTCCGACACCTAGCGGCACCATCTCGATATCGCAAACGTTCCTCGCAGGCGACGATGAGACTCTTACCCACCTCCTTGGCTCCACTGCCAATGCGCGGCATAGCGGCACCACCATCCGATCTCACCTGTTAAGTCGTGCATGGCTACGAACGTCGAAGTACAAGTTCCGCAACACTGTATATGCATTGGTGTGCAAAGTGCAGGACAAACTGAAGAAGCGCCATTGGCACCTCGATCATGAGCCTGAACCATTGCCCAAAGCAGAGTACACGTCGACTCGTGACGAGACAGAGGCCGAGAATCGTGTAGCTCAGTGCACAAGCTTCTTGGACATTCCATGTGTCACCAAAGAGCACGGTCGAGACGCCCTAACCGAAATGAAAAGAACAAACGACTGGCCGTCATTGGGGATCTCGTGCTTTACCTAGTTTTGGCCGAACAGTGGTTTCGCTCGACCTCGGAGTCTCCAGGTAAATCGAACCTCTTCTTCTCGTGGTAGATGTGCTAATAAAGTGGAATAGATTTCTGGCACAATGAGATCCGCGCGAAGATCACGAACGGCATCTTTCAGGCTAAGAGAGCCATCGCGAATGACATACAAAAGTATGTTATGAAGGATGTGCATAGTCATCCCCGAAGGGGACAACCTAAACCTGAAAACTTGCCTTATCAACATATGGCGGATACAGTTGAAGCACTTCTGGGCGCCGTGTATCTCGATGCCGGCGGTGACTGGAAGGCTCAATGCCTCAAGGTGATGACAAAGCTTGGTCTCAACATCGATGGTCCTGGTACGTCCGAAGAGGCGAAACGAGCGCTCGACATGGATGTGCTAGACGGATACGGCCGTGGCGTCAAGAGTCCGAAGAGTGACTGAGAGAATTGACAGCCGTCACAAGGAGATTGAAGTGGTTCAAAGAGGTCTTCTGCTGGCAGGAACCATTGTGTCTTGGACCATTGAGAGCGCACAGAAGTTGTGCCTCGATCAACAGCTGGCCTGAAATAGCGAGGAATTGCGTCGAATGTATCGAGCTGGAGGAGCAGACAGAACTACCACGCTATCCATCACTGATACCGTGAACGATGACAATAGGACTGCCGATAGGAGTGAGGCCGTACAGGTGCAGGACAGGACTAGAGCTGTCCAATACTGCGAATGACAGACGGGCTGGGCCTGGCATTGACGCAGAGCTTCTGCGGAGGTATTGGGACAATAACATGATTGAGCTGCGGCAGCAGCTGCCAGCTGCAGGAGAACGAGGCTGTCCTTACCGAGTAAGAGCTGTTGGCAGACAGCAGTTAGGGTTGTTTTCGAGATTAGTACTTAGTCGCCCGGATGACTGCTGCGCAGTGGACTTGTGAGAACTCAAGATACTCTGCCTAGCCTAGCTCTGCAAAGAATATAAGTCCTCAAGGATCTCGGTGATCTCGTGCATCAGCGGGGAGAAGTTTCTCACTGGCTTTTCGCGCAAACCATGCCATTGAGCATTAGCAGAAAGTGTGCACCGTAACTCATGTCATGTGCATCTAAACATCCAACTCATCTAACTGCTCTGCTGACCTCTTCCGCCCTCTACTCAAAGCATCCGCGACCCGCTCTTCACTCCTTTGCGGCTCCAGGCCAGCGGAAATGCTTGAATTGCTGATCGAAGGAGTGTCTTCAGTGAGTCTGTGTGCTGTGCATTCCGCGACTAAATCGTGGTCGTGGAACATGCACCTGGGTGCCTGCCTGGGATCCCCATATCTGCTAATCGAGAATTGGCGGAGGCTCTCCATGCATACAATGGCAATACGTGGCTCTGTGACCATTGCTCCCCTGCCAAGTATACTGAGTGGCCAGCTGCTGGGGCTAGTGCAGTAGCTCCATGCAAACGTCTTCGAGTACAGCTGGAAGAGTGGATCATCGACATGAAGATGCTTCCAAAGGCCAAGCATGCCGTCTGGTGTTGGTATGATGTTCTTTGTCTTCGCCAGCTCTTGTATTTCATCGACGATATCGTTCTTCAATCTTGGCATTGTAAGTTCGTTTGCTAATTGATAGACTGGCTCCACAGCAGCGAAGGGTTTGGAGTCACTTCGTATAGACCGGAAGGTATCAGGATGCCTGTATAGCCGGCCGAATATGATTTTGAAAGCAGCAGGGTCGGCGTGGGAGAGTTTGACTCGATTCTGTCTCGATGCTTTCCAGTGGGAATTAATATCGAAGCAACGGCTGAAGTACAACGACTGAGATGTGATCATGTTCTTGTGCAAGTGGAAGCGTCTAGAATTATCTCCTTTACCGACAACGACCTCGATGATTTCAGACTCAGCGAATCTGAGTTCCTGTTAGATCTTTCGTGCCCTCTGGTACTATAATGGGAACTTACTCATCGAGGTTTGATACTTTCAGTAACTCTGGCTGCTGTCGGTCCATCTTGACCTGAGGTCTTCGCAACCAATGTACGGCGAAGTAACCCGAATTGAGTGCAGTCAAAGCCTGAAACATATAGGTAGCCTTGAGGAAGGTGCAGCGATACTTTCGACTTTCAGAGGCAGGTGCAAACCGTCTCAACAACTGCTGAGAGGGAAGGCGATACTTCCTGGCATCCTCGAGGCCGACGCTCTAGGCTGAAATCTTGATTCCTCGGATATTGATCATTTCCTTCACAGTCAGATTATCCCTCTACTGAACAAGTCATCTTTGTCTTCCTGCCCTGAAGGATACCTTGGGTCATCCTGAGCACTCGGCGGCAGATCACCATAACCATAAGGATCGTAGAACTCATCAAGTGGCATCGAAGCAACGCCAGGCTTCAGGTAAAGCAGCAGCCGATATGCACTATTACCATTCAAATAGTACCGATGCAGCTTCTTGCTCCTCAAAAACCCTAGACTTTCGTACAGCTTCATGGCAGCCACGTTCGTC
The DNA here is from genome assembly GCF_036327395.1 of Knufia obscura. NCBI lineage: Eukaryota > Fungi > Ascomycota > Eurotiomycetes > Chaetothyriales > Trichomeriaceae > Knufia > Knufia obscura. The sequence continues at coordinate 1,452,067 of NW_027042691.1, forward strand.
TCTTCTGTCTCCAATGCAATCTCATCCGCATCTTTCACAATCATAAGATCAATGGCTTTGCTGACCAGTGTCTTTGCCAGTCCCTTTCCTCTGTATGCGTCTTTCGTGGCAAGCATAGCTATGTAGCCGCGCAGTGGTCCTCCACGATGCTTCTCGAGCTTGCATATCACAACTGCCACAAGATCCTTGTCTTCGGTGGTTGTATCGACCGCGAAGAAGCAGAGCTCTGGCCATTGGTAAAGGAAGTACCGATAGACGTAGATACTGTATGGTTCTGACAGATCCTTTGCGATTAATGCGCGCATCTGCGGCAGATACTTCGGCTCAAGAGAAATGCCATACTGAACATATTCGATATTCGGTGGGTTGGTTTGGATCAGCTTGCCAACCTCAGACGGAGACAAGGCTGTAGTAGATAGAGACTGCAGTGGCTCTGGGTCATCATTGCTCATCTCGGGCTTGAGAGGACGAGCATAGGTGCATAGACGACGAGCATCCTCTGTGGAAAGCACGAAGTCTCGAGGCAGGAAGCACGTGCAATAAGGAAGCTGGAGCAACACAAACGATTGATCCCCATGCAAACCACGTTCTGTGCCTGAAAATCCCGGCCCGGGCAGTCACACAAAATGGTCCCGGCATCTTTAGGCATGACGACATGCAACATGTGAAAAGTCTCGCGCGTTGAGCCTCTCTATGCGTAAGGAAATACTGTATCTGTGAAGCAATGCACGAGTACTGCACCCCTGCTTTCGAAGAATAATGCTGGACCTCACTCACGGTAGGCAATGCTCATGAACTGTCGTCGTGATGTCTGAGCTCCGCCGGCGCATGGGGCGCATATTTAGCGACAGCCCCTCTACAAGTCGCGATACCACTCCCGATCCGGATAGAGGCGAGGAGGTCAAGATCATCTCAAAGGAAAAGCTAGAGAAGCTCGTTGCCAGGAAAACAAGTAAAAAGAGATCCGGACTATGGTTTGTGTTGGGCGGCCTGTTAGGTCTGGTGGTAGCACTTTACTTCGCGCAGGCACAAGATGTGATCAAACTAGAAGGACTGTTGGATGTCAACCTGGATAGTCTCCTCGATGTCATACCAGCAGGAGTAATGAAGGACGTCAAGGACCTAAGCAAGGCCGAAAGAGAGGTTGTCAACTATGATTCCTTCGCGGTCGGCCTGCAGTTACAGGCACAAGGAATCAAGGCACATCACCCTGTTATCATGATACCCGGTGTGATCTCGACTGGTCTTGAGTCATGGTCTACGTCGGAAGATGCGAGATCATACTTCAGGAAGAGATTGTGGGGTTCATGGTCAATGATGCGGGCTCTCGTGCTCGACCAGGCTTCGTGGAAGAGGCACATTATGCTTGATAAAACTACGGGACTCGACCCTCCCGGAGTCAAGATACGTGCTGCTCAGGGCTTTGATGCCGCTGACTTCTTCATTACAGGCTATTGGATCTGGAGCAAGATTCTCGAAAATCTTGCGACCATCGGCTACGATCCCACGAATGCTTTTACTGCGGCCTACGACTGGCGATTGACATACATGAATCTCGAGATAAGGGATCAATACTTCACGAGACTGCAGAACTACATCGAAATCGCTAAGAAAACTAGCGGTCACAAGGCAGTCCTGGTATCGCATTCCATGGGCGGTCAAGTACTTTTCTACTTCATGAAGTGGGTAGAACATAAGGACCATGGTGGAGGCGGTCCAAATTGGGTGGAAGAGAACATCGAGGCTTGGATCAACGTGTCCGGCTGCATGCTGGGTGCCGCAAAAGACGTTCCTGCTGTTCTGTCTGGGGAGATGAAGGACACAGCTCAGCTCAATGCTTTTGCCGTTTACGGTCTTGAGAAGTTCTTGTCGAAAGAAGACAGAGCGGAAATCTTTCGCGCAATGCCAGGTCTATCTTCGATGTTACCCAAGGGTGGTGATGCTGTATGGGGCAATTCCACCTGGGCGCCGGACGATATCGCAGCCAACAATTTCACATATGGACCGTTCATCAACTTCAAGCCACCACACAACAGTACCCTGACACCTCGCACAAACTTGACGGTGGCTCAAAGCATAGATTATTTGCTTGAGCATGCTGCGGACTGGTACAGTGACATGATTCGGAATTCTTTCTCACATGGTGTTGCACATACAAAAGCTGAAGTTGAGGCGAACGAGAACAAACCAACAACCTGGCTGAATCCTTTAGAAGCTCGGTTACCTCTGGCACCGAGCATGAAGATATATTGCTTCTATGGCATCGGCAAGCCAACCGAACGAGCATATTTCTACAAGGAAGCGCACCACATGAGCCACCCACTCAAGGACGCCGTAACGAATATTACCATTGACACCTCCTTTACGACAGGGCCACCCCCGTACGGTACTCCACAGGTCGACCATGGGGTGATCTTCGGTGAAGGAGATGGCACTGTTAACCTGTTATCGACAGGTTACATCTGCTCAAAAGGCTGGCGAAACATTACTCGTTACAATCCTGCAGGCGTGAAGATCACGACATACGAAATGCCTCACGAGCCAGATAGATTCAGTCCTCGTGGCGGTCCAAATACCGGAGACCACGTCGACATCCTTGGTCGCAGCAGCCTCAATGACCTCATCCTTCGAGTCGCCGGCGGCAAAGGAGATGAGATTGAGGATCACTACAGTAGCAGGATCTGGGAGATTGCCGACCGCGTCCAGATCTTCAACGAAGAACCGAAAGTTTAGAAAACTCATTCGGATTATGACAATCCTACGAAATCTTTCACGGAGTGGCAACGTCTCAGGTGGAATTACATTGTTAAAATCAGCATAGCGTGGAGTCGGTTGATTATGAAAATCTTATGGCAGGAGATCCCACGATACCCAATTAGACCATGGGAAAGGTTATATATGGTTTACTATCGTAACGAGACAACGACGAGAATGCGGTTGATGGCGGATCCTTGGGAAGGTACGCTGACCGTCATGTGGATCAACTTTGGTTGGTCCTTTAAGACTTTCTGCTGTGCTGTGGTATGCTGGAGGGCGTTCTGTCTCTTCTTGGATGTAGCTCTAAGGGTCGCATTGATGGACTAGAAGCAAATATGGTTGTATGAGTATGAGCCGGCAAGAGCGTACCTACCATGCACGAACAACTTAGGCGAACATCTCCTGCTGTTTGCTTTTGGGTCCTGCTTCCGCAGCTTCTTGATACCGCACTGTGGTCGGCCCAGTACTAAGAGCAACCAGCCTGAATTCCCCTTGTCCCTGAGTTTGTGGAGCTTCAGGCATCAAGGCAGTAACATATTCCAGTGCTACGACCGTGCACGCCCTCCAGTATCTCCTACCCTCCTTCCTCGCCGTTCACCACTGTATGGTAACGAAATTGCCATCGGGTCACACTCTAGTCGACAAGTCTGCCCTGTCATCACATCGTAGGCTCTGACAATGCTAAAGCTACCCTAGGCTGGACACTTCTGACCTTTGATTAAGCTGACAATGCGACTCCATATCCACACCTTCCTGACTTGCCTCCTCACCCTCCTAAATCACACCAACGCCCAACAATCCCAATCCCCACTCACATCACCCAAAGTCCCCTCACCACAACCATACCGCATAGCAATCATCGGCGCCGGCGCAGCAGGCTCCTCAGCAGCCTATCACCTCTCCCAATATGCCAATACCACCCAACATGATCTCCGACCCCTAGACATCACAATCTTCGAATCAACATCCCACATAGGCGGCCGCGCAACAACAGTCAACGCCCTCTCCGACCCACGCTACCCCGTCGAACTCGGCGCCAGCATCTTCGTCAACATCAACCAGATCCTCTTCAACGCAACACGGGACTTCAACCTCCCATCCAACGACCGCATCTACGAAAACACAGGCTCATCCTACGACATCGGCATCTGGGACGGCCAAACCTTCGTCTTCACCCTCCCCAACCGCGATGACACCTCCGGTCTAAAAGGCACCCTAGGCTCCTACTGGGACATCGCCAAACTCCTCTGGAAATACGGCCTCAGTCCCATCCGCCTACGAAATCTCCAACAAACAACGATATCAAAATTCCTCCGTCTCTACTCCGACATCTTCCCCTTCAAGGATCTCACACGTGCCGCATCAGCCGTCGACCTCCTCGACACAACGGGCCAATCCGGCACCCAAATCCTATCCGCAAACGGCATAAGCGAGAAATTCTCCCGCGAAATCATCCAAGCCAGCTCCCGCGTCAACTACGCCCAGAACCTGCACGACTTCCACGGCCTAGAGACTATGGTCTGCATGTCCACCGAGGGCGCGATGTCTATTTCCGGCGGAAACTGGCAGATCTTCGATCGCATGATTAGATCCTCAGGCGCAAAACTAAATCTCAACACGACGATCGCCTGGATTCAGCACAACGAGATGCTGGACATGACTATTCTGCATGATCAAAACCACGGATCATATTATTTCGACACAGTCATTCTCGCGGCTCCGTACAACACCAGCACCGGCAGCAGCTATAGCAAACCGTTCATCTCGCCAGAACCACCACCAATCCAAAAAGTAGACTACGTCTCCCTCCACGTAACCCTCTTCACATCCCCCCACCGTCCCTCCCCATCCTTCTTCAACCTCGATTCCACCGACCCCCAGTCTATCAACTCAATCCCCGACACAATCCTCACGACCCTCCCCGGGCCCCTCGACCCCTTCCCCCTCGGTCGCGGAGAATCAGCAGTAGGCCCAAGTACATTCTGGTCCCTGTCTACACTGCGCGTGCTGCATCCAAGTACAGATGGATTCGAATCTATCCCATCCACGGTCTCATCGGGTCACATCCCACTTGAGAACCTAGAACTAAACACGACGCAATATCTCTACAAAATATTTAGTCCCGCACCACTGAGCGCGAGTTTCATGAGGGAATTATTTGGGTGGGAGGAGGATGACACTTTCAGCGAACATGGCGAGGACAGGGAGGGTGGGAGGAAGAGTGAAGACGGCATCTCAACGCTGCCAAACGACCTAATAAGTTGGAGTTACGAGAAGACATGGAATAGTTATCCCTATCTCCCACCTACGAGGGAATTTGATTGTTTTGATATGTATGGGTGTGGGCGTGAGGATGATGAGGAGAACAGTGAGCAAAGCAGAGGACAGGATAGTAAGAACGAACAGAGCAGGGGACAAGGGTATGAGTACGCTCAGAATGACATGAGCGGACGACTATGGTACACAAGCGGGATGGAACGGTTTATCAGCACGATGGAGACGAGTGCACTTGCGGGGAGGAATGTAGCGCGGTTGATTGTTGATGGGTTGGAGAGGGATGCCAGAGCGAAAGAGATGACAGGAATGGAAGGATGAGTCGAGGTTGACATATATTGAATGAATTCATGCTATCAGTTCCAGGGTACATCAGCATAACAGTACTCCATGCTATACCACTGCAGCTCTAATTCAAGCCCGTAGCTCAGCTCGTCACATCTCGTAATTCATGGTTTCAGCCTCTCAGCTCGCTTCAGCGATATTCATGATTGCCATTCGTCTCTTTCTTGCCCATAATGTGCTTCAAGTTCGTCGCAGTCCGCACCATCGTGTCCCAGGTCCTCTTCTTCTTCTTGGTTCCACCTGCACTTTCACTATCACTCATAAATGGACTCGTAATATCAGCCGAGGTGACAGACAAGAGATCAGAACTCTTTATGTCAGTCCCCTTCTTGAGCTCATGTTCGACCGACTAGGTCACTGTGCTCGTTGAATGGAGTGGGTCAATCCCTGCTTGTCCCTCATACTCTTGCTGTCGCATTGTGCTCTCGACTGGACCGAGCAGACGCTTGAAGCCATCTCTGCCTAATTTGGCTACTTTGCAATCTGTCTTGGCTACCACTGACGCAGCACGTGGCTTGTCGTTAAGCAGAGCCAGCTCACCGAAGTAGTCGCCTCGCTTGTATTCTTTGACTGGATGATCAACGCCTGACTTCCAGGCTTGTGCTTCGCCACTCTCGAGCATGTAAAAGTTGTTGCCTGGCTCTCCTTCGTTGATTATGTTCTGGCCGGTAGTGAACTTGACTGTCTCTAGTGCGTCGGCGATCTTCGACCGTTCGTAAGGTTTGAGCCCAGCGAGCAGTGGTGTGTCCTCGAGGAAACCTTCGTACATCTTTCTTCTCTCCGAAGCATTCGTCATGAGGATCTTTCGGAAAGTTATTCGATCGAGTTGCCATAACTGGGCCTTACCCGTGGACACAACGGTTGCGGCTCGAGGTGCATTGTACATAAGAGCCAACTCACCAAAGCCTGTGAAGGTGTTAGCATTGCGCCATTGGCATGATTTGCTGCTCAAAACTTACTGCCTCCGGTGCTCACACTGGCGACTTTCTTGCCAATATCAGAGCCGATCAGCTGGGCGTCTGACTGAATATAGATGTCGAACTCCCCGTCCTCAACCACATAGAAGTAGTCGCCCTCATCGCCCTGATTGATGACGCGGATGTTAGCCGCAGGAATGGCCTTCTCACTCAATGCATCGAGCACAAGACCAAACGATTCGTCATCCAGACTCGTGAAGAGGAAATTGCTTTGCACAGATGTCTTCAGTCGATCCAGCTGATCTTGTGTTTTCTGGTGTTTTGGTGGTCGCCAGTTGCCAGAGTCGGCGTCAGGTTGCATAGCTTCAGCAGAGACAGATGTCCTTCGGCCCGCTCCGGGAAAGTTGGCAGGTGTATGTTGTGCCGCTTCCGCATCGTCTGTGGCACCACCCTGGCCGCCCATCCAGTTACCGAACAGACCAGCACCTGATCCTCCACCACCAGAAGAGGCACCGAAGGGTGACGAGAAGGGCGAAGCATTGGACTTGAAGTTCGGCTGCGTAGGTGAGCCAAAGGTATCTCTCTCTTCGTCCTCCTCTTGTATAGCATTCTGACTTCGAGCTCGATCGAATGGGCCTCGCCCCGCGGTGTCGGTCATATTGCTGGTTGTACCTGAGCGACTAGTTTCTCGTTCGGACGCGAGTCGGCTATTGAAGTAGTTGGCGCAGTGTTGGATCAGATCTCTGGGTTTGTTTAGTGACAGGTCTTGGATCAGAGCATCAATCTCGTGTTGGTAGGAAGGATCAAGCGACGACATGATGAGTTGGAACGATGTGGGGATAAGTAGATTTGGGTTAAGCTGGGGACAGGTTGTGCCAGCAGCTCCAGTGACTCGCGGTTCACTGCATACAAAGGTTTGGTTGGTTCGCCTGTTGTGGAGGATAGTGCATGGACCTCTTCAGGTGGGGCAAGCTTGATCTGCAGGTGGTGCCTTCTTGAGCTGGATTTGTACTTGTAGCTCCTTGCTCTTAGCAGTCGTGGAGGTGAAGATGAGGTCGACGTGAAGCTATGATGGCCTCGTCAGTTCCTTCAGCCAGCACGCCTATCCGTATAGCTGTTCAACCTGGGAATAACACCTCATTAGCAGACACTCTCACACAATGTTAGAGTACTGTCATATGCAAAGTGGAAACTCAATGCATTGACCATGTCAAAAAGACCCCTCGTGTTTTGTACTGGAATGCTTATGACGTACCGCCGAATTTACTATCAAGAACAAAGAAATCGCGACTTTGAGGACTTACCTTCCTATGTTGCACGTGTAGGTTGATTTGAGTTGTGCACTTCAGTAGCAATAGCTGTTGGATGGAAACAGGTAAGAAGAGCAGCAAAACGTCAAGCAAGCTCACTCTCGACACTCATGCTCAAACCAGCTGGCTTGCGTCGAAAGAAATCAGGTGGTCCAAGCTTCCCATGTCCTTACCAGATCAAGCGGGGTTGGAAAGTTCATTGGCTGCTGCCGTCGATGCTTTTGGGGTGCTTGTCCTGCCTGGGAAGCCCTTGCCGCCGGCCGTGCACACCGCTAGAATTCCATCTTGCTTCTGTCGTCTTCTCGACCATTTCTAGAAGCCTGTTCGTCTTCCAGAAGCTCGCTTGACTTCTCCATAGCACCTCTACAAGATCGATGGAACGAAAACAGTTGATAAGAAGAAATTCAATTCTTGCATTAGTACTATGTACGCCCTCATGCAACGCGAACAACCAGGGATATCTACAAATTCAAGGTATCACGCAATCCTGACTCCAAGCAGTATGCCGGTGCGTCCGACCAGAGCGCAACAGACAGGCATATTCAAAATAACCGCTTAGTCGAAAATCTTCTTGAACATCCGGCTCAGCCTGTTTTTCTTCTTCTTGTCTCCTGTTGCTGTCGATTCTGTCGTGCTCTGAGCTTTCGCGCTGGCTGCCGAGGTAGGTGTGGTGCCTGCTGCAGCTGGACCAGCCACCGTCTTCTTGGGTGTTTCTGGGGTCTTTTCTGCCGCGGAGGACTCTGCTGGTCGTGTCATTGGTGAGGGTTCTCGATCCTCGGCTGAGGTTGGTGCGACATCTTTCGCCTTCGTCTCAGTAACGGCTGGCGTCGCTTGAGTACTCTTTATTACATCTGACGTCGTGTCAGCAGATGTAATTGTTGGTGGCAGTGCTGCAGCTGAGGTGGTCGTGCCTGAGACGGAGGCCACAGACGTAGTTGTGTCGGCAGTAGTCACGTCGTCCACGGGTGCCACTGACGTGGTACCGGCGGAGGTAGGCAGCGTCGAGGTGGTGTCCGCCAAGACTGGCGCAGCCGATGTGGTTGCCCCAGACGTGACGGCATCGTATATGGGCGCCACTGATGTGGTATCAGTCGAAAGGGGCCCACCCGATGTGGCTACAGGAGGCATGGTCACATCATCTGCGGGCGCCGCTGATGTGATGTCAGCCTCGTTCTGAGCCATCATTCTGACTGCTGGCTCCTCAGCAAGTGTAGGTTCTTCTGATATAGTAGGATCTTCTGTTCCATCTGACAGAGCGGCGGCAACCGAAGGAGACACACCCGGCGCCATACCTTCAGCTCGAGGCGGAGCATACTCTGTCGCTGTCGCTTCTGACGTCTCTGCAGGAGCTTTGGTCCTCGGTGCGGAAGGCTCATCGGCAATGGTCGGATCTTCTGTACCATCAGACAACGCAGCAGCTGCTGCTGGCGAGACACCAGGATGCGGGCTGGCGGATCCGAGGCCAGCTGTCGTGTTGGGAACAGGCTCGGTTTTGTCGGTTATGGTCGCCGGCGCAGCCTCTGTCGTAACTGGTGGTTTCTTGCTGTCGTCAATACGTGGGGGCTCCAATTCTTTGTCTTCCTGCCTAGCTGCAAGAGTGGCAGCACCTGCAGCGGCAGCTCCACCGACCGCAGCACCGCCAGCAATCTCGCCAGCAGAGAGACCTTGGTTTTGAGTACTCGTATCTGTATCCGGCACCGGCTCGTTTGCCGTCTCACCGCCGGTCAAGCTATCCACGGTTTCAGCAGCAGTGCTGGAATCACCTTTGGAATCACCTGGTGCTGTTCCAGCTGTAGCTGCAGAAAGTGTTGGTGCTGGTTCACCAGCTGACTCTTCCAGGGGAACTTTAGCTTGCAGCTCTCGTTCCATGGCGCTTTTCTCTGCGACTGCCGAAGTCTCGGTGGCGGCCTCTGGCGAAGCATGAGCTTTTGCAATAGACTCTTCCACTGGTTGCGGCACGCTCGTGGCGAGACCGTAGTAGCTTGTCTGGGCCCTTGCAGCGGAGGCAGGCTCGCCAGTGGCTTGAGTCTCAGGCACCTTCTGTAACAGTTCTTTCTCCAATGCTGACTTTTCAGCAACAGTCTCATCGTCGACCACGCCGGTATCTCGGTTCTTTTCGAGAGGAACCTGCGAGGCAAGATCAGCAGTCGTAGTGCCAGGGCCTGAAGAGGTCATGAATGGTGTAGCGCTCGCCTCTTTGGATGGCTGTGGTGCTTCTGGTGCCGATGGCTCAACGACTTGTGCCTCTCTCTTCGGCTCTAACGGAACCTTCGACGCTAGATATGCGGTGGTTGTGCCTGGCCGTGACGAGTTCATGAACGGACCTGTATCCATCGTATCGGTCTTCTCGCCACCCATGGGCAGGGATGATTCAGGAATCAAGTTTTTGGCGGTCTCCTTGGGCTTCGAGAGCGCATTTCCAATGGTAGCCCCAACGCCTGCGACAGCAGCACCAGCCGTGCCAAAAGCGCCGGCCTTTTCATAGTCCTCTTTCGACGTGGTCACAGAGCTCTGAGTGTTGTCATGTCCACTCGCTGGGAGAGGGTTAACGCTGACCTGTTCCTCACCTGGGCCTTCCGAACCAACATTCTCGTAGTCCTCCTTAGACGTGGTAACAGAGCTTTGGGTATTGTCGTGTCCTGTTGCAGGCAGTGGATTGACGCTGACCTTCTCATCGTCTGCGCCTTCCGAACCAACTTTGTCGTAGTCCTCCTTCGAGCTTGAGGCGTTACGGCCTATATCAGCGTTGATTGGTAGGACCCCAAAAGCACCGCTAGCCACTCCCTCACCACCAGCATTCTCATAATCTTCTTTCGAGGTTGTAACGGAACTTTGAGTATTTTGATGACCTGTGGCCGGTATTGGCGCTACGCTGAAAGAGCTCGGCTCGTTAGCGGGAGTTTCTGGGAAAGCTCCTGGGACATCGTTGTCCACTTCTTCCGGTGTAGCGCCCTTGTCTTCTGGCTGAGAGGCGGAGGCACCATCGTTCTGAGGCAGGCTCCGCGTGGTAGGCTTCTGCTCGGTAGATGAGGTTCCAGCAGCACCAGAACCACTCTTTTTGATTTCATGTGGCAACAGAACATTGTTCACGTTGTAGTGGCCATCGTCTTCTTTTGGAGCATTGTCATCCACTATCCACTGATCATCGACCACGAATTTGTAGTAGATCTTCTCATCAGCGTTCGACAGCTGAACCTCCTTCTCGAACCCACCCTCGACCTTGTCCAGCTTCTCTGACTTTCCCCAATCGTCGAAGGTACCGGTGACGTAGACATTGTCAGCCGGGTAAGGCCTGTCTCGTTGTTAGCAATGAAGAGTCTTCTGCGCATCGACCTATTCTCACCATCGAAACAGGAAAGAACCCATTTTGTAGAATTGCTAGAGCTGGTATGAGCGCACAGCTGATAGCTGGACAGTTCGCGCCCGGAAATGAAGACGCGCTGTGGTGAACTTCTCCACAGATGTGGTCAATGCTTATCCTGGTAGAGATTGGGGAGCTATGAGTAGATAAGATTGTCTCTGTAACTGCGTATAGCTGCGCAGAGAAACAAGGAGCGAATGCGCAAGAAGTCCGTACAGGCACAAAGATACAAAGACGCGACAGGCGACAGTGATTAGAATTGTGGATGATGTATGACTATGGAGCAGAGCGGAAAAGAGAAGGCGGGAGAAGAGGATTCTGCAGGTGCTCTCAGCTGGTGGGTTCGTTTGGATGGAACCAACGCAATCTAACTTACAGAAGCTTCGTCTCGAATTCAGGCGCTGCCGCTTGCATTATTCGGAGCTTTAGAGCTTACGCTATCAACAATAATTGTGGCGGCTGCGCAAGCTAGATCTCTGGCTTAGCAATTGCTATTAGTATTCGAAGCAATCATGTCCGGACGAGCTCAGCTATAAGCGACAGAGCTGCACGGTTGCACCTTGCTTCGTCCGAGACGAAGGAAGCTCAGGACCAGGCAAGCTCGACACCTCGATGAACTTTTGGGACCCTTCCAGCTCAATGCTGCTCCCACAGATACCAGTCGAGCAGCAGCTTTCGTACATTCTAACCATGAGCTGCAACATCAAACACGCGTTGAGCTCACTTGAAAGGTTTCATGGGCCGCACCTGCACATCGTGACAACCCCACACAGTGAGGAAATGCATGGCTTTGCGTGACGGCCGCTTCACGATCCAGGCTCACAATTCATCGTGAAGAAGTCGCGACGTCGGTGTGAGCCTCAGGCAGACACTTTCGAATTAAAGTAAATCAGGTATATCATGATCAGCTCACTGGCAGTAAGTATTAATACGACTATGTTACACATATTGCGACCACGCTGAAAGCCAGCTGACCATTGACTACACCATCTGCCACTGAGAGATCACCAGGCATCCTTTACAGCTATGCGTCTCGTCAAGCGCAATATCAACAGTGATGGCTCGGGCGCCGTGACATTATGCCCAGAGGAACCAGAAGACATGTGGCATGCGTACAACCTTGTCCTGGTAGGCGACTTCCTCACAGCATCTGCCATACGTCGAGTGACCAACGAATCTGCCGCGACAGGTTCAACATCCTCGCAAAGGGTGCATACAAATCTCACCATCAAGGTAAAGTCGCTCGATTTTGATCCACAAGCTGGGCAGTTACATGTCTCTGGTCAGATAGCGCGAGAGAACAAACATGCCAAAATCGGCCAACACCATACCCTGGACTTGGAACTCAACCGCAACTTCACTATTGAGAAGGTTGTAGAAGGCAAGGATGGTGGGGCAGGGTGGGATAGTGTTTCCCAGACACAATTGATGGAAGCCATTGATCCCAACAAAAGCACCGAAGCCGTTGCAGTCGTGATGCAGGAGGGCCTGGGCAACATATGCTTTTTGACCTCTCACCAAACGATTCTGAAACAGAGGGTCGAAGCTAATGTCCCTCGAAAGCGAACAGGTGCTGGACGAAGTGCAGATCATGATAAAGGCTTACAGAAATTCTACAACACTGTCTTGGATACTCTTCTCCGTCAACTCGAAAGTCTGCTCGAGAACAAGGACAGCTCGTCGAACTTTCCAATTCTGCTAGCTAGCCCTGGCTTTGTTGCGCAGGGCTTCCTTAAACACATCAATGAGACTGCAGCATCTAAAGGTGATAAGCTTCTGCAGGAGCTGGTGAAGAGGAAAGCATTCGTAGTAGTGCACAGTAGCTCAGGTCACCTGCACAGTCTCAACGAGGTGTTAAACAGCCCTGAGGTCAGAGCACGTCTGCAAAACACCCAGTATGCGAGAGAAACAGCTGTGATGGACGACTTCTTCACTCTGTTACGGAGGGATGACGGCAGAGCATGGTATGGACCAAAAGAGGTCGAGGAAGCCGTAGACAAGGGAGCGGTAGGTCGAGGAGGCGGTATACTGCTTATCAACAACGCCCTATTTCGCAGTCAAGAAGTTGCTACAAGAAGACGATGGGTATCGCTGGTGGACCGTGTACGAGACATCGAAGGAGGTGAGGTCAGAATACTGAGCAGTGATCATGAAAGTGGAAGACGATTAGATGGTCTAGGCGGGATCGCTGCCATCCTGACTTTTCCAATTGAAGACATGGACGATCTGGACGACGAGGATGCAGAACAGTGACCGCTAGCGGTAGGACTGACGTTCTCAAGGCGTATACAGATCACATGCTTTCTTCGCGTCGCCTGCACCTGTACTGCAGTCACAGCTGACTTCAATGGACAAGTGACAGTGACTTCGGTCTACATTGAGTATCGCCTGAGCCGCACAATACCAACCTCCTTATTCATGCTTTCAGATGAATATGATTGTGTCTGTAACGATTGTCTTGCGTTTACACCACCCTTTTGTAGTCTAGTCGGTTTCAAGACGTCCACGTCCTGTCCAGATCACCTCTCGTACAGATTTGTCCAAGTATCGCCTGGATCCAACAATATCCTCAGCAGTAGCAGGACAACTCGTGAGTAGAGAAATCATTCCTACTACCGTAGGCACGATTTGCAGGGTCCGCTGCCTCCAAAAGTCGCCTGCCTAGCGCCGGAAACTGACGCAATCCGTCCCCAAGCAACGGCCCCAGTCAAGATGGCCGTAAACATGCAGACCAACTCTACCATCTCTATTCAGCCAACCAACATGCGCAAAAGAAAGCGCGGCTACGGCGAATATGTCGACGAAGACACCGGCGAAATCACAATAGTCCAGACAACAAAGCAAGCAAAGCGCAACCACCAGAAGTCCGGAAAATGGTACAAAGAACCAACAGAACAGGAAATCCGAGCATGGGAGCGAGAGGAAGCAAAGCAGGCCACTGCTGAGCGAGTCACTCGTCGCGAAGAGAACAAGAAGCTGAACGCTGCGAAACGGGCTGAGCAGGAGGCTAAGGAGCAGGAAGCGAAGAGGCGTATGTTCGAAGCGGGCAAGATCACATTCACGCAGACCCTTGCGAAGAAGGATGAGGATCAGCTAAATCTACACTCGTGGTTTGGTGGTCGGCCTCAACAGCCGAAGTCGAAGAAGCCGGTGCTGAAGGCAATCGAGTACAATGCGAACAAAGATCTCTCAGAGGACAAAGAGGACAATGCGAACGGCAGGGCCGAACACAGGCTCACCAAGCTCGTGAGGAGCCTGTCACACGAATCTATTGACGATCGTGACATCGAGGCAGATAGGGAGTTCTTCGAAGAGAACAAAACGACCACTACTTACAAGGACAACACAAGAGCCATGGCAGATCCGCAACCCAAGGATACAACCATGGATCAAGCTGTCGATCTAGACCAAGCCGAGCTCGATCTACTCAACTCATCCCAGGACTTTGACATCGCAGAAGATAGTGACGCCGATACCGAAGTCCTTGACCCTGAACCGGAGCAGGTCGAGCAAGACTCCTACAACGCCTTCAAGGTGCCACCACTCCCCGAGCCAAAACGGCTACCATTCTCGCCCGTCTCACAGTCTGAGCTCAATGTTAGAGCCACACAGGCCCTGCAAGTCAGCAGCTTCAAGGGTCGACTAGCAAAAGCAGACATCACAACCACATCCAGCACCCAAGCAGTTAGAGATATCCTCTCCGGTCTTTCAACGCAAGATCTAGCCCTCGATCTCGAAGATGACGATCTCGACAAGGAGAATGATGAGCCCGAGACAGAGCTGTCAGCTGACAAGTTAGGCTCTCCTGTCAAGAAGTCTTCCCCATTAAAGCAGGTCGAGACTATGAAGCCAATCCCTCAAACCCAGTCCTTCACATCCATAAACGACTCATTCGACTACGACGATATGTTCGCCGAACTCGACCACAACAACAACCCTTCCGAAGACGACGCCACCGAACCCGAAGACTTCGATGACGGCGATCTAGACGACGACTTCCTCTCCAAACTCCCACTTACGCAGATGGTCTCTTCCGCGCGAACACCAGCACCAGTCTCCATCCCTTCCACCTTGACGAAACCAGAGCCCAAATCAGCACCGACCAAGCCAATCAAAGAACCCTTCCAAAAATACGATAGTTTCGCAGTCGAAGGTCTAGATGACGACGATCTCCTCGAGGGGTTGGAGGAGTATGAGCGCTCTCAGAACAAGGCACTTACACCAGCTACACTCCCTAGGAAGAAGAGGGTTCTACCTTGGGAGAAGGAGGGTTGGAAGGCTGGTATTACTGGGGCTGTAGAGGGAGATGAGGGACAAAGTGAAAGGGGGCCGCAGGATACGGAGGTGCTATGACCGCTTGGGCAGCGCTGCACTGGTTTGATGGGTACAGCTTCCTGTGAGGAGTTTTGGTTTGGTATGGGTTTTGCATGGCGATCGAGCCGGTTGGCTACAGGAGGCACGATGGTTTCCTTATACTGCCTTGGGGAGATTGTTTGTTACATTGGCATGATTGGATATGGATATGGATATGCGTTACGATTTGATGATTTACAATTGCATGAGATACCCCGGATGGAATACAATAGAGTTTTGCTTTACAAACGTACACACACTTCTATAGCAGAGCATGAATTGGATATGTGCTTGAAGTCTTGAATTGTTTTGATTTGGTTGACTAGCATTGATTGATTTATGCCAGTGTCATTTCGAGTACAGTGTATACTCTTGAGCAGTGGGTCTGCTCTCTCTTCTTGTCATGTGTATCGAAAACCACCACCTTCTGCTCCCACAGCAGCGGTGAACCCGGCATAACCATATAGCCATAGCAATTTCTCATCACAACGTGCCTCTCAAGCAATCATCATGCCACACACACCATCTTCAGATCCAGAAATCGAACAACTCGCAAGCATCATCACTGACTCAATGCTTACTCATCATCCTCATCCTCATCCTCCTCAACAGCAGTCATAGCAATCCGATCCAAATCTCTCTGTCCCGCCTGCGTAATCCGTCGACCCCCCTTCCCACCCGCATCCTCCGTATCCTCATCAATCCTCTCCACAATCCCGATCTTCTCGAGCGCCTGCAGCACCTTCCGATCTACGGATCTCGAGGCATCACAGTGGTGCATGGGCTTGCTGCCTCTGTTCTTGGTTGAACCGTGGACCTTGGCGAGTCGGCCGACACCGACGGATTTGCGGAGGTAGACGTGGCGGGCGACGGCTGCGGCGCGGACGTAGAACCAGTCTTGGGATTGCGGGGGGAGTTCGTTGCTGTGGGAGGTCTTTACGGTGTCGACCCAGCCTGGGGGCGTGTTAGTGATGTGCTTTGCGTGGAGAGTGTAGCGAAGATCTGGACGAAGACGACGGCGCATATGTATGTATCTATGTATACATGCTGTGTGGAACATGCATGCGTACATACATGAATGCAGCCATTATCTTGTCCTTCTCTTTATGCTCGGATTACTGACCTGGGATTTGCAGCTTGCCTTGTCTCTTCAAGAAATCGGCATATGCAGTGATGAATTTTTGAGCCTGGTGATATCCTGGTCAGCCTGCTGTTCTGCAGTGCACCTCACGAGCATGTTCTTCTGGTGTATGTATTTATGGTTTTCTGGTCCTCCTCTTGTTTTGCGGGTTGCGCACTTTGCGCTCGATGGTATAGTGGGTGGTGACTTACATCGACATCTCGGACGGTAACGCCTGGCATGATTGCGGTTGGTGAGATTGAATCTCGAGGGCAATCAAGTGTGTATGTAGAGGTTGGTTGAGGTATCGAGGTGGTGGGTGTAGTGAGCGTTGGTGGTTTGCGATCAAGCTGCGCGAGAGGCTGCCGCAGACAATTTCGAGAATGTGAGAATGCCAAGACGCTAGAGCTATTTCCCTTTATGTGCTATACTGACTTGGATGCCTGAATATTTCAGGCAACACATTCATGTGAAACGTTCACTTTGGCGGAGTTCACTGAGTGATGTTATAGCCATGGATGGTAAAGCCCATATACTCTAGCAAGACGGAGGTGTGCTATGGAAGACCAATACTTAGATATGGGGAGACATCATTCTTGATCATCGCTCCCACATGACGCGCACGTATCTCGCGAACACGAACAGATTCAGGGATGAATAGGCTCTCATTAATTTACTTATCAGGACGATAATGGACACCCAGATGATGTGTGGCATAACACCGACTAGCCAAAGGCGTCAACGAGATCTGTAAGGAATACCTCTGTTCAAATCGATCACAGATCAGTTCCCACTCACTACTGCTACGCAACCACGCTTAAAGGAATTACTACTGATATCTCTCCTGGAACTGCTAAGGCGTATCATCATCAAATTCAAAGTCAAGCCCCTCCTCCTGGTACTTATCTGGAACAGGAGACTCCGATCTAGCAAGAGCAGCCTTCAACCGACGCTCCTCCCAGGCCTTCATCCGCTTCTTTGCCTCCTCTTCCTCCGCGACCAACAATACCCCCAGAACCCTTTCCACCTCCTTATACGTATCTTCCCACTCTGTCCCCTGACCTTTCCTATCCGCGTCAGGCAGATTCTGATCCCACGGTCCCTGCCCCGCAAGCCAAGCCGTATGCCCAAAATACCTCCTGAGATCCTGCACATTCACAGCCTGCAGGACAGCCTGCCTTGTAGCGTCCGTAGCTAGAGCACCCCAGAATATCTCGTCACCATATTCCTCGCGCGAGAGGGTACAAGCCGGACAAGGATTCTGAAAGCTTGGAGGGGTTTGTTGACGCGGAAGATGTTGATGCAGTGTCTGTGGGTTGTTCTTGAGCAGTCTGGGCAGGGGCGTTCGTGGATGGGTTTGGTGGTGTCGAGACAGAGGTAGCATGGGCGGGGCGGTGGTGCTGTCATGAGTACTGGGGCTGGGGATTGAGGTGATGGTAGGAAGCACAAGAGGGCAGGGTGTCCCGCTGTAAGCTGAGACTTTGGTGGTTTATGTGGACTGACCTTCTAGGCATTGCTTGCGAGAGGACCAATCGATATGGTCAAACCGCTTGAATCATGAACGGAAGCAACATCTGACAAACAGCAGGAATGGTAGCCGAGCAGTGCTGAGCATGACTTTAGCTCCTGAGAAGAGTAATGACCTCAATCTGAGGGATCAACATCTAAGAATTGCACGCAGGAATGCTAGAAAGAATGGCAAAGATCGATTGAGGTTGAGATGGTCATCTATCGAGCCGACTAGTACGGAGCAAGGGCTTTCGGCCACTTCTGGACAGCTGATGGCAGGTACAGAGTGTCTAGTCAGGCTGACTCGTGAACAACGTAAACTTGATGCTTAGCTACTAATATTGCAAGGAGAGCACAACATGAGCAATGCTTGTGGCAAGGTACCAACCTCTGTCACATCGCTAAGTGCCATCGCAAGCAGCCATCGTACAGTTCTAGCCCTTCATCGACGACCAGATGGGGACGACGGTCGTCTTTGCCTATACATTCGCAGTCGAGCTTGCATGAAAGGGCTGTTCAACGGAGAGGAATGGTATGATGAGGTGTCAGTGGCTTGGGCGATTGTTTGCTGCGTGGTTGAGGCTGCCTGCGGTTGAGGAGCCGGTTGAGGAGCCGGTTGAGCAGCCGGTTGAGCATCAGGCTGCGCTTCAGGGGGCATTCCAGACTGTGGTTCTGAACTCTGCTGAGTCTTTACTTGCGAGGACGATGAATCCAGATCCGGAACGGAAGTTTCTGTCTGATGTTGATCATCTGAATGATCCTGCCTTGCTTGACCATCCTGCTGCTCCTGTTCGTTGGTGTCGGCGTCTGTGACCATGATCCAACCGCCTTCAGCATCTTCGATTTCTTGCTTATCATTTGGCGCATCACACTTCTTCTCTGGCGTTTTCGTTATGGCTTAAACTGGTGAAATCAACGAGGTAAGAGCGAGCGAGCGAAGCCCAGCGGAAGAAGAATAGGTGAAGAGGTGCCATTGCTGCTCTACAAGATCAACCACGGTTATATGCGTCGTATTCACCCCGGCGTTCCAATCGGTTGTCGATTGCGCGACTGTCAAACTCCTCACGCTTTGTATACTTGATGTTTGAGGAGCACACAACATTGAGAGTTCAGGATGGTGCTCCCTAGGATTCCAGATTGAACAACTCATGGGACGTTTGGTCGGTCGTCTGATCTGAACGTTGTCAGGCAACAGGGCGAGGTCCAATACCACAAGCCCATACATCAATTCTGTTCCATGGAGTTCGTCCTTCTCGAAGCGCAGAATACTGATCCTGTGGACTCAGAACAATCACCTGTCAGCGTGTCACTTGCGATCGTATCACCACCATGAGAGGCCCCAATGCCGTGCCTGCCTGCTTGCTTGCCTGCCACGCAAGCAAAGCTCAAGACAATCACTCCGTGACATGATAGCTTCAGACACTCTCCTTCATCCTCCATCCCTCCTCCACTCTTCCACCCTTGGCAACATTGCCTAGACGCCCTCCCCGACAGCACCATGTCAATCCCATCAAACTCCCTCTGCATCCTCTGCCTAGACCCCCACCTCCCAACCCCCACCCCCTGCAGCGGCTGCTCCCGCTTCATCCACACAGCATGCCGGAACCTCTTCCACATAAACCACCCAAGTCCACCCTTCATCAAGACCAATCCATGTCTGATCTGCGTACTCCCTCGCAACACTACAGACATCTGGGGTGCCCTCGCGACAAAGGCGCAACGAGCAGCTGCAATCCGACAACACCCCTCAGCACGGAGCGTCCAGGATGCATTTCCGGCGATTGCGCTGGCGCGGCCCTGGCAAGCACAACCACAGCCACGTGCCCAGAACCCATATCCATACGCCCCGGCCATCGAACACGGCGGTACATACGTGCAGTCAATGCGAACCACGCAACAACAAGCCCACCCGAGCGATCAATCACGTCTCCAGAACTCCCTCCTCAATTCACCCTTCACTCCCGCCGCTGCCGCTGCTGTGCCTCAACAACAACCATCATCACCTGACACGGCGGTACGCAGAGGCCTTCCAGATCTCCTGCAGATTGACGCTGTTGTCGTCCCTGCCGATCCAAAGGACGATGATGTCGAGGAATATGACGTGGATATACGAGCTGGTCCTCCACCATCTGCACAACAACAGCAGGCTCAACAAGAAGTAATTGACCTTACCGAGGATGACGAAGATGAGGACCCAGTCCAGCAGAAGAACCAGCACTCTGCGCGGCCTAGACTTTCTAACCCGCATGTCACAGCGGACACCGCCACGATCCCGCCTCAACGAAGACCCGAACGACAGTGTAATGCTTGCAAGTACTCCCGACCCCCGTTGGCAAACCCTTGCGATGGAGAGCGACCGCCGTGCTCGAACTGTCGAGCGAGGTTTCGGTATTGGAGGATGAATTGTGTGTATGATGAGCCTTGATGGATGTGTAGTGTGGTATAGTCGTCCCGCTTTGTTTTGTGTATTGAGACAAACATGGCTGATGGCACTATTGGGGGGGTGTTGTGATGCTGTGCAACTGCAGGCGAGCTTCAAGTCTTCGCTGGGATTTTCATTTGTGCAGCAGTACATGGTGACCAACTCTAGACGTTGCAGATAGAAATTGACATCTGTCTTGACGAATAGCCACTAGCTTCCTCAATTGCTTGCAAGCATGTCTGATACGGTGCCCTTCCGCCGTGGTCTTTTGCTGAAGCAACGGATGTGACTTGCTGATTATGGTGGATGGCAAAGCTTATGGTCATGCCAATTGACTTTGTCAACAGAACCATCAGCAGCAGTAGTTGCCCATAGCTATCCCTTTCTGCTTTCTGTCCTATGCTCCTTAATATTCACCCAAACTCCCAGAATGCCAACGATAGCTCCGGTCCGCTGCCATCTCTGCTCCAACCCGCGAAATCAGCACGACCTCGACTGGTGTGGATGGTGCCAAAGGTACAGCCACGACGACTGCTGGAGAGATGCAATGGATGATATCCTCACAACACGAAAAGGCAGGGGCGCCCTGCCTTCTACCTGCAAGGGCTGCAACATGATACTTGACAGTCGGGCCGCTATGGACGCTGCTGCGGCTGCTGAAAGGGGACTGTTAGCAGCAACGCAACCAGAGCGAGTGTTTCCGCAGCTGGATCCGCATTTGACTCTGGCTGATCCGTTTGTATGGCGGCCGACGTTGTCGCTGGGTCCTAAATCTCGCGCTGCGACTGTCGCCAGTAGCGAGGTTATTGACATAACGCAAGATGATAGTCAGTCGGAACATTCAGCTGATCAGACAAATCGACGGCATGCCCCCATGAACTCAAGAGCTGCTGGCTCTCGACCGGTCACCCCAGCTAATCGTCCGTCAATTTTTACATATTCTGGCGCGGCAGTCGCAGGCAACAGGACGCAGCGCAGTGACTCGTCCGACAGTCTAGCCGCAGCAACGGCACGAAGGCTACAACCAGAACCCGAACCACAGCAGAACGAGCAGCAGCCACAACCTCAACAGCCATCAACCCGTCCGTGCTCATTTTGCATCCGCAGACCACCAACGCCACCATGTGACGGGGGTCAACCGTGTCAGAACTGTGAGCGCGGAGCTGAGTTGTTTCCGCCTGGGTTCCTCAAGTGTGTGTATCCAGATGATCCACCGCAAAACTCCTAGGATACAGACTTCCACTGCGATTATTTCGCATGCTCTACTCAAACACTCAACCATCAAAGACCAGGCCTGATTGAAGAAGCATTGATGTAATATGACGGCGGTGTCGACAACGGAAGACGGAATTGATAAAGGGGTCCTGCTTGGCGCTCTTGTCTTAGCGTTGAGTAGAGTTCGAAAGGAGCGTTCCATGCGTTCCTCGCAAGTCCCGAGTTTCGTATTCTTGGTGTACATATTCGAATCGGAGGACAAGATTGTATGGGAGGAAATGGGTAACGCATGTTATACAGCATGTGGATGTCGCCGAGAAAACGGTCCTTCAACAGGCCATTGCTCCCTCTGTTGTGCTTGCCATCGATACAGTTGCTGTAACTCGTCGATCTCCCAATGCATACATTGGATTTGCGGCAGCTGCTGTAGCAAGCGAGGCAACGAACATAGCGTTATTCGATCATTGCGATTGTGACTAGCCGCTGATGTCGATCAACATTTGTGATGGGTAGCAAGCTTACTGTCCACCCTCGCTCCTCTATCGAATTAAGGAATGTTTGCTCGACCATCAGGAGATGCTTGTCATGTCTGAAGCTTGTGGATTGCGTGTCTGCTGTCAAGCCGTTCGGGTAGCTGCTCCCTATATCAAGGTGTTATGCTTCCCAGATCTCATCGTGCATTTCACGTTTCGTCAACAGGCTCTCGAAACACCATGAAGGATTATACCGATCCAAGTCTTGAGGCGAAAGGTGATGCAAAATTCAGAGCAGAGCGAGAGGAAGACACCAGGGGTAGCACCAGTTCGAACCCTCCTCCTGCCACCTATGCACTTTCCTTGGTCCCAACTCCTTCTACCTACCTACCTTCACGAATCCCAGAAACATTGTCACAATTCGTCGGGAAATGCCTGACCTGCCACATCGGTATGCTCGAATGCGATAAGGCCATGCCAATATGCACTTCTTGTAGCATCATTCGACAGACTGAGCCTGAGCACAAATGCACGTACTTTGAGAAGCATGTCAACCAAGAGCGCCGACCGGATCCTCTTCCGTTAACAATAAGAGGCCCAGCTCCACGACGCATACATGCAGAGATATCGCCTCCAATAGTGGAGAAGGCAGGAAGTGAAGAAAACGTAAACGCATCTCAAAAGATCAACCGGCTTCCGAGCGTCGATGCACAATATGTGCCTGGCAAGGGATTCTCTGTGGTGATAAGAGACCATGTGCACAGTGCTGCTATTATAGAGCAAAGTATCTGAACATCCCATGCCTCGATTCAGCCAAGGACGCACTTACAGCGGCTGATGGCGGGAAGATGACTGCATATAACCGTGATACTGTTATGCCTCTTCAGCAGCGCCGAGCAGAAGATCAAACCGCTGAGCGACTGCAGCAATTGGCGCAGCAGACTGTGATAGTCCGAGGACAACTGCGGGAGGATCCAACAGTTCCAGAAGCTGAAGACCTGGATGTCGACTCTGCTAATCAAACATCTTTCCGATATGCCAAAGGCGAGGAGTCAAGGCCGCTCCCGTCCTTCCGTCGACCACCAGGAAAGGCTGGCCGTATATTGATTGACAGGAGATTTGCCTTCCGTGCAGGGCGATCGCAGGACTTAGAGAAGTATGCCATAGACGTCGACAACCCAGACAGTGAGGACGACACTCTGTTCGACGGTACCTCCATCGGTGATCCAGTCAATAGGCCAAGGCAGAATGATGAGAGTCGTAGCGCCGGTACGGATACGTGCCCAGAGGACGCAGAATTGTGAACGTCGGCTCGTCGCACGAGACACAACGACTTTGGGAAATCGGCGAAGGGATAAGTCGTGAACATCGAACCGAGAATTGCAAGTTACTATCTAGGAGATTCAAACCACCAGCCCGTTATGTGGGCCATCCACATGGGCTTCGAAGAAGTAAAGACATGGTCACCTGTTGTGCGCTAAACAGTCGTCTGCGTAGCATTGAAGCCGTAGGTAGAAGTCCTTTCATTATCGGCAGCGACCTTGTTCAATTGCCGTCGAGTTCGTCTGCAAGAAGTGCGAAATCATTTCGGCCGATCAAAGCCGCAGGAATGATCGAGCATCCCAACAGGTACCTGCTTGAACGTAGGAGCCAAGCCTTCTTCACCTTCACTCTCACCTTCAATGCTGCTCAAGGTGATAGAACTTCGAAGCCAGAAGCAGATCGAAGCCATACGAAGCCCACAGCAGGCTCATCATTGATCATGTCACTTCAGCCTTCCTTCTGAAGACTGCTTTCGCTTTCCATCACTAGCCAAGCACAACTCTGAGACCATCTTCACTGCCATCCAAGCATGACCTCTTCAGAATTTGGTAAGCTCAACCTCAACAACGGTTTTCCAACTCTGGGTACAAACGCATCCGCAGCGATGCCATCACCTAGCAGTCCCACGAAGATCGG
The DNA here is from genome assembly GCF_036327395.1 of Knufia obscura. NCBI lineage: Eukaryota > Fungi > Ascomycota > Eurotiomycetes > Chaetothyriales > Trichomeriaceae > Knufia > Knufia obscura. The sequence continues at coordinate 1,476,082 of NW_027042691.1, forward strand.
GTTCAATGGTGAGAGTGTCTGTGTCACCTGCAAGTCGGCCATTAATATCCGAGAGGGTGAGCTGTGCGAGTCCTGCAATGGATTGTTCCATGCCAAGTGCTGGGATTTTGGCTTTGGTGCAGCGTTACAGCGAGAGAAGGACCCGACCAGAAAAATGACCTGCAGAAATTGTCGAAGCAGCCTTGACAAGCTCAGTACTGAACACTTGAAGCCTGTCGAAGGGAACGTCTTTGGAGAGGGGCAGCAAGAAGTGCACGCTTTCGGTAGAGCAACAGGTCTTGGTAGTTTTGGTGTAGCCACACCACGAGCTCAGACGAGGCAGCCAGCACAGACGAGAGAAGAAAAAGAACAACTTCCACAACCTATGCCTGCGAACGGCGATCTGCGAAGATCAACTCGACAACCAGTCACGAACCAAGCAGACCTCAACATCGACCGCGGCCTCATTCACTCAGACCACTGGTGTAAACTCCAATACGATCCTACCTTCCACTTCGACACCGACTATGCCGAAAACGAGGAGCCCATCGAGCCACACTTCGCTATTGGAGACACTGTGAAGATCCTCGGCCTTTCGAAAGACAGTCCTGATTGTGGAAGGCAGTTTAAGATAGTCGATCGACGATACGAGGAAGGTGACAAGGATAGCGACAGCGACGACGACGGGGACGATTCGAGCCGAAGAGAAGGTGCAGCTGATTGTGAGATGGCCGATGAGGATGGCGTCGATGAGATACGTGGAGGTTGGTATTATCGACTGAACGCGGTACCCGGTAAGAAAGACCGTGGTATGGCCGCTCTCTCTTTTTGGCACGAAAGTCAAGTAGAGCTCGACATTGGCGGTGCAGATGAAGATGAAGACGAGATAATCCTCGACGACGACCAAAGACGAAGCCTGCGACAAGCTCTCGGGGCGGAAGGTGATCGAGAAGGATTCATTGAGAGCGCCGGATTACTGTTCGTGGATTGATTGTGACATGGTCAAATGGTCTCATCGTGAGGAGCGTCGATGCGGATAGCTGTTTGATGGTTGATGATTGATGAAGAGAGATAAGAGTTTCTTCTGGGGCGGCTCATTGGCGACACGGTGTGATGATAATGGTTCGTGTTGGCTCACGAACGTAATGGTATGGACGGTTCGTGTCAGAGATAGTCGAGTCCAGAGGAAAGTGTTTCATACCGCATCGTCATCGTGTTGACATGAGGGAGGCAGTCGACGATCGCTACTGCCATGTATAAGATCAAGCATGTGAACGACGAAAATGGCAGGCGCCACTAATAGAAAAATGTTCTCATATTGCTTGAGAGTGGTATGATGATACAATATTTACCACGAGGCCCTATGACATCCTGCGTGACCACGAAGCTTCGCTTCAACCACGTGTAATGAATGTCGCTTATGATGGTAAGCACCTCTTCTAGCTCATTGTGATCCGGATAGTTATCCTGATTTGCCATGCTAAACAAGGCACCGAGCAACGTCCCTCCCTAGACACGGGTATACCCAGCATCATTCCCTCCTCGAGCTAGCTCTTCATACAGCTTTCGTGAGATATCCCGTCGCCTTTCTATATTGACCTGAACTTGGTTCATGTGTAAAGTCGCTCAAGCACCAACGCCATTGCCATGCAGAAAGAAAATGAAACAGGGTTTGTGGAGATCGTGGACTGTGAGATATGGAGATGAGGAGACAGACCACATCGAATATGGTGGTCTCGACGGGAGGGTCAGTCGAGATATTGACCAGGATAGTGCATAACATGATCGTGATTCTAATGATATTTGTGACGGTGGTTTCATTCGCTATTGATACCATCAAGATTGACTGCTGCTGCATTTTGACGTGGGCTGCAATGGATGGCTCTCTGCTGGATCATCCTATGCTACAGAATTCAGCGAACCTCGATTGTCGGGATTCCGGACCTGATGAGAATTAGCAGCTTTCTGAACGGGAAAAATCAGTGTTTCTTACCTGTAATATCCGCCTCGAAAAGTCTCTCTCGTCGGCGATACTGCCAATGCTTTCTCTCCTGTAAGATGAAGCAACGCTTGGATCTAGTCTTGCATCTGACTTGGCGTCGGATCCCCTAGAGCCGACGAAGGAGTTGACGGCTGCTTGTGCCTTGTGCTCTTCCTCGATCTCCTTCCTACGTCTCTGCTTCATGAAGAAGATAGCGCCACCTGCTATAGCAGCAATCGCCAAGACACCAACGACCACACCGACTGCAATGCCAATCTTGTTAGGGCCGTCATCACCACTACTACTCGTTGAGCTTTCCGCAGGCGCTGGGCTAGTTGAGGCAGTGATGATGACTGTTGCTTGAGCGCTTGTGGCAGATGCTGCGGTTGAGCTGGGTGCAGCGGCACTGGAAGTTGTTGAGTTAGGCGCATGCTTAACGTCTCCAGTCAATCCTGTAAGATAGACTTGCCAGTAGCCAAGGCCACCGCACATCTCATCGCCATAGCCCTGGCAAGGTGAGTCGCATTTCGACTTATCGACTTCCTGGTCTTCTGGAGGAAGTAGTTGCCCACAGTAACACGTCGAGCCTCCTGTGATAGCCATGACGGCTTGTCCTTCATTTCCACATGCTGCCTGGCAACTACCGCTTGTCTGGAAAGTATTTGTGTCATGTTGTGTTAGAGGGTCGGGCTCGGAAACACACGCGAGTGTCTGGATCGCCCCAGCTGCGACGGTAAGTGAGGGTGGCTCCTGTGCAAGTGTCCTGCTAACGAACAGCCCTATTATCGAGGCCTGCAAGGCGGTGTAGAATATCGATGTTTTCATCTTGGGATGTGTTTATGTGTAGTTGACCAAAGGTCGTGTAGTGTGGAGATGTGAGGTCGTCAGTCAACAACTGATGTCGTGGTTGTGGTGCTCAGGTGGGTGACTCTTGAACTTCCAAATTAAGGACGTGCTCGAACAGTGACAAGGTGAATTGTCTGGCTGGGACAAAGCGTCGCAAGGCGGTGGAATTGTTTGCCAAGTTGGGTGACGCTGCTGAGTCGTTTGTTAGGCCAGGGTCGACTACTTCTTTGTCTGCCTATTCTCGCAACTCTTACTCTTCTGGCCAGCAGAAAGCAGAAATCGATATGAAGAAGGGTGCAAGAATGCTTCGACGTGTTCTTCGCTCTTGGAATGTTCGGAAGGCTTTTTGTGTAACAGTGTTTCAGATAGGATCGGTTCGTATCGGAACGTGATCGAAGCGTGCAGACAAGGTCGTGGTTACGTGGTTGCTTTCTGAAGGAAGGACGTAGGGTGAATAGGTACTGTCGGTAACAAGTGTTTGAATGAATGTGTGCCTGAAGAGACGACAAGTGTAGAACGAGAGACGAGAATGGTGTATGGAGACTGCGCAGGAGGGAGGTTTCTAATCGGTATGGAGTGCAAAGGAGGAAGCGAGGAAGGGGATGGTGCACTTCTGGCCAAGGTGCAGGTGCAGGCTTGAAGGAAGAGCTTCGGCGAGTCGCAGGGCAAGCAGCGTAACCTCTTGGCAGATCCGTCACTGCGTTGGTCCTGCGAAAGCGAGGATTCTGTCAGGGCTCTTCTGCTCGATGGCCAGCGAAATAAGCGACTCCAACCTACGACCAGGGCGGCTGGAGCTAAGGAGAGACAAAGGAACGCACTTGCTCACTTGTTCACGCCTCACAAGCCACCAGAAGTCCACATTCGGGAATTGGCTGGAGCACTACAATAGCTTAACCAACTATCTAGCCAATCGAGCACTGGAAACTTGTGCTTAAAGCACTGGTACCTGGCTAGATAACCACTAAATTCCAACTGGGGAGGCTGCTTCGTTGTGTTTGGGCCAACTGATATGCTATGTAACTCGAAGACACATCGTATGACTTGCTACAGATATGCGTCGCTGGCTCCGAATCTATCTCTACTTTCGAACTGCATGATGGAAGGTCATTATTCTATCAATTCGAGCTACTTTCTGGAAAGCGAAAAGAGATTCGATAATCAGAAGCAAAAGGAAGCTGACGTGCTAGGTCTTGAGTTTTGTACCTGCATTAGCATCCACTGCCTTGCCCTGGAACTCTCGTGATTCGCTCGGCCGTTAGACTGGAGTTTCAGGCGTCTCATGGCGTTTGACGGCGCACGCTCGCCTCAAGCCATGAAGTTTATGTTTGCTTCCAGAGCGATACGGATGCTGACAATTTGCTTGATTCATCCGCGTAGAACATCGCTTGGCTGCAAAGATGCATCACCCTGCAGACCTTGTGAAACACGCGTTGCTGCGCCTGATGCTTCTTTACGCCATCATGCCACAAGTGCGAACTGTTGAAACCGTCGACACATGTGCGTGTCCGTCCCTCTAGGTAGAAGTAAACAAGTAAAGAGATGTGATCCGACAACTTTCTTGACACGCAGTTGTATGACTGTCGCATGCTGTCAGACGCAGCCATACTTACCATAAGCGAATCAGTAGGATCAGATTCCTTGAATTGCTGGATGTAACGGCAGACTGCCGAAGGTGCTTGAAAAAGTCGTCACTCTCGTCGTACATGTGTACGAAATTTCGTAAGCCCATCATGCGATAACCGGATAAGCTATCTTCACTCATCCACTAGTCGATGCCTAAAATGGGTCATGGTCGACGTCAACGAAGGTCAACTATCTCAAAGTCCATCTGCGAGATTTCCATCACGTGTCCTGGCCTCATGGCATCAGTGTAGACATTGTCCACGTCGTGCGGATGAAAAATGCCAGGCTTTTCGCACTGAAGTATGGCCATCTTGCCCGGAGGATCAGTCAGCCGGTACACACCCCAGTCACCGCCATAACTTGTGTCACCCTTGCTCGGAGCACAAACAATGGCTACGCTTTCAGCCAGCATCATCTGGTAGCCCGAGTGTGTATGTAAGTCACGACTGCTCATAAAGCAAGTTTGAGTAGGATGAGTGTGTATCCAACCGAGGGTCATGAGGTCGTGTTGATCGACATAGTCGAAGAGTTCTGATTCATCTGTCATCTCGCAGGTATCTGATGTTGATGTCTGTTTTGGAATTACCAAGGCGCTGATGAAGAGAGCGTTTGCCCGCAACGTCCCTGCCAAAAAGCCACATGTCTCCAGATTTTTCATGGTGTTCTTATGTGCGAGGCGCAGGAAGGTCGTTCGCAGGGTAGATGGGAGAAAGAGGGTTCGAAGAGGTGTGCCATTTTCCAGATAAGCGCCAGGCGCAAAAGTGTATGCAGGTTCTGAAGGTGCTTTGCTCGGTGCATCAGCAGATGTAAGCTTTTCAGGTCTGGGAGGGACGGTCGATGCTCTCGATGATTGGACTGGTTTTGGTGGTGGAACAGGAGGCTGCATCAGCCCAGCGGTGTACGGAGGCCGAGACGGTATTGCTTTAGGTGAGTGGGATTGTGCTTCCGGTGGTCTCTGTGCGGGCACTGTCGGATAGCTATACCCAGCATTGTTTGTTAAGTATGCCTGTCTCTGTTGGTCAATTCCAGTAGTGCTTTCTCTCTCCTTCGGCTCGACGCGATTTCTGATAGCCTGCATGCGAGCGGCAAGGTCTTCTCTCTCGTCTCGTTGCGACAAGCCTGTTGGGCGCGACTTTCGACTAGGGGCGCGTCTCGCGAATTCCTGGTCGGCGAGTCTCGCAGCTAGTTCTGAATGCTCTTGCCCTCTTAATTGCTCGAATTGGTTGTTTCGGCGCTCCTGATCGTTGCCTAGGTACATAGAGCTTTGCAATGGGTCCGGTTGAGTACTATTCTCTTCTCGACGTGCCTGCCTGGCTTGCAACACCTTTGTATATTCTTCATACCGTCGGTTGATCCTCGTCTTTAGCAGCTCTAATGCCTTGAGATTATGCGCGACCTCTCGTTCGAGTGCTTTGATGTGAGGTTCTTGCTTCTTGTATTGAGGGTGTGTGGACAGGTTGGAGAGGCATAGATGGGCATGTCGGAACAGCAGGAAGTATGTCATTTCATCGTCACCTTCCCTCATATACACTTGCGCCTCCAGCCGTCAGTATGATTCACTAGCTATACCTCGGGGGCCTTACCTGTTGTACTAGGGCGGCTGCTGTCCTCAACCAGTATTTCAGAGGTACAAGCGCATTAAACTCGTACTCTGATGCATCCTTTGTGATCTGGGCCACACTCTTAGGGACGCCCTTAGAGGATGTTATCGATCCTACTGTCAACGCCATATTGTGTTCGTGCTTGGAAATGGGTGGTGATATTGGCAACTGGCGGGATGTTATCTCATCTCGGAGGGGTTTCGTGATGAATGTATGCTGCTGCAGGTCTTCTGCAGATTCGACGCGTTGGTGATAAAGTATCCAACTTTGTGCTTGCTTTACCATCAGAGGACGATGCCTCGGAGTGACAGTGAGCCATCTTTGTGGCAGTTGCGTATACTCAGTCGCAAAGCAGGCGCCAGGGAATCATAGGTGAGTGGAAAACGCCCTTTGGGAATCTACGTCTGCGTCATCCGCTTCGACTTGCGCGATTGAGCACCATAACCACTTACTCCCTTCACCATTCATGCTCACGCTCATACTCTGCGTTCTAACATCACAGCAATATGCTTCAGCTTCTATATCTACGATGCATTTGTCAAAGGATCGTGAAACGACTGGCGAAACATCGTCATTGAAGTTACATAGGTTGGAACGACGTGCTTATAGTATATACTCGCATGAATAAATTTACTCCTTTTTGACCTGACCTGTGATGATCATCAGAAATGCTCCAAACGGCGCCGTTGCTCCTCAAACATATATTGAAATCATTTGGCGTTGCTCGCTGCTGATGCTCTCCGTTCGAGGATGCAATCACAATCAAGCACAAGATCAGTTGCTCATTGCTCCATTGTCTTGAGGTTTTCAGCAACCTTGAAAGGAGCTTCAGTCTTCGACTTGACCTCGTCGACAGTCACACCTTCAGCAACCTCGATCAAAGTCAAACCCTCCGTAAAATCAACGTCAAACACAGCCTATCATCTTCGTCAGCATACTTGCGTCCATAGGTTATCGATCAAACTTACCAGTTCAGTAATAATCCTACTAACACAAGCCTTCCCCGTCAAAGGGAACTCACACTGCTTCAAAATCTTCGCACCACCCTTCTTATCCGTATGCTCCAACAACGCAACAACCTTCGTCTGACTCGGATTACTCACAAGATCCATAGCACCGCCGAACCCCTTCACCTTGCCCGGCAACATCCAATTCGCCAAATCTCCCCTAGCACTAACCTGCATAGCCCCCAGCATAGTCATATTAATCCTCCCACTCCTCACCATCCCAAAACTCTCCTCACTCCCAAAACAACTCGCCCCCGGCAAAAGCGTAACAGTCTCCTTACCCGCATTAATCAAATCCGGATCCTCCTCCCCCTTCCTCGGATACGGCCCCAACCCAAGCAACCCATTCTCACTCTGCAAAACAACACTAACCCCCGGATCAACAAAACTAGGCGCCAACATCGGCATCCCAATCCCCAAATTCGCATACATCCCATTCTTAAACTCCTTCGCCGCCCTCTTCACAATCCTCTCCCTCTTACTCGCCGCATCCCCCTTCCCAAGACTACTCTTCACATCCCCCGTCTCCCCCTCCTCCTTCCGATTCGTATACTTCTCAATCTTCTTCTCCGCCGTACTCTGAATAACCCTCTTCACATAAATCCCCGGCAAATGCACCGCAACCGGATCCATCTCCCCAACCTCAACAATCTCCTCCGCCTCCACAATCGTCATCTTCGCATTCCGCGCCATAGCCCCATTGAAGTTCTGCGCCGCGAGCCTAAACTGGCAGTTCCCAAGCTTATCCGCCCTATACGCCTTCACAAACGCGACATCCCCCGGGATCGCCTCCTCCATCACATACGCCTTCCCATTGAAGATCTTGACATCCCGCGGCTTCCCGTACTCCTTCACACTCCCATCCGTATTATGCTTCAGCGGCAACTCACCAGTCTGCACCACCGTCCCCACCGCAGCAGGCGTGTAAAACGCGGGTATCCCCTTCCCACCACTGGCACATCGCTCAGCTAGCGTCCCCTGCGGCGTCAACTCCATCTCAAGTTCCCCCTTAAGATACATGCTCTCCAACACCTTATTCTCACCCACGTAACTCGCGATCATCTTCTTCACCTGCTTGCTATCGAGTAACTTGCCCAGTCCGCTTCCGGGTATACCAGCATTGTTACTCACGGCTGTTAACCCCGTCAGCCGTGGGGTCCGGGAGACTTCATCGATGAGCGTGTCGGGGACGCCGCAGAGGCCGAAGCCGCCGCAGAGGAGGACCGAGTTGGGTTGCATGTCTTTTATTGCTTCGGTGGGGCTGGAGACTATTTTGTTGATTTCGAGGCGGGTGTGGGAGGAGGAGAAGTGCCGTGTTAGGAGGATTTCGTGGATACGTGTGTGGGGGTTGCGTCGTGCTCTGGCGCTGCGGAGGCATCGTGTTGTGTGGGAGGTTAGACGGGTGGATGACTCGAGGAGGGAGGCCATGGTTGTGGTGGTGGTGGTGATGGTGGGAGTAGTTGCTAGGCTTGTTTGTAGAGACTGTGTCGTTCGGCGCCGGTAGGGCTACTGTAGTCAAGCTCGAGTTTTGGTCTAGAGGAGCTCTTGCAGATCAAGTGTGCTCCGCGCTGATATTAGCGGTAGGGTACTCGTCGACGACCGAGAGCTTGAGAGTAAGCCGACGTAAGCAGGTGCGAACAGGAAGGGTATCGCAGCACACAGGAAGTAGATTGCTATGTAAGTGAGAAAGGTATGTATTAGCACGACAGCGAGCAAGGACTTATCCACGCGACCAGGCCATGTCAAGAGCAACCGGCAACGAGCAACGGACCAAAGCCGTCGCAGCCATGGTGTAGGCGGAATTATGGGGTGCAGCTGCGAAACGTGGAGGAGCTCTCGAGAGCTTCGATGGGTATCGGATGCGACACTCGGATGATGCGGAATGCCTCGGGATAGCGAAGAATGTCGGATAGTGCACCCCACTAATTACCGCCTCCTGAGTTCAGTGGTCCCGATCACAATCGTTGTCGTCGAGGGTCGTCTAAGAGTAGTCAGCAGAGCTTAGACAGGGTTCTTCAATTACGACAGGAGATTTCATAGAAGAGAAAGTAGTGATATACATATTGTAAAGCTAGAACTCAATCGGCGACCGAAAGTAGTGGAGGGTATCTTATGCAAAACGAGGTGAACTCCCACAGATACCACGGAACGCTAAAGATCACAAGCAAACCCAAGTCGTCGATAAATGGCATATAATCATGCATCGCCCATATCGGCATCATCATCCTCATCGCTCTCACCTCGTGACCCATCCTCTGTTCCAGAAGAGTTAACATCGCCATCCTCGTGCGTAGATGAGGCACTCCTACTCTCACCAACAGTAGCGGCAAGACTGCCGGCAGTCACCCGCTGTATACCGCCTGGCTGGTTTAGCATATAAACTCGTTCTTGCTCAGCAATCTGCGCTGAATTGACCCGCCTTGCAGTGGCAAGCATGTCAATGTCCGATTCCATGTCATTGTCTTCGCCGTCGGCGTGCTCCTCCCCAGAATCACCCGAGAACTGCTGCAAGAATGCTGGCGGAGCTGGGAACACCTCATCGACGAAGGGCGAGCTGCTGCCTTCGGAGTCATCGTCAGAGTCGTCGTCGATATGGGTATCGGATGAGGAACTCGAAGCAAAGAAGATGTAACTTGGTGGCGGCAGCTTGGATGGCAGTAGATCGAGCTTCTGGCAAGACTTGACCTCGGTAGTGAACTTCTGCAAGTATCTCCGGCTAGAAAATGGAAGCTGTTTGACAATTCTGTCTTGACCTCGGACCGGTGCCGGCTTCATGTCGACTTTGACGTCCAACGCAAAGTTGTCTTCCGGCGTAACTCCACCTAAACCGCAAGCATCGAGCTCGAGGGGCATGGTCTCATGCTCTCCAGCTGCGCTGAGAGGAGCAAGGCTCGGGAATTTTGGTAGTGATGCATCGAATTTGGCTCTTTGCTCAGCGCTCAAACTCTCAACATCGAATGGTCTCGGTGCGAAATGCGAGGTGAAATAGGTAGCGTCGTGATACCGAAGTGGCGATTCAGGGACATCTACCATAGCCACGCCAAGAGTCTCACCAACCACAACAGGTCGAGCAGGTTTCATATTTGAAGGCTGCATTTCGGAGCTAAAATCGCTGCAGAAGTGAGGGTTGTTGTAAAATGTGATCAGTCCCTCGTCTTTACTCCTCTGGTTCATGCTGGACTTGCTGAGAGCTTGGATGAGCCCACTTGAATCGCCCGAGGATGTCTCGCAAGAATCGTCTAGATCTCGGCAACCGTCATACCCAGTCTGCTTTTCTCGAAGGACTATGGGCTTGTAGTCAAATGCTGAGCGTGGCTTCGTGTGGTTGATGAGGTTTGGAGATGGTTGAACGTTAGACGTGCCGGACAGCGTCATTGGTTGCTGCTTGGAGTCACTGCTTATTTGCCGACCACTTCCCTTATCCTCAGATGGCGTTGTCGACGTAAGGCCAAGATTTGAAGTGCTGCCAGTCTTGGACCGCTTGCTGCTGCCACCATTTCCAGCATCGTCGGCAGAGTCTTGAGCATTGATATCTGCAACCTCGATTGCTTTCTCGTCATCGGCAGCAAACCTAGTGTTACCAGAACCACCTGCCCAACGCAATTTGAGGCCATCTCTGGACAGCTCGAATCGCTTGCTGAATTTCCTTATGGCGCGGCGGACGAAGTCAGGCGTCACGTTGAGTGTGTGCAACTGTGCCAGACCTGTAAGCAAAGTCAAGAACATCCAAGGGCTCTCCTCTCCTCCCTTCGATAAGCCGCCGAACTGAGGAGTTAGAAGACCTAAGTGATGCATGTACTGGATGTTGTCAGCGCCGAGTTGGGCTCGGTGAATGTCAAGGTCGAGTGGTCGAGTAGGACGCTGATCTGGCGAGCCTGGTGTGGAAATCTCCTTGCTATACTTTGGAGTGGATGTCCCTTTGGTGTCGCTAGGGTCCATGGCGTCGAGATTCACTTTGGTATCAGGAGGCATAATACGGGCCTCTCGGCGTCCTTCGACTTTGCCTTTCTTGTTGTCCCTGGCATCTTGAAGCCGATCGGCTCTAGCAGCAGACTGCGATATCTCTTGTTGCTGCATAGGTTGGTCGTGGTCCCCAGGTCCAGCCACGCGGCCGGTAAACAATTGCTCAAGTCGTCGCACAACTAATGTTTGCTTTGCACGCTCTGACATCAGCGGATCCTGCCTGGGGAGAAGCGTGTCCGGGATATGTTGTAAATAGCTCTTGACAGCCTTGTCCCTCGAAGGCTGGACAGAGGCTGAACCCAGCGATGCAGACTTGGAGGTAGCACCGCTCGTGGTACCTGAAGCGCTGGCATAGCCTGAATCAGTCCGCGCCGCACTAGGCTTTACCGCTTTGGCAGAAAACTGTCCGCTTGAAGTGTCCGATGTGGCAGTGGTGAGGGAGGGAACGGTGGAGTGTACACTAGTAGCGAATGTCTTGAGAAGGGCCTCGAGCTCTCGTCTCTTTTCCGACGGCAGACCATGTATGCGTACTTCGAACAGTTTATCCTCATGCTGAGTTGTCGGGTTACTCGGATTGTCTCGACGGTCCCTCTGCCGTGTGCGTATCATGTGGCGTAGCCTCTTGTTCTCCACCGTCAAGTCATCGATCACCCCTCGCAGGTCTTCATTCTCGCTGTCCAGCCTCGAAACACCTCCAAACCCTCGGTCTTCCGAAGCCGCGAACGCCGCAGGAATATAGTTCACGCGGTCACTCATATAGAAAGGTGGATCGTCTGGATGGATGTTAGCAACGACGAGCTCTGCAAGGAAAGATGGCATCGACTACGTACCATCAGGCTCTGCAGACTTTTGCTGCCCAGGAACACCGGTCTTGTTGGCCTGTGAGAACCATTTGCCCGCACTCTGGTCGGAAGAGCCTGAGTCTTGGCTGTGAAGGACCCTTATAACCTCATCGCCGATCTGGTGAGAAGACTGCGCGTGCGATGCCTTTTCGGGATTATGGCTCAATTTCTGTCTCTTTCGGCCGTCCTGTAGTCGATTTATTGGGGTCCGTCGTGGGTTCATGGCGGTTGCCGTGGCCCTATTTCTTCCTGCTCCTCCCGGCTCATGCTCAGGTAAAGTGGTCGGGCGTGTCGCAGCCATCAGATCTCATGCCTCAACATCAATGACAACAATTCACGAAGTATGCAGTCGTGGCTGTTCAGAATAATCTATGCTGTGATATCTCGCCGCGAACAATGCTTCCTTCCGGCTCGGTGTGTTTTCGATGTACTGTAAGATAACGTTGGTCGACGATGTGGAAGATGTCGAGTTCACGATAGATGTGGTTTGGTTCGGGCAAGTGATACTGATGAAGATTGCCTGTGTCCTTGAAGGTGGCATTGATACGAGTAGCAGTGCCATCGCGGGTCTTTGGACCATCGATCGCCATGGCGCTGTGGGATGCCATGGTTCGGCAGTGGGCAAGCAACATTTTGGTCAACCAGTCGTCAAGCCGCGATCGTGAGGGCAAGATGCAGCCTTGCAAAAAGCAATGGGGATCGCGAGCCTCGACCTGCCATCTAAGTGGGGTTATGAAAGCGGAACGTCAATTGAAAACCAATCAATGCGCTGCAACGGATCGAGATCGCTGACGGTCTAGAACTCTAAGTCCGCCTGGTGGCTTCAGGAAGTGCTTCAGGATCTTTCCTGCAGCGGTTGATCGTCGCCATTCGCCTGCTCCCTCTCAGCGGAAAGTCACAGAACTATTTCTGGCCATCGCTGTTGATCGTGCCCCATCGACGATGAAGGCCATCGAACCACGCCACCAGTCACTCCACGACCTCTCCAACCGTGATCCCTGCCTATCGTAGATTTTCCCGGAAAAGTTGTCCTGCAATCGAGCCTCATAGCCACCTAAGCATTTGGAATCCTATGCGCGCAGGAGCTCTACTCTAGATGTCTCAAGCTACTCTATGGACACAAAACATCGTTGTCGATGACACTGGAATCGATCGCAAAATCTGGACCCCGAACGACATTGCACCTGACAGCCTCCGGAGATGCATTGCGGCCGCCATGATCCACCGAGCACAACTTGGTCATTAGCCATCACACATGGGACGACTTTGTTCCGATGCTCTCCAGAAACCAGATGCGTGTTGAGCCAAGGGCATGGAGGCTTGCAACACATCGACGATGTTCAACCCGTCGCAAGCCACACAACATCAATGACTGGTGATGGAGATTTATTGCTGCGCATCACCCCGTGCTGTTAGCTGTTCTTTGAAGCCAATAGCTATAAGTCTGCAGCACTACTAAAGAGCCCAACAACAGCTCCAGCACGCATACTGCGAAATATACGACATCGAGAAACATGTGCTGCCGGATATGTGACTGATGCGCAGGCTGGCACGGAAGATGTTGCACGATCTCACAGGACTCGAGAACGAGAGTTCATGGTTCCGTCCCGTCTCATGTACAACACATCAACGCTCGGGCTGAACACAGCACCATCCAATTATATGAAAATGCCCCACCCGTTACTTCGACCATAAGGGCAACCAGCTTGATACCAGCAAGAAACAGCGTCCGGCACAAACTTGCCCTGGTCTGTGTAGGTCCTGCTTGCGAACTGTATCGACATGGTAGCTGGATCGAGTTGTATTATTACTGCAGAATGCGGAGCCAGTGCTAGAAATGCTTATTATTTAGATCGATCGATCAGAACCAATTGCTCCTCCGGAGTAAGGATATGCTATGGGCAAGTGAAGCCACGATACTACCATCAGCATGCTGTCATAGCTTTGCAGACGCTATCTCACATCTGTGCTCGACATGGTTACTCATCACTTCAACGGGAGCTGTTTCCGGAGCGACTCTGCAAAGGACGCCTTCGGTATCCTAGCTGCGACGAGTCGGTACTCCACTCGTACTTTACACGTTGACCACAGGACGACCGTTGGGTACTATGCGATTTTCAGGGGCCATCTGGAGTCGTGATGCGCTTCAGCTGACAACCACTTGGACCCCAGCAAGCCAAGGAGGCATTCTAAAACGAAGAGATTTTGATGCTGCTTTTGCGTTCTGGAAAGCCTGCTATATACATAGGTGGTACAACCATGTCAAACGTAGATTTGAGTTATGTCCCTCGCAAGTCGTGTAACGATGAAACAACGCGACGACCAAGCATGATGGCTGGGCAACTAACGAGGCAATACGATCGGCCATTGGTGTCATGGCACGCGCAACTGCTGTCACCTCCGGAGCTTACTTATCGACCTTCTCAGATCTCGAAGATGCCATATACAACCACCTGAGGTCGTAAACTACACAGAAAATAACCCGCCCGTTCTTGGGTCACTTAGAAGGACAACCTACGACCCAAGGATGCATCATACACCATTGCCTGGTATGAGCACGAAGCAACGCGAAGGCAGGTAGGATCGAATGACAGGTCCCAACGGAGGCAAGAGGAGGAAGACTACAAGGAAGGTAGGTAGGTACAAATGGCCGCGCAACAAGGTGAATGCCGTCGGCCGGTGCTCGTCTGTCAATTGATTGTTCCTGCCCTTCCCATCGCCAAGTATACCTGGAGCTGTAAAAGTTGAGCTCCTGACCTCACGTGTATCAAGTTACCAAGGCAGTAAGTGAAGATTGATTGGCATTAATCGATGCAGACTACAACCACGAGAACCAGTGCATAAAGTACGTAGTACAATCCCGTTCGTGGTATGACCTTGTAGAAGAACATACTACCGGTCCAAAACTCATAAGCCCGTTGCTTTGCATGCAACACTGTACACGGGATTTAGGAACGCCTGAACTATCCACCAGCTACCCAACCATCATATATGCAGCCTAATTCTGCGAACTCGTCACGTCAGCGCCATGCCCATGCTAAACAATATCCTCATCAACCATGACCTTCAGTGAAAGTGAAGCACGGAGTTGATTTCAACGCCGACCATATTATCAGCTCACTACCAAAGCCAAATGCTGTTCGATAGCCTCCTCGTACTTATCCAGTCGTAAAGCACCAGCATCCCAGAAGAGAACTGCCTGCACTTTCGGCAAGTTTGTTCGCATATCCTGTTGTTTGACCGTTCTTGAGCTCGACACACGCCTCTTCACAGCCGAGATGCTCTGCACGTACCCAATGACATTAACCCAGCTTCCGGCCTGTAGCAGTGGACGCTTGACAGTCTCCAGAATCAGATTGATATCGACGACAGCACTCGTGCAGACTTGACCGGAAGCGATGCGTGGGTATTTGTGCTCAACTGTAAGACAGCCTGTCTGCTCATCATAGTCGACGACACAGCACAGGAAACGTACTTTTGCGTTTAGTGGTTGTTCGTTGAGTTGATGGAGAAATATGAGCTTGGAAGCGACTGGAGCGTTGGATGTGTTTTCAGCCATTACATTCGTTGATTGGGACTCTTTGCAGACCACAGATAGACTTTGAACGATTCATAGTCTGAGATATGTGGCTGAGATGGAACGGCGAGATAGACACGACTGTCTTGAAGGAGTGACAGAGTAGGGGGAAATCATTTCGTGCCTGAGGCATCAAGAATCAATAGACACCCGCTCACGTGCCAATCGCGGCACATCACAAGTCCCGGTCGCTCACGATGTCATAACTTTACAACCAGTAGATTCCATCTCACACGGATCCAACCCTACTGATATTGTCCAATACCACGACCTCGCCCTCGATCAG
Source organism: Knufia obscura (assembly GCF_036327395.1). Taxonomy (NCBI): domain Eukaryota; kingdom Fungi; phylum Ascomycota; class Eurotiomycetes; order Chaetothyriales; family Trichomeriaceae; genus Knufia; species Knufia obscura. The sequence continues at coordinate 1,491,787 of NW_027042691.1, forward strand.
CATCTTGGACCTCCTGAACAGAATACTCGATCCTCCTCCAACGACTTCGCGCACTTACAGCCACAAATTCATCAGCCTTTAGTGGCACAAACCACCCTTCCAGTACTCCCGCCAGGCACACGATAGCAGCACCAGATCGTCGAAAACAAAACCGTGGTCTTGCTCTCTCTTCCACGGAACTCTACCTCCGTCCTTCCGCCCAATATCTGCCGATACTCCCCCAAGCGCATCACGACCACCATCCTTGGGCTCGCCCCACTGCGAGCCAAACAACAGCCTCCTCAGCCCCGAGACAATCCCAACTCATAAACACCACCACCCAATATGTGGGGCTGGTTCGGCGGTCAATCCGCCCAACGCAGACGAGATGCGCCCAGAAACGCAATCCTCGGCCTCAGAGAACAACTAGACATGCTCCAGAAAAGAGAACGGCATCTTGAATCACAAATGGCAGAAGCAGACGCAACAGCCAGGAAAAACATAAGCACGAATAAGACGGGTGAGTAGGCAATCTCCTTCCGATCCCATAACTGTGTTCATCGCGAGGATTACACCACACCACTGTGATCTCCCTCGGACACCGCGTGTTTCGTCTAAGCACGAACCCGCATAATAGCACGAACACACCACGCACCGTCCTCTTCTAACGCTCAGATCGCTAACACTGAATGCACGTAGCCGCAAAATCCGCCCTCCGCCGCAAAAAAGTCCACGAACACACCCTCGAACAAACCAGCGCCCAAATCGCCCAAGTCGAACAACAAATTTACAGCATCGAAGCCGCAAACATAAACCAAGAGACCCTAAACGCCATGCGCAACGCCGGAAAAGCAATGAAGGAGATCCACGGCGGCATGACAATCGACCAGGTGGATAAAACGATGGATGAATTGCGCGAACAGCAGCAGTTGGGTGAGGAGATTGCGAATGCGATTACGAGTGCGCCGATTGGGGAGCCGGTTGATGAGGGGGAGTTGGAGGATGAGCTGGAGGGGTTGGAGCAGGAGATGTTGGATGAACGGATGGTTAAGACGGGGGCTGTGCCTGTGGGTGGGGAGTTGGAGAGGGCGCCGGTTGTGCCGAGTTTGCCTGGTGAGTTGCCTACGACTTCGAGTCTGGGGGTGGTTGTGTGGATGGATGTGATGTGCTAACGGTGTGTTTGCAGTTAAAGCTTCGAAGGTACAAGAGGACGATGAGGAGGAAGAACTGCGGAAGTTGCAGGCTGAGATGGCGATGTAAAAGGGCGGAATTATTTGCTGGTGTGAGGAATTACGTAGCCCGATGAAGCTGGCTGGTCACGTATCGAGAATCGCACCCAGCAAGGAAGTGGCTGCCACTTTGCCATTGAATTGCATAGCACTGTTGACTTTTGTCCAAGGACGCGTGGAAGGAAGAATCACAGGGGCAAAGCTTGGGTGTCGACCGTAGCAGGTAGAAGTCACGCTTGTCGCTACGGGCCGCTACGAACACAGGAGGCGCGAAGCACGAGGAATGGAGTCAAGAAGAACAGTTTTGAGCCAACGAATAGAATATATTCATTTCTTTGTCTTTTGCCAGCCTTGATAGCTGAACATGAAGGTACTCATACCAATGAACCAATATCCTGAACATGATTGTAAGTATCCGACCAGTAGAAATCATAGACGTTACCTGCATTTGTGAGTAGCTTCAGACGTATGACATATACACATGCTGGGAAGTGCTTCATGTCCCTAGGTATAATAACAAAGTAACAAGGCTGTAAACGTGCAGGACGATAATGGCACTCGCAGTCCAATTCAAGGATGAGCATGAGTACCACCAGACACCTTCTAGGATCTGAAGGTATGACTCTTTCCAGCCATTTCCTTCCCGAACTTATTACGCCTCGCACCAGTGCTCGTGTCAAGCGCTTTGGCAAACGGATTGAAGGGCTTAGCTGGGTTAGAATCCTTGTATGTACTCAGCGGATCTGGTTGCGGATGCAGCATACTTGGCGCGTTAGTATAGTCAAAGGGCTGGACGTTAGTAGCTTCTGCATTACGTTCGGCCTGATCTGCTGCTTTCTTGGCCTTCTTGAAGGCTTGTCGAGCTTGTTTCTGGGTTAGTACTGTGCCTTCGTCCGTGATGGCGAAATCTTCGGGATTCTTAGGCTCGAAGGTCGCCATCTCTTCTGAAGGGTCGATCTCATCGGCAGCACGTTTCTTCTTGCGACCGGATAGCGTGAAGGGCACGTCGATATCGGGCTCGTCAACAATTCGTACTTCGCCGTTTGTCGGCTGCGGCGGAAGTGGTGCAAGGTCAGAGGCAACCGATGTAGGAGCGCCATTTGTTTCAGCTGCACTGCCAGAACCGTTGACTAAAGTCTGGAACGGCATAACGGACTTAAGGGCCATCTGTGCTGTTTCTGAATCGAGAACTGGCTGGCTGGCGACTGGCTTCATCGCGCCCCAAAAACTTGATGACACGCTCCTTCCGGCTAGCGTTTCGCCACTGCTGACTGCTTCACTGGTTATACCATCCTGTAGCTCGCCGGTTTGCACAAGCTTTTGCATAGTCGCAGCAACACTTTGCTGAACCTCTTGAGGCTTAGCATTCGGGTTCGCATGTTTGAATTGCCTGAAAGATGCCAGCTTGTCGGCATTTCTGTCAAGCACTTCTTGTACTGTTGGGCCATCGACCCCCTTAGGCTTTGCTTCTTTGATTTTGTCAAGCACCTCCTGCCAATGCTGGCCGACAAAATAGGATGCTCTGCCAGCCATCAGTCTTGGGTTGAAAAGCTGCATTCTGGTCTCGGGCTTGTTCTCTGCACAACTCCACAGATATGCATTGCTCATGATACTGGATATGCCTTCGTCGAGTTCTCGAGCTTTCGAATCGCGCCATTCGTGTAAGTTTCGGAAGATTGCGAATTGTTGCTTGTCCAATGACTTGACATTTCTGGTCAGTAGAAGCTGAATCCACCCATTCGGACCAAGACCGTTTTCGGGATCGTATACACGACGCTCGAAGACTTGTAGTGATTCCTTCTTTGAGTTTGTCAACACATAGTCAACCAAGTTCTTCTCGGGTGTGGACTGTCGAATGAGCTCGTTGCGCATGTTATCGTATATGTAGAGAAGATAATGTGTATCAGAACGAGCATAGTCGAGTAGCTCCTGAGGTAGGGGACGAACACGCCAGTCTGCCAATTGATACTGCTTCTGCGCGATGACGTTGGCAAACTTCTGAAGAAGATATGCAAGGCTTCGGTGCGGATATTGAAGAGCATTGGCGGCATGATAGGTATCGAAAAGACCGACGACATACAGTCCGAGATCGCGCTGTAGCCACACCATGTCCGATGCAGAACCATGGAAGACCTTTACAATGTTTGGGTCCGCAAAGACTTCGTTCAAGACCTGCAAGTTCTCTCGCCATGGTCTAAGGGTATCCACGACCCAATCTTTGGAACGTGTGCTGACTTGCATCAGACATACCATACCAACGTAAGAGTTTCTGTCGTTGTGCTCCAGATCGATTGCAATCTCTTTTGCCTGTTTCAGTTCCTCGAGCATTTCCATTACACCTTCTTCTGTGTCTACCCATATGGCCTCTGTGTTCTCCGGCCGCGTGAAGGGTGTAGGTAAAGACTCTTTGTAGACAGATGGGGGATACTCAAGGTTCTCAATCTCGTATTGGTATGGGTGGTTGTAGCCCTTGTCTTGCGAGCCAATGCTTTCCTCAAGAGGTATCTGAGCATGTGGCTTCTCCCGCAGAAGGGGTCGCCAGCGGCTATTGTCATAATTGTCGACGGCCGTCTCAAATTGTGTTTGTGGCTTGATCACTCCATATGCAGTAGAGTAATTGGTAGGAAATCTTGACTTCGTCGCAGGAGGTTCAGGTGTAGCTGCCTGTGATGGACTCTGTCGCTTGATTAAGCCATTGAACTCATCCAAGTTGGCGTCAGCTTTCTCGAGAAGGTCGTCAATCACATCCACAACTTTTCGCCAGTTGTCATCAACGCTATCTCGATCTTGAAGGAGTGGAGTCTTGATATTAGTTTCTTTTGTGGCTGCTTTCAGCAATTTGCTCGTCAATCGCAGCAGGTGAGCGTTTTGAGAGTCGAGGGACTTGTTGACTTTGTCGCTCAGAGAGCGGTGAAAGCTCAAATCATGACTTGCAATGCTGCCAGCGCTTCTTGTGACATTGACCAAAGACGATGTGACTCGATCTTGGTAGGTCTTGAAATCAGCCGGTAGATCGGTAGACATGTTTTTGAATGTGCGCACCCCTAGAAGACAAGGTCGAGAACAGCGCGTTCAACTTATAGAAAAGTACATGCAATACGTGGAAAAGTTTCGAGCAGCAGATGCAGATATTCAAGTGAAACCCCGATTAGCGCAAGCGCGACGTGACCGGCAGTCTAACCCTTTCTGAGGCTAGTGCACCCTCTGGCAGCCCTGTGGCGGCAGGAGCCATCACGACGACGACACTGCTTGCGGTAGCTACCTATGAAAGTTATCGTCCAGTCTATTCGTGAAGGTTCAACAGAGCTGCTGGATTCGTTTAGTTCAAATCCGGTAACCACTTTGCAGCATGTCAGCCTCGCTTGCCCCAGAATGTAATGAGCTCAAAGAGTAAGAAGCCCTGGCACTCTTGTCTTCACGAAGTAGCTAACGCATAGTGAAGAAAGTACGATGCTTGTTTCCTGAAATGGTTCTCAGAAAGTATGTGCAGAATACAGGCATGAATAATTCTAACGAGGTTGTAGAATATCTTCGAGGCAGCTCTTCTACGGATGAATGTGCAGACCTTTTCAAGAAGTACAATACTTGCTTAACAGTATGCCACCTTTTGGAATTGCCTCCGTCGTGCTATGTGGACCGTGGAAGCTGACGGAAGATGGATATGGCAGAAAGCGTTGAAGGAAAAGGGTATCGATCAAATGATTCAGGAAGCAAGAGACAGCACAACGCCTGAAACCGACGCCGAACACCTCAAGCGGTAACACTGATCCCACGGGACAGTATAGCTCATCGATATTTGAGTCTTTCCACCCACAAAAATCGATTCAAGAGTCGTAACTCTCGCTGGGACCATCTCCCACCCAGCTTATCCCCACTCAAAGCAATGCCATGGTGCTGAGCATAACAACAGTTCACATCGTGACACGATGTCGACACTCTCATCGAGCGACGACCAGATCACTCCTCAGAACCCACTTCTCTCCGTTCAGGACCTCTTTGCCTTCATGTAAGAGGCACTCTGGGAAGTGTCTGTGGAGAAGAGCACTCCCAACCTGAGGATCTACGAGTACAGGATCAGGTTGCTTATCTCTCCTCGAAGCAGCTTCGGGGTAGAAGGCAGTCTCTCCGCCTTCACATGCTGTCAGGTATATGAGCAACGTCCAGGTTGTTTTTCCTGCTACGCCGCCAGGGCCAATCACCTTGTTACTCTCATCATAGTGTTGGTCGAAGAATTGACCAGGGCGATATCTGTATATTCTAATGTTGGCATTTAGTCCCAGCACTTCACCTCCCCAAATGCTCTTGTCCTCGTAAGAAGCAACAAGGTCCTTGACTGCGGTGTCTTCCCAAAGTCTTTGAGCAAATGCTGGGTCTTCGATCTGGAATCGGTCGTTCATTCGTGTTGCCTCCCCACGTTTAGGCTTACCTGGAGTGGTGGTAAGAGAGAGTGTTGACAGAAAGGTCACATAATTCTTGCACAGGTTTGTAGTGAGTAAATTTGGCACGACGAGTATTTGGTCTTTTAGAGTCTCCTCAAATGTCAGATCTGAAGCAGCGAGTACGGGCTTCAATTGCGGCCAATTTGGAGGAGTTGGCTTTGCGGCTGACGCTGGCACATTATTGACCTTTGCCTTGCTCTTTTGCTTCGGCGGCATCGCGTATCAACTCACTGATCCCAATGATGTTCAGTCCGTCCGCGACGTATACTAGACACAACGCGGTAGCGGGGTTGAGAGCAGGTTTGAGCACTTTGACTCACTACTACTTGTAGATGGGCGGGATGGTAGAGATGAAAAAGTCTGATTCGCTGGCCATCGTTCATAAATGGTTAGCGTCCTATGAAAGACTGCAGGGTTGCGGCGGTGGATCGATAGCGGCCTGCGCTGTTCGAGGATCGAGGAGCGATCTTTCTCACATGCAACTCTCGCAACTCGATGCACCATCGATCTCTTCACCCCAGATGTCTAGACACGGAACCGAGACACCCTCCGCAGTAAACAGTAGAGCAGACCTACATGATGTCGGCCAGTGTAGCCACGTCGGCAGTAGGTCTGCTAGACCGACATTATTCTCCTCAATCAGTGCACGCCGACCCCAATGCGCCAGCGTGGTCCGACCAGATGGAAGTTGACCGCCCCAGCCAGGAACGGTCCAAAAGCAGAGAACCGAAGATTGCAGCACTCGACGGTGCCGAAAATGACGCGCAGGCAGACTCGGACCGCAGAGATACCATCGGAGGCCTCCTGGCTGCTCTTGCGACCAATGCGACAACCAAGTCGGACGAGCCTTCTGTATCTGCAACTACACCTGCACCTGCACCTTTACCTGTGCCTGCAACCGAGGGTACCAGGGCTGCCCCCGCCTCTGCACCACCACATCATTCTGCGAGTCCTGAAGCCCCTGCAGACTCTCCAATATCGCAAATATCCCATGCCGAATCCCAGCAAATAGATGAGGAAGGTGCGGTCAATAATTCAAACAACGCGCGCTTGCTGTCCGGGGAGCCAATGGATACCTTCCCACCGGCTACCATGCCTTCCGATCCTGCCTTCATGCCACCAATGCCGATTGACCTACAGTGCATGGCCCTATACGACGAGGACCTGCCGATGCCATTTCCTCCGTTCGACCTACCCATGGACCAGTTTCCTCAAGAGCCAATGCCAATGCGCGAACCGACCCCAGTCAATGTCAAACGTCAGTACGATGCGTTTGCACGCCTTGAATTTGCAGACGGTATATTCTATCTCAACACCTATCAATGCGAGCTTGGCAGGGATCAACATGCTTACAAGGATGCTCTAAGGAGAGAACGGGAGGCACAAGAAGCCGCCGAACTCGAAAAACATCAGCCAAAGAGTTCAAGCGGCAAAGCCTCACAAAGGGTACAGTCTATCAAGGCCGCTGAAAGCCAGGTTCAGGGCAGCGTTGTTAGCGAGAAAGGTGGTTTTGCAGGAGTGGATGACCAGCCCATCGAAGGTTATGGTGACAAGAGAAATGGTCAGCATGGAAAGCAACACTCATCCCAAGCATCAGAATCCTCCATTGTTCGACCAGCCGAGGTACTGCACAACCCATCTCTGGCCCCTTTTGATTACCATAAGGACGTAGTCTATCAGTCGACCCAGGCGGTACCTGTGCCGGTGAATGATATCTATGAAGATGAACAGCCTGCTCCGGTCACGGCCGATCATATGCCAGACCCAAGTAGCTGTCCGCTCATCCCAATTCATCCTACCCTGGACCCTGTCGAGCAATCTGAGGCAGATTGTATGAAAGCAATCTCTCGTCGGCACATCAAAATCTTCTGGAACTGGGAGGAGTCCAGCTTCTTCATGGAGGTCCTAGGTCGGAATGGTGCCTTCTTTGAGCAAGATCATATTCCAAGAGGTGGCTGCATCAAACTACACAGCGGTGCTCGCATCCAGATATCAGCAGTCGAGTTCACCTTTCGCCTGCCTATCACCAAGGTGGAATCGCCTGTCGACGATGATGAAAGTTCACTTCCTAGTGATGGAGCGCTTGAAGCGTCTCCGAACGGTACCACAGCAGAAGCAGAGAATGGGCAAATAGTCAAGCTCAAGCTGAAATTGAATGCAGATGGCGTCGCATCCTCAACTCCACCATTGACGGAAGGAGAGAAGAAGGCACGTAGAGGTCCTGGTCGACCGCCAAAGAACGGGTACATGTCTCAACGGGAAATGAAAGAACTCGAGAAGGCCGAGAAAGAGAAATACGCTCGCACGCTACACGGTGGTCCCTCTCCTCCGGTCTTGCAGCCGCGTAAACCCTCAAAATCTCAGCTTCCCAAACCAGAACCCATGTCTGAAGCACCAAAGCCCGAAAAAAGGAAGTACACCAAAAGAAAGAGGGAGGATGGTGAAGAAGAAGAAGTTATGCCATCCATCGAAGGACAGGAAGAAACTCCGGTCATGGAGAACCCTCTACCACAACTGACCGCTAAGCGGGCACGTACAAAGTCCTTCTCACCACCGTACAAACCATTCGCAGAATGCTCTCCAGAAGATCTTGCCCGGCCTCCTCACAATTATGCAGTCCTACTGTATATGGTTCTGTCTGACACTGGTGAGATCACACTTCGACAGATCTACAAGCAAATGCAATCTCGATGGCCGTACTTCAAGTACGTTGTAGACTCGGATGGATGGACCAGCAGTGTTCGACATAATCTGAACCAAGAAGTCGGCAAGCTGTTCGAGCGAGGTCGAAAGGAAGGCAAAGGCTTCACATGGTTACCAAAACCGAATGCTATGGAAGAGTATCAAGCACAGAAGAACAAGCGATCGAACGCTCCTCCTGCTCCAAAACCGCGGCCACCACCACAGAGACCAAATTTTCCACCTAATCAAGGACAACAGCTCACCTGGCAGAATAGTGGTCCAATGCCGCAATCAAATCGACCCGGCGAGACCTTTGGTCAACAAGGGCCTTGGCCGCCGCAACAGCCCAATGGTGGTCGACCGCCTCAGCCGGGCTCGCAAACGAACGGGTCAATGCCGCCTCAACCGAACGGACAACGAACGATGTCTAGCCAACCTCCTAGTATTCCATTGAACCCCAATCCAAACTACGTACCTCCAGACTTCATGCTGCACCACTATTTCGGCAGGCAGGCGCCGAAGTTTATCCCTGTCACGTTTGAAGGTCTGGCTGTCATCAACAGGTTTCAGCATTCAATGATGGACGCCTTGCCTAAGGACGTACCTACGCAAAACAAGTGGGGCGCCATATTCGATTCTGCAAAGAAGCGTTGTCTACACGGTGCGGAATCTTCTGCGCTAGAAGGGGGTGAATCCAATGAGGAGAGGACAATTATCGAGCACGTCAGGACTTTCGTCGACAGGTACAAAAATCCAGCGTTCGAAGGCTTTGATGCTGCGAGAACGGCGTCACCTACTGGCTTAGGAACGACGCCTGCGCCAGCTACGGTAACCACCCCTGCGGCACCTTCTGCTTCAGCGCCAGGCCAAGGTCCTCAGGCACCTCAGAGTCACGTAGTGCTACCACCAGGACCACCAGCTCCAGTAAATCAGATATCTCAGCCATCTCTGCCACCTCAGTCAGCTCGAGCTACAGCAGTTCCGGTCACAAATGGGCTCTCGGCCAATGCCCAGATACCCGTGTCTGTTCAAACCTCTCCAGCAAATCCAACTCCATCAGCTGGTCCGAACGCGAATAGCCACAGCCACCCACAACCGGCCAATGTCGAGCCACCCAAGCAGCCTCCAACGCAAACTGCATCTGCGAGCGGTTCGCCGCCATCCCAGGTTCATCCACAGACTGTGCCTGTATCAAATCATCCCGTCAACAGCATTGTACCAAACCCCAGTGCCGTGGTCGGTGCTGAAGCAGACCGCGCTCCAACAGCGTCCATTCCCGTTGCTGCATCTGCCCCGAGTCCTGCCTCAGACTCTGCCGCCGTTGCTGAAGCACCATCAGCGGCGACCACTGCTAACGATGAGTCTGTCTCGCATCCTGTCCGAGGCTCTACTACCCTTGCTCAAGCAGATTCCTCAGTGCCTGCCTCGAACCTTGCTTCAGAGTCTCCTGGCCTGGCTCAAATACCTTCGGTAGCGCCTGCTACCGATGTTGCACACGTCTCGTGCTCTACTTCAGGGACCCCTTCTCATGCCCGAGCGTCTCCAGTAGCATCTCCTGCCACAGCCTCTCTTGCCAACGTCGCACATGCTGCGTCCACAAATGCAGAGACAGTTGTCCCCAAACCGAAGCCGGCCACAGTTGGGGACACGCAAAATGGACATCCCCAAGAACCAGCTGCAGGTGTTCGTAATGAAACAACAGAAACGAACGGTGTCCCGGAGAAAAAGCCACAAGAGCAGTCGATGACAGAATTATCTACAGGTGCGGTAGAGGTAGAGCAGCGTTCAACCCAGGCAGAGGACAAGAATGCATAGAGAGTGTTCTACACATCGATGCAGAGGATGAGAGAATGTCAAACTTGAGCTTGATGATATCACTAATATGACTTATGGTATGTGTTACGAAAGAATCATTGTGTACGAGGCATGATGAACCATTGCCGCAGAGGACAATATAGTTCTGGCGAATGGTTCATGGGAATGTACGACGTGTCCATACCCTAGGACACGAACGTCGCGCCAAAGCTTTGTCCACCGTTTCGTTCGTGGCGGTGAAGCGGATTGATATGGTCACACCTCGACCGAGCGGACCAAGTTATGTGATGCTGATGGTTATGCAGCAACAGTGGCCGGACGGATACAGACTAATGTGGGCACCTGTTGAAGCAGAATGATATCCTTCACATGAAATAGATGAGCAACTTGAAGCAACAGGCCATTCTCTTTTCTTGCCTCTCAACAGCGTTCCCAAACATGAGTTACCTCGAGCAAAGACAAATGTTATGCGCCATCAATATCCGAAACACGATCGCAAGCCGCTAACAATTACTCTAGTATGTTTGACTAATATGCACATACACAGGAAGGGAACTTGGTGGGTACCACTTTCCAGTCACGTTGGCTCCTTCCTGTTGACTATGGCACATCAGATCTAGCCTGACATCTCCCGCACCGTCCCGGACGAGAGGCTTTTTGTCGGATGCTGTCTAGTTCGTCCACTTCAAGTACGCCGTCTAAGCCCTCAGATCATTCTCCACTACTTCACTGCTCTAGTTGTCGTCGAGACTACGAAAGATACACTTAATCTTGAACAAGCCTGCATCTCTATACCAGAAACAATGCCAGCACCACAAGACGACCCCCCGAACCATCGAGGCTGGAGAAGAAACAAGTGCTCTTATGTCTTACTGTTACTGGGCGTCATTGCCTGGATCATGCTTCTCGACGACATCTGGCTGCCTCTATACAACCTTTTCCGGAAAGCGATCAATTTTCCCCAGACCCGCAGACGGCGAGAGGCCGATATCGAGAGAGGCGAACGGCAGACGCCTTAGTCTGTTGCAGCAGCAAATACGTATACAATCTGCTCGAGTCAAGAGAAACTTGTGGCACAGCTAAGCACGGACATTGTTCTGATCGACACATGATATCGCCGGATTAAGGAAGGCTTACGGCTTGCAGCAGCAAGGGGTGACCGAAGCAGCTATGAATCTGCTTCCGAAGGAGAACGCCATTGAGCACAGATGCGTGCAGCTGCTACTCAGAATGTCCACTGGCAAAAACATAATATCCCATTTCACCAACAAGGCGCGCAGGCAGAAGTGCAGGACTGAAAAGCCAATGTTTGAGTCAGGCACTATGGTACAGTTTGTCGACGGAGAGCTGTTGCCAACGGTAGTTTGATTGACGTCCAGATCTTGACGTGGCGGGTCGAGATGCATGTAACACATCAAATTGAGCGATCTACAGATTTTCGCAAGGACAATGTCCCCTTTTGGTAATCCTTTTGGAATGGCTGCAACCGAAGATCCGAGATGAGTGCTCTGACTTCGGTGACACGGTCACATGCACGTTTAAGTGACGCCAGCCCATGTCGAACAACGCCACATAAACTTCAAGACCATCTTGAACATCCTCATTGGCCAATATCCTGGCCTCAAATAGCTCCTCGCTAATCGCTGTCTAGATAGGCGACATCTCCTTGTTTGCGGTTTTCGGTACTATCTGCAGATGCCATGGACATGGTGGACGTGCGGCAGGATCGAGATCGACAGGCGCAACAGCCACAAGCTCCTGTTTATGCTTGAAGCGGCAGCCGCATGTGCCAATCGAGTTATCAAATGCAAAAACATTGGCATGTTACCCGTGCAAAGCTATTGACCAACAGCTAGCGCTCCTCCCCACATCAATACATAGGTCTGAAGACGGGAAACCTTCTTTCTACGCCATGTCCAGCAAGCACAGATACGCCTACAGCACGTGATCGTCCCGAGCGAGCGGTAACAAGGTCCCATATTTGCTTCCACCTTGCACACCACCATCACGATGTCTTGCAGCCCGGCATGGTCAAGTCTAGTCAGCATGCCGCACTTCTGCTTCAATACGTCGGGTCAACATACCAAAGTACAAAACGCGGCACCTGCTGAGTCCTTCCATCCGACTTATCACCGGTCCTTGTAGCCACAAAGGCCCAAGTCTGTCAACTCAAATGCCTTCGGCAGGTCATCGACGCGGAAATCATGGACAGCAGTCGCTCCCGTAGCCCTGATGGTCGACTTCGGGTGAAGCAAAACTATGGCGAGGAGGTGGGTCAGAATGCAAGTCTTCGAACAGCCGCCTCAATGAGATGCAGTTCGCGAAGTTGGAACACCTCCTGGCAGTCTACGTTTGCAAAATGCCAAAGACGTTGTCATGTGCGCACAGACAACGTTACTAGCGGAAGTTTCCCTCTGTCCGAACTGGTAGCTACACGATGGTATTGGTGCTTGAGGAGCACAACCCTGCAGTGCCTTCCCCCTGTCCAGCGAATATACGAGGTTGCCAATCGAGCCTTCCGGTTTGGGGACTGAAATACGACTCATGCAGCATGCGAGCATGCCTTGTTTCAGTGGGCAGAAGTGCTACGCACACATTGTGCGAAACACTCAAAACGCGGCGTTTCCTGGCTCAATATGTTTGAGCTCTTCCGCTAATCGTCTCGCTTTTCTGCAGTGTCCAGGTTTCAATCATCATCAAAGTACTGTACAGGTATGCCACCGACAATCAAAGCATTGGTCGTTGACCTGGGCGATGTTTTGTTTTCCTGGCAGCCACCCACAGATGGAAAGGTCTCTAAGGATCTGCTCAAGCGAGCGATGTCTACCAAGCCCTGGTATGACTTCGAACGTGGCACATTGTCGGAGGAAGATTGCTATCTTCAAATAGAAGCGCTTCTGTCAATACCTTCTGGTGACTTGGCTGACACCATAAAGCAAGCAAAGCTGTCTTTGCAACCGGATGGCCAAATACTCAGCATGCTCAAAGACGTCAAGGACACCTCCAACGGGGAGATCAAGGTTTACCTTATGTCGAATATCTCACAGCCTCACTGGGAATATGTTCAGAGCATGCAATGGGAGCGAACCCTCTTTGACCAGATCTTCACCTCTGCCAACGCCAAAATGCGCAAGCCCGACCTATGCTTCTACAAGCACGTCCTCAAGTCCGTCGGTCTCAGCAATTCGCCTTCCTCAGCACTCTTCATCGATGACAAACTAGAAAACGTCTGCTCAGCCCGAGCCGTCGGCATGCAAGGCCTCATCTTCGACAATGCAGCCAACATAGTCCAACGCGTACAAAACCTGCTCGGCAACCCAGTCAAAAGAGGCATGGACTATCTACACACCAACGCAAAACAACTCCATACCACATGCACCACCCCAACCCACCAAAACATCGACATGAAAGAGAACTTCGCCCAACTCCTCATCCTCGAAGCAACAGGCGACAAATCCCTAGTAGCATTCCGCGACTACCACCTCCTCTGGAACTTCTTCCAAGACCAACCCATCCTAACAACCGCCACCTTCCCAAACGACTACGACACCACCTCCCTCGCCCTGACGATCCTCGACGGCTATCATCCGCCCGATGTGATCGCGCAGATCCTCGATGCCTCCCTGGCGAACCAGTCGGCTGACCACCTCCCACTTGTCTACGATGATCCGTCTCGTCCTCGCTTTGATCCAGTCGTCTGCGTGCACATCTACACGCTGTTCCATCTGCATCATCGCGGTCACGAGATGGCGCCGACGTGGAAATATATCGTTGATTTCCTACGATTTCGTGCCTACGAGCAGGGGACATATTACTATGCGCCCCCGGAGTATTTCCTCTATGCGCTTGCCCGACTGGTATTTTATTGTCGGGAACGTGGGGTTGCGTTGCCGAGTATATCTAAGTCGTCAACATCAACACCCAGTCCCAACCCCAACCAAAACCAAACTTCCAACTGCAATTCCTTCCTCACCCTCCTCCGCACCCGCTGCCAAGACCATCTTCTCACCACCACCTCCTCCCCCACTCCCAAAAACGCAATCTCCCTCGCCCTACACCTCATCGCCTCCGTCATCTCCGGCATCCCCGCCACAAACCCCCATCTTCAAGCCTCCGCCCAGCGTCTCAGGAGCCTTCAGGAAGTAGACGGTGGTTGGCCCTGGTGCGAGATATATCGGGCGCCCGGAGCGAAGGCGGGGATTGGGAGTAGGGGGGTTGTTACGGGGTTTGCGGTGTGGGCGTTGAGGTTGATGAGTGAAAAGGATGAACATTCGGGGAACTGGGCGGCCGAAAGTGTAGTCGGTGGGGAGGTGAAGAGCGATGGTTCTGGATGGAGTTCCATCTGGAACTGGAATCCACTGAGTAGGTTGAGGAGTTGGGGAGAGCAACGACGTCTGAAGTTGTCGACGGCCATGGCGATGACGACAGGATTCAAGGACATGCTGTTGGGAGGGATGACCTGGACCTCGTTGAAGACGTCAGTGTACAAGCTTGATCTACGATCAATTGCGTTGTAGTAGTGGTAGTTCGTCTCACGCATTGATCAGGGGGAGGGTGTGTGAACACATTACCCATCTAGCTACTAGTACAAACAGGCTCGTTGAGGATTATCATTCTAGCCCGTTAGGCTTTGTTACGCTAAAGCATGTACCAATCTAGGCAGCTGACATAGCCCGGAGATGAGCGTACATCACTATTCTCTCCGTAGTCAGCCTTCATAACTACCTAGGACTATCCTTACTCCGATTGTGTCACATACGGTGGGTCGACGCTGTTACAAAGATACATTGGATACCTTATATGACATGTCAAAGGATATTGCGATATAATCCTGCGATGAGAACAACTGGAGTTATCAGTCAGTCAGCCGTGTTACTCCAGTCAAAATCCGCAGTAGAGGCTCAGGAGGCACATACGATCTTACAAGACTTAAAAAAGCACTCATCGTCACAACAAACAACAGAGCAAATGTTGTAAATATTCCCTCAATCTAGACAGAATCATGGATGGGTATCTTGAATAACAACGCGAACAACCACAATACACTTCAGCTTCAACTAACCTTCACGCTCGCTCTGTCTATTTGCCCCCACTCATCAAAGCCCGAAAATCAGCATTCGATTTCTTCGCACCCGCTTCCCCACTCGCTACGCCGTTGCCCTGCTGCTCTGGACTCTTCGCCGGCTCATGAGACACATTATTCGCATGCAACATCGCACTCCTCTGTCCCAAGTTCCCACCCTTCCTAGTCCTATTACCCGGCTGCGTCGGTCTCTTCACGAAACCACTCCCCGACACCGGCACCGTCGTCGTCTTCGGCTTCGGCTTGCTCTTCGCGATGAGCTCTTCGTCTTTCCTTTCAGCCTTCTGCATCTTCATCTCTTGCTCGCTGACGACCTTCATCTTTCTGCCTGGGGCGATCTCGTAGTCGTCTAGGCCAAGGGATGCTTCGCCTGCCGAGGCAACGGTGCTGAACTCGATGAGGGCACCTTGGTGGTTCATCTTGAGGACACATAGTAAAACCTCGCCGTATTTCGACGCGACTTGGCGGAGACGTGCTTCGTTGATTGTGTCGGGGACTTGTGTTAGGAAGATTGTGCGTTCGGATCGTGGTTCGCTTGGGGCTGCTGCACTGTTTACCGAACTGGCTCTGTGGCCGTTCTTGGTGATGGTGATTGCTGGTGTCGTGGATGTCTGTCGCGTAGAACGACTTTGGTTGTCAGTTGCGATTTCGACCCTGACTTCTCGGTCCTTGATCTTTTGACCGTCCATGGCTAGTGCAGCCTTTGCCTCGTCGACGGTGCTGAAGGTGACATATGCGATACCTTTGTTCTTGTTCTTGAAGCTTTCGTGCAGTGGCATACGTGTGAGCTCGATTGTACCGTATGGTAGGAATGCCTGTTTGACCTCGTCTTCTTTTGCCTTGAAGTTGAGTCGTCCGACAAAGACGGTTCTCCCGTCGTTGACGCTGATCTCTTGTCTTGGCTTTTTGATAGCAGGATTTGAAATCTTGCATGTGAGTGCAAGGTCGTTGATTTTCTGACCATCGAGGCTATTGACGGCGTCCTGGGCCTCGCCTGGCAGCTTAAATTGCACATAGCAGAATCTCCTTCTTTTGTTGCCTTGCAACGAAGGCATTCGCACACTGATGATCTCTCCATACTTTTGCAGCAACTGCCGGATCTCGGTTTCTCCAGTCTCGGGTGCATAGTTCGTCAAAAACACTGTAGAACCCGTATCGAGCACAACAGATATTATCGCGTCCTCGAGCTGTTGTCCATCACGAGTTAGTGCGTACTGAGCTGCTTGGTCGTCTTCAAATTCGACAAGCGCACTGCTTCCATTTTCGAGCATCTTCACAGCCTTAACGGCACCGCAATTGCTGAAATACTGCCGTACTTTAGCTTCAGACACCTGTTCCGAAAGGTTTTCGACTAATATCGTAGCGTGCTCTCGATCGCGTTTAGGATGCTCTGGCTGTGTCTGTTCGACAGTCTGGATGGCGTCTTCATCAGTTTTGCTTCTTTTCGTGTTCTCATGTAACGTCTCATCGCTGTCTTCGAAACCACGCTTCCGCTTCGTCAGCTGTGGCCGATCTAGCTGAGTTGACTCAACGCTTGGTGCTTGTGCTTGCTGAGCTGCTGCCGCGCTAGCGGCCTGAATTGCTTCAATCTGCCGTCTGGCGGCGAGTACCTTCTCGTACCTCCGCACCCTTAGCAAGCATGCTTGCAATTCATCAGCTTCTTCATAATCCTCACAATGGTTGATCAACGCTTCGATGATAGGCTCTGGATAGTCGAGGCTATCTTGATCCAGAGCCAACTTGAGCACAGCTGTCGCCATATGCGGAGCAGTGTTACTAGCTAGTGCCTCATCGTCAAGTGCCTTGCCAGCGAACCTACGCCATCGCTTCATCTCCCAGTAGTAGAAGCGTAGCCAGAATTGGTACGACTTTCCATAGTCACCAACGGCATTGTCAAATTCTCGGCGCGCGTTGTCCCATCGTCCACTCTCACTGAGAAAATTGATATAGATGCGCTGCAGCCGGAACGAAGGGTCAGGTGTTTCACCAATGCCAAGCTTAGCTCCTAGACTGCTGATACTCTCCATCGAGGTTCGAATGCCAATCTCAGCAATATCTGCATCGTCTTCATCACGATCAGGACGAAAAGCCCGGCGCCTAAGGTAGCTGCACCAAGCCGCATGGACCTTTAATACTTCTTCGATGCCTGCGGCTTCTAGGATACCAGTGTTCGTAGCCTTGTGCTTGACAGCTTCTGTTTCCTCATACGACTGACCTTGTCGATCAGAAACAAGGAGATACTGCGACCACAATAGGCCTGACCATGGACAGTGTTTTGTGGCTCGGGACAAGAGATCAAGTGCAGGCCTTGAAGATTCCAGCATGAAAGTCATGTGCTCTTCCCAGAGAGTAGCATCGGCTGGGAACCTTAGCTCGGCCCGCTTGTACAAAGCATCGCACAAGTTGAAGTCGACCTTTTTTCTTTTTGCAGGTGTTTTCTCCCACTCGATGTACTGGCCAAATGTGGTGTACTCAGCTTCTTTATCATCATTAATTTGAGCCTCTTCCAGCTTCATCTCGAAGGATGAGCGCTCTTCCATTGTTCTCAAAGCCTCCTTCATGATGCGTGTTGTGTCACTCATGATATCAAAATACTGATCTTGCGAAAAATGGCTGCTCAACCAGTTGGCCAAGATCTGTTTCGTTGCCTCAGACGTGCGGTGAGGAACCTTCAGACGTCCCTCGAAGAGTTGCAATATTTGAGTGGCATGATCCTTAGAGACGTTGTTCTTGAAGTCGGCAATACGCATATCAATGTACTTGTTCCACACCAAGTGACTTAGAGCAAGGTCGAACTTGGTGTTGTTGACAGCTTCCTGCCAGGTCTCTTGAACCATCTGCCAGGAGAAGACCTCCTTTCCCACCAACTTGTCTTCATCAATGTCTGCAGTAACATCGATTGCATTTGCCCAACGATAACACTCTTGCACCCAATCACCGTATACAGACCACAGCTTACTGCTGCAGACCTCTTCGCTGACAGCCTTGCGAAACTTCTCAATAACGTCGATTCGCTCCTCGGTAGAGAGAGCCAACATGCTTTCATCCTGCAGCCAGTCCAGCCAGATAGCTTCACCCACGGCGAAAAGGTTGTTCATGGTGCTTCTCGATGTCCTTAGTTCAGCCAACAGCTCAAAGGAAGCGGGATCCCGTTTTGGCAATATGGCGCCGTCTGAGGAGGTTGGATAGACATGGTTAACGAATGCCTGGTGTAGGAGGGTGATGTAGGTGACGTGTGACTCGTAAGCCGAAGGATTCTCGATCAAGTATGTTGCGAGCTGGGTCAAGCGCTCTTTTTCTTCATCGCGGAGCGAAGTTTGGGAGAAATCAATCCTTCTTGTAGACTTTGGAGTCTCCATCATGTTGATATCGAAAGAAGCGCGAGGATTCGAGGTCAAGCTGCGCGAAGCTCCAGATACGCGGGAATTAGAATCGGCAGACTTGATGCTTTCCAAGGACGAGTTCTTCAGTGGGGCAGGTCGTGTGGGTTGATGCGATTGCATCGAAGCTAGATCGGCAAGGGTGTCCATGGACTGTGTAGAATGGGTGCGCTGCACATGCGGCATGCCTGGAGTGCCAGGCACAGGACTGATCAGAGGGGAAGATGCCGGCTGCGAATTCGGGCTCAGGACATGCGATGGCAGCGATGAGAGGGCCAGAGGTGTTTGCGCTAAGGGTGAGCCCGAGGTAGGCGCATTCTTGAGGCGTGAGGAAGGCGCTGTTGGACCGGACTGCGATCTTTCCAAATACTTGTGAGGCGCTGAGGGTGTCTGAGAGGAGACAGTGGGCGTGATGGGTTGAGAGGTGGACGTGGAAGTGGAAGATCGGGGATTATCTTCACTTGGTGACAGAATCGATTTCAAGTCCATGTTCGGTAGGCAGTGTCTGCAAGATTTCTTCCTTTTCTAACACATCCGCCTCTTGCATGTGATGCTACTACTCATCGTTGGCAAGTGGGCTTTCAGTCGCAGGCCAGTGCCAGTGCCAGTGCCCTCGTTGTTGACTACTAGTACCGGTGCAACGCTGAATCTATTCTAGACACGCATGCAATACAAGCGCAAGTACAAGTACGGTAGCAGTGATGGTGATGAAGTCGGCGTGGTTCTTGTGAAACGATCAGATTGGTCTAGACTCGTACAGATCGAAGCATTCAGTGTTACCAAAAGATGCTTGCAAGCCTTTTGTCACAGAAGGTTTGACAAACTCCAAAATTACGTCGCCGCGCAGTTTGATGGAAATGCGCGCTCCGGGCACCAAAAGGCACCAGCGTTAACTGCTTCGGGGCGGTAGCGTGGTCAGGGTTTAGGCTTAGGCATGACCCTGGCCGTGGTATAGGTGCCTTAGGGTTGCAATGGCCTTGCATGCCACCGAATGCACGCTAATCATCTTTAGGTTAGCAGCAACTTCCCGACTCCGAATCTCAGAATGCCAGTGGAAAGGAAAGCTGGAAGTGCTTGGGGAGCCCATTAACAACCAGCACAGCGTTGCGCTGCTCATCGACTTCGATTCATCGGTTCAGGCAGCGCATCACAATGCAGGCTTCAAGACTAGGTCAGTCTACAATACTTGAAAAAGCCAGGACAGTCACTGATAATGTTAGTCTCGCGACGGCCAAAAGCAGGACCATCAGATCTCTGCTCGACCTTCTGCTCGTTATATATCGCTGCCCGTGGCCTCAGCAGCACTTCCGCACATCATGCAGACGGAGGTTCCAATAACGCCACTCCCAATCCGATGCATTCAGCTCCGCCAGGTACTACCAAGAGATCAGATAACAAAATACAAGCAGCGTCAAGCTCGGAGCCAATCAAGAAGAAAAAAGTTGATGTCCACAACCCAACGGCGCGATTTTTCCCTGGTATCGGGAGGCAGAGAACGGAACAGCGAGTCACAGAGGCAAACAAGAAAGCAAAAGATGCCAAAACCGCGTTGCAACAGCAGCAAGAAAGGGCCCGAGGCGCTCAGCAGATGGGTGGTTTAGCAAAAGACAGCATCTTCGCTGATGAGCTGGACCCAAGCACCCCTGCCGCCGAAGGAGCCGAAGACGAAGCAGACGACCCTAGTATCGTGCGAGAAGACCGAGCCCTGGCGAAGCGAAGTCCCATCAACATGGCGCCCCGTCTAGACCCAAGGCCGAACGCTCGAGCACGCTGGGCAAGAATGATGGTCATCCGCAACATCAGGCATCGAGGCCGGATAACGAGGGAGATGCGCATAGCCCGTACAGAACGGTCTCATACCTCCAGATCACCATTCTACCAGACCTCCCTCAAAAAACTTGCACCACTGGCCCGCCAGATCGCAGGCAAATCCATTGATGAGGCCATCATGCAGATGCGCTTCAGCGTCAAGAAAGCCGCAAGAGACGTCCACAAGCACCTGATACAAGCACGGAACGAAGCAGTCGCCATGCGAGGCATGGGTCTGCCTGATCCAAACGCGCCAGCAAAGGAATTTATCAAAACAGAGTTCAGACACACCATGGGCGTGAAGGAGACGATTCAAGCTGCTGTGAACGAGCGAAGCTACCTCTCAGAAGCAGGCAAGATCATCGAGAAGACTCCAAAGACACCCCTCGACGAGGACGCCTACCCCTACAACACAATCGAGAAACAAGCATCCGAAGGTACACAATCAACCCCCAACATGGACCGCGCGACCGCCGAAATTAGAGACCCATCGAATACTGCTCCCCTTCTAACACAAGCAGCAACCAAAGCCCTACGATCAGGTACCCAGCATAACCCAACGGACATCTACGTTGCCGAAGCGTGGGTCAACCGCGGCCCCTACGATAAGAAACCATCGCCAAGAGCAAGAGGGCGAATGGATATCCTACGACCACCTCACACGGGTATCAGTGTTGTGCTGAAGGAGGAAAAGACGAGGACGAGAGTGAAGATGGAGAAGGAGATCAAGGCGATTCGAAAGAGGATGGGTGGGAAGGTGTGGACGCAGTTGCCTGATCGGCCGGTTACGAGGCAGAGTCAGTATGTGTTGTGGTAGAGGGACGAAGGTTGAGGTCGGGTGTGTAAAAATATGGTCTCGTGTAGAAGGGCGAGGTCATCTCGAGTCCATAGCCGGTTTGCAAGACCACCATTGTATACCTATAGCCTGTGCGAATATGTGTACGATTCAACATTCTCGAATTCGGTTTCGTGCATTGCCACAAGGAACCTCATGGTCCTGATTTTAAAACGAGATGGCAGCCATGGATTGCCATTCGACTGTTCACGTTAATATTTCAATATCCAATGACTCGACTAAACCAACAGGAACATGCAACTGAGTAACCTAGCAATTAGTCTCTACGTATTATTCATTGTCCCCATTATTTTCGATGCCATGCTCACCATAAGCTACGTGACCATTCCATGTCGTCTGGTGCACGGGGAGAACGCACGCCTCCGGTGCATTGGCCACCACTGTATAGATGTCGAGATGGGAGCTCTTGTACCCGTTCGTGGGTGGGTAGGTGGGTAGTTAGTCAGTCAGGCATGCACAGGCGGAAATTCACATAGTGTAGAAAGTCGTATCGCATGACCTTGTTTCTTGCTGCTCTGGTGCTCGGCATCTCGCGTCGGAGCAACGATTTGTCGTGGCGATAACACCTCTGCTTCGCTTGTGCGTGCTTGTTTCCAGTTGCATATGTAGCTAGGTATGTGCGTAGCGTTGGAGGTGGTTTGCCATGGGGGTGACGAATGAGTGCCCGATTGATATAGCTCTACGCTGAGGTCCATGTAGCGAAGGTCTTGCGCATCTGAATTCAGCTGTGGCTTGACGAGTTCGGAGTGACGCATATTGCTGCGAGGAGGGTGAGTGGTGACCATGCGAGGTTGTAGTCGAGAAGCTGAAGCTCGAAAGTGAGGCGGATCATGTGGAGCATAAAATCTGACAACCACTAACTGAACAGTAGTAGTTGGTATGCCTGCGCAACGGCCAGTTTCGTAGCTGCAGACAGATCTGGTATGGTGTCCTTTAGCCGCCTGCTCGATCCGGAGTGCCAATAGCACGGGTGTCTAGGCTTGTGCTGTGACGAAGGTTGCTATGGGTTTGGGGACAATGAAAGTGTGGGATCCGGCTAGGAGTACAGGGGCGAGAATCGAAACCAGTAGTCCTGCTTGCTGTCGAGACCACTGTTAGTATTTCGAGTACGCCTTCGGTAGATTTCCCCAAGTACAGCCTCAGCAGGGCCTTCGAGCACCACTGCCCTTGCGGGTGCATCATCTGAACCGTCCGCTGGCAGAAGGAGTACCTCAACGTCAGACACGACTGTTGGCTTCAAGCCTGAGGCAAGTTTGGTGTCTGCGAGTGACATCGCCGGTACCGTCAAGGCGGAGACTGGAGTAGCAGGAGTCGATACTCTTGTCTTTGTTCATGGTAGCTCGGCAGAAATCACGATAGAAGGAGGCAGCAGAGGTGAGGTCGATGATCATTCTGGATCGCATCGGCTGGTACCCGAGCATCACCTTCCCATCGGAAGTGATCTCACCTTCCCGCTTCAGCTGTGGAGATTGGATGTCCAAGAACGTCCTTCAGTCACCTCGAGTTCATATCAGGTAAATGGGAAGGTTCTTGGCAAAATGAATAGACATTCGCATGTCCGCAGTGAACTCAGGAGCGGAGTAGGAGGATCAAGTGCCATGCCTGTACGACCATGTAAGACTCTCAAGCAGGAATAGAACATCGTATACGCGGACTGCGGTGCACTTTGTCCGTGCCGAGACCAGGCGTCTTCTTGGCGCGTGAGCGGGATGCGTTGGGGGTGGTAATCACATCGGACAAGCTTCACCGATACGCAGTACACGTACTAACAACGGGCTCGGGCTTACATGGCTGTGTTGTCAAACGTAGAGTAAAACATCTTCAACCTCATGTATTCCTCCAGCGTTGATGACATTATCGACACCGTACCACTGTCGTTCACAGTCGAGCCGAGGTTCTACCAGAAATTGCCAATCTTAGCCCTGATTCGGATCTCTCCTGCTGGCGCAAGCCAGTAGCGCTGGTGGCTCACAGGAACGGTTTCTCGTTCCCTCTGCGTGCTTGCCGCTCATTACTGTGTCTTTTCTTGCGAGGCATTGACAATACCTCACAGAGCAGATAGCCATCGTGAACCTGTGTGATCGATGAGGAAGGTGCGGACTTGCCCTGCGCCGTCATGTGCAGCTCTCCGGATAACAGTGCCGCATCACAGCTATGAGTATTTTCTGCAAGGTCGGCAGGCTTTTCGCCGTGGTGCATACGAAGCAGCAAGGTTTAGAAAGTTCGGCAGATGTGGCTTGAGCTCCACCACACGTAGACGACGTCAAGAAGAAGCTCAAGCAATTTTTAGCCCCGTCACCTTACGCGTCTCGGGCGTTGGCAGACAGGGATGCGCTTTGAAGTTAAGCTGTATCTCTGTTCTGTACAACAAAAATCTGGTGGCGGGAAATGTACACAGTAGCTGCTCCCACGCCTTTGTGCCTAAATTCGCTCGCGATACATGATAGAACAAGTGTCAACATCATCGACTTTCCAAGCGTTATCTGCGCCGGAACTGGTACAGTACGTATCGACAGCTTGGGCGTGCCCTGGATACCGATCTCCTATGAACACGATTACGAGTAATGGGAACCCATCTTCTGCAGATCCGCACGCCTGAAACATCTTTTCTCCAGGTCGTCGTGTTCTTCGATGCTTCGAACCTGGGCCGTCAGGCTGGTTCCCTGATAAGAACAGACATATAGTGTTGAGAGGCCAGGTGTTGTTGTGCTCAGCACTATTTCTGCCCGGGCGACCTTAGTAGAGACATGGTTTTGCAATTATAGCTTAGCTGCATGAACGGATTTGAGTCGCGCCTGTACACCTGGACTTGGCCGTTGATAACAACCGTCCGGCGTGTGAAATTTCTACGATTGGTCGGAAATCTTGAATAATCGTGCTTGCCGCCGAAGTACCGTGAGCATCTTTGTTGTCGGCATCGAGCATGACGACATTCCATTCGTTACGGGCACTGTATTCATGGAGTTTCTCGGAGCACGTTGATCAATCCCCAACCCCCATCGCACGCTGAGAGAACGGATACCTGGAGCTTTACGCTAAGGTATGTTTGAGATCGTTCATGCAAGTGGCACCTACCGAAGTTGCCACGGTGAGATAGCAAGCAAAGTCGGTTGCATGTCTTCTGGTACTGTAGATCATCGTGTCCATGGTGCATAGATATGCGCGCTTGTTGCTTGGGCGGTTGCCGTACCATGATACTGCAGATTGTGGCGAACAATCAATCGATTCCTCGACCAATTTCATTTGATTGTATCGCACTTACCAGTAGTGATGCAAGACATTTCTGGCAAGTCTTGATGGCCAGAAGCCAGTGGATTTGCAAGTGAAAGACTGGTGGGAAATGCCATGCTGTTAAGGTTTGATATGTGCTACTCAACCAGCGTGGGCGATCTTGGATCGTGGGACGATAGGCCACTCCACGCCGGACATGACTGGCAGGTGTCAACGTTAGTCTGTCTTTCGAGGATGCAAGTCTTGGACAAGAGGAAAGCGGCGCTCCACCACAAAGCAGTCGGGGATCCATCTGAGACACTACTGCAGTGGTTCTGCCGTCTAGTGTGCTCCGTAGAGGTAAACGGAAAGGATATTCTGCAGATGCAAGCCCGAGATGCCCTGTCCCGTTCCTTGCCAGCGATTCGTCCATATCTCCCTGCGCCTGCTGCTGGAAGTTGTAGTAGTCCCGAGATCTTTCGTCGTTATTTGCAACAGAGCTACCAAAGCCGTGACTTCTGTTTTGCATCTTGGAGGTACTACCAAGCTTCACTCGTTCTACGCCAACAGGAAGGCACAGTCGGTGGTGCGCGCCTAATTTGCTACCAACTCGACAGACGCATCGAGGCTCCTTCTCTGACATTCGCTGCACAAAAATATAATCCCCGTCGATCTTGCATACACCTGAAGCACAGCCGGTCAGACTTTGAATTGCAGAGCCTCAATCGCCGCTAAACAACCTCAACAACCCGGCACATTTAGAATTTGTCGGAAAACCACCACGGATCACATCATACTGCAGAAGCATATTATCACCGTCGCTACCACAACCGAATTTGTCGTTGCAAGCCAACTGCTGTCACTCGCTAATGCAGCTACAACGTTAGAGCTCGATAACCCCTTTAAGAGATGACAACAAGGCGACTCACCATCAGTGGGAGTCGCTCAGAAATGGGTCTCATGAACGATTCTCAGGAGTTCCAAGAGCCAGAAACACCTCCTCCAGTGTGGACTCCAGCTAAGAACGACTTCTGGAAGAAACCGTCAAGATGGCAGATATGTATGCCGAGATTACGGCTGCTGGCGAAGATATTACTCGGCTTTCTGGGCTTCGTGGTAGTATTCAAGGTTATGAATACGAAACCACCAGAGGAGCCGGCACCGATAGAGCCTGTGCCGGAGCCATTACCTCCACCTCCTCCAGTCGAACTCTCAGAACACGAGTTGACTGAGATCTCAATGGAAGCAGCAAAGCGAGAAGAGTGGGTGTGGAAGGACTTCCCGACGTAGGTAAACACTATGAACACAAGAAGATCCGTGCTGATATGCGCAGTCATGATGGCCTGACCCGAGGTATCTCTCATTTCAACACATGCAGACAGGACGAGGAGAACTGCAATGCTAAGCCACCCAAGCTCGTCCGTTATGATGGCTACAAACATTTGCAAGAAGACCCAGCAGACATCGTTCAGTGCATAGGACCTCGAGGAATCCCTATCAATGAGAGTGATGAAGATGCAGTATGGGCATACCCTGCAATTGCTGCCGGTACGTCGTTTGCCCAAAAGAAGCTATCGCAGACCAAAGCTAACCCACACCAGGTGCAGTTGATCCGACCCTTGGCTCCTACAAAGCATCGGGTATAGATGGCTCTGTATCTTTTGACCGTATTGGCCGCTTCCAGGCCTACGGACTCGACCAATTCGATTACCTCGACCCTGAAGCGGAACGAAAGGCATCCGACCTAGACTGGGACAGTGTGAGATGGGGCGACCTTCAGGACGACTGCGCCAGCGCGAATAGACTGCGTTTCAAACCAGTGAAGGAGAGACCAGATAACTCGATCCAGTACTCGAACATTCGGCACAAGCACGACAGTGCGCAGAAGCCACCGCCATCTAGCTCCATGGACGCAGGTCGGTTGAGTAAAGTCAAGAGAACAGCTATTCTCATCAGGGTCTGGACCGGCGCCACATGGAGCGCAGATGCTGTCATGAACATTCGTGCCATGATTGCCGAAGCTTCGCTAGCAAGCGGTGGCAAGTATCAGGTCTTCATTCTGTTGCATGTCAAGGACGAAGGTATTCCGTTATTCACAGGCGAGAACCAGCCCGAGGCAACCATTAAGAAACACATCCCTCCCGAGTTCCATTCGATTACAGAGGTATGGAATCATGCTCAATTACGAACTTTGTACTCGAATATGGCGGAGCATGCCTTTGTTGGACGGTCTCCATGGATGATCATTCAATGGTTCGCACGCAACCATCCCGAATTTGACTTCTTCTACCAGTGGGAATTTGATGTCAGGTTCACTGGACACTACCTAGACTGGTTCGAAGCCGTCTCGAACTTTGCCCGGGAGCAACCGCGAAAAGGCATCTGGGAACGGTCAGGACGAGTCTATATCCCAGAAGTTCACGGAGACTACAACAGCGACTTCCGTGTCTCGACCCGAGAAGAAGATCCTCATCACGTTTGGGGTCCGGTCGCTGTAGAAGGTGTTCTGCCACGCGGCCCTAAACCACCACGTGCAAACGAAGAAGACAACTACGAATGGGGTGTTGGCGAAGACGCAGACTGGGTTGGGTTCCTTCCTAGCTTTAACGTTACAGGTACGAATTGGTGGTTCCGGGATTACCTGTGGGGTTACCCTCAAGGCAAGTCCACCCCGCGACGCGCAACGCTCATTGCGCAAGGACGAGTTAGCCGGCGGGTCTTGGATATCATGAACTACGAAAACTCCGAAAATGGACATCACATCGATGCCGAGATGTTCCCCCAGACCATGTGTCTACACCATGGTCTCAAGTCGACAACATTCCCTCATCCTGTCTTCGCCGATCGACAATGGACGCCCGAAGCACTACAGTCAACATTCAACGGAGGTCCCTTTGGCCAAGCCGGAGGCTTCTGGAACAGCACCTTCAGCAAATGGAACGAATTTGCATGGACCAACATGACATGGTATTACAGTTCACAGCAAGCCATGCCCCTCTATCAGCGCCTGCTAGGCATCACCGCAGCAGAGAGCGGTGGTCCAGAATGGGAAGATATGTATGGACGTGCTGTCGTGCGACCAATGCTGCTACACCCAGTCAAGGGGGCCAAGGCAGCGAAGTGGTCACCGGAAGGCTGGATGCACAGCATCAGCGGAAAATGAAGCTTGGACTTCGCCTAAAACGAAAATCATCGTTTACACTAATATCTAATGAGCATATGGCATATTTTGGCGCGGAGTGTGGCGTTGTGGGAAGCATTGAAGTCCTTGCTAGCATCGGTACATATTGAGCCATGACTTGGTAGAGCAAAAGCATGTGTCCGAACCGTGGACGGAAGCAACATTTGTCGGCGTTCATGTACAGCTGTACATAGTTATGATGGCCTCATACGATATAATTTACGAGAAGGAATAGAAAGGCACGGATGGACAATAGGGCAGAGGCTGCCGTTGCATAAATCGCGCGGACCAGGCACAGAGCAACTGGATAAGGAGGAGAAACGTTGACGACGACCAGGCAAATACCTATTTGCACGGCACAGGAGTACATAGTCGCAGTACAGCAGCATCAGCAGTTTAGCCATGCGCTGGACAACAGAACATAGTCAAACCATATCTGTTTTGCAGATTAGCTTCATCGCACCAATGTTGTTCTCAGCGTGGTTTCATTGTTGGCCAATCCACCCGACGATTGTTTGACGCTCGATACAGGAAGCTATCATCATCGATGTAGCCCGAGTCTCGAGCTGCATGAGCATATTTGGTAGCATTATTACAGAGCGCTGCCGGTGTATGAGATAAGCAGTCTGAAGTCAATCTTGGGCGAGAATTAGGGGTTAGCCTGAACCAATCGTCTTCCTGGAATTTAGGTAGCCAAAATCCACTTCGGTCTAGGGCTGCGCTAGGAGGCATTCAGGTCAGCGGAAGCCAATATGCTTGGCCGTGACTGCGCTGTCAGTCCTCCGCGTCCCTCGTGATACAGGGCATGCATGAGAATAATCCCGACTTCAACCACTTCTTGTAACAATACAGTCCATTCTCTTCTTGTAATTGTAGTTGCTGGAGATCCCATTGCTTCCATCTTTCAAGCGAACCGGGTGAAACTACACTGCCAGGACGTAATTGTAACGACCCTTTCGAGACCAGGGCACAGCCACAACGACTAGAAGACGCAGATATCAGCGGAAGCAGAGTCGGAGACGATGTACTTGTCATGACAGTTAGTCCAAGAGAGCAGGCAAATATAGGCTCGAAGCCTTCGGTGTTAATACGAGAAGTCGAGCATGAGTACCTTGGCTCAGGAAGCCACAACCGACCACAATGAGAAACCACATATCAATGGTGTCGATGGCCCTACCCAAAGCAGCATCTATGCCCAGGTCACCGTAGAGGCCGACGCGAGCAAAGCGAACAACCAGCTAGACAGGAAGCCCCAGAACCGCGTGGAAAATGGCACAATCCCTACTGCCACTCAACCATCCTCAGGGTCACCGCGAGACACTTCCCCAGAGAAGCAGGCAATCCCTACCTCATCTAGTAAGCAGCAGAATACGTCGAGATCCCCCAACCTGCGGTCCTCACGATTCAGTGATCCTGCGTCAGCCGACCACTCTCCTATTGCGACACGAATGAGCACGGTGCCTGAGGATGAGGTTCCAGTTGATAATGAGCAGTCCAAGGTCAGGAAGAGTGTACAATTCTCAAGAGATGGCCCAGAAACCAACGAGCCTACATCACAGAGCCAGACACCGACGGAAGATGATAGCAGGCCCGAGAACAACAGATCCCAAAGTCTGTACTCGAGATTACGTGCTCTGGCTTCCTCTCAAGGCTTGGCCCATGGTCGATCAGCTAGTGGCTTGTCTTTTCGTTCACAAGATGCCCGCGATGAGCGGAATGAGGTCGTCATGGCTGCTACCATCGACGAAGACCACAGTGAGGACGATGCTGATGAGGAAAGTGGTGCTGAGGGTGCCTTCACACCTGCCGTCAACAAGAAGAAGAGGAAGATTAGTAGACGCCAAGATGATACGGAGAGTGCCCCTACATCTCCTCATGGTTCTCGACCCGACCTTCAGTCCACACAATCAGCAAAACCCGTGAACTTCCCACGTCCTTTCTTGCTGCCCAGAAGAATGACCGACCCTGATCTGGTGGCTGGTATGTCTGAAGATGAAGGGAGAAGAAAGCTCGAGGCCACCACAACCTCGCCTTGGACCCCGAGGCATCCTCTTCGTGGGCTCAGTCAGGGTGGTCAACGTAGCGGCGACGACACGGCAGTTAGTGGCGCGACGCGCCGACCCTTCAATCTGCTCAACCTACACACACAAAGTTCAAGAGACGATCCGGTCGGAACACCACCAGCTGACGGTGCGAAACCGAGAAGGAAGATGTTTCCGGACCGTGGTAGCACGCTTACAGGTGCGAGATGGAAGCAACTCAAGAACGGCCTACGCGCTCTAGCTCAAGGCAAGAAGAAGGAGAAGTTGACCCAAGACCAAGTAAAGTCTGCTGAACTGCTTGCTGAGCTGACCGCTGGTAGTCCCGCGGCACTGATGCTCGCCAGCGTATTCCAACGAGATGAGCACGGCACTCGTAGAGTCCCTGCCCTGTTAGAGCAACTCAAGGTCTCTGTCACCGACAGCGAAACTGTCAAATACAAAGATCCAGCCAATGCCGCTGAGGGTGACCGACATCTGGTGTTCAGAATTGAGCTCGAATATGGCAACGGCATTAATCGCATGAAATGGGTCATCCGTCGGTCTCTCAGAGACTTCTGGAACATGCATACAAAGTACAAACTGCATTACCAGTCCGAGAGGCTCAAGGGACGGGGAGATAGCTTCAAGAAATTTCCGAAATTTCCCTGGTCAAGCTTTCCTGCATTTAAAGGCTATCGAGGCCAGGATGATGAATCAGAGGAGGAAGACCCAGTTCCTGATCCTGAAGGAGCTGCAACGGATACAGAAAGACCAGGGCTCAGCTCCAGGAACCGAACGCGGGCATCCTTCATGCTGAATAGGCAACGGTCGAGCTTGACTGGTCAGGAGAATACACCCACGACCCCTGGTGGTACCTTGCTTTTTAGGAGAGGCAAAGACGCCGACAAGGATCGGGAGAACCGGTATCCACAACGGCAGCGGCTGATGCTCGAGAACTACCTTCAGAGAGTGATCAAGTTCATGCTTTTCCGAGCTGACGCAAACAGACTGTGCAAATTCTTGGAAATCTCGGCCATTGGTATGCGACTGGCTAGTGAGGGCAGCTATCACGGCAAGGAAGGCTATCTCACCATCAGATCTGCGAAAGGGATTGACTTCAGAAGGACACTGACGCCAAAGAACGTAAAAGCCCGGCATAGCCCAAAGTGGTTCGCTGTCCGGCACAGCTATATCGTCTGTGTTGACTCTCCAGACGGTATGTACATTTACGATGTCTTTCTCTTTGATTCTGATCTCAAAATGCAATCTTCAAAGCTCAGGAAAGGAGATAAGGAAAAAGGAGAGCTCGGTAGGACTGCAAAGCATTTTGCAGCGACCTCGAAGGAGTTGGCGAAACATCCTCAGCATCATAGGTTGAAGCTGGTCAATTCAGAGAGACGTCTCAAACTACTCGCGAGGAACGAAAGAGTGCTTCATCAATTCGAGGAGTCTATCCTCAATGCGATCGATAGTTCCCCGTGGTGTCAGAAGAACAGATTCGACAGCTTCGCTCCTGTCCGAAATAGGTGCTTCGCGCAGTGGCTAGTGGACGGACGAGACTACATGTGGGTCGTGTCAAGAGCACTCGACCAAGCCAAGGACGTCATTTACATTCACGACTGGTGGCTCAGCCCAGAGCTGTACATGCGCAGACCTGCTGCGATCAGCCAGAAGTGGCGGTTAGACCGCATTTTGAAGCGGAAAGCTGAGCAGGGTGTCAAGATCTTTGTCATTGTGTATCGGAACATCGATGCTGCTATTCCCATCGACTCGCAGTATACAAAGTTTAGTTTACTGGATTTGCATCCGAATGTCTTTGTACAAAGATCACCCAACCAATTTCGACAGAACACTTTCTTCTGGGCTCATCACGAAAAGTTGTGTATCGTCGACCACAGCCTCGCATTTGTTGGCGGTATTGACTTGTGCTTTGGGAGATGGGACACGCCACAGCATACCTTAACGGATGACAAGCCTACTGGCTTTGATGCTGTTGAGTTTCCGAAAGATGGAGATCACTGTCAATTGTGGCCGGGCAAGGACTACTCGAATCCACGAATTCAAGATTTCTATGCACTCAACAAGCCATATGAAGAGATGTACGATCGAAGTCAAGTTGCAAGAATGCCGTGGCACGATATCTCAATGCAGATAGTGGGGCAGCCAGCGAGGGATCTGACAAGGCATTTCGTGCAGAGGTGGAACTACATTTTGAGACAACGAAAGCCAACACGGCCTACACCTTTCCTACTTCCACCACCAGACTTCAACCCAGCCGATCTCGAAGCCCTTGGCCTTGACGGTACCTGCGAAGTGCAATTGCTGCGTTCAGCAGGTCCTTGGTCTATAGGTACTCCTGATAAGACCGAACACAGTATCATGAACGCGTACGTAAAGATGATCGAAGAATCGGAGCATTTTGTCTACATGGAAAACCAGTTCTTCATCACAAGTTGCGAGACAGAAGGCGCCACTGTGTACAACAAGATCGGTGATGCTCTAGTAGAGCGAATCACTCGAGCTGCCAACAACGATGAACCCTGGCGTGCTATGATTGTCATCCCGCTGATACCTGGCTTTCAAAACACTGTCGAAGAAGAAGGCGGCACAAGTGTTCGGCTTATCATGCAGTATCAATACCGCAGCATCTGCCGAGGCGAGTCATCGATATTCGGACGTCTGAAAGCACTTGGTATCGAGCCAGAGGACTACATTCAGTTCTATAGTCTACGGCAGTGGGGCAAGATTGGTCCTCGGCAAGCACTAGCGACCGAGCAGCTATACATCCATGCCAAAGTCATCATTGTGGACGATCGAATCGCATTGATTGGTTCAGCCAATATCAACGAGCGATCGCAGCTTGGAAACCGCGATTCCGAAGTGGCAGCTGTTGTCCGCGACACAGATATGTTCGTGTCGCGAATGAATGGTATGCCATATCGGGTTGGCAGATTCGCACATACCCTGCGCATGAGGCTGATGCGAGAACATCTTGGTCTGGATGTCGACAAAATCATGGAAGATGCACAAGCAATGGAAGCAGAGCACGACAAGGTCGATGGCAAATCTAAAGCTCCAGCTGCTCCACCTAAGAATGGAGATAGCGATGATGAGGATCCGATGGACGCCCGAGGTCGCGAAATGCGGGAGGAACTGCTCCAGCGAAATGAAATGCTCAGCACATTCAATCATGACGTGGATTGGGAACAAGCTGGGAACCCTAACCTTCGAGCCAACCGCAAAGTCACGGAAGACTCCCGCGTGACAGGCAAAGCGGAGCACAAACAGGACGTCGAGGGTGAAGGCTACGACCACATGACCGAAATCGAAAAAGCGGGCTATGGTGCTGGACGAGACACGATCATTCTTCCTTCTGGCAAAGAAATTCTCCTGCAGGACCACGATGCTGAAGGACACAACACCGTTGCTGACCCAAGGCAACATGGCGCCATGAAGAGACTGCCTACCTACGTTATGAAAGCTGAAGCGCCGAATCCTCCTATGCCACCACGTCCAAGTGTGACTAGAATGCACACAGAGGATCTTGGACTTACTATGCTCTCCCAGCTTCCACCTCTCCCCGAATTGGACGACAGTGACATTGGCGGACCAGATCTTCAACCCACGGGGAGTGGTGGCTCGACATCATACCACCCACTCTTCAACGAGCTGAAATTCCCTCTGGTAGATCGAGATTGCATGGTCGACCCTATCCACTTCTCTTTTGCAGACGACACGTGGCATACTATTGCGGAGAACAACACGAAGATCTACCGTGCTGTGTTCCGGTGCATGCCCGACAACATGGTCCGTGATTGGAATGATTATCACGAGTACGTCGCTTATGAGCAGCGCTTCCACCAACTTCAAGGCAAAGATAGCACGTCTGACGAGGTGCTGCACCACCCAGACGGTGACCAGCATAAACGCGCAGGGCCGCCTGGTATTGGGACGAGTACCGTTGGCGCGCAGATCAAGGCGCTTAGTAAGGTACCTACTGACATTGAGAAGGCAGCTGGAAATGCTAAGGATATGGTCAAGGACTTTGTGGGCGAGGGAAGCGGCAAGGACGCTGAGAAGGGTGACAAGCTGGTGAAGGATGCACTGAAGAACTGGGCTGAGCATACTAATAGATCTCAGATGCAGCGGCAAGGGACTGATTTGTCGACGAGGGCTTTCCCGGTATTCGATGAGAAGCAGGGGCTGCAACCCGTCCCTGAAGACGGGGAGCTAGCGAATAGACCTGGGAGCCAGGAGTCGAAATCCGCGACTGAGAAGGCAAGTACGAATGGGACTGTGGATGGTGCGAATGAGAAGGAGGGTTTGTCGGAGAAGCAGAAGGACAAGGCAAGCGTCAATGGTACAACGACACATTCTGGCTCTGTGCGTAGGCGGAGAAGAGGGACAACCAGGTCATCGAGAAGAGACTTTAGTGCGGCGGATGATATGATGGGCTTGGCGGAGGCGGAGGAATTGCTTGGAAAGGTGCAAGGGCATCTCATCGAGTGGCCGTATGACTGGTAAGTTGCATGAATCTTCTACTATCATGGAAGGAAGCTAACCGTTCGCAGGCTCGAGAAAGTGGAAGCTGGTGGAAACTGGTTATATCCATTCGATCAGATCTCGCCGATCGAGATCTATATATGAACGGTCAGTGAGAATATCATGCTCTACTGAGCTCACCGGTTCAGAAGTGCTAACACGTCGCAGTTCCCTGTCACCGGTCGACCGTCTCTTTGTGTTGAATTGGATTGGATATCGCTATCGATATCATGTTGTTTCTTGTGCATAGCATTGGACTAAAGAGCTCGGAACGGGCACATAAGGCGTCTACATCTACATCTACATCTGCTGTTTCGCCACGGCAGAACGGCATGGGCAGTGACGGCCCTTATCACTAATCGTTTATTCTTCTGTGTATTGTTTAGAAATCAAATAGATTCAATGACAACCTTGTGCATTGAAGCGGTGATTTCTTGTATTGACCAGGATCTTGACTTCGCAGAGCTAATCTGATGAGGTGGCGCTGCTACAATGCTACAACTACGAGGGAAGGGCGCATTGCCAATACTGAAGTCGTGAAGCAAAGCACGACTGAGAAGAAATGGCAACGAACTCTAGTCACTACTTCAGGAAGGCCCGATCGGTAAAAGAGGGGAGGAGAAGGGCAAGGTGCGATGGACTCTGGAAGAGGAGGCAAGTTTCATTCATATCGTGGAACAAAGCAGGCAGGTCTCACAGCGACCTTTACCTGGAAGGTCCGACTGACCTGCCACAGATCAAAGCGAAGGCACGATCCCATACCCAAGTGAGGAAGGTACGGATCATGAAATAGGATGGGAAGGTGCGAGCCGAGCGCTTAAGAATTAAAGGCACAACCCTTTGGAGAAGGAAGGCAGGCACGACCGGTCAAGAGGAAGGAGCGATTGAGCTTAAGGAAGGCGCGACCCAGGAACGACCCAGCATGAGGAAGGTGCGACTCTGTCGCGCAGAGAAAGAAGGCACGACCCAGCACGAGGAAGGTGCGCCTCTGTCGGACAGGGGAGGAAGGTGCGATGCAGCATAAGGAGGGAAGGGGCGATCGAGCTCAGGGAAGGGGCGGCCCAGTATGAGGAAGGTACGATATAGCATGAGGAAGGTGCGAGCAGTGAAGAAGGAAGGCACGACTGGTGGACAAGGAAGCTACGACCAGCGATTAGGGAAAGCGCGACTCTTGGAGACGGAGACAGGAAGGTGCTACTGGCAGAGGAGGAAGGTACGACCGTCATGACGAGGCAGGTACGACCAACAACAACACAGGAAGAGGCAGGAGTGGTCGAATACGTTGCAGGCGCGACTCGAAGGAGAATGAATGGGGGGTACGCGGATAGGAGAGGCAGAGGTACGAGCGGGAAGATGGGGTGCACACGATTGGCCGTGTGGCATGGGCGGCAGTGCGGTGTTATCATGGAACCGGGATCTGCATTGAAGCCAGCGAGTGTAGTAAGGAAGTGAGGCGACGAGCAAGACATGCATTTGATGGATCATGAGTGGGATGGGGTATTGATCATGTATGGAATGGGCTGCGGGTCCGAGGATCGGTATAACTCTCAGTGAGGGAAGAACTGCAGCATTGATGACCATCTATGATATCTGGTCACCTCCCAGAGAATGGGAATGAACTCCCGAGTTGCCCTCCATAAACAAGAGCACTCTGCCCAGTCGACCCTACCTCCAGTAGTTCCACAACCAATGGCCCACCAGCAATCTACTCGACTTCTCTTGCACCGTTCATGAGACCGAAAAGCAAACCTGTGTCGACTACCTCGTTGCGCTCATCTGCCTCTTTGAGATGTGCTTGACGACTCCGCCCCATGTGGAGCTATATCCGCCAGCAAAGAACCCCCATATCACTGCGAACAACACAGTGAGGAAGACGGCTGCAGGATAGGCGTGTACTTGGTGTCATGCCCCAGAGCAAGAATATCGGAAGTGCAGCACCGAGGGCTGATAGTGTCGATACGGCGCTGATACTCATGCGGCGTCCACCTAAGATACGAGATCGATGGCCGTCACTGAGGGGTCCTATCCACAGATTGGCAAAGATAGATGGTACATTTGTTGCTACGAGCATCAGGGCGGACTCGGAGGGGTTGAAATGGAGGGTAGTGTCAGCAACTGAGGCAAGGTATGTCTGGGGCACGCCATAAGAGGCTGAAAAGAACATGTTAGCCAACATCCAGATTGGAAAGGTGGCATGGTGGAGGCGGGACCGGAATATACGACGGTAGTGTCTCGCCGATGCAACGGTGTTCGAGATTGGTATGCGTCGCTTCGGGAGCAATGGTGCAGGCTCGATTGTGACTGCCATGAGACCGCTCAAGACAAGCAAGGTGTCTCGGTCTTCGACATGACTGAGCATCACGGAGAAGGCAAAGCTACGGCAACACCGACAGCTGATTTGGAGGCTAAGGTTACGCCGTATGCAAAGCCTTTTCGTTGAACGAACCACTCGTCGAGGTGAACCGTGCTTGCGCTATACAGCAACGTCGCGCCGAGGGCCTAGAGAATACCTTGTATTGCTATTAGGGTGGAAACATTGTTTGCGAACGTGGAGGCCACAATGCTGGTTGGACAGGGGAGTGCCTGCTGTAGGTGCATGGAGTCAGAACCGAGAAAGTCGGCGAGCGAGGAGGCCGAAGAGGACGGGCATGGAGAGGTACATGATACCATCGAAGATGGTGCCAATTGTGCCGGTGGATGAGATGTTGCCGGCAAGATGTAGGAGGATTTGGGACTCGTGTAGTACTCTCGGAAGATGCCATAGGACATTGAGAAGCCTGGATAGATGGTCAGTGTGCAACTGTCTGTACGGAAGGCTCTAGCAGTAGTGTAAGCAAGCTTCTATTGCCTGTTCGCCTTTGGCCTACCCCAGCATGGTATTTGCATTATCGATCATGCCAGCAATGTTAGATGAGCTTGACGGCCATTATCTGCCGGCGGCAGCTGCACGACTCTGGACGGTCCATGATGAGTAAGTAGTATTCGCATCTCTCAATTCGTGCTCATCGTTGGCAGCCGTACTGACAGTCTCAAGTTGTGTGGTCGTGTTGTCAGTTGCGGCGGCAGTTTAGAGGTGGTGAATAGGTTTGCCGGAACATCTATACTTCTCAATGGCAGGAGCGCTTCATTATCTACATGAGTTGTAGGCATCGAAGTCCTTGCATTGGCAAGTACAGCTTGACCAATTATCCAGCTGGATATCGTTCGTTCTTTCCTTCAAATTGTGCGGTTGAGGAACGTCTCTAGGTGGTCTCGGACATCAGCGGTGAAGCCTCTAATTACCACTTAAGGTAGCGACGCGCGACGCCGTTAGGAGTCGAAAGCCCACGATCGAGGAATCTTGAAAGCCTGTCGAGGATTTTTGTGTTCTGTTTGCCTGTAACGTCGTTTGTGATATCCAACATTCGTGTGAAGTAGCTCTAGTAGCCTGTGGATGGTGATTGTCCAAGCTTTAGGGCTCTTTGATCTGATGGTGTACATTTGGAAGTCGAATGTGGAGAATAAATTCAGTTCTGTACAGGACTGAGCCATAAATAATGGCACATTTTCATCACCGAATGCGATGGCTTCTAATATCTATACAAATCAGCAACCACAGCAAGAGGAATCCTGCTCAATAGATACGCCACGCGGATAGTACTCGATAACGGGATACGACTCGTGTGTTACGCGAAAGCACAGACAAGCAGATCATGAACAGAAGTGTGAATACATTATATATTCACAAGAATGCTTGCGCGGCTGGTTATATGATCTACCAGCTCGTCTGATACACTCGCTGCCAGAGCTTCTCATATATCTGACAGAAAATATCGTGGCAAACATCCTCATGCCTCCTCGACGCCGTCCTCAGAAGTCACCTATAACAATCTAGTGACGTCTTTTGATGTGGTTCGTAATTCGTGTTCATGCCCATGTGATGTCATGTTGCTGTACAGGCGTCCACCCCCAAGAAGTCCATTTATGTACACCCTCCCGTGGAAAAACAGAGTCGCGAAGGGAGAAAGGTCAAGTATTAGTGCCATCATCCGACCGTGGCATCGATGGGAAGATTCCATCTGGCGGTGGCGGAAGCGGCAGCGGATGTTGAATAGTCGATGAAAGCTGATGTGGTTGAGGAGCCGATCCCTAACCAGCCCGCTGCATGCCAGCTTGCATACCTCCATTAGGCATTTGCATGCCGTACGGGTTCATTTGCTGATGGGCGAATGCGGCATTGGGATCCTGCATGCCAGCCAAGAATTGACCGATACCCTGAGCATGGCCTACAGGGCAATCCTTATGCTGGATGAGCAGATTGCGGAGATTTCTAATCTCGTCATGTAATGTCGCGACTTGCGTGTTGAGCGAATCATTCTCAGCGGAGTACATCTCGACCTTGGCCTGGAGATTCGCTAACCACTGCTTCTTGCGTTGGCGACACTTCAAGGCAGCGACTCTGTTGCTTGTTAGTCATGTCGAGAACATGTGAATGAAAGCACGTACCTGTTCCGTTCAAGGAAATTCCTTCTCTTCTCCTCGTCTGTCATCTTCTTGCCGCCTTTGCCGCCGTTCTTCATTTCTTCCTGACCCTCTTCATCCAATTCACTATCGTCCTCGAAGTCTTCCATGTTGGGTTCTAATGCAGGGTCTACGGCGACGGCACCATTATTGGCCTTCTGCCGCTTGTTGGGACCCTTTTGAGTGGCTTCTGACTTCCGGCGACCATTGGACGGCGGTGCCTTGGCTCCCTTCTTGCCTCGAGTCGTGGGCTTCGACTCTTCGTCATCTTGACTTTGGCCAGGGTCGGCTGAAGCATTTGAGCTACGCTGACCCCCTTGACTTCTCGTTTGTATTTGCTGCTGCTGCTGTTGTTGCTGTTGATTGTTTTGTGCGAATTGGTTCGCCTGACCGCCCTTAGCGAGCATGAAGAGACCATTCGCAGCATCAGTGGCATCATGCTGAGCGTCCATGGCCCCGTTTTGGCCCTGTTGTTCTTGAGGATTTGATGTGGCGGGATATTGTGACTTATTGCGTGCAGCTGCGTTCATGGCAGTGCGATGGAAATCTAGGGTGCCAGGTGTAGCACCTCCACTTTGTAAAGAGTTGAAAAGAGCTTGGGAGTTTGGACTTGGAGCAGGGAACATGGAACCCCCGCCACCGGGGGTGAGACCAGTCCGCAACGAGGACTCGTTAGGTGTTGGAAAGCCTCTAGAGATGTTGCCAAAGTAGTCGCCACCTCCTGCAGGGCCTTCTAACATTGCAGGGCTCAGAGGCCCAGCTCTTAATCCCTGGTTCCAGTTGTAGCCGGATGGGTTATTCGCGCCTGGGATGGCGGGTGATTCGAGCGCAGCGACAGGCGGCAGCAAGTTCTTGCCAGGTGTCTCTGACGACGGCGCGCCGAAGGACTGCTCGAATGGATTGAATTCGAGTCCGTTGTTGTTGTGTGCCGATGAGAAGTAATCGGGCGTCTGAGCAACGTTGGATTGCGCAGGCTTGGGCGGAGGTGCTAATGGTTCAGTGACTTGGGTCGGCGGCTTCGCGTCTTCGGCTTGCGATGTGGTGACTTCTGCATCGTGCGCCATCAGTACAGTACTTGGGATCATGGGCTGGGATGACGGCATACCTGGTATTGATGGTTTTGATAAATGTGGTGAACTTTTCTTGGAGTCTGTTGACTGTTTGTCAGCCGCCTGCAGCATGGCAATGTGAACAACGAGTGACAGCGACGGTGAGGTTGCAACCGGCAGCGATATTCCGGGTCGATCCAAACGGCGATGAGGCACAAGTATGATGTAGATGTTTGGTTATGATGAAATGTGATGTCACCTTGCGCCAGCGAAGGGGGAGGGTGATGGGATGACAGAATAATAATGTGCGCGAAGGCGAACGAGGGTACCAAAATCTGGGGGCGCCTACGTACCTGTACCGTTGGCGGCTTCTTGCTTAACAGCTTTGACCTCAGCCATGTTTTCGTGCAGAGCAGGTGCTAAGACAGCAACCGACATGGCACAAAGCGCGGGTAGGGGATGCCCAGGTGTGAGTGTGTACGTAGTGCAGGTTCAGTTCGAATTGAGAAAGAATGACGCACGAGATGGATCGAGAAGAAGTGACGTCGAGGGAGGCTGGCACTTAATAAAGACGATTTTCTGGACAGCCTGAGCAGAGGAAAGCCGGCCGAGCGACGCGGGTAAGCTCAAAGGGAGGCAAAAAGAGCTTGACCCACCCTTCACTTCTATTCGAGTGGGCCACTCTTCGATTCGATCACCAATCGAGAAGACAGACCACAATCTCGCATGCCAACCTTCTCCTCACGAAGTCGAGATCGGAGATTGATATGCAGGCAGTTCACTCGAGTCCTGCACCTTTCATAAGCTACTTTATTCTCATCGAACGCGCAGTTGTCTTTCTACAGCACATTCGACTGCCGACCTCGGTATCAACACATCGGTTTGGTTCCATGTACGTGCATTATCTGCATACTATAGGCGCATTTTAGGGTTGGTGTTGAGTCTCGATTGCCAGACTCGAGCGCATTATTAATACACCTTGAACGTATTCTCTACTCTCCTAAGTTCTCGCTGCGGTTGAGTTGTGTCACTGGTCTATCTCGTATTGGCTCATCGGTGTTTCGATTCTTCCTACTCTCACACTCGATGTCAACTATGCAATTGTGTTGATTGTCTATCTGATGGTCGCGTCGACTCGTAGACGGAAGTAATAGGAATAGAAAGTGACAAGGTCCATATGATGACGTTTATCTCTGCGGATCTTATTCTAGCGAATCATCGTCGCGTGCGCACAACACGCCACATCACGCGTGAAATTGCTACGTGCTTGCCCATCGTTCACTTTCTGTGCGTTCGCTAAAGGTTCGACAACCACGCACTCATTTCGTATCTGCGCACAACACTGGCTCACATTTCTATTGCATATTGCTACACTCAACGCTACGAACGACTTTGCCCCGCGAAAGACGGACGGAAGAGCATTCCCTGGAATCAAAGATGATCTGACGCAATCTTGCGCTGAGGAAATGGATCAAGGTTCCGTGGCGCGGTTGAGCTCCATCTGATTGCAGAGCGACAACCAATCACGTGTTCGCAGCAAGAACTCGTTGTCTTCGTCCAAACCACTCGAAGTTCGGTTTCTGAATATTTTGGAGTGCTGCTCACACCGTAGATTCCAGATATCCGAGATATGAGGGCACGCGCTTTGACTTTGGTGCTTGTCTATACTTGTAGCTCCTCGTGTTGTGCTGATCTTCCGAACATCCCTAAGCAGTAGTGAGTGTAATGCAAATGTAGCAGTCGCTTTGCCTCAGCTATCGAGTGGCTGTTGCTTCGAGTGTTCAGAATCTGAGCTGCTCCGAACTCGCTCGCTGAGAGTAGCTGTCACAACTCAAGGCAAAGCGAGAACCAGAGGGAAGACCACAAGAACTGCTTGGGATGAAGCGACAGGGAGGACGAAACCCGATGT
This sequence comes from Knufia obscura, assembly GCF_036327395.1. NCBI lineage: Eukaryota > Fungi > Ascomycota > Eurotiomycetes > Chaetothyriales > Trichomeriaceae > Knufia > Knufia obscura. The sequence goes on from NW_027042691.1 coordinate 1,533,471, forward strand.
GGCAACGGATTTGATACGTTGGCGAAACCACTGCCACCTGTGCTCTACCGAGGATGAGGTCTGTATGTGGCCACTATCTTTGCGCCATTGATAATGCTGAAGCGCTTAACCCCAAGGACTCATACATGCATGTACCGTGATCCCAAATCCGTATCCCACCATCCCATATTGTACATCTATTTGTAGAAATCGAACTTGTCCTTCTCTTGCGCACCCTTGACTTGACTCGAATAAGCTTCCTCAAGATCTGACTGGATGATGTTGTATCTGTTCTTGCGCACTGCTCGCAGACCCGCTTCTTGCATAATGGCTGCAATAATCGCGCCGGACAAGGGATCATTTCGTACGATCAGTGAGTCCATGTCAACCTCAGGGGACAGAGACATCTTGCTTGCAATGGTGGAGAAGATCAGTCTTCGTTCTCGTCGGTCTCGGAGGGAGGGGAACTCGATCTTTCGGTCGAGACGGCCAGGTCGTAGTAGTGCAGGATCCAAGGTATCTGCCCGATTCGTGGCCATGATGACTTTGACGTTGCTGGTCTGGTCGAAACCATCCATCTGGTTGAGTAGCTCCAGGAGAATACGCTGTACTTCTCGGTCGGCACCAGTCTGAGCATCAAAACGCTTTGTCGCAATGGCATCAATTTCGTCGATGAAGATGATGGATGGTGAGTTCTCCCTGGCCATTCTGAACACATCTCGCACCATACGAGGACCTTCACCAAGATACTTCTGCACAAACTCTGAGCCTACCACTCTGATGAAACTTGCTGTAGTGCTGTTTGCTACTGCCTTGACCAACATGGTTTTGCCTGTGCCTGGAGGACCGTAGAGCAATACACCACGGGGAGGGTCGATACCGATTTGCTTGTAGAGGTCGAAGTGTGTCAGGGGCAACTCAACAGCTTCTCTGATTTCCTGCTTCTGCATGTCTAGTCCACCCACGTCGGCGTAGCTGACATCTGGTTTCTCATCGGCGCCCAGCATGGCGATGGAGGAATCTGCTTCGGGAGGCAGGATATCAACTAGCGAGTTTGAATGTCTGTGGAGAGCAACGGAGGAGGATGGCTTCAACTTCTCCCTGTCGAGGGTTGAGAGGATGCGGACGACATAGTTGGATCCTGTCGATGATTGTACTATTCCAGTGCTATCAACATTAGTACAGCGTCCATGCTTTACAAGCCAGCAGACTTACTTCTGATCGATGGCTTCCATGAACTGGCCGATGACAAGCGGCACACTTTGTATCCTCTTGATCTCTTCTTGTGCTCTAACCAGTTCCCGCTTCAATGATCTCTGTTCGTCCTTGATGTACTCTTCTTGAAGCTTGATGTATTCAAGGTGTCTCTGTAATCTCTTGAGAGTTGCATATTCATCATTGTTGTCGTTGCCTGACCCTTCGAGCGAGTCGATGTCGGGTATCGAATCTGGCATCTTCATGTGAGGCGCAACTGTGTTGGCCGGGTTCTGTACCAGGACGTCGCTCATCTTGATGGTTCGTGGATTAGTCACTGGATAGATATGCTTTCTGGGGCGAGGTAAGGATCACGCCGGCAAGTCGAGTGGGTGGTAGAGGAGGTGGTCAAATGGTATTGTTTGTATCAGTTGAGTTGGTTCTGACGCAGGACTACAAACTGCCACTGCCACAAGGCACAACGAGACACGCGGATGCGCTAGTCAGTTGATGCCTTGCAGCCTCACTATCAACCCTCGCCGCTTTGCATTGTTCTCTGTCCGTACTATGATGCGAGAACACAAAATGATGAAATTGTAAGGGTAATTTTAACACTTGATAGGATTGCGGGTGCCGTCCTGTCTATTCGTACTGTGCTTGCGCTCTACTTGGTGGAATGAACAATTCTTCGCCTGGATTGACCCTCGCAGAGACACTGGCACGCTGACCGAGGGCTGCTGAACACCCCGCCTTACTGATACAGCGGCCTCTCGGGGCATGAACATTTCGACCTTCGTCGAGCGTAGACCATTTGCTCTCGCGAACTCATCAGGAACGATGCGTGGATGAGCAGGTATCGAGACCCCAGGAACGGTGCCATGCATGAAGTCTTGGTCTGGTGGAGCCGGGTACATCCCGCCTCGCCCGCTAGATTGGCACCATATCTTCACAACTCTACAAACTCCATCAACCAGCTCATACTATTGATGCTGTGTGACCAAGAAAAAAGACGTTAAAGCAGACACCATTGTGGGTGTGACTGTGTTGCATGTAGCGGCCGCCAGCATTAGCTGCAGCATATTGGAATGGAACGGGGGCGTGCAACATGTCGGTAGGCCATCCACCAGCGTCAGGTCGAAGCAGGGATCGATGATCTAATTCGGCAAGAGACAAGCGGTAATTTTCAATAATACCGCGCCCAAGCTGCTGCAGCTCACTCACCATACCTTGAAACACTTCCAAACCTTGCAGGAATCATCTCTCGTGCCTCCCAAATCCTCCAGGCACTTTTATTTTGTTGCTGAACAGATTTGTAGAAAACGGTGCTGCTTGATCACTTTTGATGCTGTCTTGCTTTCAGAAGCCTGACGAAAAGTGGGATTGCTGGGCCGCTATTGGACAGCTCAAAATAGCCGTGACAAGTTCTCGCACTGATTTCCCCTTGCCAAAACGCTTTTCTTCCTCTGCCTGTGTCCGAACAGTTTGAAGCCAGTTCTGCTGATTGCTTCTCGTGTGGCAGAACAACTGTTATTTGTACCTTTCGTTTTCTGCTTAGCCTGCCTCCCCCACTTTTCCTATCCAACTGTCAGGTCCTACTTTTAACGGCGTGTGCTCGTGCTCACAGACTGTGCCACGTCCCAACTTGGCCTGGGTCGGGCTCCTCTTACGTGGTCTTGGTGGTATCTAGATCTAGGGTGTTCATCCATCCAGTCATTCCGGTAAGCTAATGATTTCTTTTCGGATCCTTAACACGGCCTCACATGCCGGCCTACCCCAGTTCGTCTTGCAATCGGAACTGTGGTTGGTGGAGTCGGCTGCCTGTCTCTCATCGTCTTGGACCGGTCATCAGGCACATGGCTGGTGAGGGCCAAAGAACTCAAAACCCAGAACAACCGAAACCCACCACTAGCGCCATCGCTGTCGTGCTTTCGGCTCACACAGACGCTGGCGGCAATGCAAAAGGATCATCACAGATCCCGAGATCGCGTGTCTTTTGTTCGCGTTGACAGTTGTGAGGATTAGAAGACTGTTTGCTAACAGATGGCTCACACAGGCGTTCCTTTGGAGAGTGCCAGGCGCGGGCGCACTCCGCTAAGCTGTGTTTGGACTACGCCCCATTCTTTGAGGGTTTCTCTGTCGCAAGTCGCACCTCGACACACTGGTAATCTGGCAATCATCGGTTCGCATCTCGAAAACGCTTTGACACGTCCATCCACTAATTCGTACCAGCCTGGTAAGCATTCCTGCCTGATATGAGTCTTTCTTGCAGCTTGTTCTTGCCTCATTGTATCACATGTATTGGTGTTTACTTCGCATTGACACCTGCTCCTTGTGCTTGACGCGTCTCCCCAACACTGCAGCACACCAATCCACCGAACACAACCCTCCACCATGCCTCACATGGCATACTTCACCTAGTCTGTCCACATCCCCTGTCAGGCCTGGTATCTTGAGAGTGCTGTCCCAGATGATTGGCGATGAACATGAATTTACACGAGCATATGCTGATGAACTTGTCCGACAGCAGCAAATGGATAACTGCAACAGCGCGCCGAGCCAGACATGAACCAGTGGCTGAACGACACAAATCCCATCCAGAACGGTCATGCTACACTCGGTCCGACATCAGACTTCCCGATGTCCTTCCCTCAACAGCCTCAAACGATTAACCCCTCCCAATTTCAGAATCAGCCCTACCTCAATGGCGGCGCGAGAACAGCTTCTCCGGCTTTCCATCAGCCGATGCAGTATCAGACCAACCAGGTGATACCTTCGAAGAGATCAAGAGAAGATAGTTTAGGCACATCTCCGCGACAGTCAAATATTGCGCCGCCAGGTTCGCGCTCACAAACACCTGGTCAAGGTCCATTTCCTGGATACAACCCTCAAACAAATGGCGCGCCTCCATTCACAAGCGCGCCAACTCCATTTTCACACCTCCAGGCCTCGAGCAATGCCACGCCGTCGCCGACCATGCAGCAGATGGCCTTCGCGCAGGGAGGTCATCCACAACGCGTGTCGACCGCCTCACCGAGTCCTTTCTCGCCGCAGCATAACATGCCAGGCGCGTCGCCCGGAGCATCTGATCGTGCCAGCAGGGTAGGGACTCCTCATGATGCGCCTCAACCTTTTATGCAGAATCCATCTGCCAATGCAGGTTTCAATCCACAGCAGTTTGGACAAGGCATGATGGGCCAAATGAGCATGAATCAGATGAATATGGGACAATCTCGAATGCCCCCAGCAGGCATGGATCCGGCGCAGTTGTATCAGAGACAATTACAACAGCACCTAGCTCGGCACGGCCAAGGTGCTGCTAATGGCATGAGCCCGGGTCCGCAGGGCCAAGCGAGCATGAACCAACAGGCACCCGATCATGGGGGTACGCCTCAGTCGAGACCCAGCCAACAACCTTCACCTGCAGAGTTTTTTCGAGGTTTGCAGCAATTTTGCGTGGCTAAGGGCCGACCTCTGGATATGAGGCCACAAATATGCGGCAGACCAGTGGATGCAATGCGCCTTTACCAGGCTTTGCAAAGATATGGGGGCTCGCAAAGGATTAGTAAGATGCACCAGTGGCATATGATTGCGCAAGCACTGCAACAATTTCAACCTCAAGAATGTCGGCAGGCTGGAATGGAATTGGAGCAGTACTGGATGCACAACATTGGTGCTTTCGAGCAGATGTGGATTCAGAACCAGAGAATGAAACACGCACAGCATCCGAATCAGAATGCATCACCACATGACGGTCAACACCCGAATGAGACCCTAACTCACCGAAGAGGTCTCTCGGATCTGCCGTCGAACGACATGAATGGCATGCCACATAGCCAAGTGAATGGATCCATGCCGGTGAAGGGTTTCAACGAACAGTCAGGCCATCAAAGGAAGAGCCAGTCGAGGCAGCTAGATCATGGGCAGCTCAACGGCTTACAGCCAGAGCATCAGGCAGACCAGACGCAGCAGCGGCCATTGAGTGCAGTCAAACAAGAGCCCGAGGAAGAGTCGAAAATGCCTCTCCAGAAGCCAATAGAAGACCCTTTCGTGCCTGAGGTTATGCCACCAAGTCGCAACCATGGGCCTATCAATGTCGAGGAAGTTTTTGGCATTGGCCAGCACCTGATTGAATTGAAGCCAGTGGTACCGAGTATACGAGAGCTAGGTGTAGTGGACATTCACGCGCTGACTATGGCCATCAAATCAGGTATGCATGGCGAGACGAGAAATGCACTCGATACGCTCGTTACCTTATCGAGCGAGCCATCCTTACAGATACAACTCGACCTCTGTGACGACTTGATGGAGACTCTGGTGGATTGTGCCCAGCTCGAGCTTGACTTTCTTGCAGAGCACGCATCGGAAGTATCTGACGAAGTGTCACTGTCCTCGTATGAAGAACTCATGCGAGCGTGTCACGTGGAAGCAAAGACACTACAACCTATACCAACCTTCGGCAGCCTGGAATACGATCTAGATCGAGCAGCGGACCGCCTAATATGTATAACAACACTGATCAGGAACTTTTCCTTCTATGAGCCCAACTTTACGACCCTCGGACAGCAGGAAGTTGTACAGCTCGTCACGCGGGTCATCCAGCATATTGGGACGAAAGACATGCCGTTACGCACATCAAGAAACACTCTTGACTTCATGAAGGACATTATCATATATCTCAGCAACCTTTCGTCATCGCTGCACCTACCAAGCAGACAAGACGCATTATGCGTACTACATTTTCTGTTGGCCTTTGCACCTGCTCCGCCACCGATATCGTCGAACAGCGACAAAATTGTGTTCGCATCATATACACCAAGCATTCACAAGTATCTTCCGCCGGCAGTGGACAGCATAGCTAAACTTTTAGCCAGAGACGAGCCGAACAGGGTGTACTTCAGAGCGATCTTCGTCGCAGATGGCCGTGCTTCGATACCATACGAGCTGCTCACTCGTACATTCGGTCTTGTCGTTGCACCCGTACCGCATGGATCAACACATCTTCGAGCGCAAATCGAGGCTAGAAAGCCTTTCCTGTTACAAGGAATGCTAGCCGCGGAGATCCTGGCAAGCCTCGCACCTGGCTCTGAGAACCCTCTCGCCCGATCATGGTTGCAATCTGAAGACTGCTTCGCGGGCAACATGCTTAAGATGGCAAGCTTGCTTAGTACACAGACCTCGTCAAGTAGTTCGCGGCATCAGCAGAATAGCAGGAGTATATCAGCCCAACGTGGACACGACGAAGATCCGCTGGCCCATGGCTCAATTGTCAACCGGGCCATGGCGGTGTTGAGGATCCTGGTCAACAAGAGTCGGACTACTGACACCGAGGGCAATGCGACCTCCGCTGGTGTGCCTGGCATTGTCGTCATGAAGAAAGAGACTCTGCTTGGTGCCATGATTCAGAAAGACATAGATGCAGGCATGCTAAGGCTGTTTTGTCAGTATGCTGGTCTGGAGGACTGATCCGAGGTGTACAACGACGGCAGCTTGAGACATTGCAGCAAAATGCTATAAGAAGTTTTCCTGCACATTATTGTATCATCTGACAGTACAATCTGGTGACTTGGTTCGCGAGCGAGCAAATGCATGCATGAGTAGCATTGTTACTGTGATATTCGTATCTCTGAGGAGTACGCACACTTGAACCAAAAGAAATGTATATTCAAATGCAATCCATGATGCTGCCTTCCCTGCAACCGAGCGTTTGTGTTCCTAGTGCCTTGCTTCGGACTCGCTGGTGCGTGCCATGGATAGCTCTTTCCATCGACCTAACTCGTGTGGTGGACCACACCCGTCATGTGACCGGATTTCAAATGCAGCTCTTCCGCTCAACTTTCCGCTTTCTTGCTCTTTACGTTGATCATGCTTCGTGCTTCTCCAGTGGCTTGACATCTGTCTACACTGGATCACTGCGGTCCTAGGCGGACCTGATTCATGTCTTTTGCCCACTCTTCTTCATACTTTCTAGGTGGAAACCATGGCCATGTCCCGGGTAACTTTTCAACGTCGGTCACCTCGAAGTCCACAACGTTTTCAGCTCGTATTGCACGCCCTCCGTCCTGCATTTGTAGGTCCCATGGTGGTGATGGCCATTCTCCTTCCAGTTCCTTCATGAGTTCGCTTTCCTCAGTCCAAGCATATGTCTTACATTTCAGTCCTTCATGCCCATCAGAGCCTGCGGTAAATTCTGGATGGCGGAGGAAACCCTCGTTGAGCCAGTCCTCCTGTTCTGCTCGTAAGGCGGCCTCCAGTGTCCTCAAGTGCAGCTCGACCTTGACAATCGAACCTCCTTCGACCCTTCGTTGACCACGCACCGTCCTCTGGTGCCATTTGTCATAATTGTTGGTTTGTCGAAACTCACATATCGAGAATCTTTTCGTCGACAACGGCTGACTGTTGCTATCGTTTCTCGTGGTGGACGACAGAGATGTCTCCTGAAGGACTAGTAAGGGTGCTAGATAACGCTTTCCATAGAGCGTCAACGCTCTTGCAGGGGGATATGCGGTTTTTACAGCTTCGAATAGCTTTTGCGGTGAGTCGAGATGGATAGCACTGCGCAGATCGAACGGCTTGCAGGCGTACTCATATTCAAATACCACACGGACCAGGAATGATACAGCTATGCTTTCGGCGTTCATCACCATGACTAGAGGCTATCAGGTTGCAGACTCGATTGGTAAGGAAGACGCTGGAATATAGGTAGCAGGATGCTGATAGCCTTGCCTATACTGTTTTCTGAGAGCTGTTTGATCAAGCACACAATTCCAGAGCACAAACTCATCCATTGTTTTGGAGAAGCAAACAGCACACTACCATGTCCCAACTGCGTGACAAAGGCGGTTATGTGTCGGCGCGCAAGTACGTATCAGCTCCTTATCTTGACGTTGTGCACATCTCCCGCACAAGTATATGCAGGAGGAATTCGCCAAAATTTCAGATTTCACTCTCAATTATCATCATCCATGTGTCACTCCCTGATCAACAACCGCCTGTTCTGCGCGAGGGATCCTCATACATGACGCACGGATCACCTGACGAGGCTCAAAATTGCGCATATATGGATGATAGCCAAAAGTGTCGCCCGGATTACTGGCCAGTATTTCCGTGACACCATTAACCCTTGTGGCGTAGGTGGTGTTAGCACCAAGAGGGATGCTAGCTGTTCTGGAGTGTAGGTCCTCAACTCAGGCCGGCTCTAGTAGCAGGTTCAGCAATGCACCCTCAAGGTGCGGGAGACGTAGGTGGCAGTGTGGGATGTAGGTCTCCAACTCGAGCCGGTCCATATGAAGCAGCGCTGTCGTTCGAACTCCTTTTTGCTGCTCTGGATCCTCGAGGAAGAACTCAGTTCGAGTCCGGCGCATAGGGTCATTACGCTTGGATCTTCTACTTACCGCAGGTATCCTTGTTTTATCAAGGAGTGAGCGTACTGTGATCGTCGAACAGATTCTACTCAGTTCCACGACTTGTGGATCCAGCTTCCTTTTGTCACTTGGGTGAAGTGTTGATTGACACGACAATATATTGAAGGCGGATCCTTGCATCAAACACAGACCTGTCCAACATCCCGAACTTTCCTCCCACTTCCACAAGAACAGCATCAACCATTTTCAGCCTTCTCTTGCATCCCATCACTGACTTAGATCGAAATCACAATGACCGACTCTGATGTGAGGGTCAACAGTCTCGATCTTTCCCGCCTCAATCCAGAACCATCATACTACAGAGACAAAACTTTTATGATTCAGGACTGGCAGGCTCCTGGTCTCAGATCGCTCAACAAGATCGGAGCAAACATTCAGAATATCACCAAGCTTCGAGTCTTCATTCATGCCGTCTACAGCCCACCACTGTTACCAATGATCCACAATGGGCTACCTCACGGACCTCAGTGGCAAGCCCTCTTCGAGATGTTGGCCACTCAAGCCACAAGCCTGAAGGAGCTGCATATCTACTGGGATTACGTACCCACGACTGCCTACTGGGGAGGGGGGAAGGATACCAACGTACACCAAGCTCTGGGCAAACTCAGAGGGCTAGACACGTTTGAGATCGCTGGCTACTTCGCTCAAGAGCTGCCTGCATACTTGAAAGCGCAAACTGGGTTGACGGTCTGGGAAGAAACTGATAAGGACAAGTTGTATCTTAAGGAGCTAAGGAGGTTCCAGAGAGGTCCAACATCTGAAGACATACTTGACTGGTGAGATGAGTACCAAGACACTATCGCGAGTGGGAGCGTGGATCAGGCTCAGTCGGTTGATGATTGTTCAAGATCAGGCTAGAACCTCGAGAGCAAACCGTCGCACTCTATGAGCTCAACGAATTCCAGGAGTACGATCAGATGAGACAAGTAAATACGCGGGACCAACCAGCGTTTCGTGGTCTAGAGGCTAAAGCACAGCTCACCGGATCAACGTAAATAGTCCTCTGTTCAGCCGCGGCACATCTTGCACATTCGATATACCCGACGCGTACAGCTTGCACAAAACTATACCACGTGCAAATGAGAATTGGAGCTTCAGACTGTGCCCTACGCGAGGAGACCGGATACTCTTCAGCAGGATGGCATTGATCATTCCGTAGGTACCCGTGAGCTGTCTGAGAGACGAGACTCATATGTCCAGCTCAACGTAACATTCCTCCCGTCCTCCATTACATGCCCTGCCTGTATGTCTCCGGCAGCAACTCATTGTTGTACAAATGCTCCTTCTATATCCCGCATCTCCGGCATACCCATAATCTCAAGCCATACGTCCTACAAGCACGCTCAAAACCCCAACGTCTCCGCCCACTTCTTCACCTCAGGCCCCCTCCACCCCCTAACAATAACATGCCCCGTCAACGGATTAATCGCCACAGGCTCCTTTTTCCGTCCCTTGCCGTCAACAACCCACTCCGGCAACTTCAACACCCCCCTCAGCATCCCCTGCAACGCCTCCAAATCCCCACTTAACCGCCGTATCTGCGTGATATGTTTCGAGCCTCCTGCTTTAACCGTCTCGTATACAGCTAGGTTTTTTGTTTTGGTTCGGCCGATGTGGAAGGGGAGTTCGGACGCGGTGGTTGTGGAGGTGGTTGTAAGCATTTCTTGGGCGAGGAGCGCGGCGCGTGTATGTGAGGATTCTTTTTCTTGTTTTAGGGCGGCTTTTTGGGTCCGGTGGAGTTTGTCGAGGCGGTTTACTTTTGCGTATTTGTGTCGGGGCATGAAGGAGGAGGTTGGGCGGGTTTGGTGTGTTGTGCTTGTGCATGGGGAGGAGATGGTGGATGGTCGGAGGAAGGTGCGGAGGAGGGATGGTGAGGGGACTGGGATGCGCGACATGGTGTGGGATGTGCTGAGTTGAATGGGTATTGAGTGGTGATGGAGCAGGTGGTTTGCGATGAGCACCACTTTCTCGGTGTAGAGGACTCAGTATTCGTAAGTCCTTATAGTGGACGGATAGTCAATGGTGGGATTCGCGCAAACTCCTGCAGGCTGCCCTCCTGTATCGTGGATGTTGACTGGTAGCTTCCGGAGCGATGACCTCGCACCCAGACACAATTTGGTAGACTCCGAGCTGGTGGTAGCCAAGTCACATGATCTTCATCTCCCTCCGCGACGGTATCACTTCGGGGAAACTTTTCGTTAGCGTCACACAATGGAACAGCGGCACATGGGTGACTTGCAACGAGGCGGGATCACGTCGAAAGTCCAATTAGTGTACCTGCCTGGGCAACATTCAAGCACACAGCTTGTCACGCCAAATCGACACCGCTCGGTCAATCACGATATAACCGATCATCCCAAATCGACGTGAAAAGTCCCCCACGACCTGCGACATCTCGACACAGGACCCATCGACTGGAAAATAAGAAGCCTGCCTCGAAAGCAAATCCTACGACTCCTCGAACATGGCGACAACAAACGGCGCATCGCCCAAAGCGGTGGAAGATACCACAGGCGAATATATCTTCCTAGACCAAGTAATCAGAAGACTCGACAGACACCTAATATTCCCCCTCCTCGACCACGAATCCCGCAAAGAAGACATCCCTCAAGAACGACAAGATGATCTCAGACTCGCAACATTCAGCCTCCTGCGCAACACAAACATGGTAGACTACGTCAGCCAACTCTACAAAGACATCCACAACGCCTCAAACGCGCCCGCAGAATTCGAAAAGAAGAAGCAAGACGTAATCAACAAAATGGCAAAGTACGAAGAGGACACCGCCCACCTAACCAACGTCCTCAGCGACGAAGCAGTCACATCCCAGCTGCGAAGCGACAAAGTCGCCAACTTGAAGTTCCTCGAGGAATCCCACGGCGTAACCCAACAGATGGTCGACGACCTCTACGAATACGGCCGCTTCAAGTACGAGTGCGGCCAATACCCCGAAGCAGCCGACATCCTCTACCGCTTCCGCGTCCTCTCAACCGACAACGACAAAGTCGTAAAAGCCACATGGGGCAAACTCGTCTGCGAGATCCTCAGCGAAGAGTGGGAGAGCGCAATGGAAGAAGTCGACAAGGTGAAAGAACACATCGAGACCCGCCTGTTCAATAACCCGCGAGCACAACTCACGGCACGGGAATCCTTACTTCACTACGCTCTCTTCCCCTTCTTCAACTACGAGCCCGCCAAGGACAAACTGACAGAGTTGTTCTTCTCCCCACCCTTCATGTCCACCATCCAGACCGTCTGTCCTTGGATACTGAGATATGTCGCTGCAGCCGTCATCACGAACAGAAACCGCATGAATAACAGCCATAACTACCAGAAGCAGCTGAAGGATCTGTCGCGGGTGGTCAAGCAGGAAGTCTACGAGTATCAGGATCCCGTCACCGAGTTTGTCAAGGCGCTCTACATCGACTTTGACTTTGAGGGGGCGCAGAAGAAGCTGGTTGAGGCGGAGAATGTGCTTCAGGGGGATTTCTTCCTGGGGAGTTCGACGGATAACTTTGTGGAGGCGGCGAGACATTTGATTTCGGAGTCGTATTGTAAGATTCATCAGAGGATTGATATTAAGTGAGTTTGTCGTTGATGGTGATGTGGATGTTTGCTAATATGTACAGGGATCTCTCGACCCGACTTGGGCTCAGTGAATCGGAAGGCGAGAAGTGGATCGTTGATTTGATCAGAGAGACGAAGGTCGATGCCAAGATCGATTATAAGGCTGGCACGGTTGTGATGAACCACCCTTCACAGAGTGTTTATCAGACTGTGATTGAGAGGACGAAAGGTGCTTTCTTTAGAACGCAGGTCTTGAGCGCGGCTGTGGCGAAATAGATGATTGTCTGAAGGATGGTTGGGATGCAGCGGAGATTTCTCTTCTAGATCATGCGATACCCTACCGTGTTTGAAGAAGTTTACCGATGAGTGTGATGAGTTGATAGAGTCCGACGAAGCGACATGATGAAATGTTCGGCGGAATATGATTGGCCACTGACCAACAAATGGCTCATGGTGGTTCGCATTGCGATGGCGTTGTTAGTGCCGGCGAGCACGGCAAAAGTCAAAGAATGAGAAACTCATGAAGCAGAAACTCCCACGGCAATCTCATCGTCTCATGGTCTTAGATAACATCCTCAAATCACATCAGGCCTAAAGAGTGAGTACGTCGAGGCGTTGATTGCAGAAGTCCTCGCAGATGCAGCAGTATGGACATACAACCACGAGCAGGTCCACAATGTTACCGGTGGGCGAAAAACAGATGAGTTGCTGCTATGGCCTTACACTCAAAAGTTGCCGAACGATGAAAAGTGGTTAGCAATGAGCATGATGGCGGGATACCGCCTAGGAACGTGCCAAATTGGTTGAGAGCTGGGCACAAATGTTCACGTGCTAGAGTAGACGATCCAAGTCAATCAATGGCAGTGGTTGATACGAGATTCTTTCGACTATATCTCATTCGTGGTTCTACCATAGCACAGCATCCTCTCATGATTCCGTATTTCATGCTCCAGGATACGGGCAATCCTGATCCATTATTGATACTCTGCATGAAGATCTAGCTGCGTTGGTCTCCACGCCTTGCTCGTTCCAGGGCTATGTGAAGCCATCGCACGGGAGTCGGGGCATCAGATTAGGAAGCATAGATAGTTATTGAACGCAGTCACGTGAGCTAAGTGCATACGTCCTTATTACAACCAAAAGCCCTAGACAGACGCCCTCCTTGCCTGTCGCCTCCTTGTTCGTACCTCGTGTCGACTTGACATCTCACGATGATACCCGATGATCTCTCCGCCGAAGCAACCGCCGCCCTGCAAACCTGCCGCACCTTCCTCGCCTGTCTCAAATCCAAAGATCACAACCTCTTCACATCTCTCCTCCATCCGTCTGGCCAGATCTGCAACGCCCGCTACGCAAGCCCAAACCAGGGCTCTCTTCTCTTCCACGACTTCAAGACCGGGCTCCTCGGGTTCCTAGAGGATGTATTTTCCGGCGCCTCTGTTTTCGAAGATGTTGATCAGGACGCGATACGGTGGTGCTGGTTGATGGGGATATCGCTACTGTTTGGACGCCGTATTGATTTCGGATTGATGGTGTGCTAGTCATGTTGGGAGTAATAGTTTTGGGTTGGCGAAGGTTGTGAAAGGGGTGGTTGGGACGGGTAACTCAGAGGTGCCTAGTGGGGGCGTGGAGGATGAGAATTGGGAGTGGAAGATTGTGACGTTGCATGATACTGCTAGGTTGTCGAGTGAGGAGGAGACGGCGAGGCTGAATATGTCGATTTGAGAGCGTTGCTAGGTTATACTAGCAATTCTGTGTCGGTGGTTGAGCTAGAAGCTCCGACGTGGAATGTGCCGCTTGCCCCTTCGAAGGCGTTGATCTTGCCGGTGAATGCTTGCTTTGCGTCGCCATAGTATTTGAATCGAAATAGTTGTGATGGGTCGTAGTTTCTGTCTTGTTCAATTTCCCACTCGAGGCGGACTTCGCTGCTGCCAGTGAGACCATTGATTCTCTTCCAGTGATATACCAATGCCCAGTCGCGGTCTGATCGGATCTCAATCCATTGGCCGTTCTCGTATCTCTCAACGGCAGCGAAGGTCTCTTCCAATCTGAAGTTGTTACGGGGGTTGGCACCAACGAAGGTGGCGCTGACTGTTTCTCCAGGCTGGTGAATCTTTGCTGGATCTGGCGAAGAAAGTGCTTGACCATAACTTCTGCCAAAGCCGGGACTGTCATATACCACTCCAGTGATGAAAGAGTAGGAACTGTTCACGTTGATTGGCGGCTCTGGTCCGGTCGGTGGTAGCAGATCTGAGTAGCTGGAGTCAAGATATGGTAGATATGTCAAGGTGAGGTTTATGTACGCATTAAGAGTATGCGGTCCATACAGTGTACTGGCTCCTTCGTATCGTTGTACCCCATACTCCTCTTCCGTGGCGATGTAGTGCCCGTACGTATTGGCTGGACCACCCAGCACTACCACCGGATTGTCGATCTTCAGGTTGTTTTTGGCGTTCTTTGCTACCGCTTCACGCCATCTTCTTCCACTCATCGTAGTGGCTTCACCAGGAGCGACGATGATCAGGAGAGGACCAACACGCATAGTCTGGATGTTGACGATGTTTGGCGACCACGTGTAAGGCCTTTTACTTGCGCCTACATCAAGCAAGATCGGCTTCGGACTTTGACATCTCTTCTGGTCCTCGTCAGGCTGATGAACAAAAGCCCTGGCAGCTTTCCATAGAGGGTTCTTCAAAGACGGGTCATCGTCGGTATCATTCGTTCCCTGGGTGAAGTCGAATGCACCTGGTCCGTCGGACGTGCCTCCGGCAAAGGAGTAGCCCATAGCCGCCGAGCAAGTCTTCAGTTGTCGAGACTGATTGAAAGCAGAAGTGAAAGTATAGTTGGCAAGATCGACGAAAGTATGAAACGAAGATACAGAAGATAGTTCGATTGGCTTCATGTTGTCGCTAGCTAGAATGGTGCCCACTGCGTCGGCTTGTCTCTTGCCAATCTCGAAGCAGGATCGAGTACCTTGGTCGAGATAACGGAAGTATGGACCTCTTCCGTGACAGCCTTGAGTCTTACCGCCGCACGTCGAATCATTAAAACGACATTCTAGGCCGGTATCCTCGCAGAAGGCACCAAGCACATTTGGAGTTGTGTCGCCAACGTTGGCCTGAGAATAGCCGGCAACGAAATCAGGGTTCTCTGGCTGCATTCTTTGCTCGGTGAGGTAGGCTGCAACACCTTTGTTGTCACCAGTGATGAGTGTATTGTTCTGGTACAAGGATGTACCATGGACGGGCAGCCAAGTAAGGATGCCCATCATCTTGCCATTCTGTGAGTCCTCAAATTTGAGCAGTGTCATGTCGACGTCTGTGTCGGTAGCATATCTAGCTCTTTCCTCTGCTGGGTTCGCAAGGTATGCGTACTTACTTCGGTTAATACTGACGCCGGGTGCTGGGCCACTTCCGAGGGACAATTTGCCAGGTCTCAGGCTCTTGTGGGCGCGTTGTATGGCACGAACAGAGCCATCAACAATGGCATTGTAGCTTGCCTTGTCGAAGCCTTTACTGGTGATCTGAGGCAGAAGATAGTTCAACCATGCACCTGGACCACTGTGACTATGAGTACCTGTCACAGCTACATTCTGCTCGTTGTAGATGGCATACTCTTTCCCAAGCGCTTTGAGACCCTCGAGTATTCCATAGCGTACAGCCGTGTCGCCCGATTGAGTGTCAAGCACTAGATAGACAATGCGATCCTCGGGTTGATTAGGATGGCCGATGATGAAGGCACGGCAATATAGGCGCTGTCTAAGACCGGTGCCTGACTGAGATGTATCAGCATATCCCATCATATTAACCTCGACCACTGGGCCGGTAATGTCGCCTTTGCCGACACCCAGCAGATAGCCATTTTCGAGTGGCTGTTCTGCGCCAGCAGCAGTGTTGCTCGGGGCAGTATCTTTCACCAACGCAGGATTGAAGGCATGATAGGCCGTCCATGGCGCAAGTAGGAGGAAGATGGAGAGTATCAAGGCAGTGGCGCAAGCAACTCGGGTTGCAAGTGATTGAGCCATGTTTCGGGCGAGACGATGTCAAGATAGATATCAAAGATTCAATGATCAACACGAAGGCGCCAACACCCTTCAGCTGTACACGACCTGGGAACTGAGCTGCATTCCTTCACGCATTATATCGGGACCGCTAGAGGCGGCAACGTTGACGAAACATCAAATCATTCACATCACATACGGCAGGCACCTCTTTAAAGCTTGCAAGTGGCAGTCGCAGTCTGCCCTATCCGTACCTGCCGTGAGCTGCGGAGCCTCGTCAAAAAGACGAGGCTGAATCGCATTTCGATGATATGTTTGATCTTCCGAATTTCATGGTCCGTGACGATGTTAGTCGGACTGCAGAGCAACGACCTAGGTGACTCTTTCGAGATAATTGTACCCTCGAAAATGGAGTCACATGGTTCTCTTCCGTGTAAGTTATCCCTCGCCAGATTGAGAGGCTCCTTTCCTGACCCACTACCCAGATATTGATGCGGACATATCTGAAGCGCAACGAGCAGCAGCAGATGTCTTAATACGAAGAGAACTGCCGAGGGACCACAACACCACCATTCACTCCTCCATAGCGCATCCTCCGACCTCGCGGTTGACACTTGCTCTGCAGCAGGAAGTTGACAGGGTAGTTGCAGGCAAACAGATGACCGGCGGCATTGACACCTCGCGCTATGAACCTTCGGAGGATTTATCAGCTGATAGCAACGTCGAACCCGTGAAGGCTGCCCTGCGGAGTACTTACGCGAATATGACCTATCTGCGAGACCGCCAGACGAATATAGCCCTGCTCGAAGAATATGGCAAGAATGCCTGGTTGATTGGTAACTCACATTTAGACGACATCCAGAAGCGCCTGGATAGCGAGCTTGCAAGCCTGAAGACTCAAACAGAGGACACTAATAGGAAGCGAAAAGCTGCTCAGGAAGACTCCAAAGGCGAACTGCTAGGGTTGGAAGAAACGTGGAAGCAGGGCATCAGCAGGATAATCGAGACACAGCTCGCAACAGACCAACTGCAACAACAACTCAACCAGAAGCGACATGCACCAGCGGCATGAAACACCGAATCGACACCGACCGCATTTTACCCATCAACATCAACTTGTCCGCGAAAGTACTTCCGTCCTCGCCCAGATCTCGCGTCTCCGCACACAGCCCTTGGTCAGAGTTTAGGCCACCACTCTCTGCAATCCAAATTGGAATTGACGCGCGTTTTCTCGACCATCGGGGCCGTTGTCCAGCCCGTAATCACTGTCGTGCTAAGTGGCATCTCAGTCCGAAGCATGACCCGTGAAGGCTCTGAAGAGACACGACTTAGTCGACAACTACGATCACGGGCATATGGACGAGGCTCGCAGCAGGCTTGAACACGCTCTAAGGCGGTTCGACTCGCCAATGGCCTCTTCGCTTTCATTCTCGACATGCAAGTTGACATGGCTTCTGCTGATCCGCGCGAGCAATCTTGCGCGGCTTCACACGTCTCGTCTTCTGGCTGAATCACATTTGGGGGCACGCCATGCAGCAATCCACTTTATGGAGAGTTCCCCTCAATCATATGCACGACGGCACCCCCACAAAAAACCACTCAGTTCATGAAATGCCTTATCGGCGCAAAGACGAGCGATTGTTGCGAACACAGACAAGGTTTCTCGACTTCGTCCGGTGGATGCTGTTGCGGATCGGCCATAAACTTTCTTCCAGACCTGCTGGAACTGAGAACCTTCCCCGCGTTTTCGCTGCTCGGAAGGTCACTAGTGGTATCCACACCTGCAAGCCATGCCTTAGGAGCCGTGCCACATCCGGCCCTCGTATTAACACCAGTTGCCTAGTATAACGTCCTTTTGTAACAAGTCTCGCAATTCATACTCGAGCATTCGAGTAGGAACGGAATTTCAGGCGTGTTGGTTTCAAAGGTAGGCAAAGCATTTGGGGAAAGCGTCGGGCAAACGTACTGCAAGAGAACAGTTGTGCATGGAAGTCGAGCAGATGCAGGAGAACTGCGACCCACTCTTAATCCTTGGTTCTTTCCCAGTCCTTCCTGTTTGTTGTCAGGATCGCATCTCGCGATAACCTATACCCAGCGTCTGAGAGCATCTCGACTGCCGATCCGGGGTACCCCAAGCTGCTCGGAAAGCTTGGAGTCTCTCTAACTGACCTTTCTGACATGCCCAGCACTAGCTTGTCCCGTTGCGTCCGATCTGTACGACTCGCTCGCACCTTTGCCAGTCGTTGAACTGCTCAAAATGAACCTATCACAACGGACCTTTTGTCTCATGAGGATCACCTCCTCATTTGTCTCCTCTCTCATGCCAGCACTGCCTTGCCGATCTGCTTCTGGCTAGTAGGTATCAGCAAAACATGCAGCATCAGACAAGGATAGCTATGCTGAATTCATGATGATTGGTGGATGCTGGTGCCTCCCTGGAGCTCTGTTTTAGACGCCGGTTCTGCTTGTACCCATGACCCCTCAGGACCTAACAGAGCTGCATCAGCTTCACTGCTGGAGGAAAGTCCCCTCTATCCGAGACTGGAGGAGCACAATGCCTATCAACTTCCTATATATGAGCTGAGTGACCCTACTATCCTGGTGTTTCCCTCAAGTTGCAGCGTCAGTTGCTTTCTTCATCTTCATCAGTGACATTTCGTTTTGTCGTCAATATGACTATCCCAAAGGAGGTTGATATCATCTGTTGTGGTGGTGGCAGCAGTGGCTGCGTGCCGGCAGGGCGTCTCGCTAACCTCGACCATGACCTCCAGGTTCTGCTCATCGAGGGAGGAGAGAGCAACCTGAACAACCCATGGGTCTACCGTCCAGGTATTTACCCAAGGAATATGAAGCTCGACAGCAAGACTGCATCCTTCTACTACTCCCGACCTTCGGAATGGCTTGATGGCCGACGAGCAGTCGTCCCTTGTGCTCACATCCTGGGTGGCGGATCCTCCATCAACTTCATGATGTACACTCGTGCTTCAGCTTCAGACTATGATGATTTCAAGGCAAAGGGCTGGACTACAAAAGAGCTCCTCCCATTGATGAGGAAGCATGAGACATATCAACGAGCTTGCAACAACAGAGACCTCCATGGTTTCGAAGGCCCAATCAAGGTCTCCTTCGGCAACTACACCTACCCCATCATGCAGGACTTCCTTCGAGCGGCAGAGAGCCAAGGCTTCCCCGTCACAGACGATTTGCAAGACCTTGTTACTGGGCACGGTGCTGAGCACTGGCTCAAATGGATCAACCGTGACACCGGCCGACGTTCCGATGCAGCCTCCGCATACATCCACTCCACACGTGCCAAGCACCAAAACCTACATCTTCAATGCAACACCAAGGTCGACAGAGTCGTCATTGAGAATGGCGTGGCCGTCGGTGTCTTGACGGTTCCCACCAAGCCAGTTGCTGGCTTTCAAAATGTAGAGCGTACTTTCTGGAAGGCACGAAAGCTCATCATTGTCAGCTGCGGCACCCTCAGCTCACCACTTGTCCTCCAGCGATCTGGTATCGGTGACCCAGAGAAGCTCAAGCAGGTTGGCGTCAAGTGTATCGTTGACCTACCTGGTGTCGGTCAAAACTTCCAGGACCACTACCTGACCTTCTCGACTTACCGTGCCAAGCCAGAGACCGAGTCCTTCGACGACTTTGTTCGAGGCGATCCGGAGGTGCAGAAGAGGGTATTCGACGAATGGAATATCAAAGGCACAGGCCCACTGGCCACCAACGGCATTGAAGCAGGTGTCAAGTCTCGCCCCACGGACGCAGAACTAGAATGGATGAAGACCTGGCCTACACCAGACTTCAGCCCCAGTGGCTGGGAGAGCTACTTCAAGCACAAGCCTGACAAGCCAGTCATGCACTATTCAGTAAGTTCTTGCATAGGCGATCCTGAAGCAGAGCACAAAGCTAACACATTCAGGTCATTGCTGGTTGGTTCGGTGACCACCTCGACATGCCCGCCGGCAAGTTCTTCACCATGTTCCACTTCTTGGAGTACCCATTCTCCCGCGGTTTTACTCACATTTTGAGTCCCGACCCATACGACGCACCTGACTTTGACGCCGGCTTCATGAATGACAAGCGTGACATGGCACCAATGGTGTGGAGTTACATCCAGAGCAGAGAAACAGCCCGCCGCATGCACGCATATGCTGGAGAAGTCACTGGTAAGTCTTTCTTTATATCTATTACATTAATCTAACTCCACACAGGGATGCACCCTCATTTTGGCTACGGCAGCGCCGCCAAAGCCAGGGACATGGACATTGCCACCAGAAACGCCTACGGTGGTCCAAACCATATCACAGCAAACATTCAACACGGTAGCTGGACCACAGCTATCGAAGAGGGTGAGGAACCACCTGCCACCGTCTTGAACTCCAACAAGCATAGTCTGAGGAAGCCTCTTGAATACACCACAGAGGACATCGCCCACATCGAGAAATGGGTTCAGCGTCATGTTGAGACGACATGGCACTCACTTGGTACCTGCTCGATGGCACCGAAGGAGGGTAACGATATCGTCAAACATGGTGTGCTTGACGAACGACTAAACGTTCATGGTGTCAAGAACCTCAAGGTATCTGATCTGTCGATCTGCCCCGATAACGTCGGATGCAACACCTTCAGCACTGCACTGTTGATTGGTGAGAAGTGTGCCATGCTTGCTGCTGAAGATCTCGGATACAGTGGTGAGGCTTTGGAGATGAGAGTACCGGTCTACCACGCCCCTGGTGAGATCTCAGGATTGGCAAGATTGTAGTCGACAGGACGATGACTAGTTACATAGCTTGATGATGTGATGAATACGATGTCGACGACTCTACTACCATTACTACGCAAAACGGTACGTCCTACAACATGTTTTTCGTGACAACATTTTACGTTGCCCCTGCCGCAGCACAAAAATCTCTGGCCAGTAAGAAAAGACAGCTTCTACAGTAGTTTTCATCGACTAACCTGAACAACCTGAACAACCTGAACAACCTGAACAACCTGAACGACCTGAACAACCTGAACAACCTGAACAACCTGAACAACCTGAACAACCTAAACGAGAGAAGTCGAAGGTCAAGGTAAAAGAAGTCGAAGAATAGAGTAAAAGAATTTGAAGGTTAAAGAAGTCGGTTGTTAGAGGTTTGTTCCAGAGCTGTTGTTGTCAAGGTGCCTTCCAAGTTCTTTGGTGTTATGAAGAGTCGGAGTTCTCGCAGGAACCACTGCCTTCTGTCATCGCTACTTCCCTCATCTTCTCTGCTACCGCAACAACCCTTTATAGCTCCTTCCAATTCTTCGCCATTGTCTTAGTCGATGTGATACTGTTTTCCTCTTTTCACGTGTTGAATGTGACAATATCCTTTTCCCACATCCTCACCCATCGAACTCACAGTTGGTTCCGCCCACAATTCTCGAAGGTAATTCTCAACCACTTGAGAACATGCCAGAAGACAGCTCCCTACATTGAGAGCAGAACATCGTTACCGCGACTCAAAGACGCAAACACTTTTCGTGAGAGGACGGTGGCCTACACAAAAGCTACAACAGTATCAGAGCTCACCTCAATACCTCAATGACTCGATATACCCTTTCCGTTACCCTGATCAGAGATGGTGGTGTCTGAGAAGCATTCGTGAAAGAAATGTACGTCCTATGATGGGCTCACTGAGGTACCGAGTGCATCCCACGATTTGCAGATATTTGGGGTATTCAGATCAGAAAATGACCAGATCGATGTCCGTCTAGAAGTCGCTTGGCGACGTTTATTGTTATTGTTCCACGTCCAACAACGACGGATCGATGTCAAAGCAGCTCATAGCCAAGCCGACGTGTCAAAAGCGATACCCTTGGAAGGAGCGATTCCCACTTCATCGTCCTGATCAACGTCAAGTTCACCATCTCGAGCATTTTGCTCCGGGAAGGTCGCTACCCGCATGGCGCAGAGTGGTTCAGCAGTTCTCATTGGCTTGTATTGACCCAGATCCAGCGGCTGGTTGCCCCTTTGAGTCTCGTCTCATGCAAGACGGGAAGTGATCTATCCACTGACAACATGGTTCGAACGCAGATGAATCGTGATTTAACTGGTTGACAGGCTCTGTCGGCCGTTTTCAGTGGCGTCAGTGGGTCTCTACCCCCAGAAGACTGACATCACTGAGCTCTTCCTAGCCCATTTGCTGGCATGGTCTGGCTTGCTTCTCCGAGATCATCATTCGTGAAATGTCCAAATTCGATGAGCTAACAATCATCGACGATGGAGGCTTGGGCCATCGAATCCGTCTTCTCGGCTCCAGACATGGCGCTGCAGGGCTCGAAATCAGTCCTGCTGGTTCCCTGGTCGCCATCGATGTCATTCTGTATCATCGTGAGCAGCTTCAGCGTACTCTAGCGTTTTTGCATAGACACGTTCTGTAGCCCTGGCAGTCTGTCCTACTCTACCACCATCTCGTCCTGTTTATTCTACGAGCTTGTACTCCACGAAAAGTTCGATTTCGGCACATGGGAACACGTGGTATGCTGAAAGCAATAAATTAATTTTTGGCAAAGAGGCGGACCACGCAAACTATCCCGAAACGCGTATAAGGCCCACGGGACACGATGGATTTCGAGACAGGTATACCTGCAGCACGACGAAGAAGTTCGGCATTCACAGAAATTGGTCTCGAAGGCCACGATCCCATTCTCGACGAAAAAATAAAGGTTGACCGACCGAGACTTGCAGTGAGATTCCGGAGCAATGTCTCAGTTGTAGAACCGAACGCCATCGAATCCAATCCACCGACACCTGTCCCGACCTCACCGATCGTATCACAGAAATCGTTCTTGTCTCGGGTACCATTCGCTCAGCTAGCCTTACTGATCTCTCTCATCGGTCTCGCTTTTCCAGTCTTTCATGGCGGATCATCACAGTCGCGATTGATGTCTCCTTTGGCGCAAGCTGTACCAGTTACCCTCAGGGTACAAACGCCCGAAACCCTTCCAGCAAAAAGGCAGACTGCAACCACCGATGTATGTAAAAGGTGGTCTGGCCAGAGTGCGGTGGTGAATGGAACAGTGTATTATTATGGCGGAAGAGCGACAACATCGCCAGATCAGACGACTGATCAATGGAGTACGTGTTATGCTGAGTTACTTAGAGCAACCGCTAACTGCTACAGATAATGACTTCCTTTCGCTTGATCTCACGAAATCGTGGCAGATCGGATCACCATCCCTGACTGGCCTTCCAACACCGTCTGGCCCTCCTGCAGTCTCTCTAGGTCAACTCTGGTCTTCGACCGACGATCTATATCTCTATGGTGGACAGTTCTCGGACGCACCAGCAACGTCACCAGTGCCCTTCTCACTATGGTCCTACGATATCGCAGGCAGTAAATGGAACGAGCATCAGAATCCTACTTTTGAAGACGGTACTCCTGTTCAGAGAGCCTCTGAAGGTGCTGGTATATCAGTGCCCAGTCTAGGACGTGGCTTCTACTTTGGAGGACACCTCGACGGCTACACTACTGTCGGCTGGTCTCAAAGCATAGAACGAGTGTACTTACCTTCGATGCTCGAATTTACAATGCCGGGCTTCACCAATTCGGAAATTCAATCAGCCTCACCAGCTGGTGCTGATGGCGCATACAGGAACATAACAGTCGGCAGTTCTGGGTTTCCAGAACGAGCAGATGGTGTACTCGTCTATATCCCAGGCTACAGCGAGAATGGCATCATTGTCGATCTTGCAGGTGGAACTGATCAAACCTTCACACAACTAAATGTCATCGATGTGTTCGACATTGCCTCTTCGACTTGGTACAAGCAAGCCACCGAAGGCGCCTACCCTGATGTCCGTGTGAACCCTTGCGCGGTTGCAGCTTCGTCAGCTGATGGTACATCAACGCAAATCCACTTTTACGGCGGACAAAACCTCATACCTGCCGGTTCGCAAACACAATATGATGATATGTGGATCTTGACCGTACCCAGCTTTACCTGGATTAAGGTTGATACCGAAGGTCAGTCGAGCCCGCCAGCTCGAGCTGGCCACACATGTCACATCTGGAACGGCCAGATGGTTGTCATCGGCGGTTATGTCGGACAGGAACTCTCGTGCGATAGCCCAGGTATCTACGTCTTCAATACCTCTTCACTCGAATGGCAGTCCGAATATACAGCTCTCGATGCCGGCGACGATGCGCTGAACCGACAGAAGGCTCAAAATGACGACCCGAATGCGCTGCAGGGAAGTTTTGGCTACCAAGTCCCTCCTGCCGTACAATCCGTGGTTGGTGGTGACGCTGTTGGTGGTGCAACCGTTACAGCACCCGCCCAGACTCCGACTGGAGGCCCACTTGCGACTGGTGCTCCAGCAACATACACCGTCACTGGCTCAGACGGCAGCGTCGTAACCGAGACAGCAACACCAGGCAATGGCGACTCATCCGGAGGCAGCGGCGGCAACTCCGGTCCCAACATCGGCGCCATCGTCGCAGGTGTCGTGGCAGGCATCCTGTTCCTAGTCGTGCTCTACCTTGCCTTCTGCGCCTACATCTACAGGAAACAACTCAAGCTCTACAAGAACCACGCCGCGATGCTCCAGCACGACGCCCTAAACAATGACACCAACACATTCACACCGGGCTTCGTCGTATCACGACCCGGCAATCCGAACTCAAATTCGAACGAGAAGAGTGGCTCAAGTCACGGTACGGCAGGCCGGACGTCAACATCTGATAATCGCTCTCAGCGATCAGGATTCGCAGGGAGCAGCGCGGCCAATAGTTCGAACCAGACGGGCATCATGCAACATTACCCCTATGATAGTGTTATGGCATTGAAGCAGGCAGCAGGCCGCACGAACAGCAATGGAAGCACGGAGGATCTGTTGAAGGGACAAGAGCCGAGTTTCATAGGTGTTTTGCTGAGCCCACGGAAGAGCTTGAGAGTTGTCAATAACTAATTTCTATCTGATTGAGTAAAAGCAAGCCGTTGTGGAATGAATGAATAATGAATGCACATACATATACGAAGCACACAATTTTTATTTGGGAAGCACATACAAATACTCTACTTGGGAGTTCAGGGATCCTACTGGCCGGGCGTTCACGGAGTTTTAGGTTGTACTTATTACAGATACCCCATTGCGCAAACGAAGCAGAGCAATGCAATGCGCTGTGCAGCAGTACATACGCGCGGCATACATAGGCGTTTGAACGCCATAATGAGACAAGATTGTCAGTATCTTAACCATTCTAAAAATAAAATAGATCTCAGACACGTTCAGCGGTCTTGAGATGTACGAGTACGCTTACTTCACCTAATGGACTTTTCTCAAGTTCGTTCTCCTTCTTAACTGACACCGCTGACTCACCACTTCCACATTCTATGATATCTCCACCTGCGGCACGATTTTGCCAGGCAGGCGTGAGTCCGAAGTACGGTACTCAGATGCTGTCAGATCAGCTCGTGGACATAACCTACACATTGCTTCCTGCGCACAACTTCGTGCCCAGCCTTGAGCCACATACGCTCGATGACAACAAAACACAACATCTGAAAACATCCATACTACCACCCGCCCGGCAGCTCCCATATATATTATACCGTGCTATCCTCACCCTGTCAGCTGCCCATGCCGTACCATACCCATTGACTGTGACACTCACGACAGGCATACTCCGACCCTCATCTCATGATTGGAACCATGATCCCTCGTCATTTTCTGTTCTGTTCTGTCCTGTTCTGTTCTATCCTCGATATATCCTCCGCGACTTGACGTATTCTCAACCTCAGCCTCGATCTCGATACCAGTGGCGCAGCGAAACCACATCAAAGCGTAGCGTTCAGACTCGTCTGTATCTTCAACCCAACTCTTCCTAGCCATGCGCCATGTTTGTCTCACCTCGAACCCATCCCGCTTGACGTGCGTCTGAGAATCTGTCAGTATCTGGCAAGTTGCGCGTTGTATGCGAGTCTATATCTGGTGAGTCAGACAGTCATCAGCCGGTGTTGTGCAAGTATGTCCTTCCTTCACAGATGCCACCAGCAATGGTATTTGGTAATTGACCGGACCATACTGTAAGCAGATCACGGGAGTTAAGTAAGTGCCAGTTAGGGGGAATCAACGCCACACTGAATATCTCAGAACCCAAAGGAAGGAACAACGGTTACGAGGACGCTGGCATGCTTCGCCGAGATGCACGTCACTTTTGGAGAGGGAATAAAGTGCCATGTTTTGGGAGGTCGAGAATGAAGGCTCTCGGATTAGGTAGGAACGAGGATGCCTGTTCGAGCTATGACATGAATCAAATTCGAGACGGGTAACTGGGGAGTACGGATTGAGGTAATTGAAAGCGACCGTTCTCGCCATGTTGAATTGGTTAATTAGAATCACGTCAAACATCCTTTTGAGGTTGCACCGATGCCGTTTGTGTCTGGTTCAGGCTTCGTGCTCTGGGCTTCGTAGCACGTATTTGCACCATCTCCTGTTACTTGTCACCTCGTTGAACCTCTTGCCAGGTGGCCTGACCTGCTCTCTGTGCGTCAACTGGCAGCCTTCAGATATTTCGGCCGCGGGTGATTCTCTTGAATCGACGTTGGTATGCCTCTTCCTCATGAGACGGATCGTTTACACACGCAAGTCGAAACAAGGGATTCAGTGAGGCTTCCACCTGCGATCCTTTCTGCCTTCAGCTAATTCTCGCTGGACTGCTGCTCGACCGTGTCTTTTTCTTTACTTCCAGCTATAGGCGCCCATGTTTGTTCCTTGCTGGCTGAATCTCAGGCTAATGACCCGGACGCCAAAGGTAGACTGTTTAAATGCGTGAAATGGGCGTGCTTTGGTAGCACTGGTCGGCGGCACATAGTGTGCCAGTAGCTGAGGCTGGATGAAACAAGCGTTGGCAGTATGGTGGTAGAGCTGTGGCGAAGCGCATCTTATGTGTATAACGACGCGCGGGGGGAACAGTAGCAGCTTAGACATATACTAGACGTCTCCAAATTGCAGGTTATGATTCTGCCTGAAGAGCACTTAGCAGTGCAATGGACTGCATGGCTTGATGACTCGTTCGTGCTTAACCTTATGAGGGCTCTTCCGGAATGGTATCCTTCATACTCGTAGCACTGCTCTTCCTGGACAAACTCGAGAACAAGCTGCTTCTGGATGTACTCTGTCCGCTAGTTGAATTAGACTTACTCGGTTTAGTCTGATCTCGAGAGTCGGATAGTCAAGCGGCAGTGTTCAACCTCTCAGCTAGACTCGCAGCTAACTGCTCCGGATTTATTGGCCCGTGGTTTCCTGTCACATGCGAACCCAAAGGCGTCATACCAGGTGGAGTTTTCCTCGTCCATCTTCCGGTCTTCTCGTCTTTGTGATATCCTCCAGCGTAGGAGTTGCGTCTACTTCCGAACGCAGGTCGTGCACCGGTCAGTCTGTTCGGCGAGGGGTCTCTTGACGCCATGGGACTTGCCCATGGAGATGCTTGTCTTGACCGCATTTCTGGAATATCAGCCATATCGTGCTCTTTTGACTCGTTCCACTCCCGCCTCCGAGCCTCAAATTGGTCAACTTCGTCGTCTGGGTCGTCATGTGATTCGATGCGTGATAGCATTGGTATGTCGAGCCCGGCATGAACGGCGGGCTTGCCGGAATGGGGGTATCTCATTTCCTGCTCTGCGGCCAGGCTGTGTCTTGACTTGTTATCGGTCTGTATACCCGCTGTCTTCACTTGGGGCTTCTTGTGTTTCTGCTGGAACTCGCGGTAGTTTGGGTCGGTCATCATCTTTGTCCTGACCGCAGCGGCATGTTTACTACCTAGTACTATGCGCTCCTTCTCGTTCTTCTTCCTCATTTCTTCTAGCGGATCCTTTTCCTTGTGTCTCGTGAATAGGCTCTTGAAGCCCGAGTTCTTCTTGTGGGAGGCCGTGCTTTGCGCGGATGCTTGCGAGGCATTACTGCTCTTTCTATTACGGAGCTCGTTGAAATCTCCCGTGTTCAGGTCCGGTTCCGAATGGTGTCTTTGCTGTGACTGTCGTGGTGGTTCTGACTGTGTTGATTTGATGGAGGAAGAGCTGTTGTTTCTCGAGAGCGTTGGTGGTGTTTTGGGAGGAGTCGTGACTGGAGACTTGTCGTAGTTCCTTATGAAATTTCGTGTGTTGGCAGCGGACCATGATCTTCTTGGTGCCTTTGGTCTCTCTGATGCTGCTGTCGTTGAATCTGCCATCTTGAAAAGCACAGCCAGGGAGCAAGGATGCGACGAACTGCCCTGAAGTAAGGTTCAATACAAGATGTGAAGGTAACAGAACGGATGTGAGTTGACAAGGACAATTCGGATGATGAAGACGAAAAGGTATTGCGCAAGTATGAGGTCAATTTGGGGATTTGGCAAGCAGATATGTGCTTTTGAATCTGCTATGGACAGGGAATGGAGTATCAACTTTTCTTGAGCGGACAGTACTCGGTGACACTTCGAAGTAGTAGTACCTCAGAGCATGTGTCGAGGTGAGCACAGCTCGTGGTACTCACACACCGTTGTCCGAACGAAGGTCACTTAAGGCTGTCGAGGTAGTTTTGGCAGAGTCAACCATGTAAAGCAGAAATCCACAAGGATACCAAACCCCTCGAATAGTTCTGTACGCAGTTATCAGGCGCCGATCCAGTGAATTCAAGCTCTTTCAACGTTGCACAGCACTATGATAAGAGAGTGTTAATGGAAGCTTAAGCAGGAGCAAGTCGATTCCGCAGGTGGCAGAAGGATTGGATGAGGTCATTTATGGCTCCATCCTTTCCCGCCCGGTGGGGTTGTTGGGATGATCAAAATTCAAACTTTCCAAACGAGAAGGAACTTTCTTCCTGCTTCAAGTTGGTGTGAGTTGAGGCTCCTGTCCACGTCAAGGGCTGACACATCCGTGCTTGTTCAATACGTACTTTTGAGCAGACAGGCTAGGGAAAATGCTACCACACGACAATTCACTGACTTCAAGGCAAGTGAATGCAAGGTTCTTCATTGCGTATATATTTGCTATGCTACGGGTTCCTATCTCGAAATTTAAACTGTTGGTGAAGCTCGATGGAGCTCAATGGACCACGTTTTCTTTTTGAAAGCACGCCATGCCTGTTCCTGTTCTCAAGCTCATCAAACATGTGCTTATCTTTCATGATTTAGGCCGCACAAGAGTAAGAAGGGCCGAAGAGGGACGGACAAAGTTTCCTCAGCGTAACGTCCTAGGCTCCTCCTAACAACAAGAATATCGACATGGCTGGCGAAGCCCGCGCAGGCCCATGTGTTGAGGGCTGGTGTGCTTTCGAGACACAGAATCAAGGTATCATGGTTTCGTGTGATCGAGGTTGATACATCCCACATCCTAGATACTGGGTTGCTCCCGAGATCTATGAGGGCTGGTCATCTTTGTGCGTGCCAGCCCGCTATATGTCGATGCTACAATGTGCCTAGACATTCAGCAAAGCAAAGGTCAAATCTCATATCTGTTTCCATGGCGCAACTCTCCGAAGTGGAGCGGAGTCTTTTGTAGTACGTTTCCTCCTGCCCCCTCGTGGGATATTCTTGGCAGATATGAATGTGCTAGTTCTACCATTGCATTTTGCGGCTTCGCTCGCAGAGCGCCTTCCCACCTCTTCGGCCATTGATGTTTCTGGGTCGTCCCTTCGGTGCACAATGAATGTTCTCGTGCCGAGCAAGCAAGGTGTCTCAAGCGCAGATTCAGGGAGCCTGCCAGCCCTAGGACGACTACTTTGAAAGTGTCCAAGACGAGGTTCAAGGGAACGCGACGGCGCGTCTTGGTGTAGCTTCCTGATCCTTTTCGAGTTGATCGCAAGGGGGCAGTCTTCGGCTCCGTTCACTGCTGCGAGAGTCAACTTTCGAAGAATTGGCGGCGTGAGCGAGGGCCGGGCATTCATTAGTACGAGCTGAACATGAGTGAATGTAATATCTCGCTTTTATGCGCATGCGGCAGCAACAGGGGACACGGACGCCGAATAGATCAAGGCCAGTATTGTGGTATTTTCCTTGCATAACAATGGCGATCAAGCATGAACGCGTCGTTCCAGTTGACGCGTCCGTTTAGGAATAGCTTCTCAGAAGCAAGCCAAACTCCTTTTGCGCGAATTCAGAACATTGACTCTTCGATGCTCTGTGTTCAGGGACAGTGTAAACCGTTGCTCTCAGCATCGACTTGGACCATCATGATCTCGCCGATGACCGATAACCGACTGGGACGCCTCATCGACGACCTCTGTTGTTCACAGTTGTGTCCATGAAAAATACCTTGAGTGCTTCAGAAAGCAGGGCGGTCTGACCATCTTGGTCAAGGATCAGCATGCCAGCTTCACTTTGAAGAGTCGGGAGTCCAGTCGTCACCTGATGTCGTTTAGCGAGCTCTGGCACGTGTTTCCAACGATCGGTGCTGGGGCTTGTTCTTTCCCCGCAAATCCGACAGGTCGAGCATGAGCCAGATATGCACAATTCGAGGTAAGCGTCTGACTACAGCTTGAGCGCTCGTGTGAATCCAAGCACTCCAGTTAGCTAGCACTGCCACTCCCACCGTCTGACAGTCGATACAATGTTTCACCAGCAAGCTCTACGACGACTGTCAAGGTCGGCTGCAGATGAGACGTCTCTGGAGACGTTTCGAAATCCCATACTTCCTGGGTTCAATCCTGACCCCTCGATCATACGCGTCAAAAAGGACTACTTTCTGACAACATCGTCCTTCGAATACACGCCAGGAGCTCCAATCTACCACAGCACTGATCTAATTCAATGGACACTGATCGGCCATGCGTTGACCCGGAAGTCACAGCTGGACATCAAGGCGCCTGAACCAGGCGGCGGAGTCTGGGCTTGCACGCTGCGATACCATGACGGGTGGTTTTACCTGACAACCTGCGTGTGGGATCGGTACCGTCCACAAGACAGCTATGAGCGAGCTTGGCCTCAGGGATTTTATGTTAAGACCAAAGATATCTGGAATTCTGATTCATGGTCGGACCCAGTGTATTTCGATCAGCCAGGATTCGATCAAGACCTCTTTTGGGACGATGATGGAAAGGTATATCTCTCGACCACGCATCGGAAAGTGGACAGGGATCCTGATTCGAAGCTCAAAGACCAAGGCGTGCATATCTGTACCATTGGCCTTGAGACTGGCGATTCCGCCTCTCAGTCCACATTAGTTCGTGAATCGAGAGTCGGTGATGGTGTAGCAGAAGGTTCGCACATATTCAAGAAAGGCAAATACTATTATCTGTTCACCGCCGAAGGTGGTACCGAGAGCGGCCACAGTGAATTCTGTTTCAGAAGTGAGAAGTCGCCTCTTGGACCATGGGAAGCGTGTCCTCACAACCCGCTTGTGCACAATAACACAAATGATGAAGTGCAGAATACTGGGCACTGCGACTTTGTTGAGGACGTCGAAGGTCATTGGTGGGCTGTTTGTCTGGCCGTGCGGCCTTTGAAGACAGAAACTGGGTGGACCCCATCTGTATTCGGTGAGTCGTACGATTCGTTTTCGTGGCCGGAAATTTGCTAACGTGGCATGCTCAGGTCGCGAGAGCTTCTTAGTGCCTGTTTCGTGGTCAGATGACGAGTGGCCGGAGCTAAATCATGGTAGGCCAATTGCTTTGCAGACTGTTGCACCCGCACGTGGCATTTACATGTATGACCAACCGACCAAGTGGAGTGAAACGTTCAACAGCCCCAAGTTGCAGCTTGGCTGGTATCGTAAGAACACAGCCGTCAAGCCAGACTCAGATTGCACTTTGACAGCACGCCCTGGATATCTGCGCCTGTATGGCGGGCCTTTCCGGCTCAATAAGCCAAACAGTCCCACTGCTCTGTTTCGCAAACAGCTGCACAGGCAGGGCGTTTGGAGAGCGAAATTATCGTTTGAACCAGGTTCGACCAACTGCGAAGCTGGGACGGCTGTGTATATGGACTATTTTACGTGGTCGAGCATCGGTGTGAGGCGTGCAAGTTCTGGTGTCCGCCAAGTTGTCCTGACTCTTGCCGAAGGCGAAGTTGTGTCTGCTGATCTGAAGACTGATGACGCGGAGATTGTTCTCGCCATTGAATGCCAGGAATCGATGTATAGATTCGGTTTCGAGGAGGCGGTGAAAACTGACAAGAACTCTACTGAAGGCGGATTCCAATGGCTAGGTGAGACTAGCACAGAGACCATGACCAGATATCCGCCTGTCGGTCTTCCATTCACTGGCATGATGTTTTGCCTGTACTCCTTTGGGGAGATGCAGCGGAGTCCCACACCCGCCGATTTTGCTTTTGCCGAGTTCATGTAGACAGTCTAGTGGAGGTCGCTCCCGAAGTGGTTCCGAACAAACACCAAGGAGTTCCATCATCTGAGTGCTCTGAGGACTACAATACAGTGTGTAGAGTAGCCATCAAACGACTACTGAATCGTTCCTAGCTCGATTTGGGAACATGCCACATCCTATTTTGCCGTTGCCCGTCCTCGGGGACAGCCCAGCGATAACCGGAGGAATGCCGTCCGTCACGTTGGTAGCTGGGCGCAGACTGGGAAGTCGGGTTCGGCAATTTCAATGTGATGCGAGATGCGTTAGTCAATGTTCTGTCAATTCGCTCTTGCCTCACAGTGGGATACGGCTCTTGTCGAATATTCCAGCCCACACTCTGTAGTATCGCTCAAACTCCATACCGTTATTTTAGTCCGTTTCAAGATTCTTACGGTGCGACTGCGGCCGACGACGTGCGACCTGTGCATCGAAGCAGACGGCTACACAATGCTTCGAGCACTTATGAGAAAGTGATGCTGAGGTAGCAATGAAGGTAGTTATCACCAATGTATTGCTGCCCGAGATGATGCTCCAGTCCGTCATTTGTTTTCAAACGCTGGAACTGGCTCAGTCAAGATTACAATCACC
Organism: Knufia obscura; assembly: GCF_036327395.1. Taxonomy (NCBI): domain Eukaryota; kingdom Fungi; phylum Ascomycota; class Eurotiomycetes; order Chaetothyriales; family Trichomeriaceae; genus Knufia; species Knufia obscura. The sequence continues at coordinate 1,566,535 of NW_027042691.1, forward strand.
AAAAGTTCCAATATCACTGATGCAACAACTTTCTCACATACTAGCTGAGCAGGGGCAGATTATGCTGTATCGAGCTAAGCTCTTTTAAGTGTAGGGCTAGCGTCAGGCTTGTGACCATTGGTTGCCAAGAGGCTTCTGTGATCAATTCCTCTGGAGGTCACGACCGTGACTTACTACTGAGACCCTCGCCGGGCCGCGCTATCGTAACCATGTGCCCCCTGGTGAAGCTGCGGCTAAGAGCTGAGATGTGCGGTCAAGGCAGATCATATCAGCGAGTGAAACCTTCATCATCTCGGTGATGCGACACCAGTTCTACGCGATAAAAGAGTGAGCCGATATGCATCCTCAAGCTCCTCGACGCACCGACGATGCGTTGCAGCAGGTACAACGAGACACTCCTGCTAAAGCGTCCGCCGACATTGTGTGTTCGCCATTCGTCCATACTTCGTTCTGGGACGAACAAACCATAGTCAGCGAAGTATTTTCCGAGCAGAAAAAGATGTCCAAGGTTCCGCTGCCCAAACATGAAAAGAAGGAACTTCTGCAATGCGAGGCCTGCGGCAAAGGCTTCATCAACCAGGCAGAGCTCTCCAATCACATGGAGGTCATGCATCATGCTGGTCCAGACGAGGAACGCGGAATGGCGGGGTCTCAGCAATTTGCGAGCGACTTGTCGTACGGGGTGGAACCAGAAGAGCCGCGGAACGATCATGGCGAAGCCACCATTAAACCTCGAAGGCACGTTGCAGACGATCAAACGATAAAGGCAGTGCCAATGCCGGTTACTGTGGCTTCACTGAATGCCCTTAACTCGTCGCCAGATACAGAACTCGAACATTGCATGGACGAGCTGTCGATCTCACAAGCATGCGAGACCTCTCCTAGCGAAGTGAGCTTTGCGGACACTACATATACCGTGGACGATGTCGATAGCCAAACGATCAGCGATGTTGCAGAGCAGGGTTCGCCCGTGATTCGAGAGTCTATTCGCATCCTCCTTTGCCTGTTCATGAAGCTCTTCCTTGACTTCTCCCAAGAGTGTGATGCTGGTGTACGGCAACACACTCCTTACCATGGCGGTAACAGTCGACACGGATCAGCTGCTCAATCGTCGGACAGCCTGGTTTCAGGATCGGTACCATCGTCACAAGTATCTGGGGTCAAAAGACTCAGAGAAGGTGATGATAACGACGACGGCAATGAGCGCAAGAACAATAAAGCAAGAAAGAGGTCAGGTCAGGGCAGCCCAGAGAACTGTCGGCCACTGGCGTGCCCGTTCAACAAATTCGACAGCAAGACCTTCGGAGTGGATGGCGATCCGGTATATCACGTGTGTAGCACATACAGCGATGTGAAGACAGCGTATCTGAAGTAAGTCAAGTCCGAAGTTGGGTCTCAATTTCATACTGACGTGGTGTCGAGACAGCACCTGTGTCGCACACATTGCATGTCTCGATATTCGTGCGGGCGCTGTGGCCTAGATTGCAAAAATCCGGCAGATCTGAGGAAGCACCAACGTATGGATCCTCCCTGTGCCGTTCAAGAGCTCGACCAGCAGAAGATCATGCCTGAAATACAAGACGAACTCGGTCTCCAGACCCGCAATCCGCAAAAGATAACACGAGAGTCCTACTGGTTTCGAGTCTATGACATGATATTTGGCAAGCAAACCCGGGAGGCCAGAGAAATCCACCCATGTATGACCTTCCAAAGCCCACCTGCATGTTGCATGCTGATAGTCATCGTCTAGATTATGATGGGCCATTGGCCGAGCATCTCCGAAGTTTTACACGCTTCAGTGAACTCAGGCTACCAGGTGTCGTCCAACAAGCACATCAAAATCTGGGAAATACTGTGGATCGACACCAAAACTACGACATGCAATTTGGACGGCAGATCTTACAGGAAGCTAGTCGAGCGTTCATGGCTGAAATGAGCAGACTTCCGCCCCCAAATCTGCGGGAATCTCAACTACAGAGCCTTGCAAGTAGTACAAGGGCTGGGCAAGACCCAGAGTCCATAGTCGTCAAGGAAGAACCACGACGTATGGAGCGTCGCCTGTCTTCGTACGAGCCTGCCGGAAGCCAGTCATGGCCCGTCGATTCGACCCACAGTTCTCAACCTATATTTCCAGCTACCTTCCAGCAACATATACCAACCCGACCCATGGACCCCTCTAGCAGGTCTGGGGCGCCGATTCCAATTTCAGGACCTCCTTCCTTTGGGTACCAACAGCAGGTAGAAGCCTCCACATACTACAACTACATGCCTTCGGACTTCGAGCAAGTGCCATTTCTTGCAAGTGCAGAATTTGGAGCAACGATTGAGGACCCAGATATGTATGGGCCAGGTAGTCTTACTCAGAACGATCTTGAAGGATTCACATTCGTGGACAACCCGCCTCCCAACCCAGAGGCATACCCTTGAAGATTGCTGCAAAGCCTACAACTAGCTCGCTTATGTACGCGCATGATTGGGCCTACTAATACGTTTGCGCCACTCAGCCTGGCAAGGCGGCAGAACATGGTTGTGACCTGGGGTTCTGCCTCCTTTCCTGGCTTGGCTGGAGCATCATTCACGACGACACGAATCATTACAGCGGTTGTAAGGACGGTGCATCTAATACTCTCTGCTCATCGATTCTCTGGATGGACATGCCTCTAGGCAAAGAGCGCCACCGTGGGTCTCGGCTCCTGTTGCTTACCTCGCGATGCCGATCAACAATGGCAAAGTCATTACACAGGCTACTCCTTCGAGACACAATAACAGAGCCACGAATCACGTGTGCGGCAAGTGTGCGAAGCCACACCTTCACAGCGAGTTCACAGGCGTGAGCTGCAGTTCCACGAATGAGGAACGGATCCCACATTGCGATTGACTCCTTACGGCGTCATTGCCCGATACCTTGTGGTGATCGGTTGGACCTGGCTCAAGGTCTGAGCTGTTCACAGGGCTGAACGGTCGAGGTTGACTGGTACTATACAGAAAGGGACTAGGCACTCGTGGACAGGATACGGCAGTGACCAGACTTGATGGGGCACGGGGAAAAGATATAAGGGCCACGCTTTCCCATACCGGGGCCGGTCATCTTCTCGCAACTCGCATATCTTATAGACAAGCATAAAATAAGCGCGATAAAACCACCCACTTCACAACCTCTCCAACTTCGCAGCAAGTACACCAGCTGGTACAGAGGCAAGTCACACTGACTGAGTAGCAGCAACTGAGGTACTCCTGAGAAGCTGATATCCAAATCGTTCATGCATCGAACACCAATATCTGAAGGTTCGCAACCTCATATTCGAGCACGCCATGATCATATCCTCGCCTGGCAAGAAGAAATGGCTTACAAAGAGGTCACTATCTACACAGACGCCAAAACCGGCGAAACAAAAGCAGACTGGACGAAGAAGCCGAGCTACTACCACCAAGCCAGCAAGTTCCTTCCTACCAATAAAACAGCCAAATCACAATATACCTCAACAGCGAGACAGATCTCTTCATCCATACAAGGGCGGCGAAGTCAGGAAGTGGAGGATGTGGAAGAAACGTCCATACGCAGAAATGCCGTACAAGCCATTGCAGAAACCCCACAGACGACACAACGCGGAGGTCCAAACCCTCCCACCACCACGTCTCAACACGTGGGTGGTGTCCCTATGATGAGGACAAGTGCGTCGATGGCCCGAGCAAGACACAAGTGTGAACAAGACGATCTAGTGGGCCTTGGGTCTCAATTTGACGTGGAGTATCCAGTTGAGTGGCTGCATTTCGAGGATTGGGTGTTTGTGGATAGGGAATGAGGTAGCACGTGATCTGTAGTAATGAGGGAGAGATGTGATTCGCGGATGTGTTGGGTAGACATACAGCGGAAGCGCGAGCTCTAGAGCAAATTTTGCAAGTGAGAAGGGTGGTCACAGTTGTGAATAGGACATGGGTGGGTCTTTGTATACGGAGCTAGGCAAAAGCAGGGGAGGACTTGTCTGGTCAAGGACAAGAGCAACGTGGTACTATAGCGGATCAGATGTACAGTAGCAATCAATGCAATGACATAGCATAACATGACGACCAATGCCATCATGACCTGAAACGTTAGGGACATAACTGAACTCACAACTGTGACCTACTACCACTTCTTCGGCGCATCAATACTCGCCCTCGTGAACCTCGCACTATTCGCCGCACCCGCCATCTTCTCCAGTTTCCTCGCTCGTTCCTTCGCGGCGATACCCGTGCGGTCAGTGACCGGCGTGGCATTAGCGATCGCATCAAAGTCATCGAAGTCGTCTTCGTCGTTATCTGCGCTGCCGGATTCGGCGTCTGAGTCTGCTGCCAAGAGTTGAGGCGCCGGTGGCTCAGAAACATCAGCGACGTTGCTTGAGCGTTGGACTGCCTCTGCGTGTTTCAGCGTCGGCGCTTTGTGGTCTGGATCTGTCTGATCTGAGTCCTTGTTGGGATTCTGAAAGGGTTTTGAAGCAAGAATCTTCCGCCTTATCTCCGCCATCTCTGCTTCCTCGTCTTCTTCGTCTGAGTCCGGTGGCATCTCAAGTGGCACACCTTGGTGTAAATTGCCGTTAGCGTCATAGACACCATCTTCGTCTTCGCTCTCTTTGTCCTCGTCTGCCTCGTCGTCCTCCTCAGAATCCGACAAATCGGACAAATCCGCTGGTAGTTCCCTCCGATTCACATTCCCACCAGCCCAAACATCCTCCTCGCCATCCTCATTCGTAGTCTTCCTACTATCAGCATACTCCTTCTCCAGCCTCTTCAGCCACTTCTCCTCCACCTTCTTCACGCCTTCCTCATCTTTACACGCTGCATACCGTCTAAACAACGACGCATTAATGCTCAAAAACGACTCCCCATACGGAAAATGCTGCAACACCGTCTCTGCCCAATCGTCCTTGCCACAGATCATGAAACATGCCGCCAATGCCTCAACACAATTCAGCCGCCACGGACGACCGTAGTTCACTGGATTCGCGGCGACCAGGTAAGGCAGTAACCGCTCGCATTTCCCGCCGATCTTCGACCAGGGAATTTCTTGGATGCGAACCCAGGAGCACTCCACTACCGCAGTACCGTATTGTTCTAGCAATGGCGTGTCAGCCGGGCTAAGAATCGTCTTGGCGTTCGGCGAGATGATCACGCCTTGGTGTTTCTGGCCCACTGGTAACTGGCGGAGGAGACCAAAGTGTTGCAGGCGTTTACCTGAGCAGCGTTTGCTGTCGCAGTGGTTGAAGTCCCAGCAGGCGGCTTTGAAGGGTGGGGCTTGGTAGGAGCCTGAGTCTGGGTCGTCGATTGAGGATTGGTTGTCGCGTTGGGTTCGGGGGGTGTGGCGGGGGTTGGTGCTGTACTTTTTGCCTTTGGGGTCTTTCTTGTGGCGGACCATGGTGGTGGCTGTTGAGGTTTGGTGGGCTGAATTCCCGCTATGCTAGAGTATTTGCAAAATCGGCGAGATGTCACGGCAGAAATATGGCTAACTCGAGTGTCGGAAGATTGGTGTGATTGAAGCTTGTAAAATACTTACAACGATATATCCCTCTGGTAGTCTATGTGATGCTCCTCCAGATCGCGGCGGTTGCCATCCGAAGAACTGGTGACGTCGACTCAGGCAACAAGGCAGTAATCGATAAGTACGGCCCGCTCCGATAGCCACGAGGCTGACTCGGAGATCGAGCTTCGCAGCCTTGGCTGCACCTCAGTTGACCACGACGACGACCGAAAGCTCGATTTTGTGGCCCACTGGCGACAGACAGTCCACCACTCCACTCCTTCACCACAGACGACATTTGCCTACCATGCCTCAGGATATGCCCCCCGTGGGCGGCTATGAAGCCGTCCAATATCGAGTACGATCCCCTCCTTCAATACGCTGGACACCTCATGAACGCGGGCGTAAGAGCGGTAGTCGATGCATGGCGGCGCGTCCGCGTTCTTGTTGCTGAACGGCGCTTTCCATGCCACCGCTAGTGACAAAAGGGTGTACTAACAACCATGTCCACAGAGGAATATCCCCACTCGAGGTCCGAAACCGGTCTTTTACATGCTCGGAATGGTCGCAGTGATGGCATGGGGCTGGCGCAAATTATTCGTCGGGAACAGGGAGAAGCATGAGCTCGCACGGGAGAAGATGTGGAGCAGGATACACATCATGCCGTTACTACAGGCTGAGGAAGACCGAGATCAGGTGCGGAGGATGTTCGCGGATAAGGCAAGAGAGAAGGAGTTGTTGGGCAGTGAGACCAGTGTTATGAACAGTGATAGGTACGTTTTGTCTCCCGGAGTGCGGTTGAAGGGCGAAGTGGGGGGCAGGATACGCGGGCTCTAGGAAGGACATATATGCTAACGTGGATGTGCTGCAGATTCGTGAGACCGACATTTACGTACTCACCTGGTTTGACGAAAGAGTGATCGCGGATTATCATGAAGCGGCGAAAAGCATCACCTGTCGAAAGCATGTTATTTGTGGCGTTGGAACGTTCTATCCGCCATTTCAGAACGCAACCAAAGCCTACTGTGAGCTTTGTACTCATGGTATGGCGGACCATCAGCCTAGCGTGAAATATCACGAGCAAAACCGGTATATACTGATAGAGTTCCAGCGCTTGCTGGGCATCAAGTACAAATTACAGTCTTGAAGTTATTTGGCGCCGCTTAGGGTGCTTTCACTCGATCATGAGCATCAACAGCCATGAAAATGGTTGATGCAATCAGCACCACTGGCAAGACCTGCCCAAAGCCCCAACTTCCTTGGTCCTTCAAAAGCTCTGCGTTCATAGCCCTCATTGCAATCAAATCAGCGGTGTTCCAACAAAAGAAAGCGATGTAGAACAATGTCTTGACCGCGGGAGTGCCTGGACCCAATGCCCAGAAGGACAACACTTGCCTTGAAACGAAGCTGAGGAAGACAATGCATGCGTACACCACCACCTTGAGCAAATTCATGACCAGGGTGAAACACGTGCCACCTGTCGGCGTCTGCTTCAAAACGTCGAGAGCGCGCCCGGCACATTCCCGACAGCGCATGATCTTCCAGCCTTCGAATCTTCTGTGAGCGACATCTATCTCATCGAAAGCGCCCGAGATTGAGTCGGAGAGAAGCTGAGCAGTCGCTGTCACTTCAGCGAAGCACAAGCCTGCTATCCAGAACCATGCAAAGCCGTACGGACTAACATCGTGTGTCCGATAGCATTTCCCACTCACAAATAGGTCCCATTCATGGGATTCCAGCCATATACTCTTGCTCAGGAATCCGACGGCCAGGCCGACTGTGACAAGGACGGCTACTTGTCGAACCTGCAGCCTCAACTTGGAATATTGGCCGCTCTTCACCGCCGCTCGAACGTCCTGCCTGGCGGACCAGAGAGAGCTGAAGGTAAGCCACCAGTAATCTCCAACCAAGACTTGGTGGTAGAAAGACATCCCTTGCCCCTCACGTTTCGCAAGCGCGGCAATCACGATCCCTGCACCGGTAATGCTCTGGAGATCGCACAACGGATCGAGCATGGCTTGAGCAAACTCGTGCCAATATCCTGGACGCTTCCCTTGCAGCTGAGCCGCCTTCAAAAAGAGTTCCCGATCCTCGCCACGCTTCCAGCATTGGTAACGGTCTCTTAAGCCCTCTGGAGATGTGAGAGTCTTCATTACCGCCAAGACAGTTGTGATGAACGCGAAGATGATAAATGAGGAAAAGACCTGACTTGGTTCAGTAGCTGTCCGATCGAAGACCAGTGCACGTGCTTACTCCATATCCACCGATGTCTGAATCTTCTGGGAAATCAGCGTTGCAGTACTCGTCCATGTTCCAGTAACCTTCTCTTATTAGCTTCCACAGTCAAGCTCGTTAACAATGCACACAGTAGATAGTCGCTAGCACTACACCTATACCATCGTCCCAATTTATCGAGGGACGGAGTTGTCTGAGCACAACTATCTACCTATATAGACAGATATTTCAGGTTGAACCATATTAGATTTGGGCTGACACATTTCACAACGCCTCAGTCTCGTCACGTTGTAGACCGCCTGCACTTGGTCAGGCGCACGCCACAAGCGAGACCTGCATTTGCACTACCAATCTTGTCCGCCGAGAACTGGCAGGTGGTTCCAAGCAACCTTGGCATATTTCAATAAGGCATTCTTCCAGGTGGCTGAGCAAGACGAAGATAAAGAGAGAGGGAAGAATCGAGGCATGCCATGAATGCCTCAGACATACATGCAGTAGTGCCTTTTGCAGTCACGTGTCAGCGCGTGCAAGGCTGAATTCATGCTCTGGCTCGGCTGGCGCCTTCCCTAACCGTGACCGTGACAAGGACCTGCTTTGTGCTTCATCCATGAATTTACAACTCACTTGACGCGTTTGCATCACTTCTTCTCTTCGCCGACACTCTCTGTAAATTACTAATGAATTAGCTTTCGAATTCTTCCTGTTGTATGTCTTACCACGAGCTTTCTTTGTAACACTATTTTCGAACTTGGCGCCAGGTACTGGTCTGGTCACAACTCTGGTCGAAACCTCATTACAAATCATTCTCCTGGCCTGTTTGACCAGAAATTTCCCTAGTTGTGCGTCTGATTGCCCAGCATGGTCGTCTGCAAATACTGGAGAAACGGTAACTGTAGGAACGGGAATAACTGTCGTTTCGAACATCCCAATGGACAGAACAGTGGTAATCAAACGGGCGGCAATCAGAACAACGGTAACCGGCAAGGTGGCTTTGGACGAGGCGGTGCTGGGTTTGGAAACATCAACAGGCCTGAGAGATGGGCGTTGAACGAGGACGATATCAGAGCTGATCTGACGGGCATGAGACCCAAATGGATATTGTCAGCTTACGGACCTGGCAAAGAGCCGCCAGCCTCTCTTTTTGTTGAGAATGAGTACAGTCCTGAGGAAGTCCGATGGAGATTCTACGAGCAGCAAGCGAAAGGCAATGCGAATGCGGCAGATCAAGAAGCAATAAAGGTCTGGAATGATGCCGATTCTGCGATGCGGACTGTGGCCGCAAATGTTAGAGATGTTCAACAATTCATGACGCAAAAAGAAAAGGAACACCCAAACCGATACGACTTCACCAACATCAAGTTCGACGGCAAGATATCTAGGGAAGAATATGCCAAGAACAGCCAGCTCAACCAGCTACCTGGCAGCTCTATCAATCCTTTTGGTGGCACAGCAAACCGAGCCACTGCTTCCACGAACCCCTTCTCGCGGCCAGCGTTTGGTCAAAGCGCTTCGCCCTTCGGTCAGCCCGCTCAACCCTCAAGTTTTGGTCAACCTTCTGAACCCACAAATTTTGGGCAACCTGCACAAACGTCCGCCTTTGGCCAGTCATCGCAGCCGTCCGCCTTCGGTAAGCCAGCTCCGGCAGCGGCCTTTGGACAAAGTGCGTTTGGTCAACCAGCACAGCCCTCGGCTTTTGGTCAACCAGCACAACCGTCAGCTTTTGGTCAGCCAGCGCAACCTTCGGCTTTCGGTCAACCTGCGCAGCCTTCTGCCTTTGGTCAGCCTGCACAACCTTCAGCTTTTGGCAAGCCGGCTTCCGGGCAAGGAGGCTTTGGCCAAGGTGGATTTGGTCAGACGGCGAGTCCATTCGGTCAACCGAAATCCACTTTTGGTCAAGGTCCTAATGGCGGTGGTAGCTCACCATTCGGTGCAAAATCTGCAGAGAGTGGAGGATCAGGCTTCGGTCAGGCCGCCAATCCCGGACAAAACAGTAGCCCCTTCGCGAAGCCAACAGCCACTTCAGGTTTTGGTACAGGCACAGGTGCTCCAGCTTTCGGTCAAACAGGTTTCGGTCAAACCGCAACACCTGCAAGCAACTCGTCTCCGTTTGGACAACAAACAGGATCGAGCAACACACAATCACCATTTGGCCAAGCAAATGGAGGCACCAACGCTTCTCCTTTTAGTGGTGCAGCTCAACCAGGGCCCAAACCTAATCCTTTTGGCTCGACTGGGTCACTTGGACCAAGTCCCTTCGGCAAACCTAGCGCCTTCGGTCAACAGCAGCAGCCTTCAGCTTTTGGACAGCCCTCGCAGCCTCAGCAGGGACAAGCTCCATCAACTTTCGGACCCAGCCCATTCGGTAGACCACCACAACAGCCAGGTTCTGGCCAAAGCCCCTTCGGCCAACCGTCGGAGCCGTCATCGCAGCCTCAATCGCAGCCAGGCCTTGGGCCAGGTCCGGGACAGCCAGGCTTCAGAGGATTTGGTCCTAGTCCTTTTGGCCAACCTGCAGCAGGAGCAAATATGCAGAATGCCACGCCTGCCAACGGTGCTACAGCTGGAGCACAACCATCGCCGTTTGGTACCCAGCCCAATGCGCCGCAGAACAACCCGAACCCACAAGCTCCATTTGGAAGTAATCCTCAGACGAGCACACCAGGTGCCGCACCACCAAGTACAGCGCCGCCGCCGACCCAGCCTGAGCAAGGTGCAGCACCACCTCCTTCAGCAAGGCCAACGAACCAGCCTAGCCAGCCGCTCCACTACAGTCAGACACTTCCAGCCGTCCCACCACAGACAGACGCTAGAGGTAGAGTAACAATGTACCGTGGCCTCCCAGTGACATACATTACAACGCTTCGACCAAGCGCAGATGGCACCGAAGTCATTGACTCGCAAAATCCGGTGTACAACCGACCTGACGGCAGGGGTCAGGAACGAATATGGTTTCCACTCGGCCTGAACAACCCGGATGTCACGAGGTTGGCCAATGCGATGTCAGACATCCAAGCTGACGAAGAGAAATACACAGATGAAGTCAGGGCTCAATTTGGGCGGTTGCTCGAGACGGGAAGATTCGATCAGGGTCACATTCCTCTTGTGCCACCTATGCGAGGGTGGGTTGACTACGACTTTTAGGGAGAGAATGAGTTGCCTGAGCGTATGAGGGTATACGCTGATGGGTACTGGCGTGTCCTTCCAGAATCTGCCAAGGGGAAAGCACCAAAGAAGCAAGGCGAGCCACAAGTGGACTTGTCGGCGCCTGAGCATGCAAATGAGAAATTGTCAGAACAGGCTCAAGCGCATGAATACGAGAAATGGTTCGTGTCTCGACCTTTCAAGCCCGTGAAAACTCCGGTCGACTTCAACAACGCTGCATCGGAGAGGTTGCGCGACATGCGGGTGACAAGATCTAGGAAATCGTACAAGAGCATACGGGATCAACCTCAGGAGCCAGATCCACAGATCGTGACTGCGTCGGCGGCGGAGACTACAGAGGCAGCCCAACCAGATGATGGGCATGAAACTGGTCTACAACCTAGTTCAGATGCACGCAACGCACATGAGGCCACCTGGGCGGAGATGGAAAAGGTCATAAGGCGAAAGGAGAGGAACAGGCGCAGAAATGAAAGGAAGAGGCTTCGGAAACTGGAGGAAGTGCAGCGTCGAAGCAAGGCACTGGCCGAGGCGTTCGAATTAGATAAGAGAGCGCGCGATGGAGGCGTTCATATCAAGCAGGAGACCGCTTGAGGAAGGTTATGTGGCATGACAAGGGGGACACTCGAGGCGTGTTTTTGGATCTGGGAGATTCCCGGGAACAGTATTGATACCCAGCAGCAATTAGCTGCGCAATTGTTAAAGTAGGACGGAAGCTACGGGCGTGCTCCTGGGTGTTATGATAGCAGAATCGATTCATTAATCGAGCCATGTGATACTACTCATCACTCGTATTTGATCTTTCAGCGTCAGAGTCATGAACTCAATCACGCTCTGCCATGCCTCATCTTGTCCTATCTGCTCATCTCGCATGATCGCATGCCATGCCATGCAATGTCACGACCACCAAGCGCAGCGCAACCTCCCAGCCTCGCTCTGTCAGCTCACGAGTATGCTGCCAGCCACCACTCACTCTTTGCGCTTCATGCCATTCCGCATCAGACCACTTATGCAGCAATCGTAACCTCAACCTCCACACCAGCCTCAATATTGATAATGATCTGCTTGACGACTTCGGTGGGGGCATTGAGATCGATGAGTCGCTTGTGGATTCGCATCTCGTACATGTCCCATGTCTTTGAGCCTTCGCCGCAGGGGGTTTTGCGGGTTGTGACCTGAGGGTATTGTGTTAGTATGGCTGGTGAGAGGAATTGCGTGGGGATGTGGGTGTGCGGGCTTTGAAGGAGGAGGAGGAGGAGTGGGCTGGGATGTGGATGGGCAGAGGCTGGAGGGCGTGGCGGAGAGGCAGGCGCAGGTGCCTTTGCAGATGTAGCACCCAGCGCACCTGTCCTGTCCTGTCCGTCCTGTGTAACTCGGAACGCAAGCTCTTGGCCTGATGTTACTCGTGACTCTTGTGCTCTCCCACTTTGCAGTTTCTGCTTCTCTCTCCGCCCTCGCTCTTTTTCTCTTCTCCCGCCCCCGCACACCCACACCCCCCAACTCCTCCCTCCCAGCGATGTCCATGGATTGTGCTTATGGTCAAACATACCTTCAAAACCTTAGTAGGCAACCTAACAGGCCCCTTAACCCTCAACTGCTTGCTCTTGGCTCTCTCAAGCAACTCGCTGCAGACCTTCTCGAGGGATGCGACTTTTCGGCTTGTGAGGGTGATTCGGATTTTGTGGATTTTCTAAGCGTCCGGGGTTAGTACTATTCTCGAGACCCGTCGCTGCGCTGAACGGCGTGCGACAGCTGAAAGAGCAGAGATGTGGCGGGTAGATGAGGTGAATGGTGTACATACCGGTCCCTCACCGAAATCCTTCTCTGGCTTTTGGAAAGAAGACATTTTGGTTAATTTGGGTGCGGTTGCGATTGAAGTGTGTAGATGAAATGTGGTTGTGAATGTACGAGTGTAGTCGCCAATCAAGACCTGAACGCCGTTCGGTAATGTGATGAGAGGCTGAAGATCAGAAAAGTCGAGTTCATGGTCGCGGTTCACAAATTCGCTGCATCGCATCGCACAAAGATGGTGCCAAGGCTGCCAAGAGTTTGCGGCTAGTGAGGGAAGGCAACTTTTGCCGGGTCGGTTCAGAGGGGGATATGCCTACTGGCTATCAAGCATACGACGAGCGGTCAGGCTAGGTCAATAGCAAGCAGTATATCGTCCGCATGACCTTGTTGCTACGAATTAATAGTGGCAACTACCCTCGAGTCCTTTGCTACCTTTGTCTCTGCAGGCTATGCTCATCTATTGATCAACCTATCCACCAATTAGGGTGAACACTTATAACGTCAAACAGTGGCTTCACAGTAGTATCTTCTGCCACTCCTGCTCAACCAATAAATTCCGCAAAGCCATGTCCATATCAATAAACCTTTCAAACTGCCGATAACCTCCAGAAGCTGCGTCTGCAGATTGTAGGACCTAAGACAATTCACTTATGCAAATTGCCCTTCCTTCGCAACAGCTCCTCCTGCTGAATTTCGTGTTTCATCAGGGCGTCCATGAACGTGGTTTTTTGTGCTTGACGAGAGTCTTGCCTAGTGATCGCAACAAGTCGTGCGTATGCTTCTGGAATTTCAGCATAACACTCAAATTGCGCGACGTCCGCTTCTTCGTCTTCGTCTTCGCAATCGCTGTTCGAGCTATCCGCCTCTGGTCGCTAGCCAAACATATCTGCAACACCCCCAAGATCAGGTCCCTCATCACCGTTACGATGACTACCCTCTTCCATGCCTTGCATTCCCAATGCATCTCGCTGTTTGTATTTCTCAAGCAGTCCAGATCGCTCTTGCTTATTGTCGTACTTTCCTAGTTCACTGACCCGCACACCTCGAACATTCTCCAACAAGTTAAGTATGATAGCTCGCATTGTGCGCTGTTTACCTGCCAGAGTGAGCTGAGCAAGCTGCATGCCAGCGTCATCAATCTTGGTAGCATTCAATCCTGGTATACTGAGCAAGACACTCCTTGGTGTTTCGGTCCAAGCAGGTCGATCATGGGCTGACTGTGTCTCTGTCGCCGCGACATGTGCTGGCAGTCCGAAGCTAAGCCAGATCAGAGCTATAAGGATCGCCAGCGCCTGGTGATAATCTGCAAAATACCCATCGTTCAGGCTGTTGATGGATGCTTTGAGCATTTCTGTGGAGATGAACTCTCGCACTGCTGCTGCATCTTGACCTTGAAGATGTGCTTCTGATGAGAAGGCGGGGACGAACTTCTGCAAGGCATGAACCATCGTAGTGCAGGTCTTCGTGTCTCTGAAGCCAATACTGTGTGTGCAAAACATGAGTAGTGGCTCGAGAATGGTTCGATTACCTAAGACGAAATTTCGGAAGCTATCGTTGCCTGATTTGTTGACGATTTTCTTTGAGGTCGATAACTTGTGTTCCCGGCTAATGTCAAACCATGAGGTGACCATGTTGACCGCTCTGCCGGTCATCTGCCGTAGGACAGATTCATCTCGCATTTCGTCGCTCAGGTCGCCATTTGCCTGCTGCTGAATTTCGCCACCTCCACGTGCATTGACTTTCTCCCATTCTCGGGTGCAAACATTGTCAATTTGTGTCGTTAGCTCTGCTAGCACTGGCGTTAAGAAATGCTGTCTGTTCGCTGGCGGACATTCTTCGATTAACCTCGGGAGCATGGAGAGCAGCAACCCAAAGTGGTGTGGGCTAAGGTTCTGCGATGAAGCCAAAAGGGCACTAGATACCATCTGCGGCAGTTCTGATAAACCGTAGAAGTGTGTACCCAATCGTCCTAACGTATGGACAATGCTGTAACAATTCTCGAGATTGAGTCTGATGCGTCCTCTGATAGACGAGGCGAACCCCTCAAGCGTGGTCTTGGTTGACTTGACCTTGTTGTGGAATTCCTGCATCGAGCCGCCAGAGATTCCAGACTGCCAATACCGATCTCTGAGTATGCGGCGCACGATGATATACTGATCTGGGGATAGATTCGGCCATGATGAGACATCATGTAACTGGTGATTGTAACTGATGAGTCTGAGCACGCTGTGTATCAGTGGTTGTAACAGTGGCAGCCAAATCTCGCAGATCACGTTGTGGAGGCTAGACTCGGAAGTGACCTTGTCGGTCGACATGCTGAGGAGCACTCTGGTCTCTCTCAATGGCAATCTCAAAGCTCCCTCATTCATTGTTTGCTGGATCTGTTGTGCCTCAGGAGCGAGGGCTATTTCCGTCCAGTCTGCATATCTGCTGGCTCCAATCTTCATCATGAACGGACCAACCTGGTCGAATGCCTGCGATCTGACAAAGGATTCAAAGCTAGACAGTACACCTTCCTGCTGCTGCCACTGGTCAAGCAAAGGAGATACAAAGCTTCTCAGCCGGTCCAACCTCACGTTCTCGTCTATGCCCTTGGCATGTTCGACCAGGAGCATCAGAATTGCTTTCAGATCGATCTGAAACTTTGAATCAAGATTGCTACTCATGATTTGTCCCAGCTTGTTCTCGAGTTGGTCGTAGAAGGTGATAAAATACGTGGCATGCTCTGAGCATAACC
This sequence comes from Knufia obscura, assembly GCF_036327395.1. Taxonomy (NCBI): domain Eukaryota; kingdom Fungi; phylum Ascomycota; class Eurotiomycetes; order Chaetothyriales; family Trichomeriaceae; genus Knufia; species Knufia obscura. The sequence goes on from NW_027042691.1 coordinate 1,581,951, forward strand.
TGCGCAACTCTGCAATGGCATACTGATGCAGCTCGGTATACGAATCAGCAAGTGCCGAGTTGTTCGTGTGTGGTGTGTTCAGTGCGGAAATGATATGCTGCAAAACTACGAAGGCGAACTCGGTGTCGTGCTTCAGCAATTTGCTCGAGGCCTCAACAGCTGTTTTGATTTGCCTGAGTGTCGTACCTGGATCGCGGAACTTGTATTGCGAAAGCATCTGCGTCGACCACTCTTTTCCTCGGTGAAGGAGCTCTTCGCGCTGAGCAGCGCTGCTTTCCTCCTTACTAGCGGCATCGTGCGCCGAAGTAAACTTATGAACACCTTTCAGTGCGCCATCCACAACAGAGAATAGTGCGTCTGCACGAAGCATGGTCATCGACAGTCTCTGGTAGTTACCATGGTCCTCTGCCTGATCAGATGCATAGACTTCCCCTAAACCTGTGTCGACAGCTGAGAAAATAAAGCCCAGGGCGTCTTGAAGGTAGGTATTGCTGATGCTCTCCACGATTGCAAAGCAAAGTCGCCTGTAATTGATGTAGAAGCCTTGTCGCTCGGGATGCAGCTCGATCTCTTCATTCACAAATTGAACAGCCGCCTCTTCGGTATCAGCAGGAAGCATGTCGTAAGCGATTATCCGCTGCATGGCTACCTGCAAGCTCGGCTGTATGCAAGCTTGTACCGATGCTGATTTGCGCCATGTATGACCAGCATCTAGCAGCTTGTGCCATGCATGGATCGCCGCTATTGACACAATAAGGCTGTCATGCCGAGCGACAGCCACAAGCAGATTCAGGTACGGTACCAAATCAGTGTCATTAGGCGGATCTGCACTCGCCAGCCATGAGGCTAGGTGGAATAGGAGTTCAGAAAGCTTCTTGGAGATGCCATATTTCGGATCAAGCGTATCATCAGGGCCAACGACAGACCATGTGTATACCTGCTCTAGTACCCCGACGCTAGAGGGATGGCAAAGTGGGTGTACGAGCGCTTGGACTTCCACTGGCTCTAGGGTCTTCCGGCTGTAGAAAGCTAAAAGAGTATCAACAGCTGCCAGTATCACCTCGGTATCCGCTTGAGTCAAGGCATCACAGACCACAGTCATAGTATTGGCGGAGACGATTGCAGGTGTCATAATCCAGGTGAAAAGTGACCTGAGCGTGCCCAAGGCTGCAGCGCAGAGTCTACGTGACTCTTTGTCACTGGTGCCCCGCTGAAGCCGCTCTGCAAGGAACACTGTGATTCGGGCGGTCCAGCCCTCCTCCCCTTTTCGCATCTGGTATGTTGTATCACCAATCTTGAGGCCACCAGCATAATTTGCATGAGAGGTGAAAATCTCCACAACTGCATTGTTGAGGTCCCTATCCCGTAGAATGGCAGTTGCATCTTCTCTCACAAATACATCATCTGATAAATTTTCGAGTACAGTAAGCACAAATTCTTTGCCTGCATCTGATTGGGACCACAACTGTTGTAATGCTTCATCGAGGTCAAACCAGTCTAGTGCCCATGACCGCTTCGAGAGCTCAACCCAGAGAGCCGCTATCTTGTTTCGTATGAATGGCTCAGGAGTATTGTCCAGGGTCAGGCTAAGCCGCAGGACGAGCTGTCGAAGGTCTGCACTTCCTTGCTCATTGAGAGCAAACGATTGTCGTTTGATGACATGCTCGAGGAGCGAAAGACCATAATATCGGACAAGAGGCTGTTGCGATGTATTGTTGGCTAGTGCAAAGCCGGCTTCGGAGATGCCATCATGACTTTTCAGGTCTTCGAGGTATGCCGTAGCTTCGCGCCGATGATCATTCTTCGATGATGGATTGTGTACCACTTCCAATGCTTGGATCACTGTCGAAATGTCCAAGGCTACAGCTGAAGACGAATTCGTGTGCCCGTCGATGCCATTGGTTTGTGCCATCCCATTGAAGAACACTTCTAGAATATGGTTGGATGTCAGATCATGTAGAAGTCTGACAGACCGCCATCAGCTCAGCAGTGACAGTGTTTGCTCTATATAGCAAAGAAACGACTCGTGCAAATGAACGAGATATAGGTGAGCTTTGGGCAAGCTTTCGTTGTTTGCCTCGCAGGCACGTGTTAGCCAGAACAGGCAGCAAGAAGGAACGTGGAGCAGCAAGTGCAAACGCAGTCGTACGCAGTTTCCCAAAATGATTTTGATGCAATTCTATTGATGTCTCAAATGATTCAGATGAGCTATGAGCACAGGTGAGTATATATGTCCTCGACCGACAAAGTGAATGGCGCTTGGCATCGGCAGTGTCTGTGGTCACGTGCTCCCAAAAGGATTAATTTGTTCTACTTAAGAAGCTGCTGGGCTTGGCTGGTATCACTATTCATGAACGATAAGCCTCCCGAATTGACGAAGCTTTTCCACCGCTCATGCCAATATCTCAAGTCATCACCCGTGAGCTCACGACTTGACGTCTCCATGGCCAAGCTGGAGACTCAGACGTTAAGAAGGTGGCAATGGCCCCATGCCCCGACCGACCTTCTTCGCCCTAGCGTCCCTGCGGTTGTTCGCGCCACCTCGACCACGTCCTTGCTCTTTCCGCCTCCTTGCCGCTTGCGTTGCGGCATCGTCGGACGGGCCCGCAGTGCTGCCGCCACGACCTCTTCCACGCCCAAAGTTTCGATGCCCACGAATACCTTCTTGCCCCATGCGTCTGCTGTCGTTCGACCTTTCGGGACCACTTTCAGTCTCAGAGTTCTCAGTTGAGGCACTCGCTTGCCACTTTGTAGACTGGAGAGCTTTCTGTTGACCACCAAAGGCGCGCGCAGCCGAGTATTTATCCTGTAATCGATCTTGCGTTCTCTTGTCCTTGCCAAGCATGATCGCCCAGCCCTCGATCTGCTCGTCACCCATGCCTGTCTCTCTTTTGAGCTGTTGGCGAATGTTTGATGCTCGGGTCTTGCTGTCCCTGGCGAAGAGCTCTGGGTTTTCCTTCCATGTCTTGAATAATGCAGCCTCATTGGCATCTGTCTCTGGCTGTCTTCGCTCATCGGTGTCGACCGTGTTGTCTACGGCTCCACCAACATCTGCGACATCATAAGTGTCGTCTCGCTCATCGTCGTCCGAGTCAAATGCAGCCAACGCTGATATGATTGCTGCCTTGGACCTGGCATGTTCGTCACCTGCAGTCGGTTCAGCAGCGGTAATGTCCTTCTTTCCTCGTCGGATCTGTTTCGACGAGATGCGCAGACTATCAAAATCGTCGTTATCGACGACGTCTGGTGGCATTAATGGTAAAGGAGGTGTTGAGCGAGGTGGGAGGTCTAATAGGTCATTCTCGAAATGAGGTTCAGGGTTCGGAACATTCTGGTCTTGCAGTTCTTTGGGTAAAGAGTCTGGCTCGAGTAAGGCACCAATCACATTCTCGACGTTATCCGAGTAATAGTCGAGGACTTTCAGAATGTAGCCGGTGCTCAAGTCTGGGAACAGTTCATGGACTTGCGAGACCTGCGCAGCCATGTGCATATGCATGCCATCTTCCTTTGGAGCCCGCTGCTTACCCTTCTTCCGTCTATGCTTCTGGGGTAGTGCGTGTAGATGAAGTGTTTCTTGTCTATAGCTATTGAGCTGTTCGACAAGTGGCTGCTTCCGAGTCGCCACCTCGGAGTTAGAAGAAAAGTGTCGCAGAAACGAGGTTGTGCAGAGCAAGCTGGACAGCAAACTGGTCGACTCCGGCTTTGACTTACGTAGCCGGTCTGCTTCTGATTTCATATGATAGATGTTGTCCGTCAGGATCGTAATGTGTTTGTTTTCCAGCAGAGCAATAAATGAATAGAAGATGTTTTCGGTGACCGCCCTCGTGATGTCCAGCACGCCAGTACGGAAGAGTTGTGTAAGGGTATCGATGTAGTCAGCACTTGCAACGGTCACCGTTGCAGTCTCAGGCAATGATCGTGTTAGTGTTGAGATGTTCTGTAGCAACGTAATCTGTGCTTGATAGGTGGTTGAGGTAGCCAAAGAAACTTTTGCCGACTCTATCGCCTTCCTGAGTTGTATCTGATGGGAAGTCCATATCGACTTCAAGAGTTTCTTCCAAGATACCAGACGCGAATATGCGCTGCTGCCGCTCACCAACAGTTCAAAATACGTGTCAGCGCGTATCTGTGAGTTTCGCATAGTCAATAGCTTTCTGAGCAGACCGTAGCTATGTTTGAACAATTGAGCTTCTTTGCTTCCAAGCGTGGCGCCTGCTGCAACGAAGCCATGATTTGAGAAGTAGGAGAAGAGAAATGGTACCGTAGTCGTCTGGGGACTGGACTTGGACAATTGGTCTTCTGACATGCCCAACCTTAGCTGTACGCTTGCTATCCAGAATTCCAAGCAGGCTTGCCATTCTTCGGGTGGAAGCTGGCTTTGTATACCCTTCGCAGGATATTCGAGCAGGGGTGGAAGTCTCGGAGTCTCCTGTTCGGCCATGACGATGGTACGAGAGGCTTTCATACGAGATGTCAGGCGCAGGGCAGTCGGCGAGCACGAGACGCTATGTCCATAACAATGTTGCGAACGATGCAAAGAAGTCGTGTGTTTTTGAGCAAACGATGATCAGTGATGACTGTGATATTTATTCGGTAAAACTTGCCTCGTTGACTACAACCTTCGCATGAGGTCCATCGGAAGCACTGGCAGTTGAACTGAGTGACAGCCTACAGCAGAACGTGCCAAAGCCCGCCTTTGATGCCGTGTCAACGATACATGTATCATTGTCGATACTGAGTACTCTAATGTACAACGTTCAACCTGTGATCACGATTGCGTCGTATCATTGAAGATAGCGCTGAGCTGTATTCTAGCTCACTGTCCAATTACCATATACTGAACAGCAATACAATTACTTGGGCTCGGCATATTGCGTTGCCTGGTCCCAATCCTTGAGACTTTCGAATGGGCTTCTCAACCAAGCCTCAAGTTCGTGCAAGAAAAGGCGAGCATTTTCCCGACCAAGAAAGTCCTCCAACAGCTCTTCGGCTTGTCCGGCACTACCTTTGATATCGATCGACTTTAATATGGCCACAATGTATTCGAGCAGATACTCGGAATTTGTGGCTCTCCGATCTGTTCGTCCGAAATCTAGAGAGCGAGGGTCGAGAAAGTCAAATACACCCAGTTCTCTTCTAACCCACTTCTTTGCTTTTGTGATTAGGTGTCCTTCCTGGCGTAGCACACCGGGACTAATGTTCCGGTATTTGCTGTACACGTTTGAGCCGACGTACATGGAATATAGCTTGTTCTCGTAGACCCTTTTACGAAAAGCCAGAGCTGGGTCCTGCTGTACGTCGCCAGCTGTCCCGCCTCGGCGATCCGTGTCTTGTTGTCCCCATGGTAGATGGTTGTAGGAGCCAGGTCGTCGGCGAGGAAGCCTTGTAGAATGGTTGTCTGCTAGATAGAATACCTTATGAGGACCAGAGATCTCGTCACGATAACGGATGCCCTTGACCTCTCTTTTACACAAAGGGCACGCCCTGGCCTGTTGCAGCCATGTTCCGAGACACGAGAAGTGAAATTGATCGTGCTTGCATGGCAACGCGATTGCTTCATCCGCAATGCGATCCAGGCAAATGACGCAGATCGCAGGCGTAAGTGACTCGAGATCATGTCCTAACAGTTGAAGTGGCGGACTCAGGTCCAGAGCCCGTAAGTCGTGAGTTGTCACATCCTCAGCGCCCCTGCCAGCAACTGCCATGTACTATGACATCGACTGGAAGGAAAGATCGGTTGTGTCAATTGAGAAAGCAACAATCACGCAAACGGAGAAGTGAGGAGGACTCGAATTGTTGCGATTATCATAAGCAAACAGAGCAAACGTCATGTCTATCGGTCGCGGTGCGCTTGATGAATTCATGCGCCAGTTGCGATTGCACGCATCTTTCACTTAAGTAACCCATGGGTGGTAGCTGAATACTGTGCACTCAAAACAACAAAGTCGAAATTGCTTGTCCCGCAGCCATGTCATGATGTTGCGCTCGTTGACAATACGACACTTTCGGTGACTACCCAAGATCTTGCCTGCGCCTGCTCTTCTTCAGTCCCGAGCCTTTCCTTTGCGCCCTGGTTCGTATTCGTCTCGACAATGAGGCCTGTCAACACCATCAACGGCCTGAAAAGATGGTCCTGCAAATCCAAATCCAAGGAGCTGCCTGAAGCTGGTGCTGTCAGAAACATCCATGTTTACGATTTTGATAATACACTTTTTTCAAGTCCACTGCCCAATCCTCAGTTGTGGCACCCTACCACTATCGGTCTGCTTCAGGCTTATGAGGTCTTTGCCCATGGTGGCTGGTGGCACAACCCAGGTATTCTCGCTGCAACTGGCGAAGGTATTGAGAAGGAAGAACCTCGAGGATGGCAAGGCTGGTGGAACGAAACAGTAGTATCCCTGGTTGAAACGAGCCTACAAGAGAAGGATACACTGACTGTCTTGCTGACTGGTAGAGGCGAAACGAACTTCGCAGATTTGGTAAACAGAATAGCCAATTCTCGGAAGCTCGACTTTGACATGGTCGTCCTCAAACCAGAAGTTGGTCCTAATCAGCAGCAGTTCATCTCTACCATGGACTTCAAGCAAGCTTTTCTTCGGGACCTCGTACTCACATACAGGCACGCCGACAACATTCGCATCTACGAAGACAGAGTGAAACATGTTAAAGGCTTCCGGGAGTTCATGGAGAGGTTCAACAAAGCCTTCCTCATGCAAGCCCCTGACCCTTTGGTGCAAGAACGGAGCACTACTTGTACAGCTGAAGTCGTCCACGTTTGCGAGCTGAAGTCGAGTCTGGATCCTCAAGCTGAGATTATGGCCGTGCAAAGTGCTATCAATCAACACAACAAAACCATCAAGACCGGCGGTCCTAATCCCACCCGTGCTCCAGCCAAATACTACAGAATACACGAACAGTTCCAATACTTTGGCTACATGATCAGTCAGACTGACTCAGCACGACTTATCACTCTGTGCAATGCCCATGCTCACGCGATCGACTCCGGGGAAGTGAAGTACATGGCCTCGAGCATCCTTATCACACCTTATTATCCCAGAAAGGATACATTCGAAAAGGTCGGAGGAAGGGGTACCAAGATCACATGGCAAGTTACAGGTGTGGCAAGGTTCGAGGATCGGATCTGGGCTGCTCGTGTAACACCAATTAGCGATAAGCCTACCTATACACAAGATGACACACCTATGGTCATTCTTGCCATCAGGAAAGGTTCGCGACAGATTGATGCAAATCGTATCAAGAACTGGCAGCCACCAAGTGCCGAGAAGCAATTCATCTTTGAAACAGTGGTTGACGATAAAGTTATGCTCAAGATTGAGGAGCTTGATGAGAACGCTATGGTAGATGAGAACAATCGACGCGTCAGAAATGGTCGGCATAGTCAGAACAAGCGAAAATTCCAGGACGATGGTAGCCAAAGCAAGGACAATCAGAACCAAAGTCCAGGACAGTCCTGGGCTCAAGTCGCACAAGGCAACAGAAACAACCAACAAGGTGGTGGAAATAGGCATTTTAACAAATCCAAGAACAACTTCAATAATAAGCGCGGCAGTCATGCTCAATTCAACAACAATAATAATGCCAGCATCAACCCGAACGCGATACCCACGCAGCCACAAAATCAAGCAAATCAGCGACGGCAGAGGGGCGGAAATGCTGGAAGAGGAGGGCGTGGGGGTGGTCCAGGGGGCTACAAGAGTCTAGATGATTACGGCGGAGGTGCATTCGACTCTCCTAACGATAATCAGAATGATAACTCGGCTGCCGCGGGTGGTGCTATGGTCATGAATTATTAGGAGTGATTCATGCTCAATTGGTATCAGCCTCAACAGGAGCTCGTCAGCGCGAACGACCAGCCAGGGACACTTGATTGTAAGTTGTGGATGTATATTATGTTACTACTACGGAAGCATGGCGTTCAGGAGCATTCATTATACGACAGGGCACCTCGCAAAGTGCATATACGGGATTGTGGTATGGCTCAAGGAGAAGCCGGAATGATTGTTACCACATCCGGATGCGCCTCGAGGAGATCCGTGGCTCGGTTCGCGAGTCTTCGCTTAATGCTTGGGACTTGGCTGTATGCGTGTTCATCCAGATCACATGAGGCGGTGCAGCGCGTGTGCGTTTCGGCTAGCTCGGCGGCTGTGGCTTGACTGGTTGTCGAGTCAGTAGTAGCGCGTGAACTTTTGTCTCTGAGACAACAATGTCTTTGAAACTACAGATTTCACTTCTCTTTGCTCTTGCGTAACATTGTGGAAGAACTCATCCTCCTGCCCAATATTGCCTGAGGTATCATAGATGAAGAAATTCAGGTAGATTTCTCTCGCACCTTAGCAGAATATGATGATGCTGCCAAACATGCCTGATGACTTGAAAAATGCTTGAAGATCTCGTAAGGAAGCGTGCGGAAGAGCATCATAACCCGAACTCTAAGCACTTATGGACTGGGCAACACGGGCTATGATTGGCCTTTCTTGAGAGCTCGCAAGCTGAAGCGGAGCGCTTTGACGCCTGCAAAGCACGAAAGCGACCAAGCTTCGGTGTTGCGACTGTAAGAACCAGGTGACGTAACCCCTAAGTAACAACGTTCTTTCACCTTTTGGCAGCTGTTTTGACACAGAATTTGCCCTGTTGACGCCTTGCCGCGATCAAGCTTGGGCTGCTCTTCCGTTTCTTCCACCACGCACCACTTGGATCGAAGCTTCCGCGTACTGGAGAGAAATCGTTCTTGCCACGGCTGTGCTAGACGTCACTCCTGCCATTGCTCTTCATAAGTTATCGACGTCTTTCCAACCCTTGCTTTTCATCACCTTGACTACTGCACACCACTACCGACGCACCAATACTCGCGTAGCTCTTCAAAGTAGTTTATCAAGTATACTCAGCTCACCTCACACTTTCTCACGATCCTCACAACAACAATGGCGAACATGTTGCAGCTCGGCCTGCGCGGCGCACAGGTAGGCAACAACAATATCATGACTTCACAGCAACAGTACTAACAAGCATAGTTCCTCTTCACACTCATCATCATGGCCCTCGTCGGCAACATGATCGCGGAAGCATACGCAGGAAATCCATCGGTCATCAATTACGACATGTTTGTCGCAGTCTTTGCGATGCTCACGCTTTTCTACCTCGTTGCGATCGAATTCAAAGAGCAATTCACCTTCCACAAGTTCGTGCCAGCTGCTCTCGATCTACTCAATGCTTTGTTCTTCTTCTGCGCCGCAGTAGCCATGGCGGCTGAGCTTGGTGCTCGCTCTTGCAGCAACGGGGTATGTTGTACTACTGAATTTATTGCGACCAGTAGCTAATGCAGAACAGGACTACACACGAAGCAATCACATCACAAACGGCTCGCGCAATACAGGCGGCCGATGCAGAGAAGCCCAAGCCACGACCGCTTTCCTGTGGTTCACGTGGGCTTTGTTCATGTTCAGCTTGTTCCTCACTCTCACCAACTCTGGTGGTGTTAACATGAGGGGCCCAAGAAAAGGTCCAAACATGAGCCAGGTCTAGAAGACCGACATTGACGAAGGACAGGATGAAGAGAACAAAGTTCAAGGCCCGAGGCCAATGCCGCATGACGATACCTCAAGTGCGCGATGGAGTTATGATGGAGATACCATTAGGCCGAACAGTGGAAAATGAATATACCCGATCTTATCATAGGTCATGCTACGGAAGAGGCGGCAACGTCACATGGGGAGTTGACGGGAATACAAGATATCTCAGCATCAGTAATGGTGCTTGATGAATGATGTATATGACTGTTTGGCTTTGGATGTGATACCTGTACACGAGTGCAGCGCCATAGGAACAGCAGTAATTAATGTGTATAACATGGCTTCAACTACACAACCATTATGACTTCCCGAGTAATCATTCGCAATCTGTTTGTCTAGATAACATAATATTGTCGTGATTCTAGTACATCAACACTTGGTTAGATGAACACTACGACAAATCTTTCTGGATCTTCAGGAGAGGAGAACGCATTGAACATTGCAACACTGCGCCGTACAAGCTCATATTGACGGGCATCAGGAAGACGACACATATTGCATTGGATTGCAAAAGCCACATCCGCCGGCTTCACCAATGGCTTCGACACAGCGCTAAATGCCAACCTCGAAGTCCAACCGACATCGAACAGTGTCTCTTACACGATTGAAGAGAGGCATCTATTCTAGTACGAAACACCGCGATGCCCACATGAATCGGTGCGGTGAACAGGAAACCCATGCCAGTCATCCCGGCGGACCTCATTGAGCAGGACACGAAGCATAGCAGGGGACCGGATTTCTGTCTCCTAGTCGCAGCGGCAGTAAACACTGCGTGGTGGGTAGAGAACGGAGCTCTCTATTCCAGAAAGCAATTCCATAGCATCTCGCAGCTTTCAACCATAATCTCATAACACCATGCCCGCTCATGTAATCTAGACGTGTCATCTGATACTTCAATCGTCTCTCCAATTCGTGCAATCTCGCTCAACCACCCAACACCCCCTCCACAACCCTCCTCCTAACCTCCTGATCCAATAACTCCCTCCCCCCATCTCCACCTCAGCACCAGATCCAAGTCCAACCTCAACCGCAACCTCATACCCCCTCCTCACCCCCTCCTCATCAACCCTCACCGCCCCCTCCGCCAACGCCCCAATAACCTCCGCTAACCTCGCAATCTCCCGCCTCGTCCCCTCCTCAATCATATCATTTTGACTGCTATATGCCTCGCTTGAGACCGCCTCGTCGAGGTTGTTGATGCCTAGATCTACGCCGCCTGCTTTGCTGGTGGGTGTATTGCTGGTACTCTTGCTGTTACTCCCCGTAACATCGCTATTGTCTTCGATGTGTTTACTCAGCCAAACGTAACCGTTTACACCAAGAATAACATCTACCTCCCCACCCCCAATCCCACCCGCAGCCACCGCAGTACTAACCGTAAACTGCTGCCGCCGACTCCTAACCACCCCCCCACCACCCCCCGTCCCAGCCACAGCAACAAAAACCCCATTCCTCAACTTCCCGTACCGCAAACTCCGCGCATGCAACGTCGCACTCCCATCCCCAGAAGCCACACTTTGTACCTCGGCGACAAGTAAATCCCCCTCCTGGAAGTACCGACGCATCTGTAGTTCATCATTCGCGGTTCGACGGCGAAGGGCGCCGCCGGGGAGATTGATGGACGACATACTCAGTTTTGCGAGGAGGGGAGCACTGACGTCGACGCGCCATTGGGATTTTTCGACGGATACGATGCGGCCGAGGACTAGGTCGCCGACTTCGGGGGTGTAGCGGGCGCGGAGGGGGAGGACGGAGAGCAATTTGTTGGTGGGGGTTATGGGGCCGGCGAGGGTTGCGGTTATTAGGGTGGATGTGGGGGAGAGGGTGGTTGTTGTGCCGTGGCCGCTGGGAGGTGTTAGTTGTGAAGTGGTTGAGGGGGTGTGAGGGAGGGTAGAATGTAGAATGGGTAGAGTAAGGACTTACCGCATCCATTGTGTTTCGTCTGTTATTGGTTCGCCGGGGACTACTATTGAGTGGGAGGCTATAGAGGGTTTGGGTTTGTTGTTCAGTCTTGCGCGTTTGGTTGGGCGAGGGTTGAGGTCGTCGGAGTCGAGGGACATGCCGCCTTCTGAGTCTGAAGCGGAGGTATCCGAGGAGCCATGGTGGTGTTTTGGGCGGGAGTGGGTGGGAGCGTAGTCTGTGTCGGGGAGGGGAGGGAGGATAGTGAGGGCCATGGTGGAGATTTTAGACTGCGATATGGAAGAGGTGAGCTACAAGCTTGGTTGGGGTAGCAGTCGGGAGTAGTGTCCTGCCGGTGCGACTGTTCCAGCGGGCTTCACATTGAGACATTGCAACAAAATTAAGCTTCGATGATCGCGTTGTGGAGCTCATGGTATCGATAAAGCCCCGTCGCCAGTCCGCGGCAGGTGCGACGATGTCGCCGCCATCGCGGTTCCTGTCGCAAGTCTTGCTTCCTCACGACCTCTACGGAGTACGCCAGGCGCATTGTCATCGCTTGAGCTGGCTGTGCATGATGCTAAAGTCCCACAGTACTGGCCCCAAAGCAGACCGGCCTATGGCTGAGCACTAGTCTGTGGTGTCCTGCAGGGTGAATTGGTCCGAATCAACATGGGTCGCGACTCATCGCAGCTATGCTTCGAGTCCATGCGCCCTTCAGGTTTGCGTTCGATTCCTCTTCTCCGTCGTGTACTGACCGTTGCCGATAACATTCCTGACACTCCAAGTACGAGCTTGTTAGCATCAACATGATATGTGATAGGTGATCAGCCTCACGCGCATGGAAGCGTCCCCGAAACAGTACGGCGATACGCGAGTTGACGGAAATGGGGTGGTGCACTTGGGAGACAGGCATATTGTGAACTACTATCGCATTGAGCGGGCGTTCTTGCCTTCGAACGATGAATCTACACAAATCGACAGTGATCTCTATGGCGCTCCGAAAAGATCACGGAACAATGATTATAAGAGGAGACTTGCCAATCAAGGCCGGATGATGCGACAGCTTCGAAGTGCGCTACAAGATGTGAAGCTTGAGGGCCAGGCTGCTGGTATAGGTATCTCACATCTGGACCAGGCGCAGAAACAGTTCTTATCAACAGCCGCGTCAGCAGGGCAAACAATCCTTCCTTCTGCAGCTGCGTCGAGTCAGGATCGGAATATAGCATTACAATATATTGATTGGTTAACGAGGAGGCTGACATCTGTCTTGCGGCTCCCTCTCATGCCGGACATGGCATCAACGACGAAAGCGACATCTCCACATCAAATAATACATCAAAACCTCGTACCTCCGCAGCAGAAAGTCGCGCCACAGTCCCGCGATCAGCTGGACTTCTTGCTATTATGCTTTGTGCTGGTATCCTTCATTACAGGCCGAAACGTATCCATGGAAGAGCTCGTCCGGTTTCTCACCAAGTGCTCGAACGATAGTCTTCTGCTGCCAGTAACATTCCTTCTTGGTATGGGTGTGCACCAGTACCTCTGCGTTGGCGGTCTGCATAGACGCGTCTCACAGGTTGGTGGTGATTATATCCTTCTGGAGGATGCCTTCGCGGTTGAGATAATGGTTCCCTGGTCGGTATGCGAAGATTTCTCGATCCTGAAAGCATTCCTGAATGTCCACTATCGAGGCTCACCTGCCGAGCTTCTGATCAAGTATGGACATTATAACATGATGTTCAACTCCCGGAATGGCCACATTATACGACCTGGAGAATGGCTTGAGAAACGAGGGATAAAAGCGGCGCATCGCATTGTGATGGCAGTGTATCTGAGAAGTGAAGGGGGAACATGCACAACATGCGGTCTGGAGTTATTGGAGATGGGACGTGGTGAGCTCCGCTGCGACTCCTGCGACCGCTTCTACCGCGATCTCGGTGCTTTACAACATCTGGTGGACGCCATGGGTCTCAGTGATGGCCGATACCCTGATCGGTCAGTTGCGCTTGGCAGATGGTCCGAGTTGTACGATGGCCGTACGTATCTAGACCTTCACAAGGGGCTGCGCATGCCTGCCCTGAAGCATGTTGATTTGTGGTTCAAGGACTCTGTGGAAGCGGTGCAATTAATGCCGCAACCAATAGGCGAGCCAGATTCCAGCAGCCCGCCTATCCTCAATGACGCCTTGCACTATCTCGACTTACTAAGAGACACGCTTTGGGACCGGCCCGACTTGTACAATAGGTTTCTCGATGTCATGAAAGACTTCAAAAGCAGACGAATCGACACATTGGGAGTCATCGAACGAGTGAAAGAGATGCTTGGCGGGTATCCTGTGCTCATGTCAAAGTTCAACACGTTCTTGCCCCCTGGCTACAAGCTCCCGTGCAGACTAGAGGGATGCTCGTGCCGTTCGATGATGAAAGAGGACGAGCTTGCTGGTCACTTTGATTATGGTGATGATTATGGTGGTGATTATGGTGATAATTTTGGCGATGATCATGATGATCATTATGGTGATGATTCCGAAGATGGTACTCAGTCAGGAGAAGACAATGGCAGACATCCCGAGGACGCGGCTGACCCGGATACCGACTTCGACGCTCCAGAACTCCTACCTGGGACAAGCGAGACCTCCGGCTCCGATTAGTATGAGGGTGATGCTGATACTTTTGCCTCGTCCCCGCCATCTAGCCCAGTCACCACCAACGTTTTGAGTCTCCAGACTGGCAACGCAAAAAACGGAAACTCCACATACAGTGTGCCCAATGCTGAGGAAAGCTAAGACATTTACGAGGCTCTCATCTCAGCTGACCATCAACACATGCGGATCAGTGGTCTCTGCAATAAGCAATTTACTTGACCGATCCATGGCTCGACTCGTATCTAGCTACGATGGCGCAGCACAAAGCAGACACTTGCTCTCGTGAACACTTCTTGTGCAAGATGACTTCGACTGCAAGCGCACGCTTGTGACTTGTGGCAGTACTAAGTCCCAAGTTCAGACGCTCTGGGATGTTGTGGACGTTCCTCTGGTCAAGCCTATGATATGGTCGGGTCTGGCTGCAGTACCAGCATGGTAGACGACCCTGTACGGCATCAGAATCAAGCTTCAACAACCGCATACACTACATAGGGCTTGTCGCTCTATCCACAATTCCCTCTATCTACCACGTTGTCGTCATTCAGACACTGACACTTCATACGGAATTACTGATCTCACCTTGTATACAACGGTCACTCACTATGGATTCAATAATGAATCCGGAGTGCGATAAGGTTGCATAATCGGGTTATGATATGGTTGCTCAGAAGACGATCAAATTGACGAAATCTCCGCTAGCATAGCCTCGGTCATCTGCCCAAATCTGCAATGTGCACAGCAGGCGCAATGGCTGTCGCTAGGCCCTCAGCCTGATTGGACGATGCGCGTAGGTACAGAAACGACTGCAGCAGCTGCTGCTCAGCCTGCGGTTTGTTTGCGACTTCTTACTTCCATGCAACATCTGAGCTCATGGATTCCTGATTGCGAGAAATTCAATTGCTCACGATCGAACACACGTAAATGAGACACAAGCCTTGTTATCACGTCCCTCGAAGCAAGACCGAGCCTCTACACATGGTCACATCGACTTGCCGAGCAGCTAATCAGCCCAATGCCTTCGAGACGACGAAGCCTTCGCACGTATGACAATGCTCAAGCCAGGGACAACGCAGTCCTGCTGCAAGGCGACATCTATCCAGAAGTCGTCTACATTATAGTCCAAGATGAACGCTATCGGTACGGGCAAGCAAGAAGTCAAGGTTTTGGGCGACGACGAGACGGTCGATTGGCTCTTCAAGGGCGACTAAGGCCCCAACAGCAACCAGCAGTACGATATCAAGCGGTGGACGTCAGCCAGGACCTTTCTGACGGGGAAGGTTACGACGCGAGTTCCGAGAGTGAAGCACTACATGCCAACTTCCGACACCAAGTAAATGGCAGGGTCCGCCAGGCCCTGCGATTTTCAAACATATCGCGAATATCTTTCGGAGCACACCGACCTACATATGGGTCTCGAGCCCGGCGTGCCTCTCTTCGAGCGTCAGCTCCACGCACAACCCTGGTGCGAAGCAACCCGACTCAATCTGCAATGCAGCCATACAAACCAGACCCTTTCCTAGCAGCGATATGTGCTGCCGCAATGTCATCTTTGGTGGGCACATCCTCTGGAGCACACGTCTTTCTGGTGTTCAGGACCCAGTATAAAGCTCATGCTCAAGCGATTGTCCTGTATCCGGGCGGCTTTGAATACTACACGCCTTCTATCTCCATTCCACGGAGTCTTTCGAAAACCCACTCTATCGAAAGGATCTCTCGTGCCGTTTTGGTAGTGTACCATCAAGTCTATCTTTATGACTGCGCCCGTCATCACGAAAAGCGTCGACGATTGTCAACATATATCACGTCTTCCCTTCTGGCGTTGCTTGACAGCCTGAAGGACGCTTGTGAGAACGAGGTTATCGTACGCTATGATACGCCGTATCAGATCGTCAATATGCTCCACTTGCTGGCTGAGTTCGCAACATCTAGCGCGCGTTGGGCGGAGTGCGAGGCGTGCTTTCTAAATGATATCTCGCGTGTTTGGTTGGTGATGGCCGATCCCGCGTCACAGCACATCTCACGATACCATCGCATCTTCTGCGTGATCGATGCACTCGATGAAGCTGAAGCATTCGGAAAAGGCTTTTTGGGACGGCCCCGGACGGCTGTAAAAACCAGAGTCGGAAGGATCTTGTCATGCCCCCAACAATCGATCTGGCCGCCATCCAAAGTCTTCAGGCCGGACCTAATGTTGGCCACCTTGTGGACTCGGGGCGTGCATGGGATACTCGGTGGCGCTCACAGGCTCGAGGGCATATCACGGCGGCAAATCTTTGACATTACAGGCGCGTTGCACTGCTGTTCAACAGGCCGACGTACACCAAAGAGCGTAAAAAGTCTCTTTTACGCTTTCGAGTTTTGACGAATACCACAAGACTTCTTGTATTCCTCCTTCTGTTCATTGCAGAACGAAGTATTTGTTGTGTAGACTGCGGCCGATTTGTTCACCCTTCTTCCCTGCTTTCACAGTATGATCATGCCTAACACACCCACATGCACAACACTACTCCTCCTAATCCTTCAGCCACGGCGCCAACATCCCCGCCTGCCTCAGATCGTCCTGCTTACCCGTAACCTCATAAGTCCTCGCAAGATCCTCACTCGTCAATCTCCCCCTAGGCGGAATCTGCCTCAACGCATTCTTCACCGCCATCTCACTTGCATACCCGCTCCCGCTCCCATTCCCATCCCCGTCCTCACCATCACCACTTCCACTCGTACTAATCTCCGCAAGCTGCATCCACCCCTGCGGCTGCTCCGGATTAAGCATGATCCCACTGAGCGCATCACTCCGAATCTCTTCCTCATCTGCACCACCCGCAGCCCTAAGCAACAGCATCGCCCCCAGAACCCGTGCAATACGCACCTTATCAACAACACTAATCCCCCTCTTACTCCTCAGCGTCTTCAGGTCATCGCCCGCAACACTAAGTGTCTCCCCATCGTCATCGAGAACAGCAACAACAGCGAGAAGTGTGGCAGCCCCAACATGATCCGGATTCTCCTCGATACACTCGAAGAGTTGAGTGCGTGCTGCTTCCTTCTCTTTGGGACTTCCACTGGCCCAGAGGACCTGCGCGAGGAGGATGGTGACATTGGGATCGATACGGTCGTTGTTATTGAGGGATTTGGATGTCTCGGCTGCGGCTTGGAGGGATGTGATACTCTGGCTCATTTGACGTAGGAAGGAGTGCGCGAGGCCTGCTGTGACTTGTGCGCTGAGACGCAGTTTATTCCTGCGTGTGGCGTACGACGGACCGAGGTTGTCGTCTTCTGTTACGTCCAGCGCGAATTGTGCTGCGTCGATTGCGTCGGTGTATTGACCTTGAGACAGGAGTTGGCGGGCGTAATCTGTTTTTGCTTGGGCGTAGTGGGACAGGGATTCGTTGGATTCGGACTGTTCGTATTGAGCTTCTGCGTCTGCGAGGACGGTTGCGAGGTTCGTTTGGGCGGTTGTGTATTCGTGGACGCGCTCGGCGAGGAGGGAGAGGAAGTGCGACGTGATGATATCGGAGGGATTCTGGGTTTGTAGTTGCCGGAGCGCGAAGAGTGGCTGGATGAGCTGGTTCACGTCGCTGGCTGCATTGAGGTTCGTGAGGAGGTGGTCGAAGGCGGACACTGCGTAGTGGCGTTTCGCGGGGATTGAGGCTGAGTCTGCGATTTCAAAGGCGTGCTTGAAGAGGCCGGATGCTTCGCTTTGCTTGCCGTAGAGTGTTGCTAGGAGACCTTGGCCTATCCGGGCTGCGGCGTATTCTGGGTCTGTTGACTGAGCGCGTGTGAAGGCTTCGTTGGCGAGTTCGAGGTCGTTGTTGTTGAGGTAGAGAGCGCCGAGGTTTGTCCATGCTCTTGCGCTGTGGTCGTTGAGATGGATGCTGCGGATGAAGGAGTGTTGTGAGACTTTTGGGTTCAGGGTGAGCGTTGCTATGCCGAGGGCGTTCCAGAAATCGGAGTTGCCTGCTTCGAGCTCGATGGCGTTTTTGAAGCATTTGATGGCTGCTTTGAGGAGGTGGCGCGGACGTTTAACCTTTTGTGTTGTTGACGAGATGTAGGCGTCGTGTTCTGCCCAGCCTAGGTTGTACCATGATACCGCTTGAGCGTGGATGTCGTTGGATGTGGCATCGATGCCGCGCTTGTGTGCTAATACGGAAGCTCGGACTAACTGGTCAGTCATTGTGCTAACGTCGGCAGCGTCTGCTGCAAGATCATTTTTCGATATTCGGTCGACGTCTTGGAGCAAGTCGAACACGTCAGAGCCGGCGTTGAAGTTCAACAGATCCTTCAGCGTGACAATCATGGACGGCTCAGCGTATGCTTTGGCAGCATTAAGCACAGAGCATGCGTCACCGACAGCTTTCCACAGGTTGAAGATATTAGTCTTGTCCTTCGATATGGTATTTGCAGTGTCAATAGCCTTCGTTGCGAGCTCAGCTGCATGTCCAAAATGTCCTTGGTGGATTCTGGCCCAACCAAATTCAACCAGAGTCTGTAGCAGAGCAAGCAAGACGCCCAGCTCGCCTGGCTTGTTTACGAGAACAGCTTCGTAAGCTTTGACAGCTTCTTCATAGCTACCCAGTTCTCGTTGTACGTTTGCAAGCATGTATTGCGCAAACCATGCTTCATCTGCTGGAAGTCCATGGTCAATACTTTCCGCCTTCAAGAATGCTCGTGACGCCGCCACATGTCGACCAGAATGATGGTAACTTTCGCCCAGTCCGACCCAGCAATGGTAGTTATTTGGTGAGATCCGCAATGCATGCTGGAACGATACAATGCTGAGTGAGTACTGCGACCTGCTCATTTGGACGACGCCCAAGGCAGCATATGGCCAACTGTAAGCTTGCTTCTTTGAGCCAGGGGCAGGACGAGCTTTTCCAGACTCGACAACACGCTGTGCTACCAACTCAACCAGGTCCCATTCAGCTTCTATGGCGAAAGCTTGAGCTAGTTGCTCAGCAGCCGCGAGCTCAGAAGTAGATAGCTCGAAGGCTTTTTGAAAGGCGACTCGTGCTCTGGGTTTATTCCTCGCATAGTCTTGAAAATAGAAACCGAGCAAGGTGTAAGCTGGTGCGTAGCTGGGGTTTGCCCTCAAGGCGTCGACGAGATAACGGTATGAGCCCGACTTGTCTTTTCGTGCTTTCGGTGATGGGTCGAGATGCCACTTGCAGTATGCAATGCGGTACAGCAATTCTGCTCGCATGGTGAGATCTGGGTTCTTCTCCTCTTCGGAATGAAAGAGGATGCCCTGCAAAAGTTCAAGGCCGCCATCAAGATCTTTGTCTAGTGCCTTACACCAGGCATATTCTAGGCGGATTCTTGTATTAGCTGGGTCTCTTTCCATCGCTTTGCCCAAGAACTTGACTGCTTCAAAGTAATCTTCGTCCTCTTCATAGACCAATCCAATGCCAAGTAATGCATCGGTGAGCTGTGGCTTGCGAGCAAGGATGTTCTCGAATATCGCCCGTGCTTCGGGATGATGCCTCGGTGATTGGATGACGACTAGTGACCGACCAAGGATGAGGTTGACAGCATCGAGACTGTCCTGTAGTGGCATCGCGTAGTCTTTCTCGGCTTTCTGGTAGAGCCTCGCAGATATCCTCGCCATCTCTGCCGATCGTTCATGCTCGTTGAGACCAAGATAGGTAACTGCCATGATACGATGTGCCAGCATTGAATCTTTGCAGTCTTCAAGCCCCTCCATCATGACAATCAGTTGATCTGTCTCAGAGAGCTTCTCGATAGGATTTTCCGGATCCGATGATTTTGGTAGTGGGAATGGCGATGTGCTGCCGTAAAGGAAGCCTCTCATAACTTTGGCCAGACCTGCTTCGGGGAAGAAGTCAATGTACTCGTGAAGGATAGTAGGATCCCACTCTGCGAGATCCTCCGTGTCGACCCACTCAAGAGCGATGTCCCATGCAAGGACAAACTGTTGTTTGATGATGACCATGCCGTTCGCTTTCTCCAAAACTTTATCTCTTTGCAATGGCTTCTGTTCTTGGGGCATTGCTATCAGAACGTCAAGCATACGCTGGAGCAATTCTTGATCAAGGACATGGCGTACTTCATCGTCCCGCGTCCACTCTATCAAGTTCTGATAGTGCTCCTCAACGTGAAACTTCTCGACTGCTTCATTCTTGACTTCTAGAGTCACGCGGTCAAGCCTTGCACCGAGCCGAGTTCTTCTTTCGCCAATCTGACTATCGATCCATTGCTTTTCTTCTGCTTGGCTCGACTCCAGTATTCGCTGATAGTTGTGAGATGGGTGTGGCACTCTTCCTTCGAGGGTTTCGTATAGTGGTGAAGTAGGCAGCATAAGTTCAAGCGCTCGGCGATACTGCGAGCGTGAACCATTCTTCTTGACAAACAGCTCATACTGATTGACTATATTTTGACACTGTTCTCTATCATCCTGCTGTGCATAGATGCCTCCCAAGCTCAGGGCTATATCATGGTAAGAATCGACCTTATCTGATCCTTGCTGTTCATAGAGTCGGACAAGACCTTTGTAGGGCTGTACATCCTGAGGCTTGAGATCAAGTGCTTTGCGAAGAGCCTTTTCTGCTTCACCAAGATGCTTCAACTTTTCTTCAGCAAAGCCAAGGAACATCAAGGCATTGTAGTTCTTCGCATCTTCCTTGAGGAGATCGTTAGCCAGAGCACTTGCCTTTGCAAAATCACCTCCATCGATAGATGTCTTGATGGACTTCAACGCAGCCTTTGATGCGGCCATAACGGCGCTTCCGTTACGTGGATGGACAGCAGATAGAAACGTTACACGCAATACTTAGATGATTTTTCAGAAGCTCGGATCATTGCTTTGGTGGGAGTGAAAGTGTGTGGGCAAGCACGTAGGTAAAGCAAACACTTTTGTGGTGTTCTCAAGCAGCATTTGTCCACGTCAATACACAACAACTCAATGTTTCGACATGTCCGTTGCTGTTACTGCATTAGGACCTTGAGATCTGCCATGGCTTTCATAAAGGTGTCGAGCGTACACGGTTTTCTGTAAGAGATGGTATTATTTGTGGACGAGGATGATGACGTCCTTTTGTCCCGGGCTGTGATCACCAGACGCGTACCAGCAGACGCCCCTAAAGCGCCGGCAATGGACTTCCATATACGAGTACACGACTTCCACTGGGCTTATTCCTACTCGGAGTTTCGTCTTAATCGCTGTGTGAACTATCAATAATCCAACGCTCCAATACGAATCCATCCAGCGACTTCGAAGTGCGACAGCCGCAATCGCCGTACGCGGTAGCCGTCAGCTCCTAGTGTGCTCCCATGGCGCCTTCACCTCTACGCATCGATGGAAGGAGATTTAGAGACAACAGGAACAGAGAAGTAACATTTCGGGGCATCAATGTCTCTGGTGAGGCCAAATTCCCAAGCAGGCCGAATCTCCCAACCCACATCCAGAACGACTTCTTCAACGGCGACAATGTCTCGTTTGTGGGGAGACCTTTCGACGAAGATGAAGCGCATATACACTTCGCAAGGCTGAAAAGATACGGATACAACAGTATAAGATACGTCTTTACCTGGGAGGCTATAGAACATGCTGGCCCAGGTCAATACGACGATGAGTTTGTACAACATACCATCAATACACTACGTATAGCCAAAAGCTATGATTTCCACGTCTTCATGGATCCGCATCAAGATGTGTGGTCTAGACATTCTGGGGGAGATGGTGCGCCAATGTGGACGCTGTATGCGGCAGGCTTGGATCCAAGGATGTTCACCAGAACGCATGCTGCTATGGTACATGCCGACTGGCCAGACCCAGCGACCTTTCCAAAGATGCTGTGGCCGACGAATTACCAGAGACTAGCTGCTTTCACCATGTTTACCTTGTTTTGGGCAGGCCGGGACTATGCGCCGAAAGCGATCATAGACGGCATGAACATCCAAGATTACCTGCAAGGTCACTTCATCGATGCATGCAAGTATCTCGCTCAGAAGATTCACGAAGCAGGTGATCTGGAAGACGTTTGCGTGATAGGATGGGAGAGCATGAATGAGCCAAATCGTGGTCTGGTAGGCTGGGAGAACATGGATGTGATCCCGAAAGAGCTGAACATGAAGAAAGGCACATGCCCAACGCCGTGGCAGTCTTTACTGACAGGATCCGGCAGAGCTGTCGAGGTTGACACCTACGAGTTCGGCAGCTTCGGTCCATACAAGAGTGGGACACAACTTATAGATCCAGAAGGTGCTTCCGCCTGGTTACTACCTGAGGCGTCTCAGGACGAGAGATACGGCTTCAAGCGAGACAGCAATTGGAGATTAGGGACATGTCTATGGGCACAGCATGGCATTTGGGATCCAGAAACGGACTCATTACTAAAACCAGAATATTTCGACAAGAGTCCAAGCCTGGGAGAGAAAATGACCTACGAAAAATTCACAAACTCCTATTTCATGCAGCATTTCAGAACCTTCAGAAATGCCATTCGAAGTGCTCACAAAGACTGCATGATCCTCGTCCAAGCACCCGTCCTAGAAATCCCCCCCTCAATCAAAAACACACCAGACGACGAAGACAGACTAATCTTCGCAACCCACTACTACGACGGCCTAACCCTCCTAACAAAACACTGGAACAAACTCTACAACGTCGACGTTTTTGGCGTCCTCCGCGGAAAATACTGGTCCCCCGCCTTCGCGGTCAAAGTCGGCGAAACCGCAATAAGAAACTGCCTACGGAACCAACTAACCGCCATCCGCGAAGAAGGCGAGAAATACACCGGTGTACACCCCACACTCTTCACTGAAATCGGTATCCCCTTCGATATGGACGACAAGCACGCGTACAAAACAGGCGATTACAGCAGCCAGATATCGGCCCTCGACGCAAACTACTTCGCTATAGAAGGCAGTGGCGCCGCGGGCTCAACACTCTGGCTGTACTGCGGCTCGAATAACCACCAATGGAGCGATAACTGGAACGGCGAGGATCTAAGTATATTCTCCGTTGACGATCTGGTACCGCCTGGACCACCACGGGATGAAACGCCCACACAATCAACCAACGCATCGAGCACAACGTTGACAAAAGCGTCATCAACAAGATCAAGCTCCCAAATCGACCCCACAAACCTCAAAGCCTCCCTCCCCAAACCCGAAATAAAGCGCATAGCAAGCGAAACACCACCGGACCTAGGAAACCACCCCGGTCTCCGCGCCGCAGAAGCATTCCTCCGTCCCTCCCCCATCGCAACACACGGCGATGTAGTCAGCTACGGCTTCGATTTGAAGTCTGCCACGTTTACATTGAATCTCACTGCGCCGAGTAAAACACCAGATGACAGCCCCACCGAGATCTTCCTGCCTCACTTCCATTTTCCGAGTGGTAGTACGCACGTGGAGGTCAGTGGCGGGAAATGGGTTATTGATGTTAGAGATGTGGATGGGGAGGGGATGCAGTGGATGAGGTGGTGGCATGGGGAGGGGGAGCAGGCGTTGAAAGTTACGGGTGTGATACGGAAGAGTGGTAGTAGTGGGGTGGAGGGGGCGGAGGAGGGGGAGGAGTATGGGTATTTTGAGGTGTTGAGGAGGGTGGGGGAGAATTGTAGTGTTATGTGAGGGACGTATTGATCAAGCGTGGCTGTTCCGATAAGCAAGTAATGAATGATATACCTGAGAGGTGCAGGTTAAATATTTATTACTATTGAACAACTGTCTTTCCTACAACATTGGTGCGTTAGTTCGTAAGTGATCGCATGCGAGCATGCAGTGCGGTGCGTGCCTTGATAAATCATATCGCCGACTCTGATCAGTCCATTTTATTGCTACCACGAATACCGGATAGGGCACGGCACTGAAACTTGATGTAATGGATCAAGGAGAGGCAGAACAAGCCAGCCTCGAGGGAAAAGGGGTGCAAGGACCGTTTGCTGCCTAAGCCGCGCTGTTACGATCATGAACGAAAATCGGATGCGACCGAGTCCGACTGGGCTGTTCGCAAGGCACAATCGATCAATCAATCGATCGATCTGCATACAGGGCAAAATGAGGCAAATCAGTTCGCTGGGGCTATGATTGACCCTTATGCTCCTGCGGTGCTCTTTTGAGTCAACTCCAGGATGTATCCGGAAATGGCCACTTGCCGTGCGGTCCGTCAAGGTGAGGCAGGTGTGGGTGGACAGGTGGGTGGGTGGGTGGGTTCAGCCGACTCCGCAATGCGAACTCATGCGGAATCAATGCTACTGTAGTAAGCGAGTAGTTCATTGCGTGCTATGAAGTGCGACTGAGGCACGAGGAACAGCAGCTCAGCCTTTCCCTCCCTGAGCTGATTTGCACGTCATGAATGAGTGCTTCGTTGCTATCAAGTCCTTCTGAAGCACACAAACAAAATCTCAGCCTTTCCCCTTCCTCGCTGATTGGCAGCACGTAGTTGTCCTCCCCTTCATCGTGATGGTTGATTCTTGAATTGGTGAACAGCAATCCCAAGTGACGTAGAAGTACAGTCTATCCCATCCGAAAAGCAGAATCAACCCCAAACGAGTGTTGTAAATGTGTAGAACCAGGTACAAACTGCTGTCTGGCACCATCCTAGAATGTTAGTAGCACAGAAAATCACACCATAACGCCCCGATTCCCCACGTGTCTCTCGTCAATGCCTCAATAGCGGCTATGAGCCACGTCTCCTTGTACTGGCCTCCGGCGAGGGTTCGCTATGATAGCCTCGAAGATGTTCGCGGTAATGGTCCTGTCGTCGGAAGCCATTGTCACCTTTGCGGTCACATTTCTTGTACTTGCAGTCAATGTGAGGCTTATCGTGGACGGACTGCATGTGGCGTTTCAGGTCTGCTTTGCGTCCAACAGAACTGCGCAAACCAGTATTCTCATCGATGCAGTCGGGAACTTCGCAGTAGTACCGCGTTGTCCTGGATGGCGGGATTTGCGTTCTATCTTCGAAGTCGATGCCACTGGCAGTCCGTTGCACAGGGGTCTGACGAGAGCTTCTGAACATGGAGTGTCAGCACGCCTAAGTCAAGGGTAGTTAGGTCTTACTCACGATGAAAAGTGGCGACCTGAGCCTGGAGAATATGAATATGAGGAGTAGGCGTATGTAGCTTCGTTACTGTTGCCAGAGCTGCTACTCTCTCGCGAGCCACGTTCATGTCTGTCCTGTGGATAATACATGGCCGGATTGCGCGACAGTACTTCAGGCGCGATCGTGCCGTCGGCGAACGCTGATCGTGGCACGTTCTGAGCACGTAGCTGATTTGAGCTGAAGCTTCCATAATTTGAGCCGTTGTCTGCAGTATCGTACTGAGGAGTTTCCCAGGACATGCTGTAGAAGTCCCTGACCGACATAGTGGCGATGATCGTGTTCGACAGCACGTAGGTGATACGATGTCGATGCTATGTAGAGCAAGCCAAAGACAAGCTACCTTCCTGATGACACAAGGTATGTACTCAGAAAGCCACTGACAGCCTGAATATCCTCTGCATGCATATACCGATGCAAGAAGAGAATGACCACTGCTATACCAGGTTCTTAAGCATTTGCATGGCTATAGGCAGGCCGGATACCTTGTTTGCATGGCGCGGAATTTGGCTCTCTTCGCTGCCAAAGACCACCCAGATATCCCTAGACGGTAAAGGCAAGGCTTACCTAGTATACTTTCCATAACAGGGCGGCCAATCACTGGTAAGACATTCTTGCACTGGACGTTGGATCCGGCCTGTCGCACCGAGTGTCCTCACTATGAATGTAAGCCTCGCCAGCAATGAGAACCGAGAGCATGTGCTCCGAAGTATGGAATTCTCTGGTCGGAGACAAAGATAGCTGTCCTACCGTTTCTTCGCGCCACGATCGCAATGTTCGAAGGCGACCGCTTGCCAGTAATTGGGGTCGAAAACCACCGTCTATACTTTCACCTTGGCAGGCGAAAGTCCCCTCAAGCGGATCGATGTAAGAATATACTGTAAGTGGCAGACTCCGAAGGTGCGAGCTTCGCCTGAAAGGCAGGTGCAAAGATGCGACGTAAAAGCGTCCTTGCGCTGCGAGATCGCATGAATAGCAGTTGAGGATCTTGTAGCCTGGAATGTTACCGTGGTCATGCCGGCACGTACTTGCCGTGAGGAGGTGACAGAAAGTACCTTTACCGCAGCCGAAAACGCGACAGCACACCTATAGGCAAACAATGAGCCGGTCGTGACCGCAGCAGCGAGTATACCAGTCCTGTTGAGACAATAGAGATGCGACCAATTGAAGGAGCCGAAAGAGAGGACGTGGCTCGATTCACTGGGAAGCTAAATGTTCAAGGCAAATCAGTGCTGTAACGATTAGAGAACAGAATGCCTGAAACAGCTGTATGATGTGGCAGTGCCAATATCAGACGATGTGATGGCTTCAAAAAATCAACAGGCAGCAGTCGAAGTAGTGCTTCGAGGTAGATGGTGGAAGAAGGAACAAACAGAAGGCGCTGCCCGAAAGGTCCAGCACGCTAACGATCTTAGCGGCTTTGCCTTGTGCAAGGAAGCCATAGCCCTAAGTTGGTGAAACGTGATTGGTACGAAATGAAATGCAAGGCAGTTAGCGAGCTTTTGAAGGCACAATTGATCAAACCACCAGTATAAGCACTCATGTGACTGAGCGTCGATGCTGCTCAAGTGTCACAACGTGCCGACTGCGAATCGTGCGCTGATTGTCGTGTTTTAAGAGATGGGTGGTTTGAGCTTCTGGTTGCTCGCACAGATTGATTGTGTTAGAACATGCACAGCCTTGCTTCCCCAAGAAGCGAAATGCCGCGTATGGGCCTATCTTACAGGTCGTCTTCCAAAAATTTGTAGACGAACTTGAAGTCGGCTTTTCTCCGATTCATCCTGCACGTATTGGTTAGCATGTGTCTGAAATAGAGTGGTAGAGCGAATTCCAACTTACCATGTGCTCTCATAGTCGAAGAAGCGATAGGTGCCTTGCTCGTACTCCTCCGTTATCTGTTTTGGCTCCTCGTGTCTCTGAAACCATGTTTGATATTGTTTGTGGAACCGCCAACTCTGGTTCTTCAGCGCTTTGGCTGCAAGATACTGCTGATATGTGTCCTGCTTGTAATAGAAGATGTAGAAGAGGGTATCAGTTTCCATACGTTGGTTTTCGTAGAGTGCTGGATCATCGAATATGGGCAGGATATCCTGCGGGTAATGCGCTGGCGTAGCATACTTGTACGAGGGTCTGTAATGCTGTGGACGGTCTAGATCGCCAGGTTCCGGACACGATTCATGTGCTGCTTGTAATATTCTTTGCAGCTGAGCGGGTTGTTGCGTCGCACGAGTCTTTGTTGTTTCAAACGAGTCGAGCAGATCTTGTAAGCCCGGTGGCAAGTGATATATCGACTCAACTTCTTCTTGTGCCTCGCCATTCGTTGTGTGCATCTCGTCTGCTATCATGGGCTCTGCAATTGGCTCAGTCTTATCCATAGCCGGAGTGACCGGTACACTGCTCGGCTGGCTTGCAGCAGGTGCACTGGACGAGCTGAGTGATGGAGATTTTGGTCGACCCTGCTCAGACGACGGAGGCTCATCGGCGGGCGCCGGAGCGGGTGAAGGCGCTTTGTCTGCTGAATGAGCGTTCACTGAGCCTGGAGATGTGGCCAAGGAAGCTCCCGTCGGAGCAGGAGAGGCCTGTGCTACACCTGGTGGCGGAGGTAACGGAGCAATTCCCACACCATTCTTGTCGCTTGCTGCCGCAGCTGCAGCAGCGGAGGCGTATTTCAGAGTTGCTGTTGCTGGTATAGGTGCTGGCTTCATGTTTGTGTCTTTCGGCAAGGGCGGAGGTGGAGGCATCGAGTTCAATGTTGCTAACGAAGGTAGAGGAGATTTCAGCTGTGTCGATGGCCGTCGGGTGGCAGTTGGGGGATCTGGTTTCTTCTTTGGCGGCGGAGCTGTAGCTATGGGTGGCTCTGGCTCCGGAGGATCTTCTGCTAATGACTGTGCATCTTGAGAAGATATGCGGTCCATCTCGCCAGGCAAGCCGAACTGAGCCTCTTCGTTGTCCAGGTTGCAGTCATCGTAGATCCCCTCGTACGCATCTCCATCAAAGTCGGCGTCTTTGCCATCTTTCACCACCTCGTCGATGTCGCCCTTGATATCCAACACTTGCTGGTTGTCGACGTTTCCATTCTGTAAGGAGCGCAGTAGTAACTGCAATCTTGACTCGTGCCATCTGTAGCGCTCTGAGATTGTTTCGATCTCTGCTAATCTCTCGGCTTTCTGGTTGTCTTTCTGCTTCTTCTTCATGCCAGCCTGCAATGTAGCTGCCTCTGCCTCGAGTTCTTCGGTCAGGAACTGGTTGATCTCGTCGACTTTCTCGGTCAGATAGTCGCATAACTCGTCGCGTTCTTTCTCCTTAGGATCCTGCTTGATGTTCTGCGACAGGCCTTCTTTCGAGAATGCTTTCGTCTTCATTTCCTTCTCGACAGCTTTGAACGACTCCATACACTGCACACTGTTAGTCTCGATCAGGAGAACACCCAAACAAGGCTACCGACTTTCTCTATGCGCTTCCGCTGTTCGAACAGGCCGGACTTGTCCTTGATGTCGTTCCCTGCCGCCCATGACTTAATCTGATCTCGGTGTTTCTGTAACTTCTTGATCTCGCGCTTGAGGTGTTCTTCGAGTTTGTCCTTCTGCGCCGCATTCTGGGATGAATATATCTTCTCGTATATCGAGTTGAACTCCTCTATACCCTCGTCCACCTTCTTGAATGTCTTGTCGATCTCCTGCTGTAACTTTCGACTTGCCATGATGTCGGTCGCATACGTGCGATGTGAGGAGGGTGTATAGAGAGCGTGCGCAGCGGATATTATTCGGTTTGGAGAAGGTCAGATGTGAGTTATGTTTGTTCCTTCAGCCGCCTGTACCATCCCATCCATCACATGGAGTCGACCGGAGCTCGGATAAACATAACCCCGAGAATTTCTCAGCCGCTCCTGCCTCATCGAGGAACTCACCTCAAATTTCACAGAGCACTGGAATAGCTACAGCCATCATCGATAAGATCCAGGCATGAAAGGTATGCACAACAGTCACGGCGATATTTCGAAGCTGATCTTGCTCAGCGGTGCTGCAAAGATGCCTCAGCGCATCCGTGACTGTCGATGCGAACGTGGTCTCATCGATAGGGAAAGGCATACTGGTCCTGGCCGCCATTGGTCCGAATGATACGCGGAAGACCGTCGAATCTATGGCGAGCAAAGTCTTGAAGATGAAACTATGGCCTGATGAGTCAGGTGGTCAGTGGAAACAGAATGTTCAGGACATTCAGGGTGAAGTGCTTTGTGTTTCACAATTTACCCTCTATGCATCTACTCGGAAGGGCAATAAACCTGATTTCCATGGCGCTGCGAAGCCTGAGATGGCCAAAGAACTCTATGACCATTTCGTCTCGACTATCAAGAACTCCTACGAGCCGACAAGAGTCAAGGATGGCGTCTTTCAGGCCATGATGGAGGTCGCACTCGTCAATGACGGTCCTGTCACTTTGCAAATGGACAGTGAGGATCCCAAGAAGACGTCAGGGGTCAACACTCCTACATCGAGCTCAACTACGAGTGCCGGGCATCCTACAGAGACTTGAGGGTTGGAAGCATGCTTAGTGGCAGTAAGTTATCTCCGTCGTGACGCTCCTGAACGTGTCCAACCATTGATCAACATATGATCATACCATTTCTTCTAATGTTCGCTTTCCTCAGCTCCCAAAGACGGTACCGGCATCAACAGCGCACGACTGCTGCCTCGGTCACTGCCCCGTTGCTATCTTGTGTCTACTTCCAACCACAGAAAGCTCTACGGGAATTGCTTGCTCGAGATCCGGCACCTAAGCTCATCATGCGACGGTGTCCAGACTTCTATGTAAGGTGTTCGCGCCTGTACTCTCGAACTTGCGCATCAACGGGAAGCCGAGTACTAATCCAGCCAGCTATTGTTGCGTGAGCACGTCAAGGACCTCTGTCAGTGGCATTATACGCTGAGTGATCTAGCACAAGCTTGGGTATACTTCCGGGCAGCCGAGCGCAACTTCTTTCATGCCTCCCAAAGTCATCGGTAAGCACTCAACTATAACGTATGGTCGATGTGTATACGGTCGAAGAGCAGGAGCTTATCTCGTCCTCCACCGCTCCGTTCGCCAACAGCAATACCATGAGATTCAGAAATCAACTGAGCAGTCAATCCACGGAGTTCATTTAGAGCTTCCACATCAGGACTAGTGTTGAAGAGAACTCCAACAGATAAGGACTCTTTAATTGCTTATCGGTAGAAGATTCCGAAGAGCTCATGCATGTCATGATCAGCATCTGGCACGAACTATGGGTACCGAACATGTGCCTATCTTGATACAAGCTTCAGCATTCGCCCGAATGAGGGGTTGACACCAACTGATCCCCGCAAGTACACGAGGATGTAAACAGATAAACAGAAATACATGAGGCATAATGTTAGCAGCTTCTTCACCTTCAGAGGCATCATCGACCTGTGTCCTATTGTCTACCGTGTCAGCTAAAGGAGGTTATCAATATGCCGGGCAAGATTAGAACAGCTCTCGAGGTCGATCTGGACAAGCCAGCCAGTGAACAGCCACAGCTACACAACAGGTGGCATCCTGATGTCCCCTTCTGCGGCACAATCAAAGATGGTGAGACTGTCAAGATCGAATGCGTTGACTGGACTGGTGGTCAGATCAAGAACGATGACAGCGCCGATGATGTCCGGGACATTGACCTATCCCGAATCCACTACCTCTCCGGCCCATTTGAAATCGAGGGTGCAGAGCCAGGTGATGTCCTGCTAGTCGAGATTATGGATGTTCAGCCCTTCCAAGACCATCCATGGGGTTTCACAGGAATCTTCTCCAAGGAAAATGGAGGCGGGTGAGAGCGTTTTGTTCCTTTTCTGGCGCTGTCACTGATTTAACTCTCAGGTTTTTAGACGAGATCTATCCTGAGGCGTAAGGTTCTCCTTTCATTTCTCTGCATCCTCACTGACCTCGTATGCAGAGCTAAAGCAATCTGGGATTTCGAAGGTATCCACTGCACCTCCCGACACATCCCCGGCGTCAAATTCGCTGGCCTGATTCATCCTGGTATCCTCGGCTGCGCACCTTCACCGGAGATCCTTGCGGAATGGAACCGTCGCGAACAAGAACTCATCGATACCCACGAACTCTCCAAGTCGCGAAATGTCGCTCTCGCACCCTTGCCCGAGTCCGTCCACGCTGGCAGTGGCTCAGATGAGATCAAGGAGAAAGTCGGTAGAGAAGGAGCACGTACTGTTCCTGGTCGTCCTGAACATGGCGGGAACTGTGATATCAAGAACCTCAGCAGAGGAAGCAAGGTCTACCTACCCGTCCACGTCAAAGGAGCCAAGTTCAGCGTCGGCGACCTACATTTCAGCCAAGGAGACGGTGAGTGTCCTATAAGCCCTGTCCTTCGATCGCGCAATAAGCACTAGGCGCAGCATCGACATCAGATGCATGGCCTTATGGGCTCTGACTTGGTTGCCGAAGCGTGCACCATGCATGACATCTAAACAGCGTGGTTGTCTTCACCAGTATACTGATGGCGTCATAGGCGAAATTTCGTTTTGTGGTGCGATCGAGATCGCAGGAGAGATAACAATCAATTTTAAGGTCATGAAGGGTGGGCAAAAAGAGTTGGGAATGGTGAATGGGAAATCACCTATGTACATACCCGGGCCTGTGGAGACGCAATTCGGACCGGGACGATACCTTTACTTCGAGGTGAGTTAGCTTTCCGTGTCAGGAAGGGTGGTGTCTAACGATGTGCAGGGCTTCTCAGTAGACGAACACGGCAAGCAATACTACAACGATGCGACTGTTGCATACCGTCAGACGTGTCTGCGGGTCATTGAGTACCTCAAGCGATATGGGTACTCGGACTACCAGATCTACCTGTTACTCAGTTGTGCGCCCATCCAGGGACACATTGCGGGAATTGTTGATGTGAGTCCATACCAGTTGAAGGGTAAAAGAGAGTAAGCTGACTGACTCGACCAGATCCCGAACGCATGCACCACTATCGGCCTCCCGGTCGACATCTTCAATTTCGACATCATGCCTGGCGCAGAGATCAAGAAGCTGGACTTGGGCTCGTGTCCTATGGCTTACAAGAAGTGAGGCAACGTTTTATTCAATGATGCCACTATTCTATACTCACCGAATCATCCTATGCACATAGGGGTTCTCTTCAGCCTCCAATGTCTCATAGAATCTCCCCGTACTCCCTCTCCAAGTCTTCCAAATCCCAAAATCCCTTCCAGACCGGGCCCTTTACCTTTCCCTTCGAGTCAAACTTTACACCCTCTGTACCCAGTAATTTAACCTTACTCTCCTGCTTCCCCGTATACTTTCCATCCCTCCCCCATTCCCCACCAAATCCGCCTAGCGTCCCATCACTCGCAAGCACTCTATGACACGGTACATCTGGTGCAAAGGGGTTATTCCGCATTCCATTGCCCACTGCTCGGGCTGCCGAGCCAAGATGGGTGGCTAGGGCAGCGTAGGTCGTGTATGACCCTTTTGGGACAGAGAGAAGGGAGATGTACAGGCGTCTGCGAAAGGGTGTCAAGGTTTGATGGGTCTGGATCTTGCGCAGCGTGTCCACGATTTGCTCTCTTGAGAGGTCCGACGTGACATCCAGTTTCTTCTCCAGGTGTGACCGGTCGTCTTGCTGCTTATCATCGTGTTCCTGGTCGGCAGAAGCAGAAGTAGCTGGTGAGGGTAACTGATCCCAATCCTTTCCATCCATTGACGTAAATACGAGCGTCGACTGCTGCTTGTCGTCCTTCTTCATCTTTTTAGCTGTAGCCTTCGATACTGCTCTGCTTTGCTCGTCTGCGCGCTTCTTTTTCAATGCGTTCTCCTCCCCCTCCTCAACCTCATCTCCATCATTGCGCTTCCTTTTCTTGTCACCGTATTTTCCTTCATTCTTCCCTCTCACTTCCAAACTCACCCGATCCAACTCCACCAAATCCACATCTCCAGCCTTAATCCTCTCACCCATCTCAATCGCATCCCGCAACTGCATCGCACTCATATTCCGCACCGCGGGCTTCGCAATGACTTTATCCCACTGTTGTGTCCCACCACCGACGGTGTTATCGAGGATTATGCGCGCGAAGCAGTGGTCTAGAGTTACTGGCCAGACTGGTTGGGTGGGGGATTTGGTGCGGGCGAGATGGGGGAGGGTGGTTTTGTAGAGGCTTGTCCAGGTTTGGCGGAGGTTGGTGAGGTCGGGGTCAACTAAGTGGTTTGTTGCTGGCTTGGGAGTGGTCATGTTTGCGGAACGTGAATATGTGTTACATGCTGTTCGTGTTGGAAAGGTTGCAAGGACGGTATTATGTTAGTGTTGCGATGACCCGACTTGCAGCGACGCGTTGAAGGGCGTAAAGTGCACGCGTTCGTATACGCGTATCGTATCCCGGAGTCATGATGACGGAGAGTATTGTGGGGGCGGAACTTAGAGGAGAGTTCGTTTCCTTGAGCTCATCTTCCTTGATGCCTGCCCAGACGCTTCAATGTTGTGCGTCTCAGCATCGTGCTACGCATTCTCAGCGTCGTAAACTCGAGACCAATAGGAGCTGCTTTGTAACAGTCAACGCCCCGAGCACTCTTGCTTGAAAACACCTTGACAAACTGAATCTCCGGAGCTTGCACTGTATCGGCCAACGACAGCATGTCATCTTCCTCCCCATCTACAAAACCGCTCCGTGAAGCACCCACCGATGTATGCCTCGATCCGCAATTGCACCACCAACCCCCGGTACATCCATACTTACACTAATACCTCTAGCTAGCCGCCATTACCGCGCAATTAACCACCATAACCCTCCCCCACTTCACCTCCGATGACGCCTGGACAATAGGCACATCTCTGCGCGCACGCATCCGTACGCTCTTCCCAGGCAGTGCAACAGTCATCAATATCACCGCCGCAAACTCCGACACCCTCCTCTTCCACTGCACGACCAGCCCCGGCGTAAACCTCGACAACGACACCTGGGTATCCCGTAAGCGGGCAACCGTCAAGCGATGGGGCGTGAGTAGCTGGTACATGCATCATAAGATGGGTGGCCGCGAGGACGAGTTTCAGAGGAAGTATATGTTGGGCGATCGGGCGGGTCAGTACGCGATTCATGGGGGTGGTGTGCCGGTTCGGGTTGAGGGTGTCGAGGGTGTGGTGGGTGTTATTGTTGTGAGTGGGTTGAAGCAGCATGAGGATCATCAGGTTGTGATTGAGGCGTTGGAGGAGTTTATTGAGGGTCATCGGGGTTCTTAGCTTGAATGGTTCTGCCGGGTAAGATCCTGCAAGATATTTCATCATGATATCGCATGAGGTTGGGAGGATCGTTTGTCAATCGTTTGCTTCTTGCCCTTATGATCTGTCGATATGAGGGATGAAGAGCAGTCACAACTACAAAGTCATCATTCATCGGCGGCGGCTAGCACTAAAACAACGTGCAAAACTTGCTGATCGATGCCTACCCGTTTGAAAAGGCACAGCACATCCATGTGCACTCACTGAGCACACTTCATGATCATTCTCGGATACTTGATGATAACGCACAACTACCGCAATAACAATGACCGATTCTGCCCCAACGCATTGACCAACCAAGCAATAGGTATCGACGACCAAATTTAGGATCCTCTGAACACTACAATCTCCTAGAACTTGAACGTATATCTTAGGTGCAGCGATCAACAACTACCACCTGTTCCACAAAACCCACCTCCACCTGAACGGGCACCACCACTGAACATGACTGGATTGCAAGCCACCATAGCACCGCCAAAGAATGCTGGACTGAACGAAGAAGTATCACTGCTCCTGCTGTAGCCCCCAGCGGTCGAGGTCGGTGCCTGGTGGACGCTTTTGACGCTGTGCCGTTTCGATTTGGAATTCTTGTCCTTTGGCGGCTCTTTATCACTCAACGCCACATCATCCCAACCACTACACCCAGTTAGCAAGCTCCTCCTCCACTGCATGCAGCACCACCACCGAATCCGACAACGGCGCCTCCAGGGTAGGATGCATACTTTTCCGGATGCTCGATTTTGTCTATCTTGACTGCCATCTCCTTCTCATGTTTCTTTTCGAGTTTCAAGAGTTTGGCGTTGTGTTTCCCATCAAGCTTTTGTTGTTTTTTGAGGGCTTTTGGGTGTTCCATGCTACCAGCATATGTCATCTCGATGCGTTCCTTCTTGGCATGGTATTTGGACTCGGCTTTGGCCTTTTTGGCTTCAATCTTCTTGTCAACTGCTAGCCGGCCACTCTCGGTCAGTCTCCTCTCATGAGGCAGAGGAGGGTTTTCTGCTTGTTCATTGGGAGCACCTTCAGGTCTAGGAAACGTGGACTGCTCAGGTGGCTGCGTTGCTGGTTGATTCTCAGGGTTATCAGGAGTAAGCTTTGTTGGATTGGTCAATTGATTGTCTGGTGAAGCCATCGTGTGTGATTCTGTTGGCTTCGGATTGCTCAACGATGATACTGGTGTTGGCTGTCTCGAAGGTCGTGATGCTCGAGAATTCTTTGACGATAGATATGATGAGAATGGTCTATGTGGTTCTTCTGGTGAACGTGATTTATGAGAAGGTGGGATGTAGAAACCTAGCATAGGGTACCAGACCACGGGTAGAGCAAACTATGATGAAGGATGTTGTGATTAACGAATGGCGATGGAAGAGTATTAAGCAATTCCAATGTTGTAAAGAGTGGACGGCCACAAGCTCAGCATTGAAGACAGAGAAGTAGAAGAATCGATGTGGGTGGCAACTGCCGGACAAAGCGCTCGAAGAATCAAATGGCAAGTTCGATATTGGAAGGGTGCCTCGAGCGGCAGGTACTGACCTTGAATCTCACAACAACATGAGCAGGTACCACCGCAATTCAAGCTCGCCACTGACTTGGAGTGACTGCCATCCACGACCTGGTTGACATTATTGGCTTCGTCAGCGACATGGTCGACAAGAACTTCACAAGGCTGGCGAGATGGCTTGGAAGGAAGAACAACAATTTTATGCATTGCAAAGCCTTGTTGGTCTGATAAGTGTGGACTGAATATGCGCACCAAACGCCCTCTCGCACCACTTTTCGTGGACACCTCTCGCTAGACAATGGACATCTATATCGTACATGCGGTGTCATCTGAAAACCGTGTACTCGTTGATATCTCACCCCGACCCCTTGACTGTTCTTGAACGCTCGGAATGCCATCTGGGGAACGCCTTGCTGAAACGCCATCGATTCTCCTCGGTTACCGAACAACAAACACAACCGGGCTGTCACAGAGAAAACTCTAGCCTATTACCAGCGTAGTCCCGTGCAAAGAACCTCTTCGGGAAGCCTTTCGGACCAATTCGACCAGAAGCAGTCTGTGCTGGATCGTCACAATGCACAGGGGCACTCTCCCCACCAGTCTTGTACAGCTGCCATATCCGCTCCTGAAGTTGGTCGAGTTTGTCTTCGGATAGTATCTTGAAGCATAGATGTCTTGGCGATTCTGACTGAGCTTTCATTTGAGCTTGATCAAGGTGGAATTGTGATGTGATATGTATTTGCTGACCACTACTACCCATATCGAACCATGCGAGGTGAGCTTTCATGGAATCCGGCGCAGGAGTTTGTGTCAGACCGAGGGTGCCAGCATAGAATTGCGAGGCGATATGAAGGGTTTGTGGTGGCACCTGGATATTGACATGGTGCAGACCGGAGATCAATGGCTCATTTTCTGAGGCCTGACTTGCCTGGTCGCTTATGCTGTTGGCACTGGAGTTTGTGGACGACATGGTGCAGGTGGTGAGTAGCAGAGATGTTTGTCGGCGACAGATATTAATTGGGAATAGATCTTGGTTGCGAGAGTCGTCAGTAGGCAGTATCAACGACAGTAAATGTCAAGAAGGATAAATTTCCTGCTTTTGTAAGGCAGGAGGTCAGCTCTGCACATCGTCACGAGGTCCACCGCCAGTGTGCAAACGCGCTGCCATAAACTCCAGTGCAACCCTTGTCCCAGTGACGTCTTGCTCAGGTCCAGCGTTATCCCACTGGAAGCACTACTGACTAGCATACCGTCTTGCGGGGAAGTACTGCCGCAGTCAGCAGGATTGGTGGAATCGGTATGTGGGCGCCGTTCTCGCAAAGGTGCACGGTTGGGCGTCCACCACCAGATAACACGTCCTCAGCCTATCCCATGATAACCCGCTGCATCTACTAGTGTCCTTTCAGAAAAATACCGTAAGCCATTACTTCGCGGTGAAGCCAACGAAGCACAGCGAAGTTGTTTGCAACATGAGCTCTAACAAATGAACAACTCTCATTTGTGGACGGTTGATTATCAGCGCACGTCATACTGCATGTCAAGTCAGATCCCTGCTTCGGAAAGCCAAAGCCGGAGCAAATCCCACACCATGTCAGGCACGAATCCCACGGAGCGTGGTTGCCAAGCAGACGTTCTGTCCCGCCCACTATTCCACCCTAGTCAGGCGACTTGTCCCACACCAAGCGGACGCTGCATCACCTCCGTCATTGCTCTGGACTTTGTTGGATGGGGTACAGAATGCTCGTGCATTAGACGAGCACCGACGTCTCGTTACTACAACGAGGCGATAACGTGTTACTCAGAGTAGGGCAAACAAAATCCATTCGACAGTGATTCAGTCGTTTCTACGCTCCAATCCAGACACGAGGGCTTGCTTCGTATGCTCTACGCACCGTGTTGGACAACCAGGACACCAATGGAACCCATCAGTGCGCGTAGCGGCTGCAGCTGACCCATTCTCTCCGTTCGATAATTCCTGCTAACTCCAGTCCATCCACTCCCGCTCACTCACTCAACCCTCGAACTATTGTCACCCCTCCCCAACCCCGTCGCATTACCCGCATTACCCGCCGCGCCAGAATCAGCACTCCTCCCACCCCCACCCCGTTCCCTCCGCCGCTGCCGCCGCGGATTTGTCGGCTTATAACTCTCATTAAAATTCATCACCACCCCCAAGAACCTTAGATCCACATCAGATTGATGCGCAAGGTCATACAGGAACCCATTGATGCCGGTGTGGAATTCATTGCCTAGATCAGACATACGCTTCCGCAGGTTGGTGATAAGTGTTGCGTCGTCGCCACTACTTGAGGGGAGAAGCTGCGGTGACTCGTTGTTGTCATCTGACATCGCAGACCACCGGTCTGTCCTGTGACCCGTCGCAGGTGTACTAGCTCTCGAATCAGATCGGAAGTCTTTCTCAGTAATCCCCCATTTCCCGGCCGCAGTGCGCTTCTCGATCCGCGATGTGAGTTGCTGGCGCTTGGTGTATTCCGCCACGCTGAAACTGTACAAACTCTCGACGACCTCGCGGTAGCTGAGCATGCATTTTAGCATCTTGTGGAGTTGAACTAAAAAGCCATCTTCGCGGTTCGCGCTGGATGCAAGGAGACCTTTTTGCACGATCGTGTTGATGTAGCGCGTATGTGCTTCTATCAGGTCATCTAGCGTTGCGTCAGGCCTGTTGATTGTTTTCTGCAGAGTCTCCCAGGATGCCTCGATGACTTCGAAGAGGATATAATACTGCAGCTGGTTTACAAAGTGGACCATCTCGGCAATCAGACAGCGTGCGGATTTCCACTCTTTGCTGAGCTTGTCGGATACGGCGGGGGAGGACAATACGCCGCGGGCGCCGGTCATGCATTTGCGGTAGGTGGCGTTCAGGCTGTACTCGACGCGTTTGACGCGGAGCATGACGTTGAAGATGCGGAGGTACTGCGTGTTTGCCCATTGGGTTATTACTACGTCGCAGGGGTGCGAGACTTTGTATTCGAGGGTGAAGCAGTCCCAGCCTGTGTCGTTGCGGTTTAGTTCTGTCATGCGGGCGTCGAGGCGGCGGAGGACTTCGGGCGAGTCGTATTGGGCGTTGCTGTGGCGGATGGCGTGCTCGAGTTGGGAGGTGAGGTTGTGGCGGTATTGGGAGTGGGCGGGGCGGTCGAGGTTGGGCGCGAGGGATTCGACGAGGAGGTCGATGAAGTCGCCTTGGGAGACGAGGAGGTATTTCTTTAGGGCAGTGAGGTGGGTGTGTAGGAGGAACTTGTGGGACATGAGGTGGGTTAGGCGGGACATGGTGTGGGTGTAGGCTGTGGAGATGCTGGCGGAGAGGGAGGCGTGGGAGGTGTTTGCGTAGTCGAGCGATTCGGAGTTTTCTTGAGAGTATTGGATTACCCAGTCACTGTCGCCGCAGTTGTGGCGGATGAAGTTGAGGGATTTGCCGATCAGGAAGATCTTCTGGGCGAATTCGGGGGAAATGATTGAGGGGACCATGTTTGTTTCGAGTTTGTATTTGTCTTCCCAGACTGACATGGCGACTCGGCGTGGGTCGAGATCTGATTTTAGGCTGGGGTCGTTCTCGACTACGAAGAATTCGTGGTAGGCGTCAACCAGTTCACCGTCGTAGATCCAGTGTCGGAGCATGTCGTAGAAGGGTCGGGCAACGTGTACCAGTAGTCTTTCGGCAAAGCCAGCCACGAATGGGTCTCCATGTGATGACAGCAGACTGTGTATGAGGGTGATGATTTGACCTCCTCGTTTCTGCTGTGAGTCATCAACTATCAGCGCCATCAACCGTAGGCCCATGGTAGCATCTCTTGTCCAGATGACACATCTTTTCAGTGTAACTCCTGCAGCTCGAACACCCTTCTTATTGTCCTCGCCCTTCTCTATGGCTGTTAATGCCCTTCTAATTTCTCCCTCCAGTGTAGCAACCAGTCCAAGGTACGATCGCAGCTCCCCACTAATCGCAGCACGTAGACTCTGGTTAACCAGACCTCCGTCTTGAGAATTGACAAAGTTGGAGAGTGTTTTGTACAGAAGGCAAGGTTCTGCAAGAGTGTTCAGCAGAGATAGTATCGGGATAGGTAGATTCGGAGGGAGTTTGACTGTGTTTGCAGAGACAAATTGATAGCTTTCCGAAGACAGGCCCTGCATGTTGAATGGTAGATCTCTCAGCAAGTCTAGCTCTGACGGTGCATGGGCTATATCTGGTGCCGGCTCAGAAGACTGTCTCGGTCGTTCTGCTGGCTTTTCTCTTTCCGGTCGGGCTTGTTCTTGACCTCTGCTTGGAGGCTTCGGTGGCAGTCGCCTGGGTGATTCGAGAAATGCTTTGGGCTCGACAGATCCCCTTCTTGAGAATCTGTCGCTCTGATCACTATCTGTCCGCTCATGGTAGCGCTGCTGGACCTTCTCTTTCAGGAATTTCTGCTGGTCGAGATCTGCGATAGGGCTTCGAAGGCCATTGCGGGGCGTTTGGTCCTCGGACAGGGAGTATAGCAGATAAAGAATGCGCCATTTCTGGCTAAGCACCGACATAGACAACAACCTCGAGTAGAGGTTGCTGAACCTGGCGGCCTTCTCTGGTGATGCATTTTCTCTGAGCAGTTTGCGCTTAATCAAATCTTGGGCAGAATTGACATCAGGCGGCACATCGTCTTGACCGGCATGGACTGTCTCGGTGGCATTGTGTATTAGACCATCTAGCCAGCGTAGAGTGTTTTGGTCATTGATCGTGGCAGGGTCAACAGGGAGGAGTTCGTCAAACAATTTCGAGAGGGTGCTATCGATACGGCTCATCCGCTGTTCATCGCCCATTGCGATGGAGATGGGAATGTTCTTCGACGTCTTCGCATTGCATATATTGACTACCGTCCAGTCAGATTGACGTGCATGAAGGTCTGCTGCCGATTCCACAATTGATATGTTCTGGTGTCATCCAGAGTAAACAATTCCAGCGCGTAGAACGCAAGGATAACGCGTCAGAAAGTGGGCTGGTATAGCAAGGCATCAATCGATATGGCGAGGCATCAACATAGAGTGGGCCCCGCGCAAACACAAAACATTCTTCTACTAGCTGCCCATGATCTCTCTTCTTTCTCTTCTTCAACAAACTGAAACACTCCTTCGTATTCACTCTATCCTTCATAACACCATGATTGCCGGAGGGGAAATCGAATGGACAGATTGAAGACAAATAGTCCAGCTTACCTCGAGTACTCCTGCTGCAATGAAAGTTGCAGATTGTGGAGGGTTCGCAAATATTTGGACCAACATATCTACTTCCTGACTACGACGCCTACAAATGAGAATAACGCTTATATTTCATAATGAATCATCAGTTCGTGAAGCTTCACAAGGTAAAGAACGGTGTTTTTCAGCCAGACCACTTTGACACTTCTCGGTGCGTTCATCACTTCCGAAGTCAAGCTTGGCCGAAGGACATTGTCAAGGCCAGAGATCTCTTCGAGGCCCCGGCATTCTATGTCAAGCGCTGTGAACTGTCGTCGTGTGCAAATTACCCTGCTCTTCAGTAGCCGTGACTCTACCCGAAGAACTAAGACATGCAAGTCTTTCGGAGGAAAAGCAGCAAGGCAGGTATCAGGCTGGTCGGTGGTTGGTTAGTCTGCTCGTCATTTCCTCGAACGAAATAAGTTCCGCGGCAAGTCTCTT
Source organism: Knufia obscura (assembly GCF_036327395.1). Taxonomy (NCBI): domain Eukaryota; kingdom Fungi; phylum Ascomycota; class Eurotiomycetes; order Chaetothyriales; family Trichomeriaceae; genus Knufia; species Knufia obscura. The sequence goes on from NW_027042691.1 coordinate 1,623,594, forward strand.
TGCCAGTGTCTGCATGGTGTGCAATTTTTGCAACTGGTCACCATGGAATGTGAGTACGCAGAGCTTCCAGTCGCAAAACTCCATCGGCCGCTTTCCGAGCAACTGCTTGATCCTCATCAATTTCAGGTTCACCTATATTGTAGAGGAGAAGCCGCTCCTGGGCGATCTTAGCCTCTACACGCACGTCCATCGTCTCTCCTTCCTCTTCGCCTGCTCCCCATGGCCCCTCAACGAGCAGTACAGTCCCGTCTACAAGTGTCCTGTCATCCATAACGACGAAGTGATGGTGGTCACTAGCAACGACAGGCAATTTTGTCAGCTGTAGTGTCTTCAGCCCATCTGTGTGAAGACTTACATGTCGGAGCCATTCACGCTCAACTCACGTAGGAGAAGATAGCACTCAAGAAGAGTTTTGCCAACGAACGGCGACTCTGCGGAAGTTGATTCAGGACGGTCTCCTAGATTTGTCTCAACCTCGTAGCGTCTGGTCGTGTCGTCTACGAAGACGAAGAAGCTCTCGTCTGTACCATAGTGGTTTTGATTGACAACGATGAACCGATTGATGGTTTCAGGAGGGATGCTGGCGGCACAGCAGACTGGGAACAGGCGGCCTGGCGTCGGTGGCACTGTTTGAGTGCTCATGGAGGAAGCGACTCGGCTCAAAACGTGCTACGGGATGACATGGACGTTTGGCCTTAACCTTGGGAAAGCTTCACCTTGTTGGCAGTGGAGAACACTAGGTACTGAGCAGCGTAGCTTGGCAACGTAGTAATGCAACGTGACGAACGTGGTTATTGTGGTCACTAAGGTGATGGCACATGGTTCGTGAGGACATTATTAGCCGTAACGCTGAGCATCCTGCGTAGTAGGGCAGTCATCGCACTTCGCCATGCTGTGCGGTTGATCAAGAGTTCGAAGTATGTCTTTGAATTGAGTTTATTGTGACGGACGACCGTTCATAGAGTGCAATTCCATCTTTTTGCTGCATTGGCACTCCGCTCGTCCGTCAGGAACAGCGTGAAACTATGCCATCGCGTATTTTCCATTGTATCACTATTTACCTTCCTGGCTTGAAGACATTTCACCTAGTTAGAAAGTGTAATCTGTGTGTTGAAGCTACTGAACCACTAGCGCGACCTACTCCAGGACCTCTCTTCCGAGTCCTTCAAACAATTCGCCGAGGTAACGCCTCAACTACGGTAATCGAGCTCGAGGTCGAAACGATGGCAGACCACTCAACGACACCTGGAGGCCAGTCAGTGTACCCTCTTCCGCCGGCCGACTATAGCGATGCCGGCTATCGATATGAGGACGCGTCGCAGTCCCTCCCAGCAGCAATCCCACCACCACCTGCAAACCAACCCCAACAGCAGCAGCAACTGCCAGTCTATGCTGAACAGCCAAATGAATCATTACCAGGACCAGAATCAGCAGCCGCCGCGGGACCACCTTCTGCGACCAAGTCTAAAGGCAGTGGAGAGGTGAAACCACGTCTGCGCAAGGCATGCGACAGCTGCAGTGTTCGAAAAGTGAAGGTGCGCTTCGTCGAGTCTATTAGAGCTGCAGGACACTAACAACATCTACAGTGCGACGAAAGCGGACCACCATGCAAGTCTTGCACTGCCCTTGATATTCCCTGCACTTTCAACCGCCCCAGTCGGCGACGAGGACCCCCCAATAGACATGCGGAAGCCATCAAACGACAACGACTGGACGATGGCTCGTACAATCCCATGTCTGCATCTCAAATGGCCGCTTCACCAACAAGAGATGCTGCTTATGGTCTGGCCGCCCTCTCAGCTCCTATGCCACAGCAGCTCTCGGCTGAGATGATTTGCGACATCGGCACTCTTCACATCCTGATCGACGACTATTTCGCATACATTCACCCTCTGATTCCTATCCCGCATGAGCCCACTTTCAGAGAACAGCTGAGGAGAAGAGAAGACGTTAGAGATCGGAGTTTCCTGGCTTTACTCGCCGGCATGATCGAAGCATTGGTTACATCCTTCCCAAGAAGAGTCAAGCAGGTCTTCCAATCTCCAGAGGCAAGGGCTCAATTTCCACATGCCAGCGCTCTCATCAGCAGGTGTCATTCTGTCTTCACCGAAGCTAGAGGGAAAGGCTTCATCGATAGAGACGACCTAAATCTGTACGATGCTTGTAGCAGCTACATGGCAGCCATCTCCTTCGCATACATGTTCGACCTCCGTCGTTGGCGCCTTTACTGCAGCGAGTGTATCACAATTTTGAGGACTCTGAACTATCACAAAGTCGAAGAAGCCTATGATTCCAGTATTAATCTGATTGATCAACAAATCGGTCGCCGTCTCTTTTGGCTTTGTTTCGTCGGTACATTGACCGTACGTCAACTGGGCAATTCAGATTCCGACATCCTCATGCCACACGCTCACTCTGATGCTCTTCCGCCTATGCCAGTCGAAGTTGACGACAGATACATCATGTTCGACCAAATTCTTGCCCAGCCACAAAATGAGCTGTCTGAAATCGTTGGCTTCAATTACAACATCAGAATATATCGAGCTTTCCATGCCATGACGGCTCTGGAGATGGCTTTTGGTACAGACGTGCTTTTTGACTGGGATCGGCAGCGCTTTTCAATTTGCAATGCCATCCGAGATGTCAAGGCTATCACAAAGGACGCACCACCTGAGCTGAAACTGCAACAGAGACAAGAACTGGGTGAGTGGCCATCACGACAGAATGATATGAGCCAATACTCTCATGCCTTCCATGGCCGCCATGATGCACCTGCCGGTCTGCCCCCAATAGACGACCTAGGGCGACCGTCGCCCCATCCAAGAAAACTGGTTCAGTTCGAGATGCAGAAAGTAAATATCTACGGCACACAGCTTGCAACCCGTAGCTATCTTGTCGAACGTTACTGGAATCTTTACGAGATTCGAGAGCACGAAAAAGCCTCACAACAGACTGTTGCCGACAGTAAGCAGCAGCAGCCACAGTCTTCGCCTGCCGTGGCGTTCCTGGCTAGCGGCCTAGAAAGCCGCTTTCAACCATCACGATCAGCACATACACCATCCGAGTCACTTGGTGTGGACGAAGGCGAACAGCAGATGGCTATCGAACGTGAGGACATTGTTCGAGATATGGCGCGTCTGCTCAGATCAGTCAGTCAAATAAACATGGAGCCGAACGGGCATTCCTTTGTAAGTGCTTCCAGATCTGTCTGTCATATCATGCTAATCTTCCTTCCAGTGCCACAAGATCCGCCAAGTCGCATCTACACTCCTCTCCCAAGATCGCTCTCTGATGTCTCGCATGCCTACGCTCGATAACGATGAGGTCCAGGAATACCTTCGTGGATTCATTGACATTCTAGCCAAACTCGAGCGCATCGGCAGCTCACTCATGCGTGGTGGGGATCCCGGACTCTCACCTCATCAGACTTCACACGAGCAATATGGACAGCAAATGCCACAAGGACAAGGACATCTCGCAGGTATTGGTGCTTATGCAGGTAAGACCCAAGAAGAGATCGAAGAAGAGGAACTTGTGCAGTGGGCTAGTCTGAAGGAGCATCAGGAGAGGTTCGTCAATAAGCACGAGGGTTATCTGGCGCTGTAGGAGTAGGACGTGGTCACGGGTCGCGGGACTGAAAGGGGTCCTGTGATTGTCGACATGGTTGTGGCATAAATTAGGGTCTGCATGGACGCTTTCTTCCCCAAATATTGGACTTCGTGGAGAGCTCTATGAATTAATTGTAGTACATAGACATAGGAGCACCACATCCATGTCTTATCACCGTCCACTTTCTTGCTACTCACCGCTCTCTTGCTTTACCCGAGAGGCCAGCTATCTTGCTCGTCAGACGGAACTGCCCCGACTTGAGAAAACAAGCGCGGAGACTTCCGCGCTAGGCCGAATTAGTTCTTGGTACTTTTGTACAATCCTTAAACGCGCTCATGGCGGTCGTTGCTTTTCTCGTTTCCACATCAAAATACATCAATCCAACTGAATTGAGCTGCAAAGCCATCTATTGAGAGGTGTTTGCGAGGATGTATCGGTTGGGAAAGAAGTATGATGAACGCTTACAGCAGATTTTTTGCGCATCGCGGTGCCATATCAGGTTTTAGCCAGCCACTATCACGAGTACTGTCCCAATCGGCAAGATGCTGCCATAGCAAGCACAATGTGTGGACTCATCTGCTACGATCGACGCATCTCACCACGGCACACCGAGGCATATCCACGATGAGAATTGGTCGTCCTCGAGCACCACCTCTCACGACATCTTCATGTCCGACGCGTTTACGGCGACCCAGCCTACGCTCGTTCCGCAACTCCTCCAGTCGTCAAGCCATCCCAATCCCAAGAATCAAACCGCGCATGGTCAAAAGCAAAGTCGAGCATCTATTGTGGTTTCGCACATCTCCTCCTGGTAAGCGTTGGTTGGAACCTCGGACCTGGTTGCCAGGGAGCAAGGCTCCGCCTTCAAGCAGGAAAAAGGGCATTTCCGCTAGCAAACGTTCGCTCATTGAAAACCCTCCTACGTTGAAGGAATTTAGGGATATGGCGGTTAGAGGCGAGAAGCCAGAACTTCCTACGGCCAGAGAGACATTGCAGCATACATCTTAGAACCTCGACAAGACGAAAATCACTAAGAAGGATGTTCACGAATTTGTAATGCTACTTTCCATGGGAGCTGTCGCCTGTGCACTCTATTTTGCGTGGGATCAGAAGAAGCGAAGGGAGAAAAGAGCGGGCAAGGTACAGGAGGCGAATCGGCAGGAGGAGAGCCCGGCTGAGACGGTCGAAGTGACCGATCAGCCTGTTAGAGTCGTGCTTGAGCCGGACAGTAGAATCAAGCTTGAGCCAAGTAGTATGGCTGTCAGGGCGGAGGGACGTTGATGCTCTATGGGATCTGATGATGCTTCTTGCCAGTGGGTGGCTTGTGACAGAATCGTCGCATGCTGGAGTCCTTTTAGCCTTCAACATGCCCTTTCTGAAAGGTGATGTTCTTGCGCAGAGGTACTCGTTTGGACGCTCTGCGATCTACCGCTTCCCGACTAGCTTGATTGGTTGTACCATACATCCTTCGACAGTGGTCGAAGCTGTCGGTGCCAATATTCCTCAAGCCACCAGTAACAACAACAAGGAAACTGCAGCACCCCAGCAGAGTGGGGACATGACTTGCGGCGAGGCTTACAACGACCTTAAAGTCAACGATTGTCCTCATGCGTCTGGACTTCGTCTCCGGATATGCCACGGAAGCTTGCTAGCATGCGGTGCTTAGGCACAACCAATCCATTGCGCATCTCGAAGCCATTATTGCGGTCGACTCTGCCATCAGCTAGCTCATTTGATGGATCCCAGCCGTTCCGTCAAAGTATTTCAGGCCAACCTCAGACGCTGTCATCAACACTACCTTCTTCTAGATGAACATCTCACCTCCGGGGTCGGCTCTCCCCGGCGCAACTTAGCATAGACTGCATCGAACAACCCAATCTCTCTCACGATCACTCAACTCGGATGTTTCGGCAGTCACGGTTTCTGATGACGCGGCATGGTGCATCGTTACTGTTCGCACTGACCACTACCGTGCAGGTGCCAGAACATTTGATCAGTGTGTTGTGATGCCTCGAGCAGACTGCACAATTCTGTACGACGACCATGAGTCTTGCTGGGTGGTATCACCCTTGCTCGCAGACTTGGTTGTGAGGGTCCAGAGTTGGTCTTTCACATTTCGACGCAATTGGAGCCTGAGGGCTCGTGAGTGCCATATTCCGAAAATCACGACTGCTCCTCAATTCAGGCAGCTCACCAAGATCGCGACTCAAGCATGTAGGTTATGCGCTGTTCACACCTTGCGGATACAAAATGCGTCTTCTAAGAAACTGTTCGTTCCATCCGAGGGTCCACACCCTGACAACTTCGGCTGACGTGGTCTAAGAGCAGCTTGCCGCTATCGAAATTGCTCGGTGCTCAAGGTAGTCTCGAATGAACAGAGCTTCAATACTGCCCAACACAGATGTTTAGCTAGAAATTGGAATAATTAGTCTGCAAAGTTCTACACGCGATTAGCAGATTACAGAGCTCAATATCAAGGACGGCAAGGCTCCAAACTCAGCTGAGACTAATCTTGATGCGGAAAAACCTCCTCTGGACGAAGCTATGAAGCGTGCTTCTCCTCTCGCGGCCACACAGTGTCAGCAGACATGCAGTGTTAGCAGCTCGGCTCACAAGCAGCCAAACCCTAATGGGAGCGTCGACAATGCTCAGATCGAACATGCCATGGCGGCACATACCTCAACCTACTGTCTCCACGACTCAGCACTGACCACCAGTACCATCACAACTCAGTCAACGCTGCAATTGTCTGCTCACTCCTACGTCGTATTGACAGCACTGAGGCCTCCAAACTTGGTGGCCAGCACGGCACATCAGTGTGATCCATCAGTGGCCGACGTCTGTTGTTTCGGAAAGGGCATTGTTATGGTTTTATGGGGGAACGAACACTACCTTACACAGGCCCCTGGCGATTCTCCAAAGTCGTGGAGTGCTGCTGTCACATTTGACATGACAGTTGAGCTCATTTATACTTAGTCAGAATCAGGCTTCTGCACACAAGTCTACTCACACCGCGGGAGCTCAAGTTTAGCGCTTCTGACCTAAACGTGGCTAGATTTCCTGAGGGTACATGAAGAGGTGCTCTCTCGAGTTGTCGGGGTGTGCTACCCTATGTACTACCCGCCGGAATAGCCGAATGGCCGCTTCGAGCAAGAATGTGGGCTGTCACGGCGGCCATGTTGCTTTTCCGCCGGGTAGTACTAAGCATTCAGGCCGTCCCGTCTCGAGCCTCGGCTCGAACACCGGCTCAGGCAGCATCTCTGGGTGCCCTTGAATCCGGGCCACATCCTTGCGACTTCTCGTTCTGGTCATCGTATGGCATTTCGCTACTATGATGACTTTTGAGTAGGACTGCTGCATATATGACAGCAGAGACTTGTAGTGTCACACGTGTTGCAGCATGAGACTTTACTGGCATCGGATGGGATTCTGATATTGAATGCATTTTCCCAGCCAAGTGAAATGCGCACTTCTTACGGCGTCCCGTTAGTGCCAATTTGTGACAATGACCGCGACCATTGCTATGACCTTACTCAGTAGCATTTCTAACAGCCTGCAAAATCGATCAAGCGCAATTGTTTGCCTACTGATGACTACGGTCTCGATTACTTAACGTACAGGTATACATGCAGTAAGATTACCTGACTTATAGTAGGTTATAGCTTTTAGTACTGATGAAGCCTGCGAGCTGATCGGAATTGAATTCTCCGGTTATACTTACTAACCTAAGTAGTAACATCTATCAGAGCAACCACTACAACTTAACTAGCTATCAGCTTCGTGATCTTACTGTAGTTAGGTAGCCAAAAGTACTACGATTAGTAGTTTAGGTGTAGCAACGAATGTAGAAGTCAGAACAATCAATACATGGTTATTTTGTGAAGGTTAGGCTCGTGGTCGCGGTCATGGTCATTGTCACAAATTGGCATTAACGGGATGCGCTAACTTCTCCAACATCTCCATGTTTTGTCCCACTTTGTTTCTGCCTGAACTCTCCAATCACGCACCCATTCCGCAATCTCGTCCTAGCTAAGTATGCACCTTCAGAAAAGATCTTATCAGGGCATGTTCCTACTGGCTAGCACGGCACTCCTATCCGGTTGACCTTGATGATAACTACACCGACATGCTCAATATGCATGTTGCTCAAAGCTTAGCATTCCTGCAGGTGAGAATGAGATGAGTCTCTTTGCTTTCACGGACTTCACAGTCCTTCTTGCTTACCAGTCCTCAAACGTGCCTGTCCAGCGCTGTGCTTTGCCGTTACCGTGCCTTCTAGTCTTGAAAGTGGCGTGGAGGACATTCTTACTTCTTCTTGGGTCGCTGCCCACCTGGTACATGGCACAACATCCAGAGGTACCGCAACAGCAGAACCACAGCCATGGACGGCCTTGCAACAAGAGATAACTTCCCAGCCGCGGAACGAACATACTCTCATGTCTCCGCCCGTCGAACAGCGAATGAACCGGAACCAGAGTCACCCCCAACCTCGAACACTTCATCGCCTACGACGTCAGTATCCCACGAGATCTTCGCCGCCGACCCAATCACTGCACCACTCACACCTCAAACCACCAAAGCATCAGCACGACCGAGCCTCTCGCGCGAAATCTCCCGCTATACAACCCACGGCACAACATACACGTCCGACCCGTCCTTCGAAGTCGACTTCGAACCCGGATCCCAAGAGGATCCCCGCAATTGGCCAGCATGGTACAAAGGCATCGTTGTCTTCGCCATCGCATTCAGCACTCTAGTCGTGGTTGTCTATAGCACGTCCTACACCGCCACGCTCGAACCGATGGCGCGTGATTTCGGCATATCATCGACTACCATCCCGACCCTCGGCGTGACGACCTATCTCCTCGGCTTGGCAATCGGCTCGCTCGTTTTAGCTCCAATTAGCGAAACTTACGGCCGCAAACCAGTTTACACGATTGCATTGTTCTTCTTCTGCATCCTTGTCATTCCATGTGCTTTAGCAAAGAACATGACCACTATCATCGTGGTACGGTTGTTTGCGGCCATTGCGGGAAGTGCAACAATCACCAATGCACCGGGAACCATCGGCGATATTGTCAGTGATGAACGCCGGGCTTTAGTGTTCAGTATTTGGAGTATTGGGCCGATGAATGGTGAGTACTGTCCTCATTTTAACTGATACACCAGGTGTAATACTCCACAAATATCAGCAGCGACTCCCAACTCTCACAATGCTCTGCCTCCACCTCCGCTGAAACCAGAACCCCGCTAACCACCCCACAGGTCCCGTCTTCGGCCCCATAATAGGCGGCTACATGACCCAATACGTCAGTTGGCGCTGGGCCACCTGGCTAATCCTAATCTGGGGCGGCCTTGCCTTCACCCTCCTCCTCTCCATCCGCGAAACCTACGCCCCCGCCCTCCTCCAGCGCAAAGCCGCTCGGATCCGCAAACAACAAGACGACACGAGGTACTGGTCCCGCTACGACGTCCGCGTCTCCTTCCCCGAGCTCATGCGTGTTAACCTCAGTCGTCCGTTCATCATGGCCGTCCGCGAACCAATCTGTATCTTCTGGAATGCGTATATCGGGGTGATATACGGGATATTGTATTTGTGTTTCGTGGCGTATCCGATTGTGTACACGCAGGAACGGGGGTGGAGTATCAGTCAGAGTAGTCTTGCGTTTGTGGGGATTGGGGTGGGGAATATGGTTGTTATTTGCTGCGCGAGCCCGATCAAGCGGATGATTGATGCGCATAAACCGGATAAAAACGGGGAGGTTCCGCCAGAGAGTATGATGAGCGTGGTGTGTATTGGGGCTGTGTGTATACCCGTTGCTGAGCTGTGGTTTGCGTGGAGTTGTCTGCCGGCTAGTATTCACCCTGCGATATCCATTGCGGCGGGGATACCGTTTGGGGCGGGGAATGGCGCGGTGTTCATCTATGCGAGTAATTATTTGGTGCATAGTTTTGGGATTTATGCGGCGAGTGCGATGGCGGGGAATGCGGTTGTGAGGAGTGTGCTGGGGGGTGCGTTGCCGTTGGCGGGTCATGCGTTGTATGATAAGTTGGGCGCGAATTGGGCGGGGACGTTGTTGGGGTTGTTGGAGGTGGTGATTGTTCCGATTCCGTTTGTGTTTTATAGGTATGGGGGGAGGATTAGGCAGAAGAGTGCGTTGATTAGGGAGATGAGGGAGATTGAGGAGGGGCAGGAGAGGAAGAGGAGGGCGGCGGAGAGGAGGGCGGGGAGGGAGGGGAGGGCGGAGAAGGAGGTGCCGGTTGTGCGGGTGTTGGATGAGAAAGGGGTGGAGGCAGGAGTGGGTATGAGTGAAGTGGATAGGATAAGTAGTACCAAGCCGAAAGAAGAGGTCTGATATCGTGTGGCGATCTGTAGGTAATGAAGATGCACACATTGGGATCGTGATCACCGTTTCAGAACAGGATTTGCAATGTCAAGAAAGCCTGAAGTGTTCAAAAAGTCGTGACTTGTCCATTGCCTAACATTCTTGGCGCGCAGAACTGCCAATCGGGCAGCTTGAACCGCACGATAAAATATACCACCAATACTAACTGTCTTCTTCAAAGACATCTCTTTCTAGGTCTATTGGCTCAACTGCTTCTCATTTTCCAGACCCTGTACCATCCAATTTGATTGGACATGTAGCCGATTCATGGAATCTGTGCTGTGCCCGTTTTTCGACACGTTCTTGAGGAACTTTTTGACTCTATCCATTCCGCCCCAACGATTGAGAACATTGTTCGACCCCTCCCATTTGTTCCCGGCCTCATCTTCGCAAAGAACGTTCTCGTTCGCATAAGCGTCGATTTGTACCCCTGGACGCTGCCGTAAGTCGTCTTCCGCCATTTGGTATATTGGAGGACACCCATCCCCTTGCTGTCGCGACGTGCACTGTGCTGTATGGAGGCGGAGTCTCGTATTTCGACCGTGATAGATATCCCTGATCGTGTCTGCAACGAGTGTCGTTCGATCCGCGCCAAAGACCCGCATGTGCTCCTGATTCAGCCGCCATCGCATGCAGGCTCGAAGTGCATGAGCATCCGCCATGTCCATTCCAACGTACTTGAAAGGGCCTCGACCTATGGTCTCCCACGCCGCCGCTGCGTTGTCGAAACTTTGCTGGTTATCCAGTGTACCCACTGTACCGCTACATGCGAGGTAGTCAAGGGCAATCATGGAGACGTGATACATGTGTATCCAGACCCGATTGCGCCTGACTGGGGCGTTATCATGGTTTCGGATTATGCCTTCAAACTCAGGTGAATTCATGATAAGCGCTGCCGTTACCGAGACTGTACGGCCATACTCTGGGCTATGGACTTTTGCCTCAATCACTGGAAGCGGTTAGTCAAGCAATGAGATTCTGCGGAAAATGAACTTACCTAAATCAAGGATGCTGTCAAACCAGGTCAAGATGGCTGGTACGGTTTGGATGTTCGAATGAAAGCGGATTTTCGCTTGGAAGCACGTCTGAATTGCTTGAGCTGTGCCCTCATGTGGTCCATCAACCTGAGCGGAGGGAATATCTCGTAGAAATACGATCAGAGGACGCATAAGGCTTTCCAGCTCATGTGCAGTTGCCATTCCTGTTCCTCGGTTCGCGTGCCTGTAGTCAAGACGGATGTTGGACACATGGTTTCTGTGAGTGTACAAGGCATGTGCCAGCTTTGGGAACGTGTCGGCCTGTATGCTGAGGAGTTTCCAAATTCGAACATTGGTCTGTGGTTGATGATGTTGATTGAAGCTCGCAATCGGCCAGTAGCCCTGAGTCGGCTGCCAGCTGACATCGATTAAGATGCCAACAAGAGGTCCATCGCCCGGATTTTGCGGTTGTGCTGCGCCAAAATATTGACTCAAAAGTAGGAGTAACTGATGCTGCTCATTGTCTACACACAATCAGCACTGAGTGAAGTCGACCCCACGGAGCCACTAGGTAAACTCCAGCCGGCGTATCAAGGAATGAGTGAAGCCGAGGACTTACTATACCAGCGCAGAACAATGTTCAGTGACTCTCCCCTGTCCGGAGCCGCAGCCCTGAGACATGCTCGACAGTCTTCGTCGCAACGGTGACCGAACTCTTTAACCATATCGGGCTTGTGTAGTCCTGCCTGTGAGCAAGTTGACGATCAAAGGGATATCGGATAACCAACAAGAAGCAGCTATGCGAAGCAAGGATGAAATACACATATCGGAGAAGGCTGCTTGTCGTTTGGTCGATTGTCCATGCTTGCTGTGGAAGCAATGGCAACTGTACAGTTTCGTGAGAATAGCTGGTCCAGATCTTGTGGATGTTTGTTTACCAGAAAGAATGGCTTGCATTGACCAAGGAGAAGTGCTTGATTGCTTCGAATTGATAGGCAAACTTGTTGACATCTTGGCTGGACGTCGGATCATTCACCACTCCCAGATCGTCAGTATTTTCAGGGCGTTCTTGCAGCTGCGTTCGTGACTGCGCTTCTTGCCTCCTCTGTTCTATCAGTCTTGCCATAGCGCGCGTAGGGCGCCTCAGACTACGTTCTCTCAGGAATGATACGACCGCCTGTTCGCCACCCCATCGGTCGCGCAGCGTGGCTGCTCCCCTCCACACGATAGAAGTATTATCGGGATCTCGAACAAATGTCAAAGGACTCCTGAAGGGTCGTAGATTGACTTGCGGAGACCTTGTTGTGATGAGTCTGAGCATCTCCGCAGCTGGATTTGAGCCATTATCTCCAACTGCGCGACTATCGAGTCCCAGAGCTTGTACGCGCAGTACACGTGAATGGCATAAGTCGACAAGTGCATCATTCTGAAGATTGGTGGGCCATGTTGCGATCCGCCGAAATTGTTCTTGAGCTAGTATCCATCGCATGCGCCCGCGTAGGAAGTAGGCGTAAGACATGTCCATGCCAATGCATTCGAACAGGCTGCTTGCGATTATGGCCCACTCATCCACTTCGAAGTCAAAGTCCTGCTGAGTTACTGGGGCTGGAACGGCTGGAACGTGGAGTGTTGAAGCAGCGTCAAATAGTGCGAATTCCTCTAGTGCGACCGTCGCGATCCCATACATCAGCACCCAACACTGGTTCTGGATAGCTCTGTCACTTTCATTTCGGATTATTCAAGTCCCGCTGGTACATGATCTTCGTGGCGATCTTGGCGATAAGGATGCCATAGCTAGTACTATACGACATAGCATCGAGCTCTATATGACTTGTTAGAGATGACGACGCTGCAGTATCAGCGCAGCACAGACCTAGATCAAGCATGGCATCGAACCACTCCATTATATCCTTCGCCGTTGTGATATGCTTCTGCATACACTGTCTGATACCTTCAGCTGCCACACGTCTCTTCGCAGGAGATTGGTCTGCCGGTCCTATAACTTGGATGTCGTGTCCTCGTCGGGTTCCAATACCGCGTACGAAGACGAAGAGTGGACGCATGAGACTCTCCAGTTCCCTTGCAATCATATTATTGTCCGTATCACTGTAGTCGATTTTCAGGTTGTACAGCTGAGGCGTGTGGCGATGGAGTATGTACGCCAGCTTCGGGAATGTGTCGGCCTTGACAGGTTCGACTAGCCAGAACGTATGAGTACCTGGTGGCTGACCGTATAGACTCTTGTCCCCAGCGCCTTCATCATCACCTCCCTCTGGCTCCCACCACACATCGACAGTAATAAACTCGCCGCGTAAGGGGTCGTTAGTAAGTGCCGGCGTACCAAATATACGCACGATCTTATTGTAGATAGTCGGGTGCATAGGCACAGGTGTTCCAACGGGTACATTCCCGGGAAGTTTGTTCTCTGGAGAAACTGTCTTTAGTAACCATTTGAGCATTAGTAGCCAGAGTACCTACCTAGAAAATGAAAGACAAAGCGCAACTTTTCCATGTCCTCCGCGGCCTTCAAGCCTGCTTTGCACTCCGGACTGCATTGATGATCAAATTCTCGTACCATCTCCCTCTTTGGCTGCAGTATTCGCTAGATGTCTAGAAGCGTGAGATCCGTTATTGATCGGCAAGCGTTACATATAGCCACAGGTCGTCGTATGATTGGCACAAGTCAAGCACAAGCATGATTGCGCCTGATATTGTGACCATCGTACGTGGTAGCAAGCAAAGCTATTGACAACCTGCTTGCACACGCCACAAGGAACATTCTGTTTGTTGCCATATCGTGCTGCTTCCACCCAAATCTTACTCTCCCGATCTAGCTTGGCAGCCCTTGTTGGTAACAGATTGCTTGCTAAGCTGACCAGTTTCCAATATGAGACATTGTCCAAGCCACTTTTGCCAAGTCAGAAGCCAAAGAGCTGTTTCGACAACACCCGCAAACAACGCTGAATCTCCTGAATACCAGACCTGATGGCACATTCTTACGTACCACGTCACAAGCACGTGTAGCGAGCACCAACCTGCAGTGGTTCCTGGTTGACAATATGGTCATCTGTGCCTCATCTGAAGCTCGGCCACGCCATCCATGCAACCTGGTCGTTGTTCTTCCCACGAATCGAAGCGATCATGCGGTCCGTACCCCATGTAGCCAGTTGGGGCCTCGAAAGCTATCATTTCGGGAGGAAAGAATCCCTTCAAGCGAGCTCTTGCTTTGGCCTCGCAAGCCTCTCGCAAACGCAAGGCCCATCCCTTGTCATTTGGCATGGCAGCGGCACAATAAATCTCCTCGTACGAACGCTTCAGCATACTGAGAGGGGGAGCGCCCCAGGCTGTTTCGTTCATTTCGTGAATTCGATAGAAATGAAAATGCATGACAGCGCATCGACAATGCATAAAATATCTGTCGGCTGCGTCGAGGCCAGGATATGCAAGAGACAATTCGCCGAGCTGAACCAGTTGGAAGTATGTGGCGTAGAATTGGTTGATCGAGGTGAAGCTGTTGCGACCGCACGACCTGGTTCTCCAATCCATTGCGAATGAGGCTAAGGTGCACTTGAGCAGTAGAAGCATCCGTCGTCGGGGAAGATCCACTGGAAGAACACCTGGCGCCGTTGCCCAGAGCATTGTCACATCAGCGAGCATCGATAGTGTCTCATGGTAGACAATATCAGCGACCCCATGATTTGAGTGGATTGACTGGCAACGCCTTCCTGGAGAATTTCTGTCAGCGTCCCGTTGAGCACAATGCGAAGGTCGTTCGGGGCTTACCGTAACTACACAAGGATCCGTTATAGAATATACGCTGTGTCGGCATTGCTGTACTGCTGGCGAAAATTCTTGACAGGTTTGCTGCGTAGACCGGGTCAGGCAGACCCTGAACCGTCGTCCCTGGTAGATCGCGAAGAAATTGTTCCAGGGCAACGAAGTAACTCGTATGAGGCATTGTAGCCACTACATCGTTGTATCTTATTCTCACATTCCGCAACTGCGATCGCAGCTGTGCCATGGCGCCAGCCATCGCATTCATCTTGTGATGATCGAAAAGAAATTCATAATGAAGTGTCCCATCGAGCTGCGGACTGGTGAGAGGATAACATCGATCTGCAGTGATGGACAAGGTGGGTGGACCGAACAAGTAGCGCTGAGTAGGTGCGACAAGATTGTTCCGAACCAAAGTGTCGAATACCGGGTCGAGTCTGAGTGGAGGATCTGCACCTGGACGTTCCAAATGACAAGATTAGCAAGACAATCTTCTATGCTTCGTTGATATCGGGATAGCGGCGGAATGAACAGGCTAGAATATGGCATCGTTCCACTTACTTGAGTAGTTGATTGTCAGCGACATGATGTCGACTCTTCGCCGAATCTCAAGCGGTAGTAGACCACCAATGGAAGAGAAGCCGGCGATCAGCTTCGTGACTTCTGACAGCGATAAACAGTTATCGCCCCGGTTGCTCAAGCCCGCAAGAGCCGAAGAAAATGTATTAAGCAGGATCTCGTTGGGGTACCCTCGAGCCTGTGTGGTGGCCCCACCGGAGTCGAGGTTGCTGTCTGCCATATCCTAGACTAGGATCTGCTTGCAGAGGGTGATCTTGCGTTGAGCAGTTGTTCGTCCAAAGCTTTATCGCTGGTAGGCCGTGAGCAGTTGACTCGAGATGATATTCAATACCGAATTTTCCAGCCTCGAAGCAGCTGTGCGTGCACTTTCGAGACATAATGCCAAGCAATAGAAGAATTTGCTATCGCTATCAGCCCGCCGAATGTGCGTCCCGAGCCCCACAAGAGGGTCGGATAGAGGGAGTGAGAAGGTGGGAGTCCTTTCAGAAAGCGGAGTGAAAGCAGGCAAAGCTCTTCGCCCGCTGAACCAGATCTGATTGGGCAGACATGACTGCTTTTGAGACGAGTCTTCGAGATCTAATCCTTCAAGCAGGCTTCGTCGGACTGCTACATAGCTGTCGCCTCATAACGAGTCGACTGAAGCAAGCTGCAGCTCTGTACTCGCGGAAGCCTGTGACACGTGCTCGTGGAGGACGCATTTTGGGTCATCTTGTACCAACAGCGTTTGAGGTGGTATGCTCAAGGTAAAGGTATACAAGGAGAGACCTAGATTTGATAATACATGGATCTAGCTAGTGATGAGCAAACGATGAATGTGAAGCAGAATACATGGCATCACGATCAAACGCGTCGACGTGCTGTACGGTGGGCCGGATAAGCTATAAGCGTATAATAATGCATGGCCTGATCCGAGGGAGATCACGTGGCCATGAGACAAGGCATACGTAGCAGTGGTGAGCTGATCAGTAAGCAAGCGGCGATGTCAAATAGACAGATTACAACGAGAACAGCATGAGGAACTTGCAAATTGGAAGACATCCTGCGCAGACGTAGTATGTTCGTTGCAACAAGCATTGTGCACCGACTGCTTTGTGGCATGTGCATGCTTTCCTTCTCAATCCCTCCGTGCGTTGAGTCCGAGCTTTTGGAGCCGTGATAGCAACAGAGCTTATTCAAACCTCATATTCGATGTAGAGGAGCACCAAGCACTGCATTGCACACTTTTGGATGCTGGACGACCAGGAGTCTACTCTCGAATTGGCGAGACTAGTGTTGACAACTATCAACCCACTGCGCAATCTCTTTCGCTTTCGCTTGAATATGGGTGTGCTTGACGTGTGTTGGCATCGTTGAGAATTTGAACGTAATAGTTCGCACATCAACTTTGGATCCTAATCACCTTCGATTCGTCTTGACCATTGATGTTGACCTCAGCTTGCCTTTCCATCTCTTCTGGTGTGGGTAATACGACAATTGTTGTACTCGTTATGACGGTCTCATTTTGATATCGTAGGTACTCTTAATGGTCTGTTCGGGAACCAGACACTTCGCGGATTTCTAAAGATTTCTTGCAGGCAGGGCGAAACCAGAGGAGGTAGTGTATCATGTTCACGACTGCCAGTCCATATCGTCCACCAGCTGCTCTTGACCAGGGACCGTACTCCATTGCGACATGAAAGTTTCTGGATCAGGAAAATCAGGACCTTGGGGCGCAGTGTGGTGTCGATAGTCGCGGATTCGTCCGAGACTGATGTGAGGATGCTCTTCCTTCCAGCACTCTTGCATTATCTTTGGGTAACGCTCTTTCTGCTTGTTGTCGACAGTCATAGTAGCGTATTTCGGCGTGATCTTCAATCTCTTTGTGCTTAAGCCCTCATTCCTCAGTTCTTGTTTAAGCTCGGCCTTTGCTTCGTTGAACAGGCGCTGCGCATCACCCTCGGTACCATTTCGGATCGATTTTGCTGCGTGAAACCAGAGACATGATTGTTGGAGGTCAGGCACAGGGTCAGTTGTTTCTTCGATCTCGAGTCGAATTCGCGACATGTGGTAGAACATCTTGCCGACCTCAGTGTAGACGTCGTACGCATCTTGACCGTTGAGGGCGACAAAGCTCAATAAGGCTCCATTTGCTCTTTCGAAAAGCTCTTCCAATATATCTGTAAGCTCTTCGAACGTCGTGCCCCAACGTCTTCTATTTTTGGCTGCTTCGTTTCCCTTACGAAGAACCAGCAGATGTAATTTGGCCAACAGAAAGGGTGCCTCGTTTCGCGTGGAGCCCTGAGGACTGGTGTGATGTTGTTGCAGAGACTGGTATGCAGCATTCCCGACAGGACTGCACAAGGATAAGGTCGTTATGGCTGCTTTGTATGCTGCCTCGCCGTCACCAAGCGATATTTTGTACATACTGTTGACTGTGAAGGTTAGTGAAATGTCCCTGGTCCGAGATTCCAGCTTACCATATGCTAGTATTACTGCGAGCCAACAAGACCGATCATCCGCAGACATCAAACCAGACTCCCAGGTCTGCTGCACCAAATCCTCGTGGTATTGACTGTTCAGTTCGAGGTTCTCCGGTTTCTCGATGTCTCGAAGGAATATTACTAGTGGGAGCAGCGCAGATCGAAAATCGCTAAGCTTTCCAACTATTCTGGGCGTCAGTCGGGAGTCTCTGAGGAAGACAAGTTCCTGGTCGCAGAGCTTGATCAAGACAGCCAGACCACAAAAGACACGCTGGTCGAAGGGAAACAACCATTCCTCGACCTCAGCGAAAAGATCTCGTTGTGCCCTCGTTGACGAGCCTCGGGCGAGGAATCCAGACTAATGTAGAGATCATGGTTCGGGATTTGTGATGCCACGCTGGGAGGGATTCTGGACTCAAGAAGGCTGGAAACTTCTTCCTTGATGGTGCTAAGTGTGATAAGACCTGTGCCTGAGTCAGCTGTTTTGTCCTGTAATTGGTATCTGAGTTTCCTATCCATACCTTCAAACTCATCGATGCGTATCCTGACCCTGATGTAGCCACTTTCTGTAGTGAGCTGTTGGACGATCAAGTCGTAGAACTCCCGGGAAAGCTCGGAGAGCGTGTAGTATTTGTGATCTGAGACGCATCCAGTGTGTTTGAAGTGACTGCGCGTGTCGACCAGTATTTGAGAGCGAAGCTCGTTCGGTAGCGTCGCCCAGTCCAATCGCGAGACAGCCATGCTGAACTATTGTTGTAAGTATGGGGTACGCCGGTAAGGCTGCGGAATGCTGTGCACTTCAGTCGCTCCACGGACTGTGATCTGCCTGCTCGTCAAGGCGAACAGAAGCACATACTCTCCTTCTGTCAGTCAACGAGGTGTTAATCTTACTTCTGACCAGGAAGACCGAAAACGATCGTTACGAAGTATATAGTGCACAGACAGGTGGCATTGTGCGTTCATGTGTTCATGAGGGTCGTGTCTCTTGATCTGATAGGCCTTGCATTTGTATTATCGTTATCTGATGGGAGCTCGCACGTATCCATATCCGGCTAGATCGAGGGAAGGCGGTAGAAGAGTTGTCATTACGAGTTCCGTCATAGTGCTAGGTCTCCAACGTAGCGGAGGACGAAATGTTGGTGCACGCCGTGTAGTGTATATCATCGATACCTGCAGAGACCTTTGTGTCCATGTAAGGGACTCAAGATCCCTTATGCACTGAGGTCGAGAGGGGCATTTTGCCATCCGGAAAGTTGTATCGAGTCGAGCGCTGTTGCGCTGAATGCCACTGCTATCATGGGGCTCTCCTACATCATTTACCAGAATCTGTCGCGTATCTCGTTACGCATAATGTCGCAACCTTTGAGGTATAATGCATGCGTGGCACTTGCACCCAGCGAACAGTGTTGATGGGACCATATTGAAGGGCTCACTGCAGTCAGATAGTTGAATAGGTGATCTCCACCAAGCGAGTGCTAGGCGATATCTGCCCAGATCGTGGAGTGAGGAATGCCATTGAGTAAGGGAGCCTGCTTTGTCAGATCCCGACAGCTTGTATGATGATTCCTGTCCTCGTGGAATAATTAGTCCCGGACGGTATCAAGCAGGCACAGACCGTGATCGAGACAAGAGCGGTCAATGGGGCAGCATATAGGTAGGCCGTCAAATATCAGAAAAGAGGTCAGAAGAAAGGGAGACAAACGCGTGACTGATAACAGAAGACTTTTGAGAGGGAAGGTTGAGCGAGAATTTCTGCTAACCCTAACCCTTAGGGTGCCAGCAAGCGACAGATGATCAAGACTAGTCTGGCTCACCCAGCACAATGTGTAGGACAGTCCAGCTTAGTTCCAACCAATGTGACGCGCTTTTGGACGCTGGGAAAGACTTGACCACTTGCAGAGTTCTTGCTTGCTCAATGACTATTACAGATATCGACTCGTTCCTCAGTGCACCGCCAGCTTGAGGAGCAAGAAAAACAATGTGTCAAGGTAGATGAGAGCCAACCCGGGTATCTGGAAAAAGTTGAATTGCACCAAGTCGCTTCGCTTGCATGTGGCAGTCGCTTCTCTCTATCTGCTTTTGGAATCATGTCTCATCAATCGTCCATACCTCGTAATGCGTAAATCTGTCCATCTCTAGCTGGGCCGCATGCGAAACTCATCTAGCTGCTGAAGAACTTGCTGAATGCAGCCTTCTCCTTCTTCTCGCTTTCCTTAACAGCAGCCTTGGTCTTGGCTAACTCGTTCTTGATAGCAGCATCCTGTGGTGCAAGCTTGGCAGCTTCCTCATAGTCCTTGACAGCATCCTCGAGATCCTTCCGACCGACTCTTGCTTGTGCTCTTCTGAAATATGCCTTTGCCATATCGGTGTCTTTAGCGTTCTTGTTGGAGCCGTCGATGGCTGCTGTCGCCCATCTCTGAGCTTCTTGGTATCGCTTGGCTTTGTTGGCAAGCATGGCAGAATTGTTGTTCAAGGTGAACCGCAGAGCATCGACTTGGTCTCTGAGTGTGTCGGAGTCGCTGGTGGTGGTTGTAGAATATTCGTTCAGATACCGCAGACCTTTCTGGTACTTCTCGATGCCGGTCTCGATGTTGTTAGCCTTGAAGGCCTTGTTGCCAAAGTCCTTGAGTTCTGATGCAATCTTGAAGTAGTCTTCGCCCTTCAAGTCCGAACCTTGATCATCTGGGAAGTCCTCGTATGGGTCGCCTGTCGCATCTGGAGCCTTCTGTGTTGCGTTCTCGAAGTCACTACCTTCAAGCTGACCACAATCAGCTACCAGCACATCCTCGTTCGGCTTGTCCGACTGTGTATTCATGTTCTCAATCTCCCGAACAATGTTCTTCCCGTTCAGCACTTCACCGAATACCACATGCTTGCCGTCCAGGTGAGGAGTTGGAACTGTGGTGACGAAAAACTGCGAGCCATTTGTACCTGGCCCTGAGTTGGCCATAGACAGCAGGAATGGCTTTTCGTGCTTTATCTCGAAGTTCTCATCGTCGAATTTCTCTCCATATATTGATTCTCCTCCTGTTCCGTTGAAAGCTGTGAAGTCACCACCCTGTATCATGAAAGATTTGATGACTCTGTGGAAGATCGAGTTCTTGTAGCTCAGTGGCTTGCCGAACTTTCCCATTCCCTTCTCGCCTGTACATAGTGCTCGGAAGTTCTCTGCTGTCTTTGGGACGACATCGTTATACTGTCTTGTTGTCAGCATGTCCCCGTACGACTCTTCGTATTCTTCCTACCAGCTCGAAGACGATTCTGCCCTTATTTGTCTCGCCGATCTTGATGTCAAAGTAGACTCTGGGTCGACCTGTTCATGTCAGCGCATATCCCAAGAAGCAAAGGGTTTCATGCTCATACTAGCCATCTTGAGTGGACCCTTGGTGCGATTATCAGTCAGAAGTCAGTGGAGTGAGGAGAGATGATTGTGTTGGTTGAAGATCTGAGACGAGCTTGAAATTGATTATCCTACACTGTTTGCTCGAGACGCAGTTTGTTTACTATTGCTAGGCACAAATTATCTCGAAGCTTCTACTGACACGCGAATTGTGTGGACGCGTCTCCAATTAGCGATGACGATGCGGGGCGTTCCTGCAGCGGGCGGTGAAGGTTTCTCGGTGGTCGGAGGTTGAGCTCAGCACGTGACCGGGAGGCTCCGGCGCTGTACCTTTGCAATTTTCGCCCCTGTTCTTATGCTCAAGCAAGACAATTACACCCTCTCAATGCAACTGATAGACATCACCGAGGAACGTATTCACACAACCCCTGCAAATCACTGGTGACGGTGGCCCGGGGTCGGGTGCTAATCTCCAGAGACTCGGCACCCTCAAAACCTCCATGGCAAGCACGACGGTGCTCAGGACGTCTGGAATAGCGAGAGTCAGAGGACCTTACATGAAGAAGATTGACCATTTCACCCAGACTGTTGCTGTGTCCGTTAACTGCATCTGGGACTTATATCTTTGAGCCGCACCAAAGACCTGGGTGCCGTCGGTGCAAGGCTTCGATGGGTGTGCAACGCTTGCTTGAAAGCTGTCCAGTCACAGTCGACTGGTTTCGAACAGTGGTTTGAGTTAGAAGGGCTAGAGTTGTTACCTTTCGCAGCAATACCTCCACACCATCTCAGTCAATAGCCTTCGCTCTTTCTTGCACTCAAAC
This sequence comes from Knufia obscura, assembly GCF_036327395.1. Taxonomy (NCBI): domain Eukaryota; kingdom Fungi; phylum Ascomycota; class Eurotiomycetes; order Chaetothyriales; family Trichomeriaceae; genus Knufia; species Knufia obscura. Next base: position 1,645,539 of record NW_027042691.1, read on the forward strand.
ACTTCAGCATGGTTGAGGTTCCTAAACCAGAGGAGCTCCATGGCACCCGCCCGGACCAACTCTGCCCCCTGCACAGCATTGATGCCACTCCTTTCGATTTCGGGTTCATCGTTGAGCAGATAGTCCTTCAATCTCGGACCGTCAAGAATGATATCACGTCCGCTCACAATTATTCCCGCTTTCCTCTCCTTCAACTCATCCTTCCAAAGCACATTCTCCGTCCACACAAATCTTCGCGTAACCGTATGCGCAGATCCGATGTCTGTGCATGCAAAGAAGTGTAGTTCGTGTTCGCTGGCGGACACCGGTTTCTTGACAGTGAAATTGAATGCTACATCGCCCATATGAATCCATAGATTCACTGGATCAATCAGCACCATCGAAGCAATGCTTGGTGCGATATCAGGAGATCGGATAAGATGTGTAGCGATGATGGTGCCATAAGAATTTCCTGAGAGCACGAATTTCCGCTTGTCCCATCCGTGGAGTTGCAGAATCTGGTGTACCTGGCGTGCCATCTCTTGCGAGTGTAATGCTGGGGAGGTCACCCGGAAGCTGATTGCCATGATCTCAATAGCTAGAATACCGACTTGGTTGTCTGCTGTGCCTGTATCTTTATCAATCAGATCTGAGAGGAAATCTGTGTACGAGACGAGGCCGACACCAATGCCATGCACAAAAAGAACGGGCAGTCGGCTCTTGGAGGTGTGAGGCCTATACCAGTAGCTCAAATCGCGAGCTGGGGAGCGATGCTTAGCAAGCCCAGAAAGTGGACGGTATGGGAAGGACTGCCACCATCGGTTGAGGGCGTAATGTTGGAAGCCTAGACGCCACATCCTGAAAAACAGGACCGTATCCAGAAGGCCAATACCACATACGTAGTAGGACAGTGGACGGTGCTGAATGTTGATAGGGTCGACTGATGGTCTGAGCGGCTGACAGGGTCCGCGGCCTTCTTCGAACGGCTTCTCCAGTAGCTTTTCCGTTGCTGCAACATACTCATCGAGCTCTTCGTCATACTCTTCGTACCTGGAAGACTTGTTCAGGAAAGCCCATGCGAGCATCTCCTTGAAGTTCTCCTTTTTGATGGCGTATAACGGGGCTCCTCTGAACCAAGTTTTCAGGAAGTGTCCTATATCAGGCACAGACTTCCAGCACCTATCGAACAGCTCTCGTCGCTCCTTTCGTGATAGGCCAGTGCCTTCTGCAGATGGTCGTTGGAAAGCATGGCGTTTGGGAAGATACACAAGGAGATAGAACAGTGTCTCTGGGATAGTGACGAGGTGGAAAGGGATGGCAGCACCATGAGCTTTAATCACCGGTGCGAGCCCGATCAGATACAAAATGCAATGTACCACACATAATGGTGTTATAGAACGGAGGAACAAGATCGAGATTCTTATGAACGCAAGCCAGATCGGACGATCAGGAATCATGGCTCGAATCGCGTATGGCCTCCGCAACGAGGAAAATTTGTCTGACTTAGCTTGAACCTGCAGGTGGGAAGAGCTGCTCCGACCCGGGTCCTGAATTGACCGCCTCGAAGACAGATTCCGGCAGTTGGACCGCTACATTAAAATTGTGGGCGGACACGGCGGAGCGCTCGTCCACAGCCCGCTGGTGCCTGCAGTTCGCCATAGTAAATTGCGTCTTTGAGCTGCTTGCGCCACCTTAGTCTCAAGTGATATGAGGCGCTCAACAGAGTGTTCTTGAAGGTTCTCGCTCAGGCACAGAGGTTGTGACAAGACATAAGGATCGCATGTCACGAGGCGAGCCTCGCAATAGAGCCATGAAACGCCCTCCCAACCATCCACAAAATTGAGTGTCCGCGCTTGACTAGCGAGCGTACTCCTACCTAGGTATGCTTCGAAAGCACGAAACGCAGGCCATTGGTCGCTAGAAGCTCATCAAGCCAAACCTTGCCGGTACCCATCACGAACCTACGAGATCATCGTATGCTGTGGCCACTTATGGTGCCTCGTACGTTCAGCCCAAAAACAGGATGACAACAACCTTCGACTTTCGAGATCACTCCTGGCGGACTGTGTAGCGCGACAGCGGAAGTACCTCCACCGATCGATACTGACAACTTTTCGCGAACTGGAAGCTATTATAGCGCTGCATCGTGCTTGCCTGCACGCATGTATAGCTTGTGAGGCTATACTCAAGTGCCAAATCTATACGAGCCATACGAAGCCGCTTTTCCCGTGATCTGTTCGGCAGACGCGAGACAGGCTGAGAAGATGAAGGCTGGGCGAAGCGCAGAATTGACGACTATCCGAGCACGAAGCTATGCATGAGTCTCGCCAGACCTTCAAAGCTATGCACGGATGCGGCCGGTACGGGGGTGGTGATTGGTTCTTGGCACCCCGGTGACTACGGACCAAATTCCATTTGTGGTAGAGATCAGCTCTTCAGATCAACCTTATCCGAATCCAGCGAATGTTAAACTCAAATAAGGCAAAAGTACAGCTCGCCAACAGCACAGCCCGCATGACCTCTACCCGACGCTATTGATCGCAAATACTAGAGCTCGCCTGACAGTTGACAGATTGTGTCTAGACTTCAGGTCAACAAGCAATTGAAACTTGGCTTGCGTACAGACGAACATTCCTAACGCCCGATGGATCAAATCCGGCTAGCCAAGAGTCTCGTGAGCACACCGTCCGAGCCAGAGAAAGCCCATGCATACGGTGTACAGCTTCTGCTTCGGGATGTACGACGCGGAGAATTGGCGTGTGGGTGGTCTTGCGATTGCTGATTTCTGGAGAAGATCGTCCATACGAAGTATGGCGCATAGCACCACGTGGTTCAGAACCGCAGTGGTGGGTACGGCGTACACTGCTGATCCGCGCTTCGCTCCGGAAATTGCAGTAGCTTGGAGACAAAAACTGGCGCACACGTGCGCTCATCCAGTGATGGTCAGGTACAAGGTCGAACAGGATGTATCATTTGTGCACATCTTGCTACGCGTGTCGGACTCGTTTATGCGCTTTCGGGTAGAGTAGACTCAAATCAACGAAGACGCGAAATACCGCTCAGATCTGTGTCAAGCCGAGCTGCTGGAATGGCTTCGAGGCCAAGACGCGGTTCCATGTATGTCTTACAGAGCACAGTAACGACATGCAATTCGTCCACCATGAAGCGCAACACACCTCACGTCTAAGGCAACCACCAGAGACGGATTTCTTACCTGCCAGTGTGTGTCGAGGATTCTTGCCTGATGGCTTCCTGGCGAGCCGATACTCGGACAACCTATCCGGTGACTGCCAAGACCGCCACTCCACGATCATGTCTCTCATGGCTAACCATTTTGAGGCCTGGCTGCCCCGTCAGTTTTTTTGACACTACTTGATGAGTGATCTGTCAACAACTGCGGGTTCTGGCCTTCGTAGCAGAGCGCTACTGTGCACCCATCACACTGCCGGCAAGTCGTCGACGAGTCAACGATGAGTATCCCTCGGCCAAGCGCCACAATTCAGACCGCCATGTCCCAGTCTATTCTCGGCCCCCGCCACTCTCCATATCATGAATCCTGCATGCCTATGCCAGAGCGTAACAAGCATGAGTCAGGTGAGTCGCTAGGTAGCATGAGACCTCTCTACGAGTCTTACATGCTGTGGTCCTTTCAGTGGGCTTGTGCAGTATCCTTGCAGATACCTGCTGTCACCTTCCTGATCAGGCAACTTCCCGCATCGAGCTGTGGATTCGGCTGCGGTCCGAGTTTTCGGCACGAGCAATTTGCAGCTGTATGAACGTGACATGGCGCGTGATTGCTGGTTACTCCATCGCTGTACTCGTACGTTGGGAACTTCAGAAGGCAATGTGCATAGTTGCTCGCCATGGACCGCTGGCATCTCGCTATCGCTCCGATGACATTGTCACCAGTTATGCGCCAGTGCTGCGCATGGTCGCCACCCACTACTAGCACAACATGGTGACCAGGCAGATCGAGTATGTGTAGTTCATAGCCACGCCAGTACATGAGGACGTTGCTCTCCTTTAGTGAACCAGGCTTCCGACAGCTTCTTTCCACTCTGCCACACCTGCAATCTGCGGTCAACCACATTCTGACCATGTTGGCGTCACAGTCGAAGACTGACTGGGTCCTGCAGTGGTGATGGCGTCTCGATACAGGCCGTAGCCTGATTCTCATGCAAGGCCAACGGTACCGCATGGCAGCATGGGTACACTGCCCGAGACTTCACTGTGAGCATGGGTTCATCGCACAGAGGCCTAGCCGGTTGATCCGGGAGGATACAGCCTCTGCTTCACTTGTGTCTCCCCTTAAGGATTGCCGCCTTGAAGCTCGTCAAGGTCTACTTGTGCTGGCACCGGTAGCGTCAAAATCGAACGGCCAGCTATGTTATGTCCCGGACACGATTCTAGGCGTTGGCAGGTCTGGAAGGGGGCTGCGGAGAAACCGTCTCATCACTTTCTGATTCATGCTAGCTGCCTCTTCATTGGTAATGTCGCAGGTTCATGCATGGTACCTAGTCGAATGGAGGCCTAGACACCAGCCACTTTCTACTTGACAGCCAGCACAACTCCCGGAGACCAAAAGCATATCGCGATGGGATCCGAGGTCGTACAGCTGGGTTGAGACCATGATTACATGAAGGCCTAGACCCATCGTTGGTGCCTGAGGCGTGATTGGGACATGTCAATCGAAGCCCCTGCTCTGCTCACACAACGATCGTACACAGCTGCGTTCGACATACCTTGAATGGTACGCAGGAACCGTGACGACCAGCATCGTGGTCGTGGGAGTGGTCAAGGCGGCTGTCGTTGATGATAGCAGCGAGGTACTGTTTGGCGATGAAAGTGGACAATAATGGGTAAGCAAGACAATCAACCCGCACCTTGCTTCCGCTTGAACACTGCGTAAGGACACTGGTAGCATCCTCCCAACATTGATCCGGCTGTGCATGGCGGGGTTCTGGCACAGCTGTAAGGCAACTAGGTCTCAGCTCGACAGACGAGGGTGCATGCTCCTGAACATGGCTTGGCAATCGCTCACGTAGAGAGGGGCAACATTGCTTCGAGCTTCATGCCCATAGGACGTCACCAGCATCTCATCTTCTTCAACGGTCGATAATGAGGTCAGATGCAGTCAGAAGATGCTCGTATCTGGGATGACTTGAAAACACGTTTTTGCGCAATGGTTAAGGGAGCGAAGGGGGCCGCCAGCTTCAGGGTCTTGCTGCTCCCTACGGTAGTATCTTGTGAACATACAAGTTTGCCGCTTTACTTTCCAAGTCTGAGGTTTAGAAGGGCAACATTGCTTGTCCAGCAGGTGCGGTAGGTAGCGCAAGCGAACGTTGGGGTACGTACCGCAAGGGGAGTGACGCGCCAAGCGACAAGAATGATATGTCGGTCCGACTCTCCGCCTGCCTGTGGTGGCGCTCGTCGACGTTGTGGTGTCTCAGTAGCCGACGCTGTTGTCACCATAGAGAATGATACCCGACCTGATCACCATAGCCAAGCGTTCTTCCCGGCAGCTATCAGAGACACCGTGGCGATCGGCGTAGGGTGAAAAAAACTACACATGATCGTCGCTGCGTACTTGTCAGCATGATATCATTCTAGTCGCCGACTCACCGTTATCCTCAGTCGACGATCAGTCGATCAGGGTCCTGACGATCAGCCCCATGAAAAACGTGAAACACGATGATCACCAAGGAGCCAGGAACGACGCGTGGAAGACTGGGCCAATCAGAGCCTGCCATTGGTTCACAAGTGTGATAATCTTGGATGCACCTTGAAGATGTTCGAAACATGTCCAGCCTCGCACCTATCGATGTAATTATTGATGTAGCCGAGGGTAAGGGAGTGGTCTCAAGATCTGCCGTGCGATACGGGTGGTCTCATCCGGCAGGAACCCGCATCCTGTGCTTGTTGTAGGCTGGTTCGAGCCCAGTCCCTGAGGCAGGGACAGTTCTGTTTTGAATCCTTCGAACCACCAAGGTCGATGCGCTGCATAGCGAAGGGGTCGACCTGTAAGCATCTAGAAGTCAAAGATAAAGCGATGTACTACTCGTAGTACAAACCGCAGGATCTGATCCTGGAGGATTTCTCAAAGTTTTCTCGAAACGCAGAAGCGACGGATAGGATGAGAAGTATCGATACGTATCGATAGTGCTGATAGGCGTATCGATAGTGATAAGTTGATCCCTGTGGCTTGCAGCATTGCACCCATCCTGCTTCCCATTTTTAAGCGCTTCCGGACAAATAATTCTTCAAGAATGGATTTCGCAAGTGCAAGATGGAGTACATCTTCAGTTTGATCCTTGTCAGATTGCCACTGAAGGGGAGCTTGGAAAGTTGTGTCGGCACGGCGAGGCAAAAATGTTTTTGCTTACCAAGGACCAAAACTTCGGCATCCTGGGAGAATTGCCTCAGCCACGAAAGCTTCCGGGCAAGGACGGCCCGAAAGAGTTTTCGGCGGATGAGCATGAATCTCGGACTCGGAGCAACACCTGAAATGATAGTGAAGCTACATATCTATGCATACGGCAAGAACGGGATCGATTGTGCTGGCTTCAAGCACATTAGTTATGTAGATTTGGAAGGTCCATATGTGCAGCGGCAAACACTGTATAGTTGGCGAGGCAGTGTCGAGCAGCTTCCAAATCTTGCAGCGCAATCATTAGGAACCCTGCGCTTCTGTAGCAGCAACGGATGAATAGCTTCCTGTTACCACGGCTTCACTGGTGTGTCGATTACATTCTCCGTGCTTGCCAGATGCGCAACATCCAGCGCTCGGGCCAACAGTTGTGGCGGTTGCTATACCGCCAGAAAGCAGAACACGAGCGGTCTAGGCCAGGAATTGTGGCTTGAAGGCTGCTGTCACTTCCTCAGCTCGCCGTCAGTCGTGATCTCGATGGTATGAGATGCAGCAAGAAATCGAGCAATTCATGTTCTGTGGTTTCCTGTCACAGGATGCAGTCGTGAAGCCGCTTCTTTCTGACTTGCATCATTTGTGCATCACATTATTTGGAGATGTAACTTTGGATCTTAGATGTTATCAGATCTCAAGCCTATCGATAAGGAGGATCGGAGAGGGAGGATTGAGGGGCACGCACACACAGAGTTACAAAAGGATGTCGTAGATTCTCCTTCCTCATGGAACGTCGCCCAGGTGGGAGGCCTTACACTATGCTTGCGTTTCATCCCCCGCAACAAGACATGACTCTCAGCGATTCCAAAGCTGGTGATATTGGTGCTCTGATTCGATCGCTGACTCGCATGCAGCCCACTTTGCTCATATTCGGTATGAGACTAGACCTACTTTGAGGTAGTGCAACCATCACGAAGGCCGCGTGGTGTCCAGATGCAATGCATATGCAGACACTGCAGATGGGAGCATGGATTCGCGTGTTCTTGCAGCACGCCATTTCACTTTGGTCACTGGTTTCAGCCAATGCTTGGTCCCATACGATGCGTCTCTGAACATCGAGGCGCCGCAGCGGAATATCGCTTGATCGTGTATTGAGCCTGAATCCTTCTTGGGTGGTAGTTCAGCGATACTCACAATTGGTGGTTATTTTGATTGAAAGATGTGTAAGCGTTGGAAACAATCCATCCGCGGGTTTTGGTGGACGACAATCGCACAATCATGCAAAGCTACGCACTTCGAATGCTTCCTCGGGGCCATTGTTGACAGATGTACTCGTAGGCAAACACGTATGGGGATGTAAGCACCTTATAGTGCAAGGTAACACAATCGTCCAAGACTTTGAACCAGTCGCAATGCAAGAGACGAGAATCCGGAATGAACGACAGTGTGTGATCAGTGATCCGTTTATTGCGCTTCTCAAGCGAAGTTGTTCAGTCCATTAGACGTATAGCTATCAAAATCATTTACATGAATGGGTATCATATACAAATCATTGCTCCCTGATCCATCATCAAAATTGGTGTGTCAAAATATCCATCTCAGCACTTGAGGGATTCTTCATGTGAAGTAAAAGTATGCAACACCTGTCCATCAGACCTTTTCCAAAATCCAAGTTCCATATGCATCATGCCAAGTCATGTTCTTTTCCATATTCCAAGCCCCCATCATGCATAACCGACATGCTCTGTAGAGCAGTAACTGCTGAACATAAGAGATAGTTGTATTGTGTTTTAGTGCGTGTGTATCGTTGTGTACTGCTTGGTAAGCTGGCCATGATGCAAACTTTACACGAAGGAGAATCGAGGCCCCTTCTCGGTTTGCTTGACATCGTCCCACATCTTGTCCATGATCTGAACAAGGCTTTCTGGGAGCGGGCCTTGCTCCAGAATATCGAGGTTCTCCTCTAGCTGCTCAATCTTGGAAGCACCAATGATCACAGCATCTCCACATGCTGCGTCGAGCATAGAGTGCCATGTTGTCCATCGAAGAGCAGCAGCATGACCAGAGATACCATACTTTCGTGCTTGCATACGTACTGTCTCTGCTGCGTTGAATAGAGGGTCGTGGAAATAATCTCCTGCATATTTGGCACCAAGCGGTGATGCAATGTTCCATCTGCTGTCTTGATCCTTGGCCGAGGCTCGGGTAACCTTGTTGGAGAAGAAACCACATGCTGATGGACTGTACGCGTAGAAAGCGATATTGTGTTCGCGAAGGACTTCGAAAAGTCTCTCTTCGGCGCCACGGCAGATTGGGTTGTATTGGCCCTGATAGACTGTTGGTGGGTTGTAACCGCATTCTTCGCAGACCCTGACGACCTCCTCGACTTGCTCCACTGTGTAATTGGAAAGACCGAACCGCTGAAACTTTCCCTCCAGCCATGCCTCGTGCATAGCCTCACATGTCTCCGAAAATGGTGTTGCTCTGTCTGGTGCATGCAAATACATGATGTCTACACCATCCTCGGCTCCTAAAGCTTCCAGAGACTTCTCGATACTTTGGTTGATGTTCTTCGTACGATGACTGCCAGGCATGAAACTCGAAACCTTCGTGGAGATGTTTGCCCATGTCTGTAGCTTAAGCTCTTTTTCGCCCAGTAACTGCTCGCATGTGCCCCCTCGTCCAACAGGATACGCTCTTGCAGTGTCAATATCATTGTATCCTCTCGCCCGAAATTGCGACGTAAACTTGGCGACTGACTCTACCGTGGTGATCTTAGCTAAAGGTGACTTTTTGGATCCGACCGAGGCTGTTCCCAGGACCACTCGTATCGGTGGCTTGCAAGGCACATAGTTGGGCGCTATTATCTGTTGATCGGGTTCCCATAGATCTGTTGTTGTGCTGGCTCTCGACCGGAACGGTGTAGGCGTTAGGGCCGTCTCATCTGTTCTGTATGAGTCCATGGATGTTCTTGAGCCTCTGGAGGCGTCTGAATAGTCTGTACCTGCGGTCAATGGACTCGGATCCGATGGCTCTCTTTTGTGTCTGCGTAGTGAGCTGTGGACGTCTAACGGCGACAGCAGGCTCAGTTTCATTTGTAAAGCATCCTGCATTGAGTGACCTGTGGGCCTTGGTAGGCCATTGTTGGTGCGTGACATTGTTGCGGCCAGCGACTGCAAGCGGAATTGAATATGATCAGCTGCTAAGGTGTCGTTGTTCGCAGATTGATCGTCGTAGTCTTTGTTGGACTTATCGATGAATAAATTTGAGTTGCTTTGTTTGTTCGGCAAATGTACAAAGAGGATGGGTAGACCAGACGTGGAATACTGGTAGTTTATGTGTACTGTTGCTGGGTGGCTTGTGGCCCGAGTGGTGCGGATGTGTCGATCCACCGAACGACCGAGTGCGAGGGTCTGCCACAAAAGGTACGTGTCAGGTTGTCGTAATAAGAGTAATACTGCTATGACTGGTAAGCAAGGCAAAGGGATTCTCTAATGCTCTGTGGCAAGAAAGCAAAGGCATCTACAAGAATGATTTGTCTGGCTGCTGAGCAATTCTTTTTACTGAAACCAGGGCAGCTGACAGGGGATGCACTTGAGCACAACGCTGGAGGATGCCAGCTGGAGTTTAGGTTGTGTAGGTCCCACGGCGTCTGCAGAGTCGCTTGTTCCGTGTTCCACTAGGTTTGAGAGCCTTTCTGGGCGACGCAGGCGTTGCTTTGCAAGCGCCCTGCACCATCCTGGATCGTGGCAGAAGGAAGCCTTCCTTGTCTGTCCACGCCAGAGTGAGCGGGTCTAGGCGACTGATGGAGACGGCGCCGCGAATTTAGTGGGTCTCAGAGCCGGCAGGGGTTTGATGAGGCTTGATCACGGCATCTTCTAACGAGCCATCACGAGCTGCTTCAAAATCTGACCGACCCCGTGGCAGTCCGCGTCATCTGGCGCTTCCTCATCTGACCAGCTTCTCGGTTTCTTGTTGGTGACTCGTACTCCAGCCGAAACGCCAATATTTCTGCCCTTTGTTCAGCGGCGTGGTTTACACGCAACGGGCTCGTACCACCGACCTCACGTCTCGAATGTCTTGGCTCTGCGCAATCTTTGACCATGATCTGCTGTGATATTCCGTACTATCACGCGTGTCTGACTCGTAGCCCCAAGAAGCGTAAGCTATCATATCATTCAAGTAGGCTGAGAATCTGCCATATCTCTATGACGGCTACGGCTCACACCTGACAGGTCAGATGTCTCGTCAGCTATCTCAGCCTTTGTCGTGGTCCACAAGCCGCAGTGTGTCACATACGCGCTGTTCTGCACACCGTACAGTCTGCTGATGGTAAGCGTGTTGGCTGGTACCGGTAAAGGCCAACAAAGCATTCCTATTGGCTCTCCCGATCGCAGCAGACAAATGAGGTCATACCCAGAGATTCGTCGACAACGTGGTCGCTTGGCGTGAGGCAAGGTCTTCACGGTTCCGAGAGCAGACGGCTGCGCTTCAGATTTTGGCCAAGTACTCAAGGCAGTAACAAGCCTTCATTGGCCACTGCAGATCATGTGCTAAGATTTGACCTGCCAAGTGTCGGTGAGCAGACCGCCGATACACCGACTGCGTCGCAATATGAAAAGGCTTGTTTGAGATGTGATCCACTCGGCGACGGCTAACGGTACCAGCACAAGATCTACCGTACTCTACTCGTAGCAAAAGAAGTGCAAATGATGCGCGCGATGATGGGTCCTTTGCGTGCGGTCGCACCTATCTATCGATGCGTTCACCTCGGCTAGCGACAGCGAGACGCATACTACTGTAACAATGCCGTCATTTGTCTTGCTGTGACCTCAAGCTGCTCAGGGCTTCATTCTCGTTATACCGGTGCATTGCCCGTCCAGACGGCAGTAAGACAGCAGGTTTTCAGTACGCCTCAAGCTTGCGCAATCGTGGTCCAAGAGCGCTTGGCTATGTCTTGTGTTGAAAACCAAAAAACTGGATGTTGGTGGAGGGGAGAATTGAGATATCGATACCGGTAGGATTAGTCGGCGTCGGCGTTACAAGTTCCGTGCTTGACGCAGTGCGGTGGCGGAAGGACAGCGCCACAAGATGGAATCTGGGGTAGCTGCGCAGCCCTTCAATTTTCTCAAACAAGGAATTCGCAAATGGACTGGGTGTCCTTCGAGATTAAGAAATCGCTGACCGTGGACAATCTCATCGTTGACCACGACGTCAACAGAGCTCTCGAAAGCGTATACTTGACCGACCTGGGCCTACTGAGGGTTGGTCTTCACTCTAAACGAAGTTGAGGAGACATACACACTGCCTGAGGTAAACCCACCATAGGTTTTGACTTTCAAGCTTGTCTCATGCCTCTACGTGAACGGCTCGAGATGCATGATGCAGATGTTACGCGTACAGAACAGGGCAAGAGCCGATCTGAAAGGACATGAGGTCGTTCTTGCTGTTGGTGCATGAGCTTAAATTTTGTACGCAAGAACAGCCGTTCGCTAAGCACGCAAGCTGCTCGCTACGACAAGCCTTGAGCCTTTACGCGTAACATGCTCAGAAGCGACCACCTATCTGATGGGCATGTTCGTTGTTACCTCGGCTCAACACCATGGTCTCATTGAGACGTGCTCTACCACACGACAATATGATGCTGCTCCAACATATGGGGAGAAGTCGAAGATACCATACCCGGAGCGGTCATCAAGACGCGTCAATGTGGCACAGAAGTCGCACAGAGGACGGTTTGATTCCCCTGTTGTAGCACGAGCTCGTAGGTTTCGTCTGACCAGATCCGAAGATCTCCTCCCCAGTCGTACAATGCCTTACTTGTCGCATATGTCAACAGTCACACACCCTGGATGTTGTGTATAGTTGCTGGCGGGGTTGGTTGAGCTCCGGATAAGCTCGCAGCTTCCGCCGATCAGGGCAGCTACAGATGTGTCAACACCCCAGTGCGGGACCGAAGTTGCATACTTGATAGCGAACATGTCGATCAGCATGTATTGTCTCACAGACAAATGCCCGAGGCCTCATTGAAGCACAAAATATGAGGACCTTAGGATGGAAGTTTCCTTAGAATTGTGACTAACAGTTTGAAAGTATCTGAGTGCTCAACAATTCCCAAGTCACACAGCGTCGCAGGACGTTACGACTTTGTGCCCGCCGTTGTGCATCTGCCTGTCACATATGCCTGTGCAGCCACGGGCCGTCGCTGTAATGCCTGCAACACTACTCGCCACGTTCTATGGACAGAAATCTGACCTACTGAAAACGCACTATGCGAAATACGGCAAGAGACCAATGTCCATGTCGTCGTACGCTGCCAGCAGCTACGAATTTGGTGATAGCGTTGTCCATGTCGGTGTTCGGTGAGAGCACGTCAGATTGCCCTTGTGAAAGCCACAAGCGCAAATCGGTATCGCTAACACTGGTGGCAGCAAGCTTATTTTGCCTAAATTGGCCTGCAGTCAACCGAATATCACGAGGCAGGCACAAGGCCAAGCAAGCAAACTCCAACACCCTCAGATCACTTGTTGAACTTTTGCAGATCGCTACCAGTTGCTATTGCGGATGCATCCTCAAGAAGCCCTCAAGCCTCCAGAACTATGGCTGACGAAAATGATGCTCAAAATCGCATTGTCGGCCAATTCCCTGCTGCAGACCACGCACGGGAGGCAAGGTCGACGCCAGCAGCCAAGCCTTTTGACGCTACCGTGCGAGCGCCACTCGTATCCTCCACCCCATGAAGCCGAAACTAGCGCCGGTCTCTTTCTCCGGTTGCAAGAGATCCCCGAAGATCATTTGCTGGACCAAACAAACACGTCCGCGATACAGAAGCTGCAGACTGTGCTCCAGCGTCATTAAGATCCGAGCTACCAAGCTCTATCAACCATGATGTTCAAGAACACGAAGCTCAACACGTTGCTAGCCTGCTGTGAGCAAGGGCCTAACACTGCGCACTTGTCGTGACCACACACGACCTTGCAGCACCATGAGCAGATGCCCAGCCGCTGTCAAGCCTAAAATGCGATGTATGAGCATTTTGCTCGCACAGAGTTCTCTTCCTCTGCAGCTACAGAGTATGACGGGAGTTACGTAGAGGATGGCGAGCTGAGATGTCTCTCGAGAAGTCGCACAGCACCATCTGATTTACGGCAGGTGACGAGCTTGCACAACGTGACCCGGATGCCTCCAACGCATACCTTACAAACAGGTCACTCACTATTCTGCTCGTCCAGCCCCGAACAATGGTCTTGTCTTCTTGCTTCTCATTCCCTGAATATCTACGAGGCCTCAGCCCATCACTGCCGCACAGTTATTCCTCGCTCTAGTTGACCAAGAACAGACATTGGAACGTTTCGCATTCGTCTCAGCGCGGGCTATTGCACCCATTGACAACGTTTTGGATCGTCAGATCGAGGATCTCGAAACCTCTTTGTTATCTCGAACGGCCAGCTGTACGGGAAGAGCGGACCATAATGTCGGTGCCAGTCAACATGACTCTCAAGTTGAAGGATTGGATTCTTACGTCGATCGCCTGTCTTACCTTGCCTCACTCACTGTACAGACATAGTGTGGTGGGCTGTGGGCCTACCTCTGTGGCAGTGATGTATTCATGAGATGCAGGAGCATCAACGAGGGTCAAGGGCTTTATTCAGCTCACTTTACGTAGTTGTGGTGTTCGCGCGTCTGAGATGAATATCTCAAGGCAAGGCGCATCCCGTCTCCACTAGGCGATACCCTTGTGAGACTGTGATTGGTGGACGAATTTGCGACCGTGCAGCGTTTCCAATTCCGTATGCCACTTCAAATTTATTCAAGATCGTAGCCTTGTCGGGTTACAATCCATCTGAAACCCATCGAAGCGAAGCCCCTCGTCGTGGTGATCACAGGTTACGCACGGCGCCGAAAACAAGCCCAACTGAACTTCAAGCGTCAGCGCGTGACAGAGAACAAGCAACCTTGCTTTTTTTCATCTGCACAATTGATGGCAGAGTGGTCCCGATCGCTGCTCAGTGAAAACGTACCACAGGTGCAGTGAATCTAACGCCATCTTCACTTTGTCCACTCGAGCAACAACAACACCGACAACAACATGGAGAAGGGAGACCTCATTGCAATGACTAAGCTTCTGAGGTGAGTCGTGTCGTACCGCATTCGGAACCCTGTGAGGTATAGACAACGTCACAAGAAACACGAGAATCATGGACCGCGTCCGTAGGTCCTATGGCACTGCTGTGCATCGACCGCCAGTGTCCAGGAATCATATCCCACATCAGAACACCTCGTTCGATCACGATTCGGGTCTCGTGTACAGCGAGGTCGAAGTATCAGGTAGTGGATCACACAATAGTTGGATCTTCGACTACAAGACACCAAGCATAGTCAGAGCTAGGCCACGGCTTCCCACAGCGACTGGTGCCAGGCCTCTTGCTCATATGGCATTGATCAAGCTTGGCATTGAGTCTCAAAACCTGACAGTCGAGGCATTACAGAATTTGCCTTGGTCTATTGGGGAACGGATATGGCAGCAAATAACAGACAAGTACGTCAATATGCGTCCCAGAAGTCCCGTTTGCACGCTAACACCCTTCAGTCATGCGGAAAGCTTCTACATCTGGCGCACATTCGCCATCGCCTTCGGCTCTGACTTCGGCCATAGTGGTAATCGCTACATGTTGGATCTTAGAACCCCGTCGCTGCCATTGATCGAATACTATAAGGGAATCAACTCAGGCAAGAGTGACTGGTTGACTTGCCTCCGCGTCTCTCCCAAGCAGATTACTGTTCCTGAGCTTGTCTCGATCTCTACCATCAACAATCTTACGGTCCTTGACCTCTCAGATGGGCAGCTGTACATCGAGAACCGCGAATCAACCTTCGACGCACGGATTATGCGGTCGTGGTCCGAGCTGGCCGACGCCGGTCGTGCTTTCCAGTCGCTAAGGGTGCTCATGCTTGGCTGGCAGGAGAAGATAGACACTTGGATCTTCGATATGCTTGACGGTTTCCCTCATTTGAGTATTGTTCTTTTCACAGATTGTCGCTGGATACATCACAAGAATCACAAAGACTGGGAAGACGATGCGTGGAAGCACGGCTGGAATATTATGCCTTCGAAAAGAGGTACAAAGCATTTACGATCGCTACTTGACGACAAAGCATTTTATCCGGCCAGCATCTCCAATTTGCATTATGAGAGCACGCGTATGGCTGCAGACGCGGCGCAAGAGCCTGTGAAGAGCATACCGGATCGGCCCCTGCTCGAATGCTGGCTAGGGACACCGAGGCCTTGGAGACATGTGATCGACGAATTTCCTGGGACGCGAACAGTCTACCTCCAGAAGCAATTGAGACCAAAAGTCGGAGGGGGCATCACTCGGCCTGTATTGAGTGACACGCCTGCCGTCAAGCGGGAGCCGAGCAGTCCAAACACTTCTCAAGCAAAGCGTCCTCAAGGTTCAATCTCGAGCAAGCGAAGAGTTGCCAAGCACAGCGCTGCCAGTCTACTCGCGGAGATGAGCTGAGCGAGACTGTACGACTGGGAACCTCACTCCATGCCGCCCTGGTCAACACCCATTATCGATTCTCTGCTGTTGCCGGATACGCAGCCAAGCAACGCTAGCAACAATAGCACATCCGCACAGTGTGCTAGCACCTCCATATATCTGAGCATAGGTGTAGTCGCCATCCCCAGCTTGTACGAGTAAGCCACCAATCGGTTGGCCAGTCAAACATGAGAAGCTACCGATCGTGAAGCCCCAACCAAGCTGCGATCCTGCTTTTCGAGGATCTAGCGTCATATCCGCCAGGGTCGCTGGAAACAATGATTGGACTGCATTGGCCGTGAAGCCATAGAAAGCGGCAAAGATGTACAGCGAACTCTCATCACGAACAGCGATCCATGAGAATAACAAGATGCTGGTGATGAGGTTGACTGGGATTTGTACTGTCACGGGTCGGATGCCTTTCCACTGTCTCTGATCCGCAAGCCACATCGGGATTAGGCGACCAGGGATCCCGGTGCCATTGATCACCAGAATCAGGTTGTTCGACTTGGAAAAGCTCATGCCAAGGACGTTTCGTGCATATGAGCCGATGAAGAAGAAGGCGAAGTAGAGTCCAAGGAAGTTGGTGAAAGAGCCAAGAATGAACAGATCGAAGAGACCATCTTTCAAGGCCTCGAAATCCAGGATCCTCACGCTGTCTTTTGGTGGCAGGCGCTTTTTGAGCAAAAGTTGAGAACAGGTGAAGAGTACAATCGCAATGAAGCCGAACACTCTCATCGTCCAGCCGAAGCCGATCCGTGGTAGAAGGTTATTGAAGAGAACAGGAAAGACCATCCCTCCTACAGCCGCGCCGCAAAGCATGCATCCAATGGCAAGGCTTTTGCGGTTCGGTGACCAGTACGTTGATACCACTGACATAGTGGGGATGAACATCAAGCCCATACCCAGACCATTGCAGACTCCATGCGACAGAAGCAGCTGCCAGTAAGTGTGGCTTATGCTTGTCATGAATACGCCCAGAATGAAGACGCAAATTCCAGCAATTGAGATCAAGCGGAAATATCCTAGGTCTGAAGCTGAGCCTGAATACGCGCCGGTGAACATCAGCAAGAAAATCTGGATTGAACCGATCCATGAGATGTCTGATGGCGAAGCATTGATATGCGGTTGCGAAGTATAGTACGTCTGGAAGAGCCCGAAGCTGTTGATGAAGCCCCAGCACAAGAAAACGACCAGGAAGCCGCCAAGAACTGCTCTCCATGCCACCCAACCTCCATCTGGCGGTGGTCCAGGATCTGGGAAGTCCTTGCTTTGACGCAGCCAACTGGTCTTCTCTTGCATGCTCGTTGGGCCATTACTTTCCAGAGTCGCAAGCGACTGATGTGGTGTCATGATTGGTCACTCGCAGTGGCAGCACATGGTTACTGCGTTGAGGCCTGGTCTTAATATGTGGTCTGTTCGCTTACTGGTTCCAACAATCACCCAGGTACAGGAGGTACATAACCAAACGCAAAGATCTGCCCGCGCGAAAGTGAGATGGTTTCTGAACAGCAACAGCTCCACGCAGATGTCCGATGGATCGACGCCTCGGTCAAAGTCTCCGGCACGAAAGCCGAGCAACCAATCAGCAAATCATGGGGTCTACGAGACAATACTCATGCCGTCCCTAACGTCTAGCATCGAACACGAAGCAGAAGCTTATGAAGTCAAGAAGGACGCCCATTGCACAACTACAGCGACGAGACGGTCGAGACGCGAGAGGACTGCAATGGGCATACACGGTTCCGAAACTCGATCAAAGCCTCGTAAGTCTAGTCCACCCTACCCGCATCGAGGCTACAGAGGTATCCAACTTCGTTCATTCGCTCGAGCGATATCTCTGCGCGACAGTCTCGTCATGCCAGCTTCTGCTCGGTTTCTATACTACGCCCACGCCAGCTATCACTTCTGATGGCCACTCGCGTCCGTCTCCCGCCGTATTGCTTCGGCCACACACGCATCACATACTTGAACCACCATCTGCAGCGGCAAACTGAAATATCCTTGGATACCGCAGCTCATCTCGCCAAAACGTCTGCGGTTTCTTAGCAGTCGGTATCAACGCTCTGGGGCAGCACAGAAATGCTTTCAATGAAACAGCGTTTTGCACAGCTCATGCAAACTGAGCTCGAATTCGGCATGGCATCCTCGGGTCCGCCATCAGAACAGTTTCCTGGAACGGCTTGTAGCTTCATTCGACAGGTTCTGATATCAGACCAGCCCTACATAGCAATAATATCACCCAAGATGGTGCTGCAGCTTGTACCAATTTGACTTGGCAGGCGTTCACCAAGCAGCGGACAATAGTCAGCGCGTCCAATCAAGAACCAGTCCGTCCTGTGGCCGCCACCAGTTCATTCCGGAGTTATCTCACAGCAAAGATACTGTATGCCTGTAACTCCGGATTAGATCGGCTGCGGCCATAAGCCGTTCTTCGGCCGAAACAAACACGTCCCATCAAGCAATGCTTACACAATCACGCCAACACACTTCGCTCCCCAAACAACCAAGCAAAAAGACTCCTTAACAGTCAGCCAGCATGAAAGCCATCAAACTGATCGAACCCGGCAAAGCCAAAGTCGCCGACGACGTCCCCATTCCCCATCTCCGCGACGACTACATCCTAGCAGATACCCGAGCCTGGGCACTCAACCCCGCAGACCTCCACCACGTCAAACACCTCGCCATCCCCGGATGCACCATCGGATGCGACTGGAGCGGAGTAGTTCGCGAGGTTGGCCGGAACATCACGAGGTTCAAGGTCGGGGATGAAGTCTTCGGGATATGCCGTGGAGGCAACAGCCTCAACGTAGAAGACGGCGCATTCGCCGAAGTCATAACCGCAAAGGAACACGCCGTGTTCCACAAGCCGGAGGACATGAGTTTCGAGGAAGCTGCCACGATGGCTGTCGCTCTTGTTACGGTCGGTCAGGTCTTCTACCACACCATGGGGCTGGAACACTGGCCTGTTGCGGATGGCGCTCAAGCAAACGGTAGGACCATAATGGTCTACGGTGCAAGTTCGGCAACCGGGACGATCGCCGTGCAGATTGCTAAACTGTAAGTTTTCAACCTCATAGTCAATAACCACTGACTGACCGACCATACCAGCGCCGGCTACAAAGTCCTAGCAACCTCATCACCCGCAAACTTCTCCATGCTCAAGTCACGCGGCGCAGACCACATCTACGACTACAGAGACCCCAACACCATCAACACAATCAAATCACAAGCCAATGACAACGACACCATCACCGCAATCCTCGACTGCATCGGCACAGACGAAATCGCCGCATTCTGCGCTAATGTCCTTTCCTCCACGGGCGGCAAGTACCACACGGTCAGCTTGTCTGTTCCACCAGTCTTCAAGGAGTTACGGCCGGAACCGGAGGTGGTTGCTACGACGGCCCTGGCGTATACATTATTTGGCGAGGATGTCGAGATGAGGGGGTTATTCACTATTCCGGCGAGGGCGGAGGAGTATGAGTTTGCGGGGAGGTGGCAGGGTGTTGTGGAGGGGTTGTTGCGGAGGGATAGGATTGTGCCTCATCCGGTGCAGGATGGGGGGGTGGGTTTGGAGGCGGTTTTGAGGGCGATTGAGGGGTTTGGAGGGTTGGGACCGAGTGGGAGGAAGGTTGTTTGTGCGGTTGGGTAGGAGGTGATTGTGCTGGTGCGGTACTGTTTTGTGTTGGTGTTGGTATGAGAACTCTGTATATTTCAGGATCAGTAGAATGTAGGCGGGACTGGACACGCCAAGCTCAGGATCGAAACTCCAGCTCAGATCAGGGCTTCTGGCATATGGTGCGATGTGGACAGCGAAGAACCACTGAAAGAACGAGCCGAACTCCTCGATCATGTGTGGATCTGTTTGCGCACTGTGACGGCAGCAGCATGGCAGACTGACTTCACAAAGGAGCTGCGATGCAGTGAGTCCATAAATCATGTTAGAAGAATTTATATATTTATCTGCGTCACAACAGGCATACCTATGCTCTCCCAGCCAACGTCACATCAACCAATATCTCAAGGCTGACTCCCATGTGCATTGTGATCCACCAAATTCCCCGTACTCCTCCCCAACTTCATATCCTCCCTCCACATCGTCCTCTCCTCCTTCACAATCCCGGGCCCTTCATAGTCCTCCCCATACGTCCCATTAGCCCAGCGCTGTCCACTCTTTGCCTTCTCACTCTTACTCCCCTTGAACCTCCGCCTATACCATTTCCCATACGCCACAAGATAGTACAACCTAAAGCACAACAGCGCAAACTTATCATGCTCCAGATCCTCGGGGTACTCAGCGCCCAGATCAACGGCCGCCGCAATACCAGACATAATCGCAATCTCATGCGCATTGACGAGCGTCCAGGCGGCTGCGAATCTGGTATGGTTCTTAGCCTGGAGGAACATCACCCACGGCACAACCTTGAGGTAGTGCGTGAAACTGTGACAGAGCTGATGCCACCAATCGCTCCGGATGATCTTGCTCTTGTCGATTTCGTGATCTGTCCAGAGATGGCTGTCACGGTCTTTGTTCAAGAAAATAGTCTGGAAGACGTGGTCTTCGAATGGCACCTTTTCGGGGAATTGAGCCTGGTAATTCGTCGTGTCGAAACACATCTCCAGCTTGTCCATTTCCTTCTCGTACATTTTGATGTAGTACATTGGTCTGAAGTTTGATTTGCCGTATTCGAGACGCTTGGATTGGTCTTCGCCTGATAGTGTCTGGACTGCTAGGTCGGGCCGGTAGAAGTTCTCGTAGTGCTTCTTCATGTAGTTGCTGTCTGTGTGCGTGATGGTGATGTCGTCGGAGAACTTGGCGCTCCCGAGGACCTTGCGCTCGCGCCAGGTTGCGGTCTTGCCGAGAAGATTCTTGTCTGTGTCTGCTAGGGCGCAGAGGACGAGTTCGTCGTAGGTTTCTTCGTGGGTTTGGGCGTTGGGGTCGCCGCCTGTGGGGTTGTGGCCGTCTTCGACGGGTGTTCGGGGCTTGATCTTGACGATTACGCCGCGTTTGTTGCGGGAGACGACTTCGGTCATTTCGGTGGATAGGCGGACTGTGACACCGCGGGAAATGAGGTCTTTGCGCCAGGTTTCGTAGAAGTCGCTGAAGTTGGGGAAGACGATCATGGGGGGCAGGTTTGAGGCAACGCTGCGTTTGTCGGGTGGGTACCACATGCCGTAGGTGGGGGATGTGCTTAGGCGTTCGAGCATCATGGCTGGAGTTTCTGGGGTTGCGTTGCCGGTGCCGAGGAAGAGGGCTGTCATTGGGAGGGCGATGATGTTGATGAAGTCTTCTGAGAAGAGGAACATCTTCAGGAGGAGTTTCAGGGGGACCAGGGCGAAGAAGATCTCGAACCAGCGCATGAATTTGAAGAGGAAGACTAGCTTGCGGATCTCTTTCTGGTGTTTCTCCAGGATTTGAGTTGGGAAGGTGTTCGTCCAGAAGGTGTCATCTTTTCCGAAGGAGACTTGGAGCTTGACCGGATCTGCGTGGTAGCCTTGTCTCGCGAACATGGTCACTGTGTGGTGAAAGATGTAGCTGCCTCCTTGTACGCCTTGGTTGAACCAGCTTGCGCCATGTCTGTTCTTGTCCAGAGGCATGGCGAAGGCCTGCCCTCCGCAGTAGTCGACCGCATCGATTAGAGTCACATCGAACTTGTCCGGGTGGTTGGACAGATGGTAAGCTGTTGACATGCTATGATTGTAAGTGAATGCGCTATGAGGTGTATGGATAGAGACTCACCCAGCAGCTCCCGCGCCCACTATCAGGACTTTCTTCCTTCCATCGTGGTCCATTCCATTGGAAGCCATTTTTGAACTGTTTTGCTCGATATCGTTCTCAAATCTGGAATTGTCCATCAAGCGATGCGACTACGGAATAACGAGGTCGTGCTCGATAGACAGACGAAGGAGCAAGCATGGTTTCGCGAAGCTTTTGAGCACAGACACAGCATCCATGTGCGCCCACCTCATGACGAGAGAGTTTTGTGACACGTCATGATCATGCAAGGAACGATCGTCACGATCGTGGATCTTGGGCTCGAGGTTGTGAACATTCGACGGCTTCACCCGCCGAGGATGAACTTATGCCTTATGGCGGTTTGACACGTTAGATGGTCATTGTCACGCTGTCCATTCCGTGGCCAGGTTCATCGTGGTTAACCTTCGCAATCAAGGATATCGCAGCTCGTGTATCGAGATCAGCAGCCGAAACTTTACCTGCCAGATCTTAGCGCCGATGAAGGAGTCCCACTACCGTAGTTTGTCCGTACCACATGCGCCAACTCTCATGACTTTTGTCACATCGTCGCAATGTCATTTCTCGAGAACTCGTTCAGTACTACGAAGATCTTGTTTTCCGAGATATCTAGCTACTTATTCTACTTATTGTACCCGACTAGATATCAGTAGAGAGATGGAGCTTTAGTACAATAGAAGCTCTAGCTAAATCACCTCAACGAGGATACGAGAATACGAGAATACGGCGAAGAAGAGTTACATTAAGTGTACGTGTAGTCCACCGAAGACGAAAAAGATAAAGAGGTCGTCGGATCTCTATCAGCAGTTATAGCCTAAGTTCCCCTAATCAATAAGCGTACTATTAATAGTATTAAATATAAATAGATATAAATACAATCTAGGGATTTCGTGTTCAGAAGAATTAAACGTGTGACTTACCAGTAATCGTAAAAATGCGTGGATGACATTGTGATAAAAGTCATAAAAGTTGGCGCATGCGGTACGGACAAACTACGGTAGTCCCACGCCCCGGAAAAAACAATGGCCGGTTTCCACGTTTTGCGAGTTGAACTTGAACTTGAAGTTCGTCGGCGCATGTTCTCGTTGCTGTGTCTTCAATAATTTGAGCTGTTCGTCAACAAATCGAGGCCGTGTCAGGTCCTGCTATTCCGCAGCGACTTTCAAAGCTGGAGGGACTTTGTCAAATACGACTTGGTCTTCACAAACCCCGGTCAGATTATGTTCAGGAATAATAGCTATACCAAGCACACAGCAACCATAAACTATGGTCTCTACACGAGTGCTAGTGCCATGCCCTCACATTCTTGAGAAGCCAGTACAATATGAGGGAACATCTCAGAAACTCCGGAGCAGCCTTTGGGTAACAGCTCGACCTGCGAATCTCAGATGGCCTCATCGCGCAGGTCCTTGCTGAGATGCATTGCGCTAGCCCGAAACAGAAATCTGAAAGCCCAGCCAGATGATCACCATGAATATTCTACTGCAACAACTACCTCAGAGCGGCTACGTATCTCTGGTTGTCCTCTCCGTTGCACAACAAAATCGTGGCACGGGCTGTCGATTCACTATGCCGGCAACTTCTTTCAAAGAGTATCGACCGGGTGTCGCACCTTATGCTAGACGCATCACAGCAGCAGAGTGGGGAGAGCACCGCGAGCTGCTAACCAGCCTGCATAACCAACATCTCTCCCGGCGGCGAATACTGGAAGTACTTGCGGACCATGATTTCAGGCCATCAAAGGGACAGCTAGTCAGCAAGATGATGCAGTGGGGGCTGATGGTATCTCTCGAGCCGTCGAACCAGTCGTCGCTTCCGAATTCCATTCATACGACCGTCACAGCACGTTCGTATGAGACCTGCTTGTCAGTTCTACAAGAAGCACAAGTTGGGAGTCTCGAATCTCTTAGGACTGATATCGAAGACCGTGGCCTCGGCTCGTTGTACGAAGCAGAGGGTACCCGAAGTTGTGAGAGGAACGATGGGGATGGATCAGGCATTGTACCGATAGGCGACACCGCTATCCCGTCACCCGATACTTCCAAGACTCTGTCACAGTCATACTCTGCTCCGGCATGCGGCGAATCAGAAATGCTGTTTCCTCAATCCATTCTCGGCTGGGCGAATACTGCTCGGGTCTCACCTGATATCAGAGTTTCACCTGATACGTTTCCGAAGGTCGATCGAGACGCAACTTTCTCGAGGCATGAACAATCACAGCCGACGAGCGATTCAGGAATCGTCTCCATTCCACGCAGCATTGGAAAGGCGCTGCGTGACTCAGGGGTGATATTCGGTCACTGTACGAATTGCTCAGGCCCCTGTACGATTCACTCGGGTCTTGATTCCACTCGCTTCAGGAGACATATCCTGGCGGCGATCTATTCATCGTATCGGGGATTATTGGGGATACCGAGACGATGGCCTTGCGATTGCGATATCTTCATCACAATCGACTGCGCCACCGTGGAGCGCGCCTCACTATTCTACTGGAAGATGCTCCAGAAAAGTACTACCACTCAGATCCTCAGTCAGGCTGTGGCACTAATATATATCTGGCATACGAGCGCTGGTTTTACGCCGGAACAAGATAGTCAGTATCGCTGTTTGATCAGATCTTCAACCAAAACGTATTTGAAACTGGCCATGAGGCGCGACATAAGAAATCCGGTTGTTAGCGACTTGACCCAAGAGCTCGCTAATATCTACGCTGCGCTATACGAAGACAGTGAAATGCAGCCACTTGGGTGGCCTCGCTCCTACGGCACCTCTCGAAGTGATATCAGATCGTTGCAAGGAAGATACAGAAGTTGGTGTGGAGCATTGGGTATGGCTGTGCCAGACACAATCGATCATGCCATTAGTTGCATGCCAATATGGGACTTCTTGGACTCCGATGTCACAAGCTTCGACAAGAAAGTGTCCTGGGTTCAACGACCTCTGAACCGCAAGAAGTGGCCTCAGCTTGGAGGCCTGGAGGGCTCCGATGCGATGTCCATACGAACAACGTCTTCTGACTCTAGTCTTGCTCGCTTCCAGGCACTGGCAATCCGCTTACGCTTCAATGTTAGCACGTCTTCGCTTGGAAGTCTGCGCTCAAAATGGTCTGGTCACATGTCTGAAGACAGCTGGAAGCTTGAGAATGTCATGGAAATTGATGAGGATACAACCCAGCCTTCGGAAAGCCACAGGCCATGAACCGGTCACCTCATTATCTGACAGACACATTGAGCATCCTGGTGCCTACGGCCCTGGAGAAATGATTTGCGCGAGTATCTTGAGCAGCGTTCGACGGTCTCGGTTCTGACTCCTTCTCAAGAATACCGACCCTCAGATTCCATATTCTGTCTTCTACTCTTGAACTTGCCGAAAGCCAACACAGTGTTCTCTATTTAGGCAACACTTTCCCTAAATCTGGGGCACCGACTCCTTGCCTCCTCAGAGGCCCATTGTCTGCCTAAATTCGGTCTCTACCCTAACGCTTTCACAAGGTAGAATATTCCTTGGCATATTCACTAGTCAGAACATCTCTGTCGGGGTACTGTAGAGGCTGAAGACCGAAACTACGCCAGAACCTACTTTAGAGTATGAATCGTTGGCGATCTGACTACACTGCCCGTACTGCCCACCTGAGCCATGTGCGCTAAACACGAAGCCTACGCATGAGGTGCTTCTTAATGCTACCTCTTTCTCGACTCACGCCTGCTGACTCAGACGTCATTCATTCGACACCAGGCCGTTATTGTATCGCCACAGACCGACTCGTCAGTCATCACAGATACGCAGCCACCGCCTCCACCCAGCCTCGCCACCTCCGCACCACTTATCCGACATGCATACAACCGCCGGACCCGCGGTGTACGCGCTGCCAGTACAGTCTTAGGCAGGTAAGCGCGAACGTCGTCAGCCCAGTGGGTGATACACTACAGTACAACATGGCGAACTGATACGGTTGATCGAATCTGTTCAAGGCGCGAGACTCGATGAAGATGTGGTTAAATGAAAGATAATCCAAACGAGTTGGCCGGCGAATCAAACATGCCACCCATCTGAAGTTGACTGTCGTCTATCGATCATCTGACGAGCCAGACATGTGAAGGAAGCGAAGCGAAGCAGCAATTCACAGCCCTTGGCAGAACAACGCAACCACGAAGAGATGTTTAATGGATTGAAATAGCTACAACCAAGTCGACAGATCTAAGAACCTTACGAACAGGGCGGAGTCCTATAGGACGAATACGACGCGAGGCATTACATATGTGCACTTACCACTTCCAGCCCACAATACCACTTAACCAGCATGAATACATTATAATAACCCTCGCTCAAATCTCAACTTTTTAGTATAATTTGGGCCTTGGCATTGGCATTGGCATCCAGACTACTATTATGGTACGACCATGCCGAATCCGGATGCACTGGAGGGAAGAAGGAAAAACCATGACGCAGGACTCAACAGTTCGAATTGATTCTTCAGTACCGTAGACACAATATTTAGCCGCCCTGTTCTTCTTTCTGATGCTACTCATGCAGTGTTCATCTTAGAAGTCTTCAGCAGCTGCGTCGGCATACTCAACATCAAACGCTACCCTCAATCTCATCTACATGACTCCTTCGTGCGCCGACATGCCTGCCAACCTCCGATTCAGAGTCCACTCGAGAGCTGGCCTCGATCGAACTCCCTTCTCTATTCCTGCGTCAACTCCGAGTTGGTCTTAGCATGATTACTGATATATTCGCCACCGGCCAGCCCCTTCTTACTGCTATCCCACTTTACTCGTAACGCGGATATAAGCAGCAGTAGTGTCAATTGGAATGCCAAGACCTACTTGAGAATTGGGCGTTAGGCAAATATTCTCGATGTTACAGATGCACAGCGTGGCCAATAACAGACTCACAAAATGTCACCTATTCTAAGGTGAGATTCTGGCGAATCAGTATACTGTACTCCGTAACAGCTGAATCTCAACTCTCGAGTTGGAGTTGAGTGAAGAGTAGATCCGGAAGTCAACTGGCATGCTTGTGCGTAGAACGGTGTAGAGACAACACATACATTGGGTGAAGGCAACAAACAAGCGTGGAAACGCTGCGTTAGAGGAATGCGTAAGCGTTGTCGTGGTACAATCCGTCCGTGTAAGCAAAGACACGGTTCACCGAACTCGCCGTGACCATTCAGGGGCGGACTCCCTTGTCAAGTGCACTTCTTGATGTCCCCTCCTCCACCCGTATTTTGTATCATGTGAAACACTGGCCCGTCTGAGGAAGACTGCCGCATCGGCGTATTTCTGACTGGTGTGCGCAACCACGAGTCGCTTCCCAGGCACGAGTTACATTTCCCATAGAAGTCAGTCCCACACGTGATGCAAGATGCGGGTGCGGAGGGGATACGACGCAGCGGAGCGTCCATCCTAGTCAGTCACTGCTTCTTCACATCCGACCCCATCACATCACCTCAACACTCACACTCCCCCTCCTCTCCCCCGTCGCATCCCTCCCCTCGCCCGCAACCACCCGTCTCCTCACCGTCGTCTTCGCCGTACTCGCCTTCCTCGGATTCGGTGCCTCAAAGATCTCATCGAGCTCCTCCAGTGTCCGTCCCTTCGTCTCAACGAAGAAGAAGTAGATAAACGCGAACTCGAAGAGGTCCCAAAACACGAAGAAGACGTAGAACCAATAGCGAATATCCCTCAATGCGATCGGGGCAGCGAAGGTATTGACGAAACTGTTGACATCGTTAGCATGGTATGAGGTAAAGGTGAACATTGACAAGGATACGCACCTCGCACACCCACTCGTGAGTTGAAACACCCCCATGCCCTTCGCGCGCATATCATTGCTCAACACTTCACCCGGATAGATCGGCTGCATAGAGGTGAACGCCAACGCGAACACGCTTCCAAAGACGTAGATGAACGCGATACTCGCGGAGGAGGATGCCTTGCTTCCTGTCTGAACGTATCCGGCTGCGGTGCCAGCAGCGATGGCAAGGCAAATGGCCATGCCCATGGTGACGAAGAGCATCATTTTGCGCCGGCCGACGACGTCGTGGAGACGTGCACCGATCATGGCGGGGATCCAGCCGCCGATCGCATAGATGATGTTCAGGAGGAGCTGGGTGTTTGTATCTGTTATGCCGACGTTTGCGACGAGGTAGGGGAGGTCTAGGGTGTGTTAGCAGCGATATCGGCATCGAACGTACACCACAACGTACAATATGAAGCGACGTTGTTGCCACTGAACTGGCCGAACCACGAGAAAGCGATATTCAGCATAAGACGGTATCGTCTAGCCTTGGTCTTGACAAGAACTCTCAGGTCGAAGAAGCTGCGCCAGGTCATCATACCCTGCTCTCTGAGATCTGCCTCCATCTCACGCATTTGCAGGTCGACAAGGGGATGATTGGCATCGCCGTTGACGTGCAGTTGCACGAGAATGGCACGTGCTTCTTCCGATCGGTCCTTGCCAATGAGCCTGCCAGTGTTAGCATCACCTTCACCTTCACCAACCAACCGACATCGACTTACCACCTCGGCGACTCGGGACAGAACCACACACCCAGACACACTAAGCCGGGACACAGCATCTGCAGCCAGAGCGAGAGCCTCCACGCAATAGGTCCTTGATCCGATAAGTGCAGATTGGAGCCATAAACCACTCCAGTAGCGATGATGGAACCCAGATAATACAGCGTATTATACATACCCGCCACTGTCCCTCGATACTGCGGAGGCGCAAGCTCAATCAGATACAACGGCGCGCTCGTGGACGCAAGCGTGCTGAAGAAACTCAACATAAATCTTCCACCTATGAATCCGCCCAGCGTGGGCGAGGTAGCCGTGACAACAGCGCCGACACATACACCTGCGCAGCCGATGAATATGGGCCAGCGTCGACCGTGCCAATCACAAACCCAGATGAACAAGGCGCCAACCATCTGTCCGACCTGGAAAATGGCAAAGACAATGCCGGTGCCACTGTTGCCTTCGGGTGGGAGGTCGTAGTAATCGATGTAGCTCTGCATAGCGTTGATAGAGCCCATGAGGGAGCCATCGTAGCCGTTCATAGTTGAGCAGAGGTAGATGAGAGCGCATATCGCGTACAAGCGTAGGTAACCTTTTCCACGAGGATTCGGCTTGTTCTCTTGGAGAACTTTTGCGAGCGTAGCGTTTTGGACTTCTACTTCCTCTTCCTTGATGGTGTGAGGTTCTTTGATCATTTCGATTTGCTGGGTATGGCTTTCTTTGCTTGTCTCCATGGTGCTGATATCTGCCGTGGTGCACTTACGCACATGGGTGAACAGAGGCAACAGGCTCGCTGAGCGTCCCTGTCGCCTATATGATAGTACGGCATGATTTATCGAAAGCCGGCCTCAGACCGCTTTGTCCCGAGAGAGGTTGCTTCACCATACTTAGTGGGTCCGGCGGAGGAGGAGAGGTGGGGAATAAGTGGCTCTGGGGCGGCGTGGGAGACGATCATTACCTTTTTGGTAGCGGAGGCATTGTCCGGCTTGGATATGGAAGTCAATCTGCTAGTTTCGGGTCCACGAGTCTTGCTGAGGAGTAGCACAGCAACGGAGCAAAGTAGCATACGGGCACGACCGTGATAGCCCCTGCAACCCGTGCACGAAATGCTCGAAAGTAGTGCGGAGGTGGTTGGCCGGCTACGGCAGATCAGAGCCCGAGGCACCAGCCTCGAGGTCAATAGCGTCGGCGCCGGCCATACGGTACTTTGGTGACAGTTATGCATGGCAGTAAACAGTGCACACATGCGACGAGTGCGGAGTTGACTGTTGAACATATTGGCTGGACGAGTAGTGTAATGACCAGGTTTGCTCTTTTGTCCACTCCGCGTCGCACCTTCCACATTGGTGACCTTCTGCTGAGTCGAGCCTGCTGACTCAAGCGAGCCAAGAATGTCTATCCTTTAAGCCTACCTTGGCAGCCGTGGCAGCGACAAGTCGAGGACGGGAAAAACATATTGCGTGATTAACACGTTGCTTCCTGCGTCGCACCTCTGTGTACTTAGTCGTTCTTTCCACGTTAATATGTGCTCAAGGAAGGTCCGTCTTCGAACTGAAGCATAGTGTAGCGTCGGCAGGATCGAGCGCTGAGTCTGACCGGTTGTCTCTGTCGTCAGCAGCTCAAGTGGGTAACTGAAACGAACTGGACAAGAAGTTTGAGGCCGGCGTCGATGCGTGTCAGACACTCCAGCGAGGCTGATCTGCCATGTTGTCTTCATCCATCGACGACACGTCTGCGATCAAGTTTGTCCGACAAGTCTCCTCGGCTTCTGCCAGTATGATTCAAGCGTTTGCCTTTTGTACGGTGACACAACGCGAGATACATCAGTATCTCCTCTCGGTCGCCGTGCCATCGAGGCAATTTTGCGGCGCTCGTTCTTCGGTATGTGATCAACTAAGTCGACATCATGTTTCGGCGGCTGAAGCAACGCAGCTCGATGCTGCTCAATATCGACGAGTGTTCGTGACACCTCTGGTAGCTGGGAGGGAACTCGTCTAGCTTTGAGGTCTTCCAGGGTTGGAAGATGCTCTACCTGACATGACATGACGGCATTGAGGTTTGGGCCGAGGAATTTCCTTAGTAGGCTTCCTGAGCTGTTCAACCTCATCAAGGCAAACTTGGCCTTCTTCGCGGCTTTCGACCATTGCACGTGCCATTTCTGGTAGTCGAAGTGGTGCTTCTCGCATCGCCAGATGATCGTGTGTTCGTCGCGGTCTAATTTCGTGACTGTGAATTGTGCATTTGGCTGCTTCGTGAAGCAATCATCGAGGTGGTCGACATGAGGTTTTGCAACAACGAAGTCCTTCTTTTCTATACGCTTGTCCACCAAGAATTGGGTAACACTCCTACAATCTTTGGGCGGTAGCTTGCATCCCATTACTCCCTTTCCCCAATGCGTTGGTTCCTGAGGTTTATCCTGGACCACTACCACGATATATCTGTGCAGCACAGTCATGACGAAGTGTGCTAGATCCTCGGTGAACTTCGGGTCATTGAGACATGGAATCTCGTGGTGACAGATCATCCTTGTGAGCGGAAGCCATCTTGCTTCGAAGTCGTCGCTGTCGTATTCGTCTCGAAAATCCCTTGTACGCGTCGGCGACAATGGGAGCAGATTCGTCAAGATGTTCAGAGCTTGGGGTAACTTGATTGTACTGAACTGCGCGGTAAGATCGAGCAGTCTACCGACTTTGCTGACTGTGATGAGGTCCAATAGCTGCTTATTGACTCTATCGTCTGGGCCTTCAAAGATGCGCCACACCTGGTCTATTGCCCGTTCTAGATACAAGCGTTGACTTGGAAGATGCAGACCACCGTTCCCCTGGTAGAAAGAAAGAATGAAGTGTCCTAAAGGTGATTTGTCGTCGACATCCGTCAAGTCTTTCGTGGCAATCCACTCGCTCAGGTCATTGTCGCAGTCTTTGGCGATAAGAGCCAATGACGAACCGTAGGTAGATGTAGGCTCGGCCTCAGCAGCTATGACTTCCTCCAGCATGTTCTTGTACCACTTTTCGACCTGCACCAGCGCCTCCGGGCGCAAAGAGCTGGCTCGTAAAGTACTGACAGTGCCCTTTAGAGCATTGTATTGGGTAATACAGTCCTTAGCCCAAGGAACCTGGTGTTCCAGAAAGCCTAATTCGTGCATGTGAATACCATTTGTGTTAATAAAATCTGCAAACTTGTCGAAGCGTTGGGGTCCAGCTTGAATTGCGATGATGTAGGGAACACGTTCACGGAAATGTGACCAACCCATTTTCATACACGCGGCAGCAAGACATTCCATGTAACGGACCTCATCTTGCTTGTCCTTCGAGCCATCATGTTCCTCGTAATATGGCTTCTTTGGCAGCAACGCTTCGCAGGTCTGTTCCAGGTCATATCTGGCTTTTTGCTCCAGCTCATCCTTAGCTTGATCATTGTCCTTGGCTTGTCGAAGCAGGCCTGGTATTATGTTCAGGGCTGCACGATACTTCTCGGCGCCACTCAGTCGAAACTGGATCGTTCTTGCCGGCGCCACGATAATCAACACAGTCTGCTTCAGACTTTTGACTCGGACGCGCTCCTCATTCGACGTCTTCGGTTGGCTGTTGCAGTAGAGACCGTAGTCTTTCTCGTCGTGTTCATCGTATTGGCTGGCGCTCGAGCTAGGCGTTGACTCGACTATATTGTCGCTTTCGATATGTTCGTTGTCGTCGTGTTCGCAATATGGACAATACTGGTATGAGCACAGCTCAGATTCAGGAAGATAGGAAGCCCCGACTTCAACTTCTTCTCCACTTAGCTCACTGATGTAATCGAATCCTTGCTCATCTGACCGCTCGGAGCCTCGTGTCCGGATAGCCCTCGCGTATGTGGCAAGGTAGAAGTTACACTGGTTCACGTCGTTGATAGCTTGTAACTGGCAGATTTGTCGGTGATCACATCCTCCAGATCGCTCAGTCTCAACCGAATGCCTTCGTAGAAATGATGCAATCTGTACACAAGGTAATCGGGCGTAGAGGCATTGGAATGCACGACTTCCGCCCACCGCATGAATGATGCTTGTAGCAAGACCTCGTTCGTGCAATCAAGCGTCTTTTGGAGAGCAGATTTCCTCGAGACCAAGAGTGCATCATGTAGCTGTGCTCTGACCTCGTCGAATTTGTGGCCTTTGGAAGGCTCACAAGGCTTGGGCGGCATCGTAAAGCTTGCGATTAGAAGATGGTCCGAGCACGGACGCTGAAACTGTTATTACGTTACATGGAGTTGGAATCCACACCATGTATACTCATATCCCACAGTTGTAGTGTACTTCGGAGTACACTTTTCCTCTTTTCTACTCATGGTTATCTTTAAGTCTGTGTCAGTTTGCACTGATCAGACTGATAAGCAAAGACAAGGTAAATTGTGACTTGATAGAACGCGTTTCAACGCGCCAAGCACGCGTTGGGTATTACGCGTCACAGCAGATGCGCAGGTCGGGCTAGAACCTCCGGATTGTCTTCTTTGCTGCGATGAAGTTGGAATGATTGCGGTCGCGAAAGAATCGACAACCGAGGAGATGTGGCAGATTTTACCTACCGTGTCGCAAGAAAGGAAGGCACGAATCTGGATTACCGTTGGATCAAGGAGGCAAGCACGACATTGGCGCCTCAAGGTAGAAGCGTCGGAACCATGAATACGATCTGCAACTTCCGTCGACTGTAAGAAGCAGAATTTGCCGTCCTATCTTTAGCTACTTCTGAGTCCAAGCACCCTCAAAAGCGCACTGCCTACCCTTCATATCACCCTCACTAACACCCAGTTCTCTAATGACCTCCACGGACCCAGTGCCGACACCCATCGTCTTGCCCACAATCACGCACTCAGAAACACCCTCGATATCATCTCTCTTCCCAATAACACCCGCGTCAAAGACATGATCAGCCGTCTTCTCGAAAGAAGCAAGCTGCAGCACTGAATCCCTCATCTTCGCCAAACCAAACCGCGTGATACCCAGTACTTCGCCCTTGTACGTCATCACATCAGCCAGTAACGCCATGTGTCTCGGATCAATGTTCAGCTCCTTCATGACCTCTGCGATCTCAGTGATGATCTTGCTTCGGGCGGCTTCGATGCCGAGTACCTCTTTGGTTTCGACGATTGAGTTCGTCTGCGTCTTGGAGGGGTCAATACCTGGTGTACAGAGACATTTCCTCAGGCCGTAGCCGGAGATCATGAGTTTGTGCATTTGTAGTGGCTTTGGGGGCGCGGCGGCTTTTGGTATGGCGGGCTGTGCGGTGATTTCGTGTTTGACTGGTGCCTCTTCTTGATCAACTTGGACGCCGCCTTCCTGTTTGATGGGTGGGTCCGTATCCATTGGGTCTTCGGATGGCGCGCGAGTTGATGGGAGTGTCACTGCGTCTGGATTGGTTGCCTTGAGAGCCTTCCGTCGAGCGAGGATCTCATCTGACATGGGATCGTCCTCGGCCATGACAACTGCTCGTTGTGCTTGTGGATGACCGAGAATATGGATGGACGGCAAGATCCGTCTGATGGCTTGCAAGCGTAGAAGTCGTTCGTTGGGCCCGTTCTCTTCTGCTTTGGCGGCCGCACCTCGCTTGCCAGATTTGATTGATCCCTCAGTTGTGATCTTAATCTCGTCGTTGCGAACCAGCACACAATTGAGATCTGCTTTGGCGAAGCGCCGATGTTTCTGTATCGCTGTCATTATGTCTCGAGCAGTGATGTCCAGACCGAAGTCGACAATTGTGTCCATGTTTAGCTTTAGGTAGATGCAGCTCGATCGGCTTGTTGGATGGCTGATCTGGACGTAATTCGTGACATCTTCGAGGTATAGGCACTCGATTCGACCTTTCACGATCCGTGCGAGCTCTTCTGGGATCGAGCCATCAGAACGTCGTTCCAGTCGACAAGTGATGACCGGAGTTGAGATAGCTTTCGAAGCGTTGATGATCTCCTTGATACGCGGTACACCGGCTGTCAAACTCATACCAGCGACACCAGCAAAATGGAAGGTCTTCAGGGTCATCTGAGTACCAGGTTCACCAATAGATTGTGCACCAACAGCACCAACAGCATGCCCAGGTTCGACTTTTGCTCGCTCGTATTTCTCAAGGCAGAGTTTGACGAAGGCTTCCAATGTCTTGACTGATAACTTTGATGTAAGCTCAAATCGATCTATCGTGGAAGGAGTGCCTCGAGATTCTTTCTTGGTCGTCTTGGCGCCATTCTTAGTCTTTTGCTTCTTGCTAGCAGGGGCGACATCCGAGCCACGCCGGCGCTTGCTGCCTGTCGCGGCATTCACTGCATCTTCGAGTGCTTTTGCCCATGCCTTTTTGTTGGCTCTCGCCTCGTTAAACTTCTCAGATTTGCTCATGACGAAGTCCTGAATTGACTTGACGAACGCTCGAGCTGACTCATACTGATCAGTCAGTGCATCGTCTTCTGTCTCGTATGGGAGAGCATTGCCGTAGAAGTCTACTCTGTTAAAGCCCTTGCGTTGAGCGTCAAGTAACCTCTCCAAATTGCTGAAGATATCAACGTCGCTCAGACCTTTTTCAGCAGTGTTGAATGTGGTTGCCTCCACGTGGACATAAGTTCTCTCAAAATCCACAGGCTTGGCATTAGCCTCCATGTCAACAGGATCCAGCTCGTCGTCACCGAATCTGAATTGTACAATGTTCGACGCGGAGTTCCTGACTGTCCTATCATATTGTGTAGATAGGTCTTCGAGAGACTTCATCAATCGTCGAGACATGTAACCAGTTTCAGCAGTCTTGACAGCAGTGTCGACTAAACCAACACGACCACCCATACCGTGGAAGATGAATTCGTAGGGTTCTAAGCCACTGAAGAAGGAGTTTTCGACGAAGCCCCTGGCTAGTGGCAATGATTCGTGCTTTGGGAAATGAGGTAATGTTCGATCCTGGAAACCATTTTGGACACGCTTGCCTTCGATGTCCTGTTGACCAAGCAGAGCTGCCATTTGAGCGACATTGACGTTTGAACCTTTGGAGCCAGAAATAGCCATGACCATGGGTGAGTTGCGCTTGCTGAGCTTCGATGTCAAGACGGATGCAATATCAGTACGCACAGTACTCAGAGCTCGGACCTGCTCTGCTTCGAGGGTTTGTTTGTGGTCAAGACCAGGCTTCCTCTTCAGCCTGCCTGCTTTAGACTGCTCCTCGAAATCGGCGCATTGACCGAAGATCTTGCTGATCGTGTCATCCTTGACTTTCTGAAGCATGTCTGGAGGTGTCACATCGCTGATGCCCACGGAGAATCCTTGATTCCCCAGCCATCTGGCACAAAGTTTCGACAGTCTGTTCATGGCTCTCGTCGCGGCTTCAACACCAAAATCACGCACCAAGATGTAGAAGAGAGAGTTCTTCTTGCCAGACCCAACTGTGGACTTGTCCATTCTGCCGCACATAACTTCAGAATTACGAATGCACAGAAAGCTGTCATCTTGTAGATCGCGGTGCAGGCCTGGATGGTATTGTTTGTGATCTCTGCAGGTGGCATCGAGGTTGAGCAAGACGTTGAGTTTCTTGTTTGGCCGGATCAGAACACTGAAGACTTGCTTGCCTGTCCATAACGCTTCTGGCTTGATAATGGATGGTGTAGGGAGCTCAAATCTAGTATCCTTATCAAGCATGCCCATGCATATCGTGGTGAAGGTCTTTCGATCGTAGAACACGTCCAGGTTACTCAACAGATATGCTGCTGTGATGAAGTCCTGGATGGCGGAAATGATGGGTTCACCGTTCTTTGGAGTGACCACGTTGTGCTTGACGCCCATCAGCTGTAATGCTTCTGCTCTAGCCTCTTCAGTCTGTGGGACGTGCAAATTCATCTCATCACCATCGAAATCGGCGTTATATGGATTGCAGACACATTCATTGAGTCGGAATGTTCTGTGCGGTCTGACTTTGACATGGTGGCAAAGGATGGAGAGTTTGTGCAAGGAGGGTTGTCGGTTGAAGAGAACGATATCTCCGTCTTCGAGATGTCTCTCGACGATATCACCCTCCTTCAGATTCTTGGCTATGTGATCGCGATTACCGAATTTGAGGTACATGGTGATGTCGCCTTCTTTCTTCTTGACGTAATTTGCGCCGGGCCATTTCTTGATGCCATTTCTCACGCGCTGTTGTAGCTTCTCGATATTTTGTCGGTTCACTGCTTCGGGATAAGTCATGTTCCTCGCCACTAGAATAGGCACTGCAACTTCATCGATACTCAGATTGGGATCAGGTGAAATCACAGTTCGGCCGGAGAAATCAACACGCTTGCCGGACAAGTTGCCTCTGAATCGACCTTGTTTACCTTTCAGCCTCTGTACGAAGCCGCGTATCTGCTTTGCGAGATCGTTCTTGTTTAGGCCTGGAACATCGCTGTTAATGTACATGGCAAGTTGCAAGGAGAGGTATTCCCAGTGCTCAACGACGGATTGCACGGGAGCACCTTTCTTCAGAGCCTCCCTCAGCTGCTGATTTGCAAATATGATGTCTCCAAGTTTTGCAGTGATGTCGTCTTCTGTGGTAGCACCTTCTTGTCCTACTGAGGGTCTGATGGCCACTGGCGGAGCAGGAATATAACGCCACAAGAAAGCCTCTGGCCTGCCCGTACTAAGGCCAAGCAGAGGACAATCGGCGCCGGGCACTTTTCTGAATAGCTTGTAGGCTCGCAATGGAGTGATATCGTCCATGGCCTTGTTCATGTTTCGGGTAACTTCGGTGTTGACTTTGCGAGCAGACTCGAGTGAGGCATCGAAGGCAACTTTTTCTGGCGGGGGAATCCTCTTCGCAGAGGTGGAACTGTTGAAGGACTTGAACTTATCGTGGATAATCTTGAGAGATGATGCGCCGGCCTTCTTGACCAGACCGTTCGTAGCACCGCATCTTGGGCATTCTTTTGTCTTCTTGGCTTGATCAGAGGCTTTTCGGACGATGGAGGCTACTCGTAGGGTGTCGTTGCCGGCTCGTTTTAGGGAGGCGAGAAACTTTCTTCGGTCTTGCTCGGTGAGCAGTACGCAGGAGCAACTCTGCAATAAGTCAGTCCTTGTCCCGAAGCCTTCTCCTGGGGAGTCATGCCTTGCATATGCTCTGGAGTATTGAGATTGTCTTTTTGAAATATCCAACGTGGAAGCAGGGCAGAACTAGCTTGACATGGCCAAAGTGGCCATTACAGTTTGCTAGCTGCTGACCACAGCTGTCGCACTTCCCACGCTTGTCTGAGATACCCATTCGAGGGTCAAGGGGCCCATGGACTGCCACATTTCGGCCTTCATCCAGATTATACATGCGACGGTCGGCGAGTTCGACCTGCGACTGGTTGACGATATCCTGATTCGACCTATCCAACTGTCAGATTCTGATCCATCTCTTCTTGAACCTCAAGTAACCGACAAGACACCAAATTTCAGGCCCTTGATAACTTTGGGAGTATCATCAACGACCTGCTCTTTCGCTATGAGCTTCAGCTCTGTGCTGTTGGTCGTGGCCATTTTGCTTGCGACCAGTCTTTCCTACGAACACTGCGCAAGGAAGTAGGATCAAGAGTAGGGTGCTACCGCATGCGAAGTCGATATCGCAGTAGGATGGTGGGTGACCAAAGTTGGCGCATGAGTCAGAGCGAATTCTTTTTTCTGTCGCGCGAAGTAAGAGTAGGCGTAGTAGTGGCAGGCAGTGAGTCCGTGTATGTTAGTATGCTTTCATCATTCGTCCCGATCATTAATCGTTACAGTATCGTTGATAGCAGATATACTACTGTGCTTGCACTCAAGTTAATTTTTGGCTGCTCCAACTGCCACCGAGCCGCCCCACCAGCAGTACCCGCATGATCTGCGTTAGAACAGCCCACATCCGATTGGGTCTATTATTTTCGTGCCTGGCGTCCACCGTGTTGCCCGGGATTTATGCCTTGTAGCCCAAGGCTCAGTATGGAGGGTGTGTCCGCCCGGACGAACAAAGCACGAGTCGATTGAGACAAATGGTGATACAGAAAACATGGTATTGAGAGCTACTACTACATTGCAGTCTATTAGCAGGAGACACCACTTTCCGAGCTAACTCAAATGACCACTCTGATACCATACCGAGCAAGTACTTGTCCTAGCCGAACGCCAGCCAGAACACCATGCGAATCATAACATCATGTCTTCGGAATAGAGACTCAGTCCAGCAATCTGTAGCTCACCAGGGTATCAACCTTGTGGTTCGCTGTGCTAAAACTCCTCAATTGTACCTTCTCGCCATTCTTGATCTCCTTTGCATCGCTATCGCCCCATTCAAGCGGCACATCAGAGTCTGCATCTGCATACACCAAGACGTTGAAGGTGCAGTTGCCGTCGAGCATCGGCAGGAATGTTACCGACGCAGTGATTTGTCTGAAGATGGCTTGGATCTCTTCTTGTATCTGAGCATCTGTCTTTTCAGGCTCAGGTTCTGCAGCAGGCATACTACAGACTGTCAGTTCATGTTCATGGGCTTGAGACCCGGCTACTTACCTGGTGTCCGAGTTCTCCTTATCCGTACTGCGACTCGATGACTTCTTGGTTGAGCCCTTCCCGAACACTTGTACATCGAACTGCCATCTTTCGACATTTTCGCCCGTCTCTTTGCTTGTAATAACGACCACAAACTTTGATATCTTGCTTTTCAACATCCATTTATTGAGTTGCGACAGGATCTTTTTGAGGTAAGATTTGACTTGGTCGTCTGACGAGACCAGCATATTGAGCCCATATTTCTTGACTGGCGTAAAGTCTTCGGCTGGGTAGACGCCTCGCTGGAATAGGATGGTGTTGATCGAGTATTCGAAGAATTCGGCAACTGTCTTTGCTGAACCTGCGCCATAGTAAGTCTTCCTGCTTGTTGCTCCTACAGATGAGTGCCTTACCTTTGAGTGCAATCTTGTGAGTATCGGTCTTGCTCTTATCAGCGACTGCCATTTTGAAAGTCCGAACTGCCCTAACACGCTTTACTGCTGGACTGCGATGTGCTGATCGTTAAGTTATAGGCGAGGAAGCGAGTCTCTGTTTACATTTGATAGAAGCCTCAGGCACACAGCGAGGGCCCGGCAACCGGAAGCCAAACAGACCACACAGGTCTCAGGAG
The DNA here is from genome assembly GCF_036327395.1 of Knufia obscura. Taxonomy (NCBI): domain Eukaryota; kingdom Fungi; phylum Ascomycota; class Eurotiomycetes; order Chaetothyriales; family Trichomeriaceae; genus Knufia; species Knufia obscura. Next base: position 1,684,802 of record NW_027042691.1, read on the forward strand.
CCTTCAATTGTGGTGCCTTGATGCCTGATCGTTGCGCTCCGGACTCATTTCTGCATAGGAAACTACAGTGGCTCTCCTCATAAGCAGATGCATCAACCATCCTTGCCGCATCGAGTGACACGTCTGCCTGATGCGACAATGGCTACAGCTCTTCTCACGGCGAAGAGCTGTCCAGCCTGCTCTCGCCGTTGCGCCCCGACTGGCTGAACGACCTTCACTACCACGCGCCTTTTGCACATCAAATCATCTACGAGCACAGGCTCAGTCGCATCACACCCCCTCCGAGGTGGAGAAGCGAATCTTCCAAATCCCTATCGAGCGGTATCGCAACTTCTGTATAGTCGCACATGTCGACCATGGCAAAAGCACACTTTCGGATCGCCTCCTTGAGCTGACCGGCACTATCCAAGCAGGCGGGAACAAGCAGGTTCTAGACAAGCTGGACGTCGAAAGAGAGCGAGGCATCACCGTCAAGGCCCAAACATGCTCTATGATATACAACTACAAGGGCGATGACTATCTCCTCCATCTGGTCGACACTCCCGGTCACGTCGATTTTCGAGCTGAGGTCTCCAGGAGTTATGTCAGTTCAGGCGGCGCATTACTCCTGGTGGATGCAAGTCAGGGTGTGCAGGCACAGACTGTTGCCAACTTCTACCTCGCCTTCTCCCAGGGTTTGGAGCTCATCCCCGTCTTGAATAAGGTCGATCTGCCACATGCCGACACAGCAAGATCCTTGGAACAAATGAAAGAGAACTTCGAGCTCGACCCGGAAAATGCTATCTTGGTATCCGCAAAGACAGGCTTGAATGTCGAAGCTATCTTGCCTAAAGTCATCGAGAATATCCCAGCACCCACAGGAGACCCCTCAAAGCCTCTGAAATTGTTCTTGATCGACTCGTGGTATTCCTCCTTCAAGGGCGTCGTGCTCCTTGTCCGCATCTTCGAAGGTCAAATCAGAGCCGGCGATCACCTCGTATCATTCGCCACAGGCAGAAAGTACACCGTCGGAGAAGTGGGAATCCAGTATCCAGATCAAGTTCCGCAATCTGTGCTACGAGCAGGCCAGGTGGGCTATGTCTACTTCAACCCAAGCATGAGGAAGACACAAGAAGCCAAGTTGGGTGATACTTACACAAAAGTTGGTTTCGAGCGACAAGTCCAACCACTACCTGGTTTCGAGGAACCGAAGCCAATGGTCTTCGTTGCTGCTTTTCCTGTCGACCAAGGCGATTTCGAGCATCTCGAGGACAGCATTAATCAGCTTCTACTCAACGATCGAAGTGTCACCATTCAGAAAGAGGCCTCACAAGCTCTGGGTGCTGGCTTCCGTCTGGGTTTCCTTGGTACATTGCATTGCTCTGTCTTCGAGGATCGTCTTAGGCAAGAACATGGTGCAAGCATTATCATCACACCTCCAACCGTACCTTTCCAGATCAAGTATAGAGATGGTAGGGAGGTCACCATCACCAACCCAGCCGAGTTCCCCGAAGGCGACCACACCAAGAGAGATGTTGCCGAGTTGCGTGAGCCTTACGTCTTGACAACCCTCACCTTTCCCGAAGAGTACCTTGGCCGCGTCATCGAGATCTGTGAAAGCAACCGCGGCGAGCAGAAATCGATGGAATATTTTACTGCCACTCAAGTCATCCTCAAGTATGAAATGCCATTGGCACAGCTGGTTGACGATTTCTTCGGTAAACTCAAAAGCTCAACCAAAGGCTACGCAACGTTGGATTATGAAGAGGCTGATTGGCGCGAGAGCAACATTGTTAAGTTGACGTTACTTGTTAACAAAGAGCCTGTGGATGCCGTGTCACGCGTGCTACACGAAAGTCAAGTCCGGCATGTCGGTAAGCAGTGGGTTGAGAAGTTCAAGGAACACGTCGATCGTCAAATGTTCGAAGTTGTGATACAGGCTGCAGTCGGCCGCCAAGTCATCGCGAGAGAAACGATCAAGCCATTCAGAAAAGATGTGCTTGCTAAACTCCATGCTAGCGATGTCAGTCGACGACGAAAACTGCTTGAGAAACAGAAGGAAGGTCGAAAGAAGTTGAAGGCGGTTGGCAATGTTGTGATCGAGCACAGTGCGTTTCAAGCATTTCTTGCGAAGTGATGGATCGTCACGAGTCCCCAGAGCCCAGCATGTTCAACACAGCACGTGTCAATGCACAAGAGTGTGCCTTGTGTCACGTTTGAGCAGGGTTCAATTCCACGAAACAGGATTCGCTGGCCGCATGTCTTGGCTTTCCGGCAGGCAGCCACTAGCGCCTGCCTAGAAGCAGAACTCACCTTCCTTGGTTAGGAAATACTGCTTGACAAAAAGTCCTGCCTGCTGTTTTCTCATAGCAGCATCTTGATGTCGAGGTTTATGCAATCGACCGGTTGCAACACTGCATACATTCTGTGCAGTTACACACTTTTCCCTCCTTCCCCATCGGCACGACCTCTAGGCAGGCACACCTGCTCGGTCCTCGAGATGACTCCACTAATCGTTGACTCAGTCCTGAATCCATGCCAGCTCGACCATTAGCTCCCTGTTTCTTTCACCTCATTGCTTGTTGAGCCTTGTCTGTCTCCATTGATCTTCACTTCATCAAGCTAGTATGCCTGCTACTTGTCATCAAGACTGACCTCCGAGGCTGTTGCCTTGTGTTGAGGATTCTTTAAATATGTCGTTTGGTCCGTGTCGAGACTGTCAGATAGGAGGAACATTATCTTGCCCATTGCACCCACGCGGACCCTTTGACTTTGTGTTCCAGCCGTGCACATTACCATCGTTCGGATCGCCCCAATCAGTATCTTACTATCCCAGGTCTGCCAACATGGCTCGGGGCACTCGACGAGTGGTGGACGACAACAATCCTCCCGATGAGGAGGACCTCCAAGAGATCAATGGCAAACTGACTGAAGAAGAAAAGGCACGCCGAGCAGAACTTGAGAAATTGCCTATGCAAGCAGAGCTCAAGAATCTGGAGAAACGCTGGACCAAGAAGGGACGCGGATACATCACTGAACCGAAAGACGACGATGACGTTCCAGAAGAAAGCATCAACTGGTACGAGAAGTTTGCCCTATGTATCACCCGCGAATACGACAGCCAGAACAAGTTCGTTCTAAAAACGAGACTTCAAGTCAATTCACCATCGCTGAAGAAACTGCTCAAGGACGTAATCGGCACATTCCCAGGTCTATCCTTCCTCACCGCAAACATCACTATCGATTCGCCATACCGCGTCCTCTATCACTACCGCCAAGAATTCCTTGATGAGCTCGAGAAGATATCGCCTGACTCAGAACTCGGCCGACACCTCCCCATCCTGCTCAGATTCCTCGAAGAAGAATTCATCGACACCATCAACGAAACCAACAACCTCAACCCACAAGGCCTCTGCTCCTACGACACAATGTGGACCCTCTTCCGCCCCGGCATCAAAATCTTCTCACGCCTCCGTGGCCAAAATCGTGCCTTCAAGCTCAACAGCTACCAATACACCTCCTCCCAATGTGGTGACTACCTTGCCCTAAACGTCGACTACATCGACTACGACGGCGACGACTTCGGAACCCGCTCACAAACGCTCTCCGTCCCGCGCTTCAGCGGCGCCGCACCAGTCACAGCACTCAATGCATTCCCACTTGCTCGCCATCCCAAGGCCCTCGAAATCAGCAAGCAGCTCATCGCCCGCGGCAAGAAGTGGGAGGAGATCAATGCTGCAGGACAGAGTTTCATGGACTACAAAGGCATCGCCATGAAGACCACATTCCCACCTGGTAGACATAACATTGATTGCCGGGTCATGATCGACACTGCAACATTTCATCGCATCGAGGCGGATGACACATTCAACGTCACAGCCCTTCCACTCTCTGATGCACAGAAGGCAAAGGCTACGTTGCTTCAGAATGACCCCGACGTTCTATCTGTGACGAACGGTGACAAGGATTTGCTCCTGGTCGACCGTGAGCCGCTCACAGATGAACAACGACTAATGGCCACGCCAATGACCCGTGGCTTCGCATTTACAGACAAACTTTTTCTTGACTTCTTTGTTGACAATCTCACCCCGATTGAGTGGAATACATCCTGCTTCGAGCAGCTTGTCCTGCCGACCTCTCAGAAGGAACTCGTCCAGGCACTCGTGGCAGAACACACACAGCGCGACAACGGCTCAGGCAAATCCTTCGACGACATCGTGAAGAATAAGGGACTCGGACTTATCCTTGTTCTCCACGGCCCGCCCGGCGTGGGCAAGACACTCACCGCTGAGTGCGTGGCTGAGTTCTCCAAACGACCACTCTATATCGTCTCATCGGGTGATCTCGGTACCACGAGCAGTGTCCTCGACGATAAACTCTCCCGCATCCTCGACCTCGCAAGCACATGGAAAGCCGTCCTCCTGATCGACGAGGCAGATGTCTTCCTCGAGCGAAGATCCCTCAACGACATGGAGAGGAATTCTCTCGTGAGTATCTTTCTGAGAACGCTAGAGTACTACAGCGGCATCCTCTTCATGACGACGAATCGTGTCCGAACATTCGACGACGCGTTCAAGAGTCGTATTCACGTCCCGCTGAAATATGAGGAGCTGCCGCATTCAAGCCGTGTCACGATCTGGAGGAACTTCCTGGATAAAATTCGCAGTAGTGATCCGGCGAGCGAGGGTGGGGTTGTAGTTGATGTTGACGGGGCTGGCTACGAGAGACTTGCGGAGGCGCCGTTGAACGGACGGCAGATTAAGAATGTGGTGAGGACTGCTAAATCGTTGGCTGGATACAGGGGTGGCAAGTTGGACGTGGAGGCGTTGTTGAGGGTTGTGGAGATTCAGATGGCGTTTGAGGAGGAGTTGGGCAAGGCGAAGGGTGATGGGATGGAGATCGATGGGGTTGAGAAGTAAAGGATGATGACGTTGCTTAGTGATGGTTTTGCTGTGTTTTAGGATGTTATGGTACTTAGATGAAATCAATGCATATACTAGTATAAGGTCTTCGCGGGGTGAAGTGCCCTCACCACCTTGCGTCCTTGCAAGAACCCAGCTGTAGATGCCTGAGTCGGCCAGGCTGCTGTAGTCACGTGCAAAAGCTGCATCGAAGCGCGCTTCTTCTTCGTCTCGTCTTCGATCGATGGGCGACCGCGTGGTCTAGCTGTCTGTCGACTTTTGCCTACTGTTCGCTGTTCTCGGATCAACTGTACCACAATCTTCACAGTGTCAGCTTACCGGTTTGTCTTGAGCTGCAAGTACTGTCATCGATCTCGCTGAGTAGCGCAGCGCAAGTCCGGATTGTCCCACCATACCGACACCTGGACGCGAAGCAAGGCGACAAGGCCAAACGGTGCTCATACAACCAGAGTTGACCACCCTCTGTCGATCCCCGACACGTGAATGTGCAGTTTGGGCATGTCCGAGCGGCACATAGGACCTGTCCACGACCGTTAGACTCGAGGCCACTCGAGAGTCTAAACTGGCATACCTTGAGCCTGTCAACAGCGGCACTGACGATGTCGATGCCGAATCTCACCATCCGCAGTCGTGTTTCGTCCGCCACGTGTTGCAATATTATTTGTTCGGGGCAAACCCCCAGACGTGGATGCCATCACGCTACATGATCCCATTTTAATGCTACCGCAATCTCATCATTTCCTTGCGAGTCGTCAGTCAGAGGCACAATTCAGAATATACTTGTTGATTGAGGCTCTCTGCATGAGATTGGTCTTGGTACCAGCAGTTGGCAGATGTTCGATGAATGCATGGGTCGTCGACGGCCACAAACCTGGGGACTAAAGCCGCGGCGTAGTCGGCGTGATTGATGTCCCAGTGGCTTCAGACCACAGCCTTAGCGTCGAAGATGTCTCTTGTTACTGCGCAAGCGTTTCGCGTTGATATCGACCCTCGACGTGGTACTGAGTCAGTCAGGGGTCGGGATCAACCCGTGAGCAGAACAGGGGCACAAAAATCTACCACATGGCTGCCCGAAGCAGAAGCCTCGGTCACATACATATGGCACATCCAGAGCAACACAAAGCTCCCCGGATTGCCAGTAAGGCTATGCTCCAACTCATGCCCTGGAGTCTACTCGGGTCGAAGGCTGCTTCTGTTGGAAGACACATGGCATCTGCCACATTTACAGGATCCCTTTTGCACTGAAAGAGCTCTTCGAGCCTGTACCCCATATTCTGAGTCTTACGGATCCTTCACAGCAGTATCTCGAGCAATTGCTGATGCTGCAACCAGTCTTACCGTGTCTGCTGGCGGATTTCAAGCCTGTACCCACCATCCAACCTCTTCAGCTGCACGACGATCAATGCATACGTTACTACCGGCCCTCATCTAGACACTGGTCGAACAAGGAACAGAGGTTGGGCTCGAGAACTAAGCAAGTACGTTTTCAAGCTCTCAAGCTCTGCTGGAGTTAGGGCTTGTATGCAGAGGTTAATACTGCACTACTAGGGTTGCATCTACACGAGAAAGTACCCAAGGAGACGGACGGCGTCGATCAGCATATACCAGCAAGTTCATGCTATCGCAACCAGTCTTGTGATCGGTGCCATTATCTGGGTTATTGTGTGCTCGCGCGCGACCAAGCTCTTCAAAAGAACTTTTGCTGAACAGTATCAGCAAACCTTTCTCCGCATCTCGCAAGCGCACTTGTTGCTCGCTGACGGTCGACAACAATATCGACATTTTTCGTGCCCGCATCTGATGACCCCGACATGGTGCTTCGCAACAAGCTAATGGCTTTCTAATGTGACTTGACAGGCACTACTTGATCGGATGGAGGAGCTATGGCATAGCCAGATCCTTACCCGTGGTCTTCAGCCTGAAAACGACCCAATCATCTCTATTCGTCCCACTGGTGCCAAGCTTCTCCGCGATCTCCACGCCCCGCCCGCAGATCATGTCCTCGTTCATCTCGTCGATCCCCCACCGGCGTCGGAGCTCATTGCACATTAGTCCGAGATGCTGATAGTCAATACGTACCTGCTTGAGAGCCATTTGGGATATCCGTTGATGAGGGCATTGGACGAACGTTCTGTTCCTGTGGTCATTTAATCAGCTTTTGGACACAATCGAACAGCAAGCTCTCCACAATTCCAATACACACCATTGATGGTGCCTGAGCGAGAACACCTTCACCTTGAGCAATCATGATGTTCCTGCCGCAGCGGGCGCTCATACTCGCCTTGGGCATTGGCTACTCCTTCGCTGTTCTGGACGCTGCACGTATCACGAAGGAGAGGTATGGCAACGATGCACCCTGGTTCCACGACCGCATACCACTTTTCGAGTCAAGCGACCAGAACATCACGGATGCGTACTACTACAGATGGGGACTCTTCCGTGCTCACCAACGCGATCTGGGTAAACATGGCTACGTCTCAACTGAATTCATCGACAATGTGAGTTGGCAGACCGAGCCATGGGCAACACTGAACAACGCTGCTGGCTTCCATCTGAACGAAGGGAAATGGCTGCGGGATCGACGCTTCAAGAACAACTATGCTACCTTCATGTACAGTGATAATGCCGACCAATATGCCTTTTCCGAAAGGATGGCAGATGCCGTCTGGTCTGGCTACTTGGTTGATGGCGACATCGACTTCGCCACAGGCTTGTTGGATCAGATGAAGACAACCTATGAAGGTTGGGCGAACCGATCAAATGCAGCATACACTCCAGATGTTGGCATGTACTGGATCGAGCCACTGCCTGACGCTACTGAATACACTATTTCCAGCATAGATGCTTCTGGTGGCTACGATGGTTTTACTGGTGGCTACGCTTTCCGTCCTACGATCAACAGCTATCAATATGCCAATGCTCGGGCTATTTCTAAGCTAGCTGAGGCGGTTGATGACCTAGATACTGCAGCTAATTACACAAGCCTCGCTACTGACCTGAAGGAGAGAAGCCATGAGTACCTTTGGAATGCAACCTTGGAGCACTTCATTGATCGCCACGCCGATGCCAATAACACCAATGTGACCTACTTCGCCCCGATCCGAGGACGTGAGCTTGCAGGCTATGTACCGTGGACACATGATCTTGCGGATGACAATGCCACACTAGCCCAGGCCTGGAAGCACATGCTGGACCCGGACGAGCTCAGAAGTCCTTTCGGCTTGCGTACTGTTGAGCCAAGCTACGAATACTACATGAGACAATACCGGTACGAAGGCGAACAACCAGAATGCCAGTGGAACGGACCAATCTGGCCATTCCAGACGAGCCAAGTGTTGACAGGCATGGCAAATCTTCTCGACCACTATCCGAAGTCTCAAGGGGTGGTTGGTGTTTCAGACTACACGAATCTTCTGAGGCTATTCGCTCAATTACATTACAATCGCGAACGTGGTGGTATTCTCTGCATCGAGGAAGACTATTACCCGGGCACTGGCTATCCACTTGTGGGGCTCGCCCGGTCACCGCATTACTTCCATTCCGGGTTCAACGACCTGGTCCTGAGGGACTTCGTTGGCATCAAGCCTCAAGCGAATGATTCGCTAGTCGTCAATCCTCATGCTGACCCTCAACAGATCTTATACTTCAGAGCAGACCGTATCATTTACCATGGGCATGAAATAGCTGTTCAGTGGGATGCGACCGGCAAGCAGTACGGCAGCGCAGGCCTCCAAGTCGAGGTGGATGGGAAAGTGGTGGCCAAGGCAGATACTTTGACACGTCTGACAGTCAACATCACCCGTCAGCCGGCGCCTTCATACAAGAGTCCGATCGCAAAATCCATCCAGCTCAACTCGACGATGGATTATCCACACGGCAACGTCTCGATACCCAATGCTGACATCGATCGTGTTCACGATGTGCTTGATGGCCGCATCTGGTGGTATCCCGAGATTATCAACGGCTTCGACACGCCGGTGAACACCGCGGAGGAGGTGTGGTATCAGATCGACTTCGGAAACAAGACTGAGGTAAGCAGAGCTGAAATAGCGTTCTTCGCCGACGAAAGACTTGGGTACGATGTGCCTACTGAATACAAAGTGCAGACGAACCAGACGGGCTCCTGGGAGGATGTGGCAGGAGCGACATATACTGACGCCGTGCCGAATGGGATCACTGAGGTGTCTTGGGAGTCAATCACGGTGAGATTCCTTCGTCTGCTGTTTACGCCAAAGCCTGTGGGCAGCGTGAGGCTGGTTGAGTTCAAGGTCTTCTAGGGTACAACTTACCCACTGAATGGGAGCAGGTGTACTCGGGAGGGACGATGTTCCTTCTGACGTTGCTGATGACTGCTCTGATATGTACGCCCTGCTGCGCCCATGCCAGGTCTAATGCATATTCCGACTCATGTTGACTGTTCGTTACGATGGTTGACATGTGAGCTTTGGTGCGCTTCTAGGGCTAGCTTGAGGCTCGCAGCAGAAGCCGTGTCAGCCGAATGTCGCCTCGCAAGGCAACCATACATTACTGCTAAGAATCTGAATGGAATGTCTGATCGTTACGACCTTGTGCTGCAGAACCGTTGCTGCGCCCTGCATAGGTGTTGGTGCCCAATGCATCGCCAAGAGACCCCTTTGGATGGCGAGCTACATGATGCCGGGCCACTCGCAGTAGCATAATGGACTGAAGCACTGTGTCTCATGATTGAATGTGATATAAAACATTGTCTCGTACTGCAACCAAAGGTCGACCAATCTACCACAGACACAAGTCAAGTCCTCAGCAGACCTTGTTACAGCATCCATCCAGCCCAAGCAGTTATAGACAGCTCTTCCAGCAACAGCACGACGATCAATCAGCACACGAGTAGTCGGCTGCATCTCTCACCATGCCCAGAGATGCTACCTACCACCGTATCCAGCGACAACTTCAACACAAATGCAAGCCGTACGACAGAGAACAGCAGCCCAACAGCGAGGCCCAACAAGAAGAAGAAAGAGAACGAAAAGATCAAAGAAGAAAGCGACAGAAACACTTTCAACCTTCACGATCTCAACAAGGCACTCGATGGAGGGCATCGTGAGGAGTATTTCACATTTTCTGGTCATCGAGGGGTTACCGAGGGGGATGTTAAGGGTGACTTTAGGGCTTGTGGGGCGGATGATTGGGTGTATCTTTGGCGGCGGGAAGGATGGGCAGGGTAACGATAGGAGCTCTGACTCTGAGGAGGGTGTGCAGGACGATGACAGTTACTCTGCGTCTGGGGAAGATGTGAAGATGGTGGGGATGGATTCACTTTTGAGGAGTATGCGCATGAATAGGACAGCGGCTCTGTATCCCAGGAGGATGTGCATGAGGATGATAGTGCCTGTTGTATGAGGAGGGCGTGCAAGATGAAGACAGTGATTCTAGCTTCGACCCTAAGAGAGATCATGCAGAAGGCTGCGAATGAAGACAAGTGGTTAGTAAGAGCGACCATCGCATGCAGCTCCCTAGCATGTTTGCCCCGACTCGCAACACTGCGGATGTAGTCGAGGACGAGACTCCAGCTTTGCACGTTTCCAATCGAGGTCTAGACGCTCCCGGACGACAAAGCCAACTGTAGATGCTCGATTGCTCGCAGCTCATCACGGAATCGTGTCGCGATGGGTGAGAGGCCAAGGTCGGAACCAGATCCTGACTGAAAGGAATCCGATCGATGGTCGAATTGCCTAGATCAATGAGCAGACAACAGGATTCATGCTCCAGAACGCGGAGGGGTACCCAACCTGCGTTGCGGCTGCAGCTTGCAGCGACGCTATCTGTCTATTGATGTTGCTTGTTGCTTCCGAAGGAGGGATGTCTGGAAGGCCGGGAGTCACTCCACGAGAGGGTCAGCCATCCTTGTCCAGTAGCGACGATGTCCCGATCTCGTATTCACTGGTGTGCCCCATATGCGTTTTCCCCGTGGGTCGACACAAGCGATGTTCTGGCCCCATCGCATGTCCAACCTTCGCGCAAGACTGCGTGCATGTTCAGCCTTACCACTTTTTCTCTTCGAATGTGGTCGAAATTTCGTATAAGTAAAGCCTTGGTGGTTGGCATGCTGTATGATCGACTGAACAGGTCAGTATCGCTTTCGTTGCAGGACAATGAGGCATGAAGTGAAGTCGGTCGGCTTTATGAGCCGGGGAAGTGAACGTTGATCTCTCCTGCACGATGCAGAAGGATGCGCTAGTGAATAAATAGTCAACCGTAATGCTGGTCTTAAAGTGCGGAGCTGCCGGATCGAGCTTTCAGCCCAGATGCTATTCCATATGCGGGCTTCGAGCTAATGCTGGGCAATGTGGGCACTGCATAGGTCCGGATTTGGTTGTTGCATGCACAAAGGGTGCATGAGCTTGGATTCAGTGAAGTCGTGCATGGTAAAGAACCAAAGCTTCGAGCACATGAACGGCGCGAATGATGTGTGCCCGGAGGAGGCAGGAAGTGCCAGCCAACAGCGATCAAAGTATGGTTCCATATTCGTCCCATGCGGTAGCACTTTCAGCGGTGCACGTAAGGCTTCGGACACTGCCAGTGAACAGACCATGCGCTTGATTGGAGTAGGGCTGAAAAGCATTGCTGACTCAATGAAATCGAAAGTAACGACGATGGTCAAATTGGTGCGCGAGGTGCGCGAAAATGACATTGACACTGAAGCGGAAATTTGTCTGCATACTGTGTAAAGACCGTCCTAATGATCGCATGATATCACTGTTGTGAAGTTCGAGAGTGAAGCGTACTGTAAAAGAATATCCTCCCTTCGATGCTTGCTTATTCCGCCATCGAGAGTCCTTAGGTAACAAGCGCTGATACAAACACTCCCCTTAGATAGTCGTAGCATGTGTTGAAGCCAGTCTTGGGTCATCAGGCAAAGCCTCGATTTGTCTCGACAACCGCCGGTCCTCTTCAGGTTCAGGCGACGGGAAGTCGGGCAGATTACTGCTCATGCTTGATTGGTTTCGTTGATGACCTGGTCTTGGAGTCACGGGTGATGGCTCCGGGCCCGAGATCCTCCTCTCACCCACAGGCTTTCGAGGAATCGCCGAACCTGGTGCCATGCCAGTAGGAGACACGATTTGCTCCCCATCCTGCTGGTCGAGCTTCATGTCATTTGGCGCTCGAGGCAGATTCTCGTTGCTCTTGTCATGTGGCAGCTCAGATGGAGAGGTCTGAAGTGCGGTCACGCCAGGCGAAGCTACTAGTTCCGAGGGGTTTGAGATGCTCTCGCTATGAACTGATCGGATATGGTTGCCAGAAATGCTTCTGGGGTAATACGGGTGATTGCGTATTGACATAGACTCTCTCTGAGGCTGGCCCATAATCTCGTGAGGCTCCGGCGAAGACGCGGTGACACCCGAAAGGCCCGGTGAGGTGTGTCCGTACTGACCCCAGCCTGGCGAGGTCACATTGCTTGGTGCCTCGTAGACCTCACCATTTGCACCCTTGTACCCTGGCTGGTTGAAGTAGTCCGCACTTCGCTCGACAGCAGTCTCCTCCGAAGTATGGGACTTCTCGGGTGAAGGGTCAATTTGTGATGGTTTGCCAAGAAGCCACGACCATACATTCCCGCGATTTTGCTGCGTCCTTGCAGCGCCTGCCTTATTCTTGCGTTGTCTACGGAGGCAGCAGAGGACGACACCCGCGATAAGGAGGACTGGGATCACTGAGCAAAGAGTGGCGATGACGGGAATCTTCCACTGATTCGTGTCATCCTTGTTGTCGTCGCTATTGTCGCTGTTGGTGCTGTTGTCGCCTCCTTGAGTACCATTACTATTCCCTGCTTGAGCACCATTGCTGTACGGATAATACGTCTCTACCTCACCTTGATATGGTGACGAGAACAAGGCGTTTAAATCGTCTGTGTCGAGAAAGTCGACTGTCTTGTATTTGTCGCCAGGACCATTCGGGCTGTCCCATCCTAGCTGTTTTTGGAGCCCCTGCGAGGCTTGAAACGCTTCCGCTGATGATGCATTGTACTTGTGAGTCCATTGCATCGAGTTCAGGTCAAGCACATCGACAATCATATCCGTATTGAGTGAGGAACCCATCATTGTTGTCCCACCAACGGTGATCATCGTGCTTGGGTTTGGCGCAAAGCACACACTGCCTTGTCGTCCGTGAACGCTCGAGGTACTGCCATCAATGGCTTTCGTCCATTGGAACGCTGGCACCGATAAAATCCACACATCGTCCCGAACATTGGTGTCAGATAGATACGTGCCATCATAGCCTCCGTAAACAATGATCTCCTGGGACTTTTTGTCCTGAGATGGCACGACAGCAGTGCAGAATGCAGCTGTCTGGGTGGGCTGTTCAGGTGCACCGGTCGTGTTTTGAGTGTACCACACGTCAGCATCGATGTCGTAAATCTGAAGCTGAGTCATGAATGGGCCGTCAGACACCAGGTCTCGAGGCGGAGTTATGAGGTAAAGATCTCCAGGAATCTCTGTGCCACCGATGGCAACGAGAGCTCCCTTCTTACCATAAGGCAACCAGACCAGGGCGCCTTCAGCACGCAGGACTACATCATCTGGAAAGTGCATGTTGTCGAATGCAGGTTTGTCGGGAGTCGTCATGTCCACTTTGATAAGTGATCTAGTCGTCACCGTGGGATGGTTGTCAGCTGTGTCATCGCTGAGCATCTCAAGAGCACCTCCGTACGCGCCAGTCATGCCACCGAAGTAGAAGCCCAGACCTTGATCCGGCGCACTGGCATATGCCCCTGCTGCAATATATGTAGACTGGTTGACATTGCCGCCTATCTGAGGATATTGATCGATTCCAGGGGCGGCTCTGGTATTGTCCGGGCTAGAAGAATACAGCTTGCCAAGGATGACGGTATCTGTTTGCGCTGGCGGCGGCTTGTCTGCGATACCACTTCAGAAGTTAGCTGGCGTCTCTGGGCGAGCAAATCAAACCTACCCAAAGGTATAGAATTCGTAGTCATTGTCGAAGATAGCGCCGTAGACGAAATTCGGGGCATTAGGGTTGTCCCTTTCACCGTGCTCTGGGACGAATACATAGTCTTTGGTGTCATCGTTCAAGGCATCAAAGTCTTTGCTGAGGTCGATGTGATAGTATAGACCATAGGAACTGTCTGTGAGCGTGCCACCCTGCCATTGTTGGCCGTCCCAAGTACCGTTAGTAATCATACCACCTTCAAGGACGATCGTCGACTGAATCTGAGTGCCTCTTAGGCCTTGCCAACTAGCCCAGTTGGTCTTTGCGACCACTATTCTGACAAAAAGTAGCCATGAAAAGGCACGCCATGGTGAGCTATGGACAAAGCTCCTGAAACCCATCGTACTTGTCGAGCGCTCGAGGAGGTCACAAGCAAAGGAGTAGGTGGTTGAAGACCGAAACAACGATGTTTCACCACACGGCTGGAAGACAAAGCTTATGTCCTGGATGGGATCTCAATTTCATAGCTGGAGTGTGGCAAAATCCCTTGACCATGTGAACACCAGTGATGGCCGACATAGATCCAGACAGTCGGATTATGGGCGCTGCAGAGTCTGTCAATGTAGCGGGACCCTTCCCGAGTGCTGTCACGCCCCATCGACACCACAGTTCTGGCCAGCCACAGCCAAATGGGAGCGGGGCTATAGTTTGTGGAGGGTTGGGCATCTGCACAGGCGAACGGCTCCAGCGAACCGTCAGTGCATGTTCGTCTGGCTTCGGTTCTGGACCCATATCGCCACATCGGAGCATCGTTGTGAAATCTACAGCGGCTGCTATCAACCGTGGCCGAAAAGAGGCACTGCACTGTCTTTCACATAGTAGTGTTGGTGGATTTTCCGGCGTGATGCACAAAGCGTTCGGCCTTACTGGCGGGAAACAAGGGTACATGCACGATGTGCATTGCTTGTTGTAGGCGCGGCAGGCTTCGACATATGCCTCGCTTGTAGACAACTTAGCAGTGTCTTAGCGCACTTTTCTCTCACCTGTCGAGCTTCAGCCCCAATGCATTAATACCTACCGCGGCAGCGATGTGCTTCCACCTTGCAGTAACATGGGTGGATCGTCTGGATGAGCAAGTTGATCGATCTCTAATGGTTTTGCTTGTCCGGCGTCCGCGTCGATGTTGGGATGGGCATCGAAAAGCAGAGCAAGGCTGAGACGCGTCTTTACTAGTAGTTGACTAGCAAGATTGCGAGAGCTCGAACTTTGGAAGCCAGAACCAGAGTAGGTCTAAGCCAGTTAAGGCTAGCGCTATAGAACACCATCGCAACGCCAAGGGTCTGCTAAACCGATTTAGATTAGCAGATATTTGCATCAAACTGCTGTCTTTTTCTGTGCTTCGCAAAAGACCAATCATTCCTGTCCTTGCACTCTCACCGGGGTCGGTCGAGGTAACCACTCATAGCCCTGGTATCTCGTTAGCCCGAACCGATAACCTTCGGTCCTTGCAACGTCGGGAGGTATACATCAAGTCTAACCTGAAGAGGCTGTCGCTTCGATGGAACGCTTTCAAATTGAGCACTGCTAGATGTGCTTCACCAACCTGAACAAGCGGAAACATCAAGTAGATGATACTTGAGTACAGCAGGTCCACGCATCCGAGCATAGCCTGATGGCTCGAACACACTCGATCTACTGTCGGCCACCAGTTCTCGGTCTTACTGCTTGCTTGAAAGCCTATCATGGTTCGACGGTCTGCAGTGATCCATCACTTCGAAGCGGTGCCTCCACAGGTCCAGCCCCAGCTTTTTTCGCAGAATGTCACAATACGCCGGAGGAGAATTGGTTCTGCCGCATGCATAGGTGCTCCAGCTCTGCATTGTCATCTCGACCTTTTGCAAGCTAAAGCAAGCCATGGCCCTGTGCTAGCCTGCATCGCCATGATCACACGGGCGATAGCTTGACGCCTTGCGCTTCCGGCTGTGCTTGTTTCCAAGCTTGTTTTCTACTGCGACTTTCAGATGCTTGCTCCATACAGAGGTAATGAGGCGAGTACAGCCAACCCACTGTCAAACCGGGATCGTCGAGAACATGAAAGCAGCCGATCTCCCGCGCGACTACAGTTGATCTTTTCTATTTCTTGATACATATCAGGCCGTACCCAGTCTGAACATATCTCACCACAGTTATTCCCAAGACCTTCGTTGCTGAACTTGTTCTGTGCCTGCCCACCATGAGGCACAACGCACATTCGTTGTTGGTTTCGGCTGCAGCGTTCACTTTGGTTGCTGCTGGTGACTCCGGTAGTACGTGGCTACAATGGACATCCAGCGCTCCAGCCCCTGCACCTGCTGTCACTACAACGGTTACGGTCTGGTCTAAGAGCATCGAAACTCAATACACAACGGACACCTCTTATATCAGCGTTACCACCACGGAGACAGAGTACAAGCCTGTCACGCAATTCGTTACGGTGACGCCTCCAACAGTAACCACAACTCAGTTTGATACCGTCGTACAAACGGATACGGTCACCGATACTGTTGTTTCGGTATCCGGCAGCATTGCAACCGTACAGCAAACGGTCGAAGAGACCATCGAAAACACAATCCTCGCTACTGCTACTGTCACCGTCGTCAACACCGTCAATAACGACATCACCATTACAGTCACCAGTTTCAGTGCAGTCACCGAGTATGTGTCTCTGACCGCGAGTTGCCCGAACTCAACATCAGGTACAGGCATCACCCTATGCCCATCCAGAACCATCAACCCAACCTATACCCCTCCTACACCACTGCCTTCCAACTACCTTTGGGGCTGCCCACCTGGCAAGCTTTGTCATCCCCCAAGGATAAATTGTAACTTCGAACAGAACTTACCTGCTGACACTTACGTCTGTGCGCCCGAAGAGTGTATACCGGTTGCACCGTTGCCTCCTCTTCGAACATTCGTCGAAGATGAGCCATATATCAATGATACTTGTGCCTGGTACACACCCATCGACGACTACTTCAACATCGACCCGCGGCTGTTTGGTCTGGATTTCGATATCTTCAATATCTACGGACAGCCAACATGTCCCCCACCTCCACCTCCACCACCGTCCACAACTCCACCTGCACAACCTCCTTCGACCACTTGGGCAGCTTGGAATTCGCCCGTAACATCAGCAGGATGGAACAACTGGAAAGGCTCACATACAGGGCCAGCGCCATCAGTCGTCACCAAACGCGCCTACCTCTTTGACAAGAAAGCGGTCATTGCCCCTAAGCCGTGTTGGCCGGTCTGCAACCAAGCCATGCAGGTGTGGCAAAGTGACCGCGGTTGCAGCTCCTGGCGTGATGCTTTTGCGCTCGTGACATCCTGCACTTCAAAGTATGCTGGCGCGCCGGTCACGAGTGTTGTTTCGCAGATGAATTCGCCAATTGCAACGTGTGCGCGTCAAGCAAAGCGTACGGCTGCTGCGCAACTCGAGGATGCTGCACCAGCTTTTCGTTTTGCGAGGGGTTGAGCTCACGATGAACCGCTATTGACATGGCACGATCTGGTAATTGATTGGGAAGCGCTGGAAGTAATGTTGATACTCGTGGCTCGATACCTAGGAAGCTATGATAAACATGACTGTTCACGCCACGGGTCGAAAGATTAGGGACACACACAGATTACTCATTGTAGCTATGATAATATCAATCGAGACTCTTGATAACACCGCGCATATGAGACCACTGTCTGGCTTAGCTGCAATCACACAGCGTGCTCTCTGAGCGCACCGACATCTGCTCATCTATCTCGACTATCGCAAGTCTGCGTGCGGCAATCAGGCTGACAGTGTACAGGTGATCCGATGCAAACCGCCCCTACAACGCGATAGCTCAGCTAAACTCCACGTAAACAGCGTCTTGGACAGAAGGAGAATGCAACAGAAGAACCATACCCAAAGCGACCAGGACACCAGCACACGTCAACACAAGCCCATGCTAGCAAGATCATCGCTTAGAGAGCCAGGACGCTGCTCCGATGGTTATCAGCTCCTGCAGGTCGGATCAGGACAACCCAGCCGTGTGGCTTGCAGAACTGGCACAGGCACATATGCATGCTACGGTGTACGCGGTGCTTGTCATGCCACTGTGTTCTGTGGATTTGCATCCAGTATATCTCGTAGGACTGTGAGTTTAGTTTCCTCCGCGGTCTGCAGTTTTACAAGTAGCAGCGATCGATGCAATTCATGTTGCCTGTTACGAGCTCTAGACTACGCTGATCAATAACCAGATAGGTGAGGCTGTTCTGAGCGTACGTGGACAGCAGACACCTCGTATAGAGCTGCAGGTTGCTGTTGCTTTTCTCCGCCATGCATGTTGACTTCCGGGGCTGGTGTACAATTTGGCATAGCCCAAATCACGAGGAAGAGGGGGTCCTCAGCCTTGCCACTTTTTCCACTGCGAAACGGTCCAAATTTGGGGTCCACGTAGGCATAAGCACCAGGAAGCTGATCCGCGCTTGACTCTGTCAGAGAGATGGCGGCAGGGATGAGTAGAAAACATTCAAGTTGTCATCTTGACGGAAACATGATCGATGTCGATCCTAGCTCGGAACGGAAAGCTTAGACTTGCTTCGAGCTCGTGTTATCATGTGGAGTACCTGACTAGCGTGAAGCTAGCGTCCACTAACACTGACTAGCCTCCACAGAAAGCTGGGGTCGAAAGAGCTCAGGATTGCAGGAAACATCTAGTGTAAAACCCCGTTTTTGCGATATCCGGGCTTTTGCGACATCTGACAGCGTGACAGCAGATTCTACAGTAGTAAAATGCGATAACCCGGATTTTGCGATTATCGCAATTTTACGGAGGAAATCCCTTATATGTATCGTAAATGGAAGGTCTGAATTCTAGGTTTTCTACCTCTTTTCGCCTAGTAAAAAGGAAGGATTAGGTCATATACTTGCCAAGTCTAGCTTATGCTAGACCTGATTAGGTAAGACTAAGCCCAGAATGGGGCTGCTCGGCTAACTTACATACCTCGAATTTGCGATACCCTCGAATCTACGATACTGAGCGCCGTGATATTGAGCATCGCAAAAACAAGGTTTTACTGTATCGAGAATTTCAGAACTTAGGCTCAAATGCAGCATGAGCGGTTCGCATGCTTTCTCGCGTACTCGGTGGCCTCGGTTGAGATCTTTGGCGGAGGGAACGAGTGTTCGTACTACGCAACCAGCGGCAGTGTGGATTCTGGCATTCGGAACGCCACCAGTTTATTCACAGAATACAAAAACGGCCGGAGAATCTCCCTTTTTCCTTGTATGAGATTGACATGTCGGATAACAAAAGCACATAGTCGAACTGGTGCTTAGTCAAACTGTTTGAGCGCCTGTCTCTGCTACGAAGTTGGAAATCGAAGCGCAGACGCAGATTCACTCTTCAGCCGCAAGATTGCGGCGTGTCTCAAGACCAGCGAGACCAGGTTGCATGCTTCCACGATCGGAGACTTATAGCATACCATCCAGACCCTGATACTTGAGCTCGCTTCGGGCAGCACCGCGTGCATTGGCTGACTTGACTTCTTTGTCATCTTCCGGGTTCCAGGAGCCCCCCAGTCATGTTGTGGCAGGCGCCTCGCTTCACTTTGCTTACCGGTAACTGCATGACTCGTGCGCATGTTTGTGGTGGCTGTAGATGCATGCTAAGTGCTTGTTGGATTTGTGGTGCAGGTCGTCTTGGTCCGGCAAGCATGTGCGCTACACCTACAGTGGTACGATCCCAATCGTACATGTGGATACTGGGACCAGTATCTGGCAAGCCAGTACCAAAAAAAACCCGGACCGCAAAATTCTAGGGGGAAGCATTGCCCTAAACTTGACGCCTAGCATGAAAAGAATTCCTGTGGCAACAGGGACCCCTCGCCTAATTCAAGCCCTAGCTTTATTTTATCACGACTTTTGCGGTCCGCGCTTTTTTTTTTGCACCGGCTTGTCTGGATACCCTACAAGTAGGTACCGTTAACAGATTGCAGCTTGGCGAAGTCAGCCGTGCGGGCTTGAAAGGCTGGCTGGTGGTTTCGAACCCGCTAAAGCTTAGGCGTCATAGGCGCTTACGCCTAAATTCGAGAGGCGGTCTTTTCCGTAGCGCCCCAGTTCCAAGGTCAGCGAAACTGGCAGGCTTGCTTGATACGGCAGCCGAGCGGTAGAGTATCTTCGCCCTCCAGGCGGTTACAGGAACCCGGAGAAGGCCGCAATCATGTTTTTCATGTCCAGGTTAGGCATCGGTTCGTCCCGATGATCATCTTATCGCATAACCCAGCATCAGACGAATATTGTATGAAGTGCGGTGCTACTAGACTTAAGTTCGCATATGAAGGATGCTGGCAAGGGCATCGTGTACACTCGATAGCTCCTTCCAGAATTGTCAGGCGCAAAAGGATAGAGTAAGGTCTTATCGTGTCGCGATTCATAGGATCACACTCTGCATGGCGGGTCGCAGCGTTTGCGTGTCAAGTTCGGATGCCCGACATTGCATCTCTCGAGCAACACAATACATCAAGAACGCTCCTATGCTTGCGTTTGCGGCACGGTAAAGAACGATGATGCACCTGGTGGAATGTCATCAGAGACACCACAATGCCATGATTGGAATATGCCCGAATTGGGCTGGTACATGGTTGCTGTGCAACACTAGCGTGTTTTCTTCCTCCTCCATTCCCCTCGAGTCCTACCGTCCTGTTCGTTGGAGATACAACATGATAGTATCAAGCATCGCAACTTTCAACAATATACAGAACTACCGACGATAACCGTTGCTTCAGACAACAGTGCAGTTCATCAGCCTGCCAGCATGTCGATCCGACAGCTCGAGTCCGGGCTCAAGCACCTCAACGTGAACGATGAAAACGAGGCACCACAACCTACAGGCTTGAAGTCAAAGGTGGAGACCTAAGCTGTTTGTCGTCGCTGTTGCTAACATCTTATAGCAAGTACTCACAACCAGCGTCAGCCGCTCGAATCTTGTCAAATATGCGCTCCAAGCAAGCTCCGAATCTCGTCAAAATGAAGGCAACCGAGTCGCAACCATCACCAAAGTCACGCAAATCCCGACGCTTCCTCCCTCACCAGTGCGACGACAGATTTCAGGTTCATCTGATGAGAGTAATGTCATCTCAGAGCGAACATCGGTATCTCAAGCCAGCACCAACTCCTCCTTCTCCGGCCTGCCGCCGCATCCTGCAAGGCCCGACAGAGATCTTAGCCTAAAAGATTTCGAGATTGGGAAACCTCTAGGCAAGGGCAAATTCGGTCGCGTATATCTTGCAAGAGAAAAGTCCACTGGTTTCATCTGCGCTCTGAAGTGCCTGCACAAATCAGAGATAGTCCAAGGAAAGGTTGAGAAACAAGTCCGTCGCGAGGTCGAGATCCAGTCAAATCTGCGCCATCCGAACGTTCTGCGACTCTTCGGCTATTTCCACGACAAGAAGCGCATTTTCCTCGTCCTCGAATATGCCGGCCATGGTGAGCTTTACAAGCACCTCAGAAAAGAAGGAAAGTTTCCAGAGTGGAAGGCTGCGCAGTATGTCGCACAGATGGCTGCTGCGCTGAAGTATCTACACAAGAAACACATCATGCACAGAGATATCAAACCTGAGAATATTCTTGTGGGTATTCATGGAGAGATCAAGATCAGCGATTTTGGCTGGAGTGTACATGCTCCGAATAACAGGCGACAAACCATGTGCGGCACACTCGATTATCTGCCACCGGAGATGATCAAGCCTGGTGGAAAGGACAACTTCTACGATGAGAAGATCGATCTGTGGAGTTTGGGTGTCCTAATGTATGAATTCCTGGTGGGAGAGGCACCATTTGAAGATACACCAGTGATGACCCAGAGGAGGATAGCGAGGGGTGAGATGAGTGTTCCGAGCTTTGTGAGTCCCGAAGCAAGAGATCTGATCAAGAAAGTAAGCACATCGCAAGATAAGAGACGTTCTCCCACTGACAATCCTAGTTACTCGTACTCGATCCTTCGAAACGGCTACCTCTTAAGGACGTCGAGCAGCATCCTTGGATCCTCAAGCACTGCCTTGGGAAAGGCGGGGACCGTGCGATCGAGAGAAGGTCGTGACGCGATGGCAAGATTGATGATTGAACGATTTTCTTTTCTTTGCAAGATGGACTCGCTCTTGGAGAAGGCAGCTCGAATCCTTATATTTGCAGCATAGTGCTGCTTCGCATTGTATTATTGAAAACGCATGACTGGGGCTGCTTGGGCTCGAGTTGGATGGTCGTGGTTAGACGTTTTGAATGCTAGCCATGATCCTGAGAACATCGATGGTAATCCTGCTGGCATTGTGCCGGACGCTGGAGACGCCCTCCGTGCTTCGGCATCTTGCTTAACAATAAGAACGAGTTGCATTTCACGGTTTGTTATTGTTCGGAAATGCTCGCCGATCTCCTCGTGCTGGCCGCCAAGACCGTATCTCATCTTTAGCAAATGACGCAAGAATGAGGGAGCAGCTTCCTAACGCCGGCTAACGATTCCTACTGCAGATACACAACTCAACAGCGTTGACAAGTTAACGACGATCTCCTTGCGCATATATCTCTAGCTTTACCATCGCCGAGGAGTCTTTGCTTCAATTCAAAACCAGAATATAGATTCACGAGAACTGGAATTTGATTGAAGCAGACTCGTTCGGCTTCCTTATGCTCGACTAATCGACATCGCTCTTACCTTCAAGAAGGAAGGACCAACCAGTCCTGCAGCTAAACCAATAATCTACCTTCAAGATGGGCGACGCAGGCGGCCCGGAGAAGGGCATCCGCATCGCCATTGATGTACGTTTCTTTCCGTTGGCAGAAGCACAAGCTAACATGCAAAGCGGGGTGGAACCTTCACAGATTGTGTCGGCAACCCTGGCACAGGCAAGATGGAAGACGACGTCGTGATCAAGCTGCTGTCCGAGGACCCACAGAACTACGAGGATGCACCACTCGAAGGCATAAGACGACTGATGCAGAAGTTCACCGGTACGGAAATCAAACGAGGCCAAGCGCTTGACACGTCGAAAATCGAAAGTATACGCATGGGCACGACTGTTGCGACTAATGCGTTACTCGAGCGGAAAGGTGAGAAGATGGCTATGGTGGTCAGCAAGGGGTTCAAGGACTGCTTAGAGATCGGTAATCAGTCACGGCCCAAGATCTTTGACCTTGCTATCAGGCGGCCGGATGTCCTTTATCAGAAAGTAATTGAGGTCGATGAGCGTGTCACCTTGGAAGACTACGCTGAAGATCCGTATCGTAACCAGACAAAGGTTGATGCCAAGCACGAGGAGTCCGACAAGAACGAGCTTGTTCAGGGGTTGTCAGGTGAGGCAGTCCGGATACTGCAAAGACCGGACGAGTCAACAATCAAGGAAGATTTACAGAAGCTTTACGATGAGGGTATCCGTAGCATCAGTGTCTGTCTGATGCATGGCTATACATTTCCAGTCCACGAAGCACTTGTCGGCAAGGTTGCAAAGGAGATCGGCTTTGAGCATGTCAGCCTGAGTCATGAACTTATGCCCATGATCAAGCTTATTCCACGAGCAACGTCCGCTTGTGCTGATGCATATTTGACGCCTGCGATCAAGAAGTACATTTCTGGTTTCGAGGCTGGCTTTGAGGGTGGGCTTGGCACGGAGGCAACTAAACAGGCAAGTGGCGCTAAAGCAGCAAGATGCGAGTTCATGCAGTCAGACGGTGGTCTTGTTGATGTCGGCCAGTTCTCAGGATTGAAGGCAATCTTGTCTGGACCTGCTGGAGGTGTAGTCGGATATGCTTTGACCTCATACGATCCAGAAACGAAAACGCCTGTCATTGGGTTTGACATGGGTGGCACAAGTACAGATGTCAGCAGATATGGTGCCGGTAGGTATGAGCACGTCTTCGAAACCACAACTGCTGGTGTTACGATTCAGTCACCACAACTTGATATCAACACAGTCGCTGCTGGCGGTGGCTCTAGATTGTTCTTCAGAAATGGTCTATTTGTGGTCGGACCAGAGTCGGCTGGTGCACATCCAGGTCCAGCATGCTACCGAAAAGGTGGTCCACTCGCCATCACTGATGCGAATCTGTTCCTCGGTCGACTGCTACCAGATTTCTTCCCTAAGATCTTTGGAAAGAACGAAGATGAGGGACTTGACCCGGAAGCAAGCAAGAAGCTCTTCGAAGAGCTCACCAAGGACATCAACAGCAAGACTGGGAAGAACATGTCGGCTGATGAAGTGGCGTACGGCTTCATTAAGATCGCCAACGAGACCATGACTCGCCCTATTCGATCGCTCACCGAAGCAAAGGGTTTCGACACCTCAAAGCACAAGTTGGCCACATTTGGCGGCGCTGGAGGTCAACACGCTGTAGCAATCGCAGAGTCGCTCGGAATTCGCCAGGTCCTGGTCCACAGATACTCCTCTGTCCTTTCAGCATATGGTATGGCTCTAGCAGATGTGGTAGACGAGTCACAAGTCCCAGAATCGCAAGTCTGGAAAGAAGACGACTCCAGCGTTCAGAAAGTCTTGAAAGGCAGAATCGACAAGCTGAAAGAACGCTCCACCAAACGCCTCGCAGACCAAGGCTTCGAAGGCGACTCTGTCGAATTCGAAGAATACCTCAACATGCGCTACCGTGGCACCGAATCAGCTCTCATGATCATCAAGCCATCACAAGACGAATCCAAGGAAGAGTTCAGCGGCGACTCCTTCGCCTTCGGCAAAGCCTTCATCAAGCAGCATGAGCAAGAATTTGGATTCACGCTGCCAGATCGAGACATCATAGTCGACGACGTGCGCGTACGCGGCATAGGCAAATCCTTCCGTGGCATGGCCAAGTCTGCAGATCAGCAACTGCAGGAACTCAAGGGTCAGCTCAAAGACATCGACACCTCAAAAGCATATGGTATATCAGACATCTACTTCGAAGGTGGCCGACAAAAGACCCACATCTACAAACTCGAGGATATCGACATCGGGAACCGCATACCAGGCCCAGCAATAATAGCAGACGGCACTCAAACAATTGTTATTCCACCCTCCAGCACCGCAATCATAATACACACCCATGTGATCATCAACATTGGCGAAGAACAATCCTCAGGCCAACAAGTCTCCACCGAGAAGGTCGATCCTATCCTCCTATCCATCTTCGCCCACCGCTTCATGGCCATCGCCGAACAAATGGGTCGCGCACTCCAAAAGACAAGTGTATCCACCAACGTCAAAGAACGCCTCGACTACAGCTGCGCCCTCTTCGACAGCACAGGTGGCCTCGTCGCCAACGCACCGCATCTCCCAGTCCACCTAGGCAGCATGTCGACCTGTGTCCGAACACAAGCAGCGATCTGGAAGGGCAAGCTCAAGCCTGGCGACGTGGTAGTCAGCAATCACCCCGAATTCGGCGGAACACACTTGCCAGACATCACGGTCGTAACGCCCGCCTTCGCCGACGCGAACGATCCAAACAGCGAGATCCTCTTCTACGTCGCCAGTCGTGCCCACCACGCCGACATCGGCGGGATCCTACCAGGAAGTATGCCCCCCCACAGCCGTGAACTCTACCAAGAAGGCGCAGCCATCAAATCCGAGCTCCTAGTCTCCCAAGGCACATTCAACGAAAAGCGCATCACAGAACTCCTCTACGACGAACCAGCTCAATACCCCGACTGCAGCGGCACACGCTGTCTAGCCGATAACATCAACGATCTCAAGGCGCAAATCGCAGCGAACAAGAAAGGTATCAACCTCATCTCCGCGCTCATCACGGATTATGGACGGGATGTGGTAGGTTTCTACATGTCCCAGATCCAACTCAACGCCGAGTCCTCCGTCCGCGAACTCCTCAAGGGCGTGCACAAGCGCTTCGAGGGGCAGGATTTGCATGCCATCGACTACATGGATGATGGGTCCCCCATTGAACTGCGAATCACGATTGACGGTGAAAAGGGCGAGGCAGTCTTCGACTTTGAGGGGACGGGGCCAGAGGTCTACGGAAATGTCAATGCGCCGGAGGCTGTCACTTACAGCGCTATTATCTATTGTTTACGGTGTCTGATTGATGAGGACATCCCGCTGAATCAGGGGTGTTTGAAGCCTGTGAAGGTGAAGATCCCGAAGGGGAGTTTCCTGAGTCCGAGTGAGAAGGCGGCGGTTGTGGGTGGGAATGTGCTCACTAGTCAGAGAGTTACAGACGTCGTGTTCAAGTGCTTTGAGGCGTGTGCGGCGAGTCAGGGTGATTGTAACAACTTGACGTTCGGGTTTGGAGGGAATGTCGCGGGCAAGGAAGAGGGCAAGAAAGAGCAGGTTAAGGGGTTTGGGTATTATGAGACGATTGCGGGGGGTAGTGGTGCTGGTAGAGACTGGGAGGGGACGAGTGGAGTGCATACTCATATGACGAACACGAGGATTACGGATGCGGAGGTGTTTGAACGGAGGTATCCTGTTATTTTGAGGGAGTTTGGACTTAGGAAGGGGAGTGGTGGGGGTGGTCAGCATAGGGGTGGTGATGGGGTGATTCGGGATATTGAGTTTAGAATTCCGGTGCAGGTGAGTATTCTGTCGGAGAGACGCGTGTATCATCCTTATGGCCTGCATGGTGGTGAGGATGCGCAGTGTGGGAAGAATATTTGGGTGAGGAAGGTGAAGAAGGCGGCTAGCCAGGGTGTTGGTGGTGAGCATGAGGGGCAGAGAAGGGAGGGCAAGGATGATGAATATGAGGAGAGAAGGGTCAGCATGGGAGCGAAGAATACTGCTAATATGCAGCCTGGCGAGAGGATTATCGTGATGACTCCTGGTGGTGGTGGATATGGCAAGGCTGGTGAGAAGAGCCAGGTTGACATGAAGAAGGACTTTGAGCAGAATTGGAAGAAGGGAAGTTTGGCGAACAGGTTGGCAGAATGGGAGAGTAGTTCTTAGCTGGTGGATTGACGACCTCTTCAATAAGTACTTGTCTTCGCAACCTTTGCAGCAGTCTTCCGTTCTCATTATCTTTTCGTGCCCCTAGCTGGTCCATGTGCCATCGCGCTACCTTGCGCATACGCCCTGTGGTCGCAAGATAGGGTATCTTTGATAAATGCAATCGCTGGCAGAATGTTAGTTCCTAATCACGGAGAACGCTGGCTATTCAGCTCACCTCAAATTCAAATGTGTTCACCAGCTGGGCTCTGCTCCTATCCTTCTGTATCTGGCGGTATTGTCTTGAGCTTCAGCTCAGGTCTCTTCTGGTAGATTCTGTTGTCCCATATTTCAGAGAAGCCATCTGTTGTAGTAGATCCTGTCCTTTCATATAGCAGGAGAGCAAAGTCCTCCAGCTCATTCCTCCTCATCACTCGTAGCCTCATGATTTGCCCTCCCACCACCATCACCACTCGCCTCCGTCTCCTCCGTCTCATCCTCGTCGTCGGGTTCATCCTTGACCTCCCCGCCATCCTCAACCCCATCCCCATACTTCACCCTCGGCAAATTCTCAACCCCACCCCTCCTCAACTCCCGATCAACAGCAGGAATCACCCCCATCAAAGCCCCATACTGCTCAAGCGTCATATTTATCCCCTTCTTCCCCGGCAGCCAGGTTCCATCCTTTTCGTAGTACTCGCGTATACTGATCATTTTCTTGCCCTTGAAGTCGTTGAGGACGACGCGGCGGGCTTTGCTGATTTCCCAGTAGAGGTTGTTTTCGGGGTCGCGGTTGGCGGTGGGTGTGCTGGGGGTGGGGTTGGTGAAGTGGTGGGAGGTGGTTGAGGATGTGGTTGCGGTTGCCTTTTTGGTGCGTTTTGAGGGGGGTGCGGTGGAGTTTTGGCGGGAGGAGTCGGAGACGATGAAGCCGTCGGAGTCGTTGGGGTTGTGGGTTGATTTGCGTTTGGCCATGGTGGGTGGTGCCCCTGTTGGATTCGATCTCAATGGTTATGGAAGTGTCAGATATAGCTGCGCGAGACTGTAGAAGTTTCAGCAAGAGAGATACGAAATCAACGGTAATGACAGTGGATCATGCAAGAACAGGCATGAGAGTCGCGACTGCCACAGAATGCCTACGATACGCGGTCACACGTGACGTCATGCACAGGCAGAGACGCGTTAAGGACTTCCATCGCGCTGGTACGGAACACATTTCGAGCAGCATCTACATTCAGACTGCTGCTGACGGGCACACCCTGACTTGCCAAATCTTTGAAGTCTGGTATAGTACTAGTTCGAGCATGAAAAGGCCGAGACCGCGCAGATTTTCCAGTGCCAGACGAGTTGACGTGTAAGGACTTCTTGGGCTTCAGACAGAATCCCCTCCACTCATCGCTAAAGTGAACGACTGTCCATCAGCATGTCTTCCCGTCGTCCAATGCCATCTCCACTGCCACCCTTAAGTTGTTCTTGTCCATACATAACTCCTTGTGCTTGATGCGGTGCCTTCGCCAGGGCGGTCACGAAATCGAGACAGAATTCCTTGTGTTCCATTAGCAGGTTCTGGAAATCCTCATATTGCAAGAGTGCTCCATGCTGAGCTGAAGAACACAGGCCTTCCAAAGCCGAATCCTTGATTTCTCTGGTATCTGAGAGTTTCCAAGACCACAACTCCCGAATCAGTCCGAGGTAAAACAGCTTCCCTGAATCTGGCAAATCAGTGAGCGTCATTCCCCTTGATGCCCAGACCTGGATCAAGTACCTTTTACCAGCCTTTCGGAGCACAAGTAGACTGTATTTGTCCGCGAGCAGATATACGGTGGCGGCTGACACTTTGGCGAAAGATGGCACTTCCAGGGTGTACAGAAATTCGAGCATCACTTGCACGCCGTCGGGATGATCGTGGTCGAGGTTTATGGTCGCCGTCTGAGATTCCTATTGGAGGTCAGTACTTATGGTCAGAACCATCGCTAGCGACTCGCTTACGCTGAAATCGCCACTGAGAGCTGCTCGAAAGAAAGGACATCGAGGGCAAAGAATAGCGCGGTGGCACTTCCAGACACGACCATGGCAGGTGATGGTGAGGTCGGAGAATTCGCCACTCTCAAGTAGACTGTGAGTGTCAGCGATTTGATCTGAGGTAGTGGCGGAGTGGATTACCTTCTTTGTGCATGGGCAATGGTTTGGGGCTCTGTGGTGGACGCCATCAGGTGCGGATGGCTACAAGAAGAATTGCGACAGGGTGAAGAATGATCCGGGCTAGTACAATAGCGAAGGATGAGTTGACATGAAATGGTTCGCAGGTCGACATGTATGGGAATGTTTGAATCTGCGGGAGGAAGAAGGCTGAATAGGCGAGGCTGGAGGCAGTAGCGTGTGGAGAGCGATAGCGGAATGAAAGTGAAGAGAATTCGTTCACTACCCGTGATATGTGCTGGCTATGAAGAGGCAGCTCACGTTTGTTCAGGAGTGGACGAGAACTGCCGCTGACCTAGTAAACGGTCGTTTCCTCACACAAATCCGTGCAGTCGCTGCACGCTCTTGCCTCGTTGCTTTCGAATCTCTGGGACGAATGACTACTCTCAGTCAAAGTGATTCGTGCCATGCCACATCATGACCTGCGTCCTTGTTGGTTTGGCAAGAGCCATATGAGCACGTCCTCGATCAGTCCGTGTCCTCTGTCATGCAAAACTAGCTGGTGTACCTCCCGACTGCTTCAGACGTTCTCAAAACCTGTGGCCCGGACGGACTTCTTGCTTCATGGCCTTAATGAAATCCATGCAGAAGCCATCATCCTCGAGCAAGAGCTTCTTGAAGGGTTCATGGTCGAGCATCGATGCCGGACATGCCGGAAAGTCTGCGCAGACAGATCTCTCGAAGCTGCGCGAAATTTTGCTGCTCCCACGATCGCACCTTCCTGATCCAGTCGATTGTGTCTGCTTTCTCTTCCTCTGACTTTCTTTCCCAGGAGAAGCATATCATGCCAGTGTGATTCATGAGTACATCAAGGGCCTGTAATCGTAGCTGCTGTAGATCGTACTTGTCTGCGATCGTATAGACAGTTTCGGCCTTCGCACGTGTTGGGTGAATCGGCTTCTGAAGAGTGTAGAGGTATTCAAGCATCATGTCAACGCCGTCCTGTGGATCTTCGTCAAGGTTCACAGCAAGGGTGTCTGATTCCTGCTAGATGTTAGTATCCAGATTCATGACTTTGGACGGCCTGATCTCAATGTTTGCAGATGTGGTCGGTTAGGACTTACCTTGAAACCGTTGCTGCAAGCTGCTTCGAAGAAGTGACATCGCAGACGAAGAACACTCTGATGGCACTTCCATGTTCTGCCCTTGCAGGATACTGTCATGTCCGAGAACTTGCCATCGCGTAGCAGACTGCGTTCTTAGCACAAAATCAGTCACAGCCAGGATCTTCTGCTGTGCTCACCTAAGCTGAGCGCTACTTATATCATCTGGCGCGGTCTTGCCACTTGTCTTAGCCATCTTGTAAGATCTGGCAATGCAAAGGCGTGCGTACTCTGCTTGCGTCATGCCAGGAGGGAGCTGTGTTTCCTGCTTTGCGG
The DNA here is from genome assembly GCF_036327395.1 of Knufia obscura. Classification (NCBI taxonomy): domain Eukaryota; kingdom Fungi; phylum Ascomycota; class Eurotiomycetes; order Chaetothyriales; family Trichomeriaceae; genus Knufia; species Knufia obscura. The sequence continues at coordinate 1,715,127 of NW_027042691.1, forward strand.
CGGGACTAGGGGATCGAGAACGTAGCCGCTTTGCCGTCTGTTTGGTTCGTGGCATCTTGATCGGGTAGTCGACGCTTGGAACTAGTAGAGTGATGTAGGAAGCTGAATCATGAGCTGGACGATAGAGGCACGTTCGAGGAGGAACAGCTTGTGAGCTCAGCGGAAGTATTTGATTTCAGTTTTACCTCATTAGGCTGCCGTGACTGCTAAGTCAGGAACGTGTGATCCATCGCTCAGTGAATGATAACAGCAACATGGTCATCCATGTACTTGTTGATATCACCCAAGAAGCAAGCAGCAATGATGCTCACAATACCAGCAGCCAAACTGGCAAGGTAGACATATTTGTAACTCTCAGCATATGCAACCTGGCCAGCATAGACAACCATCTCGTACGCTGTGTCGTTTCCAGCAATGCCAGGAATATGCTTTAGCTCCTCAAGCAGTGACACACCCGTGATCTCGATCGCTGACGTGATGTAAGTAACATTTGTGATGCCGAGCCCTACCATTGTGCCGCCGATGTGCTTGACAGCGTTGGCTGCAAATTTCGAAACGAATACCTATAAGATATAATTAATAGCTTATAGTAGGTATATAGTAGGGAGACAAACGTTGAAGTAGGCACAATAGCCAATTGCACCGCCGATGACTCGGATGGAGAGAGTCAGAGCTGAGACGGTGGCGATGAGGTCGTCGGGACAGATAATGGTGGTGATGATGGACGCTGGGACGACGATACCACCGATACCGAAACCACCGAGGATGAGTAGGCCCCAGGCGACATGGAGATTTTCACGTGTGAGACATGCGAGGGCGCCGGTACCTATACATGTTAGTCCCGTTCGTGGATTGTAAGATTGCAACATACCAGCTGTCATGAGGCAACTGCTCATAATCATCAACTCCTTGTTTCGGCCACGGAAGACGGAGAGTAGCCATAGAGTGACGCAAGCTCCAGCCAAGATAGCCATTCCACCAGGGAGGAGCTTCAGACCAACACCAATGGGGTCGTGACCATAGACATTGAAGGACTGTGTTGGCCAGAACATGAGGTAGGCGAAGAAGTTCATGCCAGAGATGAAGGTGATGAGCAGCGTCAGAAGCAGAACTCGCGGATCTTGCTTTATTCTTCCTGGGAACATCGGATGCTTTGCACCATACATTTCCCAGAAGCAAAAGCCAGCCAGGAGGGCCGCACCAATGATCAGCGGAGCGATGACATGTGCCGATGTCCATGGGTACTGGTAGCCTCCCCACTGGAGTCCAGCAAGGAAGACAATCATGCCGGAGATGCTGAGCAGGCCGCCGATGTAGTCAATCTCTTTCAGGACTTGCATCTTTGTCTTCCCGAGGGTATTGACGCGGGCTGGTGGGTGGTAGAAGAAAAGGGTGCACAGAAAGCCGAAGCCGTTCCACGTGCAGACGATAGCACCACAATATCTCCAGCTTGAGTAGTCTATGAGCCAGTCAGTGAGATGTTTTTGATATGTTGCGTGCTTCAGACTTACAAGCAATGAGTTGAGCATAGATACCCGATGGGACGAAGGGGATGATGGTGAAGATCAAGATGGCGACGTATTTACCGCGCTTCGCGGTTGGGGCAAGCTCAGATGTGACAGCCAAGGCGGTGAGCTCGGAGATACCTGCACCGGCACCAGCGACGGTCATACCGGCTATGAACATGTTCATAGACTGCGCAGTCGTCGCAATGACAGTCGAAATGACCAAGAGACCAGAGCCGAGAAGAGCAACGTATCGACGGCCCAGCAGATCTGACATGCTACCAACGAAAGGGCAGACAGCTCCCAAGGATAGCAAGCCGCCAAGGACGAACCACACCCATCGGTCAAGCCCGCCAATATCGCGGTAAATGTATGGCGGAATTGCACCCCAGAGATACAAAGGAATTTGCGAACCAGTCCACAGAAAACCCATGGCAATCAAGCTCATTGCTCTCGAGAAGGTCATCTATCGACATTGATCAGCTTGCGTCTGTGGACTTGGCCAGCGTCAAGACTTACAGGTGGCTCGTGCATGTGGTCTTCCTCGTCGCCATCGACTCGGAGGCCTTTAGCCTGAGTGGTGACACGATGGACATCTTCATCGCTGCCCGAACTGCTGACTTTGTCGACGTGGTCGACCGTGACGTCTCTTTTTTCCATATCTGTAACAGTCATGGCTGCGAATGATGCACGTGAACTTCTGCGGAGTTGCTGAGCAGGGTAGAAGAAGCACAGACAACAGGCCAACAGGTGGGATCTATATCTTCGGTAACAGGCGGAAAGAGTGCACTCGTCGGTAGCAAGCCTCGGTGACCATTGACCTTGCACTGCATGCTGTGTGCATGGTGGAAAGCATATCCTCGAAAGAGCGTCGAGAATTTAAGCCACTCAAGATCATGCCAGCCATCGCAAGCTTTCCATTGGCGAGGACCAAGCCTCGAACAGCATCTCGAGCCCTTGTGCTGGGAACGATCTGGGGAAGACCGTGTTCGAGACTGCATGGTGGAGGTGGGTGTGGCCAAAGCCATGCAGGTTTATCAAACTAGCCGTAACTTCGAGGCTAGACTGTTGCCAAGAGCTCGACTGGAGAGACTACCTCGGTAGGCGAGCCTGGTGAACCAATCCCATGTTGGAATCGGTATCATCTTGTTCGTCTTGACTCGAAAAGTGAAGGTCAGTCAAGCCCCAAAAGCACTGTGATAGGCAGAGACGTTGGGCTAAAGAAACCACGAGCTCGAGGCTAGCATAGCGCCAAATCATCCCCGCATGAGGTGCGGGTTCCCAATAAACGTGCCCCGGAGTGCCCCGGATTTCTGGGAGGCTTCGTGTTCTGGGGTGGTTAGCGCAAGCTTAGCGTGCTTTTTAGCGCACGTCGCATCAGTCGAGCTCAAGCGCCGACCCCGCGCGCCCAGAAGAAGCAACTGGTCCAAGTACACGACTGCCGAGTTTGTCTGTGCATGAAAGCTTCTGGCGACGTAAAACGTTTTGCCATGAGATCAGCTTGGGCGAGTTGCCGAAATTGTGGGCTGCCGTCGGAGGAGTATTCCTAACTCTCTGACATATCGAAAATGTGCGATCAGGGCGAAAGCCAGGCAAGCTCGGCAGGCACAAAGAGGAAGCGGTCAGTCATCGCCTGTAGCGCCTGCCATGACCGGAAGGTTCGCTGCAATGTCGCTTTGCAAGGTGTGCCGTGCAGCAACTGTGTCCAAGATGGAACGAGATGTGAAATATATAGGCGGAAGATAGGAATGTAAGGAAGCTCTCCACATGGTACCGAGGTACAAGCTCAAGAATACAGACCAGGACAGCGTCCCATTCGACAACAACAGTCACCCGCAGATGATGAACGATCATATCCACTGACGCCGTCTCCTGGCTCGGTGAAGGACACTGCCTCACTGAGGGATGCCGGTGCGTCAAGCATTCATGAAGGTGGTGTCATCGACCATGCAATTGCTCAGACCACGACACCGACCATCGCTACTTCCCCAGAGACGAGTCAGCAACACAGCCAGCAACAACAAAAAGATGTGCAACAGCGGAGACAAGTGGTTGCCATTGCGAATGAACGTCCCTTGAGAGACTTGCTTCCCTACTTCGCAGGCGAATCGGAAGGTCTCGAATTTCTTTTCGACCAGTGTTCAGCTGACAGACCTGTGAAAGGTGTACATTATGTCACTCCGAGAAAGACCTACCGTCACAAGAGGTCGACGAGTAGAGTGCACAGACTGGAGCCCCTTCTTCCGCCGTTGCAAATTCAGCAGGAATTGATCAGAAACTTCTTCAACTATGTTTTCCCAGTCATGCCGATCGTCGACGCCAAGGCATTCCTCGAAGCATTCGAGAAAAATCCAAACAGTGTGAGCCCTCTGCTTCTGTGGAGCATGTTCTTCGCAGCAGCGAACTTCATCGACAAGGATTACCTTCGTGCAAATCGTCTGCCTCCACGTAAGATTTTGAAAGAGCAGTATTATCAACACGCCAAAGACATCTATGACAACCAGGACGAGGGCGACAAAATCATCCTAATTGCCGCAGCGCTGAGTCTCTCGATGTGGTATGTTGATTTGGAGGATCGCGATGGCTCGTGGTACTGGATCGGCACTGCCACAAGTCTGTGCCATACAATCGGACTGCATCGATCATCAAATTATGCCTCCATGCCGTCTTGCCCTTTTCCTGCCAGGTCACGCCAGCTGTGGCGCCGACTCTGGTGGTGTTGCTACCAGCGGGAGGCATGGCTCGCTGCGGGCTTTGGCAGGCCAATGAGAATCCACATTGACGACTGTGATGAAGCTGTACCACACCCGGAGGAGATCTTCGAGGAATGGCGCGAAATTGCTGTACAGTTACAGGAGAAATACCTGCCGCCTGAGATATTAACCTTGACAGAGGCATGGATCGTCATGTTGCACTTGAGCATATACCTGGGTGACATCTTGACCATGCATTACCGGCCTCGCAGTCGGCTGCCGGCGCCCGCCACGCTTCGACAGCAAGATGCCGATATCGTCAGTCTAAGAAACAAGGTTCCGGCAACCTCGTTTGCAACACCGCCGATCGTCCTCATTCACATGTGTCACCTAGAGATGAACTTCAATGCCGTTCTCATCACTTTGTACCGACCATATCTTGCATGCTCACCACACAAGCTTATTGACCAGGAGTCTGCCGGTTGCCGCAACGAGTGCATTCTGAAGGCGAAAGCAGCAGCGTCGGACACTACCAACGTCCTGAACAAACTCATGTCGTTGGATGCAATCAGCAAATCTCCAAGCAGCTTTGTGGCCGCACTTATGACCTCGATGCAGGTACTTGTCTTCGATATCCGGAACTCCAGTGGTCTCGGCAAGAGCTATGCGACACATCAGTTGGACTTGCATATGTTGGTCATAGGACACCTTAGAAAGACTTACTGGACCGCAGATCTCCAGCATAACCTTTTCATCGAAGTGATGAAGGTGCTGAATGGGGAATCCTCCTGTCAGCATCAGAATGATGCTGGTGCAGCCCCGGTTGAGAAAGCAGATCGAGATGATACTGCTGCTCTCGAGCATAATGGCCCGGATCTTTTCAACGCAGAGCACAACCTAGCTCATGCTTCGCTTGATGATTTCTTCGGCATGTTTAATCCCTTCATGGGCTTGCCATCTCATGACGATTTGGGGTAGGTCTCGTACGTTTGCCCATGTAACGCACATGCTAACGGGTAGGAGCACCTCAGTAGACTGGGACCTAAGTCCTCCAGGCTCTCTCTCGATACAGAGCATATCTGGACGACTAGACTCATAGCAGAGTAAAAACGTTGCTGCATCTCAGCCGTCACTTGTCTCTTCGGGCTTCCTGTCGTCCCAATGTTCGAGTACGACTTCTTCGCACCTCCTCCTGATATCCTCGACACCTTTCACACCTGTCCACTTGTCGAGGTAGCTCTTCACAACCTTCCACTCTTTATCTGCCTCGTCCTGTTTCCCTCCATCCACTAGTTTTGCAAGCCTATCCGGCGCATCAAGCACCCACCTCACAACCTCCTTCTTCCTCTTATCCTCCTTCAACCCCCTCCTCTTCATCCTCGCTTCACCGTCCTCCATATCCTTCTGACCCACAATCTCCGTAACACTGGCCCTCAACCCCTCAATCTTACTCTCCAACTCCTTAACCTCCCTCAACCCGCCCGTAGTACTATCATTCATCCCCCTCTGCATCTCCCCAATCGTCCCCACAGCCTTAATAAGCTTACTGTAATTATCATATACCAGTGCTTTCCGCTCTCCATCTAGATTTCGTATCTCGGAGACAAGTGTCGCTTCCACCTTTAGGATATCGCGTAGACTGCTCTTCGCGAGGAGGTCGTGTATATACCCCTCCGCATCGAAATCCGTGTTATCCAGTTGTGCTGTCAGGCTTGATGTTGTGGATGTGTTCTCCGTTAATGTAGCGATGCTTGGTGCGGTTGAGATATCGGATGTGGTTGAGGTTATGCTGCCCGTCCGACGTAGGTCTCCTTGCGCGCCGGGTACGGGTGCTGGTGCGCCAGGCTTGGACTTGAGGTTGTAGTAGTCGCGTAGGGCGGCGCGGTTGCCGCGACGTGGAGGCTGGCCGGGTTGGGGACGAGCGGTGAGTGGGAGGTCGATGCTGCCGCGGGTGGAGGAGGTGGGCGTGTCGGCTATGGAGGGGGACTTGATTCTTGGTGTGCCTGGGGCGGGTGATTGCGTTCGGGGGGAACTTATGGTGGCCATTCTGTAGAGGGATGGCAATGTGGTCGGAGACGGGGACTGGACATGCTATCACCCCAGCCAGGATGCAGATGGCACTTTGCCCGGTTCTGGGCAACCAACAACGAGGTCGATTCGATGGTTCAACTTGGTTGAACGCGTCTGGCGCGCAAATCCTACCGTACTATGCAATGTGCGCTTCTACGAAGCGATGATTGCCGTAGTCCTTGTTTCTTCTCGGCCGTTTAAAGATCTTCCCGGAGTTGCACAGCCAAGACAGCATCTATTACTTCTCCCCTTCGTGGGAGTAACATAATGCCCCTACCACGATCAACCACCGAAGCATGAGGCTCTTTGGTCAGGTCAAATGAGTCATCCTAGTAAACAAGATGGTCTTCTACGGGCAAAACCGGAAGGATCCCGTTCACGCTGTCCCGGCTGAACTATTCCTGCTCCAGGTTTAGAGGTAAGGAGAAAGCTATATAACGTGCATAGGCAATAGAAGGTAAGGTCGTTCACTACGCAAATCGAGATCCTGCACCGCAGTCATCCATAAACAGACCTCTGGTAGCACCCGACACTATGGCATCCTACAAGCCACAAGCCATAATTTTCGACCTCCTGACAGCTCTCCTAAACAGCTGGACCATCTGGGACGGAGCAATTCCAGAAAATGAACGCGACGTCATAACCGGCCAAGCATGGCGAAAGCGCTACCTAGAGATCACATATGGCTGTGATGCGTACAAACCGTACGAAGACCTTGTTCGTCAGGCCGCGGAGGATGTTGCCTTGTCTTCTGCTGCTCCAAAAGCGTTGCTCGAGCGCATGGACGAGATCTTGCCGTGGCCAGAGGTTCCGGATGTGCTTGCCAAGCTGAAAGCACAGGGATATCTGCTTGCGGTGGTAACGAACTGCTCGAATGAGCTTGGTCATCGTGCTATCAGCAATTGTGAGAAGGTAGTCAGGGAGAAGACGGATTCGAAGGAGTTCAGCTTTGATCAGACGGTCACGGCAGAGGAGAGCGGCTTCTACAAGCCTAATCCGAAGCCGTACCGTGATGTGCTGGAAAAGCTGGGTGTCACTGCGGACGAGGCGTTGTTTGTGGCTGGCAGCTCGATGGATGTGCCGGGTGCATCTGATGTCGGAATGAAGGTGACGTGGCATAATCATGTTGGATTGCCTAGGTGGAATGAGAGGGTGCCGTGGAGGGAGGGGAGGAATTTGGATGAGGCACTGGGGGATATACTATGATGGCCAGACAGTGAGTGCTTATCTGCACAGCTAGTGCAATATCAACATTGCGAGTTACGACTGATCACGAACCCTCACTGTGCCAAGCTTTGTCACTTTTACCAGAGGATCCCGCACACGACATCCGGCTCTTTGCGATTATCTAAGACAATTCCTTTTCATCTGCACCTTCAGTTTTGTTCCTATGCTAGCCTCTTCCTGTTTTGCCTGCAAGAATTTCCAACCATGCCTCCCACGGTGGCTGCCACAGACTCGGGTCAAGATCTAGCAAAGGCACAGAAGATGTAAGTGATTCCAGTCTCTACGCAGGCTACAGCTGATCGAGTACAGCTTGCTAGAATCTGGTGACTGGTCTGATCTCACCATCAAATGTCGCGATCGGACATGGAGGGTACATCGCAACATAGTTTGTGCAAGATGTGATTTCTTTAAAGCGGCATGCAGTGGCAGCTTTTCGGTATGTTCTTCGCCCGTCTCTGACAGAAACGTCTAACAGCTGTAGGAGGCTACATCAAAGATCATTACGCTCGACGATGATCCTCCGACGGGAGTAGAGCTCATGCTGGAGTACATCTACACGATGAAGGTGCCCGTGATTTGCACCTTCGATTCCGCCAAAGAAATGTACATGCTAGGCGACAAGTACAACCTGCCTCCTCTTAGGACAGCGGGCTTCACTACCCTCTGCACGGTTATCAAGAGTACCTGCATTGTCTACAGCGTGAAGGGCAAACTAGATCGCATGATCGCAATGGTCGAAGACATTTGGTCGGCAAGTGAGGTAGATCAGCTCAGCCACGGTGCCTTCAAGAGTGCTGCATTGGAAGGACTGCGAGTTCCAGCTCGTTCGCTGCTCGACGAAGTGGACTTCCAGAGCTTGATTTGGCGAAACAAGAGCTTTGGCCTGGCTTTTATGAAGGAAATGATGGGCACAAGTCGCACGAAGTAATCCACGCCACAGTGCGTAGGAATATGAGATCCTATTCAAGCAAGACGGCTAATGATGTACGGACACGTTCACCATTTCTTCACTTTCAATTTGTCAAGCGTCGTGGCACAGCAACTGTTTTCTTTTCGCGTCAAACCACAGAATCTTTTGTCACATCCCAAATTGAATCTTCCATATCAATCCTGATCTGCTTGCCTTGATACAATGGCTTCAGCACCATCAAGCAAAAGTCTCGCAGAGGCATCAAAGGCGTAAGTCACCCCGAGAACCAATAAGCACATCTACTAATCCAGACCAGTCTATACCAGAACGGGGAATGGTCAGATCTCACAATCACAAGCGGCAGTCGAACATGGAAAGTCCACCGCGCCATCCTTTGTACCAGATGCGACTTCTTCAAAGTGATTTGCGCTGGCGGGTTCCAGGTACACTACCCACAATATAAGTGACATGACCCATACTGATTCTCTGCCAGGAAGCGCAGTCACAAACCATCAAACTCGACGATGACCCAGAAGACGGAATCGATATGATGCTGGAGTACCTCTATACCCTGCAAATCCCAGCACTCAATACCTTCGACCACATGAAGATGGCGTACACTTTAGGCGACAAGTACGACCTACCAAAACTTCGAGACGCCGGCTTAGAGGCCCTGTGTCGCCACTTGCAAGACCGTTGTGCAAGTTGGGATAAGCAGTCTGCGTTGCAGAAGTCAGCCACTGCATCTTATATCGAGGAGGTCTGGACCTGGACTTACCAAGACACCAACAAGTTCAAGAAAGCGATTCTGGACGGTCTGTGTGCTTCTTCAACTAGGGTAGTCGAAGACCCACTGTTCCAAGAGATGGTATCACGGAACTCAGATTTGGCTCTGGAGTTTATAAAGGCTCTGACGAAACGTCAGGCAGAGCTAGAGGCAATGGTGAAGCCTACTATAAATGCACCAAAACGCAAGCTCGAGCGCACTCTTCTCGAGAAGATGAGTGATCGCATTGCTGCAAAGCGCAAGGCCGAAGAAGACCTCGCAGTACGAGCACAGAGAGCCGCTGAGCTCGAGCGAATACTCAGGAGAAGGACTTAGGTTCGGGAGTGCCTCCTCTCAGTCAGAGTACGACAGACAGTTCTGCGGGTGCGGGTCCTTTGAGAAGGCCGTGACGACGGAGAGGTATAAAGAGACACTGATGGATTCTCATTTACGGGAGAGTGGTTATGATGTGGGTGGAATGAACAGATAAACAGCCCAGCCTTCAAATTCTCAATGGCAGTCGATATTGAGCGCTTGTATTACGACCACTTCATATGACCGACGCCATGAACTCCTTGCTATGGAAATGATTCACTTGAACCTCCTTCTTGATCTTGTCAAATCAGCTCAAGCTGCGATCCGTTTGTGGTGCCTGCCTGAGGTCGTGAGAACTTGACCGTTGGCAGTCGCATCGTTACCATCAGTCAGATCACGCCTTCTGCTCCTTCAACATCCAAGTCAACAAATCCACCTTCGTAATAACCCCAATCGGCTTCAACGTCCCATCCTTGCCCTCCCCCTTCTCCCTCTCCGTAACAATAGCCGCAGCCTGCCACTGAAAGAATTTATTCAACGCACTCAACGGCGTATCTATCGTGATCTCCACGAACCGTCTACTCGTCCCCCTATCATTCTTCTTACTTGTACTTTCATCCTTCCCCTCCGTCTTCTCATGTCCCTCCTCACTCATCCCATTCTTGATTCCCGCCTCAAGACCCATGTTATTCACGTCTTGAGGGTTGGTGATCACCTCGCTGATCTTCGTAAAGTCGAACATCACATCACTGACTGGTGATTTACCGGTTGCGCGGCCATGCGAGATCCGACTAAGGAGATTACCGAGTGTGACTAGACCAACTAATCTCTTAGACGGTGACGGTCCTAACACGGGGAGTTGGTCATAGCCCTTCTCGCGCATGATTTCGATGGCGCTGGTGCAGGGTTGATCGGCGGGGATACTCTGTACTGGTTTGAGTCGAAGACTACGGACCGTGGCACCGTGGAAGGCATCTTGGGCTTTTTCTTTTTTCTCGGTGACGGGGGAACTCGGCTCAGGCGGTGGTGTAGGTGGGAGGAGATCATTCGCGGCGAGCCAGTCATCGTCGATGAATTTGGTGAGATAGGACCGGATTGAGTCTGGAAGGACGACAACCACAACGTCGTCTTTGGTTAGGTTTAGATCTGGATCTCGTGCGGCCTTGACGAGGGCGCTAAGTGCGGAGCCGGATGAGCCACCGACTAGCAGACCCTCCTCTGAGATGAGGCGGCGGGCGTAGTGGAAGGACTCGCGGTCGTCGGTTTTGTACCATTTATCCACGCATTGCTGATCTAGGACGTCGGGGATGAAGTCGTAGCCTATTCCTTCTACTTTGTACGATGTGCCGTTTTGTTCGTCGTTTAGCATTGATGGGAGGGCGAGGATTGAGCCTTGGGGGTCTGCGGCTATGATCTTGATGTTTTTGTTGTGCTTGTGCAGTCCCTTGGCTAACCCTGTGATAGTGCCGCCTGTGCCTGCGCCTGCTATTATTGCTGTGACTGTCCCGCCGCTCTGCTCCCAGACTTCCTCCGCTGTTCCAAATTCATGCGCAGCCGGATTGTCTGGATTTGCATACTGATCCAAAATATGCGCGTTCGGAATCTCCTTCTCCAGCCGTCTCGCAACACCGATGTGTGACTCTGGACTATCGAAAGCTGCTTGCGTGGGCGTCCGTATTATTGTTGCATTCAGTGCCTTCAGCACACTCACTTTCTCCGCACTCATCTTCTCGGGTAACGTAATGATAGTCTTGTACCCCTTCACCGCCGCGACAAGCGCTAGTCCAATTCCAGTGTTACCACTCGTTGGCTCAATGAGTGTATCGCCGGGTTTTATCCTTCCACTTTTCTCTGCTTGTTCGATCATGCGTAGGGCTATACGGTCTTTGACACTGCCGCCGGCGTTGAAGTATTCACATTTTGCGAGGACTGTACATTCTAGGCCGAGGGACTGGGGTATCTTGTTGAGGCGGACGAGGGGTGTGTTGCCTATCTGTTCTGTTATGGTTGAGCGAATGCCCTGATTGAAGGGACGGGGTGTTGACGGGGGTGCGGCGTCGGCCATGGTGGGTGATTGTTATCGAAGAGGTCGGGTCAAGGGCAAACACGGGTGGTCTGGGAGGGGTGGTTTGCTTCGGAGGGTCGTAGAGAAGCTGGGCCTATGAGATGTAACAGATTGCTTGCAGATGTGTGAAAGTTTCGTGGAATTCTGGCAGGTGCTTTGTCTACAAGAGACGAAGAGACGTTGCAGTGAATGGCAGGAGTGCGCCTTTTGCGCAACAATCACAATGATCATGCAATGAATGTTTCCGACCGCGAATAACCGTTATCGATAGCAGATAAGAGTATGGGGCGGAAGACGGCGGAGAAGCAGGGGGTACGTCCACCCGCCGGAAAAGCGGAGTGGCCGCCATACCTGCCCAAATTTGTGCTTGAAGCGGCCATTCCGCTTTTCCGGCGGGTGGTCGAAGGTTCACCATCACAGTATGACACACGTGCAGCCCCAAATCAGGGCTAGAACAAAAGCATCGAGCTCGTCCTGAAACTTGATTCATTGCCAATATTGAGCAGGAACACAGCCGTTATCTCGCTTTTCTGGCCGGGACCATGCAATAATATACAGTTTAAATGTCAATATCAATCCCCAAATCCATTCCCGCCAACACCTCATCATCCCGCTTCGTCTTCTTGATCACAGGCAGACCCTTCTTCTCGCCACCGGCCCTCATTGACAAAGGCGTCCCACTCCTCGAGATGTTCGCGCCGTTGCCCAGCTTCGAAGCCAACGGTGTACCGGCTCGACTCGTGCCATTGACGGGTGTACCGGCCCTCGAGATATCGCTTGCGCTCCCGAAGAGATCATCATCCAGACTCTTAGTCTGGGATGCTCCTGGAACAGCAAACTTATCTTTGTCTGACGCACTCGAAAGTCCTTGTGCTTGTGCCTGTGCTTTCTTGTACTGCCTTCTTTTGAGCATGGCCGCCTTTTGATAGTTCTCCGTCATTTGTTTCTGGTTATGCCTGTTCAGCTCGGCCAGTCGATCTGCTTCAGTATTTGCTTTTGCAGTTGTACCTGCGTTCAGACTTGTGCCCATGGCAAGTTTGAGGGGTACGAGGTTCATAAGTTGATGCTCCAGCTCCTTGATCGCATCTTCGTCGCCCTGTTCTTCGGCATCCATGATCTTCTCCTTGATCGCCTTCCGCTCTGATGTTCGATTGACTTGGTCGAATATGGCGTTCTGCTGCTTCAACTTCTGGGATATCTCCATGTCGGAGAAGCGATGACTGATCAGTCTATTGATCTCCTCCAGCTTCTTCGAGATCTGACCTCGAGTCGGCATTCGACCTTCTTCGTTGGCCATGGTCGTGCGATACCTGCGCCACTCGTCATCTGTGAACTTGCTATTCGAGCACTCCAGGAATGACCACGGCTTCGTCGCCTTACCGTGAGCCGCCAGTATGTATTTATTCACCAACATCTGTTTGCGATTCGGTCCTTCGATCGCGTATGGCTTGCCTTCCTGGAAACCTTTGATACTGCAGAGTCTGTACTCGTTGCCACCGTTCCGACCTGGCCCAAGACACACACGAGCATAGCAGTTGGTAAGTGCTTCCTCCATGCCAGGCGTGTAGGCCACCTGAGCGAAGTTCTCTCGACCTATTCGGACACGTTGAATGTCACTCAGCTCAGCCGGCGGATCGTCGCGAGGAGGAGTAGGTGTCCGCTGCCGCCGCCTCTGCGAATCGTACTTGTAGCCTCTGTCCCTGTCATCCTCTGACTCTCCTTCTGCATCAGCATCGCTATATTCGTCCAGTAGAGGATCTCTCCTCGACACGGGCGCCCCGCTCTTGCGTTGTTCGGCTTGCAGTGCCTTCTCTTCTCTTTGCTTCCTGTAAGCCGCCATTGCGCTCTTGTTCTCACCGCCAACCTTTGTACGCTGCCTCGAACTCTTCCGCGGATCTTTCTCATCCAGATCCGCCGCGCTGGCTTTCCTTTTCTTCGCATGCTTAGCCTCTTCTTTGGCTCGAGTCTGCAACATCCGTCGTAGTTGAACATCCTGTTCTCGTTTCTCCAGAAGCTCATTCCGCTCTGCAAGGATAGCTTCGCGTTCGATTTCTGGCTTCGCGTCAAGTTCAGCTTTGTCGGCGGCACTGTGGTAGAGTCGTTCATAGGCAAACATGGGCTTGTCATCTGTTGTCTCGAACTCCGCTTCTGATTCGGACTGGGACATGGAAGCCGATGCTGATGCTTCCGAGCCAGACATGTCGTCTTCGTCGTCTGAGTAGTCTCTGCGTTTGCGGCCTTTTACAACTTTTCTCGCAATGGACTTTCTTGTAGGTGGAGGAGTATCTTCCTTGAGAGACGCTGCGGGAGATGATGATTTCCTGCGTTGAGGTGATACGAGACTCTCATCGCCAGAAGAATCTCCGCCAGCCAGGGCAAGGAGTTCAGCGTCGAGGTCGGCCATGGTGAAGAGATATTAGTGATTTTCGGTGTAGGCGCTAGCCGGTGAAGCAAACTAAGTGACAGTCGAGAAAGCAAGCACACGTCGTGAATGTAAAGTAAAGATATAGTGAAGTGACAGATCGTAGGAGGATTCGGGACGAAGTTGGTAAGACGAGCTTTTTGCCGAGTCGCTCGTTCAAGTAAGAGCGATAGAAAGGCGAGATAAATGTCAGAAGAGGTTTGAAATGCCAGAGGATCCGAGAAGCACTGCGCAATATGTTTGTAGTATGAATAGGAAGCAGCGGCACAGGAGAGACGTGTAACGGGACCGTGCCAGCGGTTCAGCACCAAAAATTTCTTGACTCGGACGGCGACCGGCCCATGTCATCCATGACTCGGATGAGCATCATGATATGCAGAGCAGAACGCCATCAAGCACTGTAGCACTCTCTGCCTTTTGCGAAGTAAGATGAATATCCTCGTCTCCAGAAGTGCAATCTGCGGTAGAGTATCCAGCAATGTGGTAGGGAATGGCACTCGCAGCGCGGTCGTGCGATGTCCCAACTTCCAACGTGCTGCATCGACGCATGCTCTAAGCAGTGATGGGGAAGCATCTCAGCCCACCGACAGGAAGGGGAGGATACAGCTGACGAAGGAACAACGAAAGTTCTTGGAGCGCGCATTGAGGGTGAATCAAGCTGGAGAACTGGCTGCAACATTAATCTACACTGCTCAGACGCCACCAATAGTGAAGGCATACCCCAACCTGCAACCACTGATGAAGCACATGTACGATCAAGAGGCAGGACATTTCAAAACCTTCAACGAGCTGTTAGCAAAGCATCGGATACGGCCGACGGCTATGTACCCCGTATGGCAAGCTGCAGCAACAGCTCTTGGATGGACCACTGGCATGATGGGAAAAGAGGCTGCAATGGCATGCACAGAAGCTGTGGAAACAGAGATTGGCAACCACTACAACAGCCAAGTACGAGAACTCTTCAAATGGATGACGGAGCTGAAGGAACGGGGTGAAGAGCTGGATCCGGAGCTGGCGACATTGATTGAGGATGTCAAGAGAATTCGAGATGAGGAGCTGGAACATCTGGATCATGCTGTGGAACATGATGCAAAAGAAGCACAGCCGTACGAGCCATTGACAAAGGTCATTCAGTACGGCTGCAAGGGTGCCATTTGGGTCAGTGAAAGGATATGACATTGCCTCGTGCTCCAGGTCCGGGATGAAGGATAAAACCTGTGATGCCTTGAACGGGAACGATAGTGCAGCAGCTTCACTATGCCGCATCCGATATGTCGTGGAACGATATGCCATACCCTCCTCCTGGTCAGCTCTCTATACATCTATTGTCGACAATTGCATGCCCAAACACAAATCCAACCTCCGCCTAGCGTTGCTCGTCCTGTCTGTATCATGCAACGGAGATCGGGATCAGAGGGATGTCTTCGGATGTTTGTTGCTTCGGAGGTTCATCGAAGTATTCTTCAAGGGTGATATCAGTGTCCTCGTCCACCAACCCATCCGAGTGCTCGTCCTCCTCGGCGTCTGACCAGAACCACCCCTCTGGGGAAGATCCGCTATTGGAATCCGATGTCTCTTCTGCCTCCGGAGATTCTGTTGCATCGAGTGGTTCGGGTATGGCTGTGGCCGTCGAGCCCCACGGCCCTGTGACAGGTATGAATTCATCGACCTCCACCCATCCACAATTTGGACAGTCTCCAGCATATTCTTCGTGCAACTCCCTTCGATTCTTGCAGCGACCTGCTCGGTGGTATGGTTCTCCCCAGAATTTGGGGCAAGCGACATAGCGAGAATTGTGATGAGCCACGTCATCACAATGGATCGACTTCGTTATGATGATGTGGCACATCGTGAGGATTTGAGCCTGTCAATCGTAGAAGAAGTGCTCCAGACAAACGCCGAGGCCTCACCTCTCACGGTGAAATTGTGGCCAACAGAAGGAATTAGAAGGAACAACATAAACCAGCAAGGGTAATGAGGGAGATTCGGTCGGCTTAGGCGTGAGATGGTCGATGAATGTTCCTCCAGTCTCGAGGAGTTTCTTTGCTGCGTCGGATCTTCGAGTGGCGGCAAGCACGCAAAGATGCTAGAGGGAAAGGGAGAATTGCCGTTTGGGCTTACCAAGACTCGTGAACAGGTGTTGTCATTAACAATGCTCGGTCGAGTATCTTGATTTGAAACAAGTTGATGCAGCATATGTTATCTAACACAAGTGACTTTCAGAGTCATGAGCTCAAACAAAATCAAGTCGGGTAAGGCAGGCACAAAGGCACCTGGCACCTTCCTGCCATGCCTCATGACTGTGTTGGGCACATCAGGGGGCTCGCAACTGCCCAAGACCGAGACTCAGTCTGCAGGCGATCGGTGCAATGACAATCATCTCATTCTCACATCAACTGCTTGCGGCCGACTGAGAGTCGTCGCCACAATGCTGACTATATCAAGCATACTTGGACGAAATTTGCGACTCTTGCTTGCTGCTGCCACTTTTGATGCCAGTATTCATGTTGAGTTATTGGCTTTTCTGTTCTGTCGTCGCAGGTGCGGAAGCTACTATGTGTTGTGCTGCGAGGAGGGCTAGCGCAATGCGCGGTCAGGCAGCCGCTTGATGGTACCACCATACCAAGGGCCTTCACCCCGTGCTGGCACATCAATCTTCTCAAGCATGATTGTGACCATCATGTTAAAAATGGTCCACTCTAAAGTTTATCTTCATGCGGTCCTGCAGATGTCGCATGCTCACGAGACTGGCAAACAGGCGCGCATGGTGTCTCCGAAGACGGTGCCTATTCTATCGATCGGTGCTACCAGTTTCACTTCCAACATCACACTTTCCTCGCCCTGCGAACGAAATCAACTATATTAGTGTGCCGTGACTGCCAGTGTTAGGGCGCCGTGGTTGCACTTGCCGTACAAACACACTCTGCGCCGCTCTTGCACTCTACCTTCCTATTGACATTTTATTTTTCTGATTCTTCTTCTTGACTATCTTTCTTCCTCAGCTTCTCTCTTGCTGATTAATAGCCTCGAGCACCCTTCCGCGGGCGAGCGGTCAGACTCATCGACGACCTTTCGTTTCCAAGAGTGCACTGCAGGCTCGAAACATCTCAATTCTATTTACCTGCCATCCTGATCACCGCCGACAAAATGTCAGACGCCACGAGCGACGAGACCAATGTCCCATCTTCTCCGTTCGAAGGCTTCACTACCGATCCCGAGGTAATCTCATGTTCTCCCGTCAAACAAGCTGTCACCGATGACGAGGTAGCCTCGCTCATGAGCTTGTCCACCGAGATTCGATTTATGATCTATGACTACATTGTCAAATGTACTGGAGTCGTCGAGATCTATTCTCAGCATGACATAGCAAAGGAGGTCGACACACAAACCGTTCATATGCTTCATGTCAATCGTCGCATGCGGTGTGAAGTTCAGGAGTTCTTCTACAAGAGTCAGACATTCGAGTTCAAGAGTGCCCCAGCAGTGAATAAGTTCGTAAAGAAGATTGGTCCGTACCACGCTAGCATCATCAAAAACGTACAGTTGGGTGAATGGCTGTGCAGAAGGAAGATTGAGAACTTCGTGGGTGATATTACTCCTGCGTTTCAGGATGGCTTGACGGGTGTTGAGTGCCTCACTATCTCACAGCCATCAACATCCTTTTCGAACAGGAGGCCTGACACTCAGCAAGTTACCGCAGCTGTTCGTCCGACATTTCTGGAATACAGCTACGGAAAGTCGGGGAGGACTGATGACATTAGGCGCTCGCCTGGCCTCAAGAGTTTTGCTGTACTCTGTGCGTCTCATACTTTGGCATGTGGAAAGCTCTACATCAGGAGTCACTACCAGAGCCATACTAATTACGAACAACTGCTGTTCGTACGGGAGGGCATCACGTACCCTGCCAAAACCGAGATCGATAATCCTGCTTGGGCCAAGTACGAAGAGCAAAAGCGAGACAACCTTGAGGAGGGGGATTTCTATGGACCACGGGCAGACTACAACCCTTACACCAAACACAAGACCATCTACTATACTGAAGTGCCGATCCCCGAGAGCTCTGTCATGGAAGCCGAGTTGGCTGTAGCCTGCGCGCCGGACGAGCAGGAGGAGATTGAGGTCGCAGACGAGGCTGACAACGAGCCCAAGACTGGTACAGCAGATGAACCTGTTGTGCTGAGTGACGATGACGAGGAGTACCAGGAAGCATCCTTACGGGCTCGGTTGCTAGCAAAGGAGATCAGTTCAGGGTCGGAATGGTCCCAAAGCGGGGACGAGTCCTCCATTCAGAATTGAACTGAAGATCTTCGCATTAGAGTGTGTCATCCCCGATTCCGATGAAGAGGAAGACAACTAGTGGTCACGATAGACATTTCAGACGCAGAAACGCTTTCCATGCCATGAGCCACTGCTTTGCGACATACACGTCCTGCGGGTGACTTGCCTAGAGTCATCAGCCTCTTGAAGATGTTGGAGGATTCGAAACAATAGGGCCACAAAAAAAGATTTTGACAAAATGGTATTGCTTGATTTCGGTGGCTTTGTTCATCCTCCATTGATAGGTTTTCGAGAACAGCTCAACGATCATATGAGACCACGTCCGGCAAGAAGGTACACCAAGCATTATACACATAATAGAGTCGAGAATCCCGCTACCCGTGCAAACTCAGAAGTCCTCCCTCGCTATGCAATTATACAATCTATACATGATTCATAACATCAACACTCAGATCAGTTGCTCTGTCCACCCGCTCAATCACACCTTCCATCCCTCCACCCATCCTTCCACCTCTCCCTCCACAAATTACAATCAAACTCCCTCTTCCCCAACTTCCCATTAACAGCATTATGCGCCGCGCACATCCACCGTCCAAACCCTTCTTGAGTTTTCAACGCCCCCGACGCCTCAGGATCATTCTCCGGCTCCTTCATCCAGCTCTGGAAGTCCTCGGCGCAGACCCAACACGGGTAGAGTTGTGAGAATAAGTGTAGGAAGGATTTCGTTTTTGCCTGGTGTGCGGGTGGTGGGGAGTCGGGATAGTTTGCTGTCATGGTGTGCAGGAGGGTCCAGCTGGCGCGACCGAGTTCTTCGACGTCGGGGGGGCAGTCGGGGGGTGAGGGGGCTGTTGTTGTGCTGGGGATGGACTGGGAGGCGGGTGAGGAGGAGGAGGTAGAAGGTTTGGTGGAGGACTTCATCATTGACATCCATGCTGCGGAGGATGTGCATGTTTTACATCTACGAGGTGTTAGTAGACCGTCATTGCGAGAATTTGAGGGAGGCATACGGCTTGCCATCTTTATCTAGCACAACACCTTTCGGCAGCGGCGCATTCGATGTCGTTGCGCCTGCATGCGGAAATGGTGACTTTCGCGTGTCCTCGTCTTTGCGGTCGGATTGTTCTTCTAATAACCCTGGCATCTTCACACTGTATTTGCGACACTCGCTTCGCTGTAATAGAGAGGAAACAGCTTGAGCGCGCCGGCGGCGACGCCTGACAAATCAATCGACCTCGACGTCAACCAGATAAATTAATGCCTGGTCCCGATTTCGTCCGCCGAGATCGCCGAGATTGATCCGATAAGTCTCCACCTCACGACACGCGGGGAAACGCGCTGTCACGTTTACGCGTTGCAGTGTGCTGGAGCTTTGTCCTACGGGTGTGTACAGGAAAGTACCTCGACACCGTTCACACATAGCTGCTGTGAGATTCGAGCGTCGCATAGTCACGACCCCAGGTTCACACGTGCATTCGTGCCCCAAGACCAAGAATACCACAACAGAGTCATCCACTGCAAAAATGCCCACAGACACAGCCCTCGAAACCTCCCTCCGCAACGCAGTCCGCGCCCTCTACGATGACCCCGACGCATCCGTGAAGAAGATACGCACGAAGGCAGAGAGTACATTGGGTCTTGAGAGTGATTTCTTCAAGAGTGAGGAGTGGAAGGAGAGGAGCAAGGAGATAATACAGGATCAGTTTAACAAACGCGAAGAGGAGAAGACGGCCTCGAAAAAGAGAGCAAGTCCGGAGGCCGAGGTGGAGGGTGGGAGGGCGAGGAAAAAGAGTAGAGTCGAGGCGGTGCAGCAGGATGACGAGGATGAGGATGAGGAGAGTACGGCGCTGAGTGAGCCGCCGGAGAGTGAAGAGGAAGAGGAAGAGGAAGTGCCGAAGAAGAAGAAGATTCAAGCGAAAGCTAGGAAGGCTGCGAAGCCCGCGAAGGGTGGGAAGAAAGCCGCACCGAAGAAGGAGAAGCCAAAACCAAAAGCAAAGTCGAAGCCCAAGAAGAAAGCAGCCTCAGAATCTGAAGTATCCGACGCACCATCTGATGTTGCAGACGACTCGGAAGAGGAAGTTGACACCAAACCAGAACCGCAACCGACCTCGAAAGTGGAAGACAGCGACGACGATACATCCAGCGAACTCTCCTCCGTAATCGACGAGCCAGCCCCCATCAAAAAGAAAGGCCCAAAAGCCAAGAATGGCGACACCAAATCACGTAAATCCTCAACCTCAACCACCACAAAACCCAAACCCACAGAATCAGATCCCAACACCGAAGAAATCAAACGCCTCCAATCCTGGCTCGTAAAATGCGGAATCCGCAAAGTCTGGGGCAAGGAGTTGAAACCGTTCGAGACACCTAAAGCCAAGATCGCGCATCTGAAGAGTTTGCTGAGTGATGTTGGTATGACAGGACGGTACTCGAATGAGAAGGCGGCGCAGATCAAGGAGGCGAGGGAGTTGGCGGCGGATATTGAGGCGGTGAAGGAGGGGAATGAGAGGTGGGGGAAGGAGGGGGAGGAGGGCGAGGGTGATGAGGAGGATGGGAGGGAGGGTGATGATGGTGGGAGGCCGAAGAGGAGGTTGGTTAGGGGGGCGGCGAATTATGATTTTTTGAGTTCGGATGGGGAGGAGACGGATTGATTGAGGAGGGTTTGGTGGTGGTGTGGTGAGGTTTGTCGGAGAGCCGTGTAGTGGCTATTGTCGTTGATGGCGGACAGTGGGAACTCGTGCTCAGTGGTCGGGCAGGTCGTGTTGCGCTGAGACGACACCAGTCTCCTTTGGTGGATTCGTCAGATGAGGAATGCGCTCTGAGGCATAGTCCCACTCATCGTGCCTGTCAAGCGCTCCCGCTGCTGCGCATCCACACCGACTGTATCCCGCCATGAGCAGCACGAATGTTGATATTGTAGATGCACGCTCGATCAGAGCTCACTTGATAGCATTGTTTGTACTCATGCGTTGAGCGACTAAGCTGAATACAGCTACTGATGATATGAAAAGTACCAGGTTATAGAACTATTAATACATGATGAGCATATGTTCTACTGCAGTTTATGGTGGAAGAGTTTGCTTACGGCATTCCTTGAGTACTCGTTCTCTTCTGCTTCCGTACGTGCTTCGACGAAAAGGCGGCGGAGGTTTGGGAGGGCCATTGTGTTCGTGTTGCGATGAAAGGATGTGTTGAGTGTTTGTGAGGGCTGAGGATATCACGATGCGTTAATGGAAGGATGGGCAAAGGGGGCCACCATTGACTCGTATTGAGCACGTAAGCCGATGCTTGAGCGGTCCTGGAGAGACTCGAGCGTCAAGGAGGCAGATCACGGCAGATTCCAAGCATTGCGATTCCACTGATGCGTTAATGCTCCACCGTAGTCATCTTCACCTTCAGAGTTCTTGTCTGCCATGCTTGCAAGTTTGGCGACTTGTCACATTTGCATTTCAGAGGCTTTGACTTTTCGTATCAAGCTTGAAATAAGTCTCATCTCCTCATTGCTGGAATTTGCGTAACCTAGTACACTGCGCTCCTTGAACATTTCAATTCACTGGCTGGATAGAGGTACGAAGCACACTGTACTTCTACAGAGTTTATATAAACCTGATGCATGAGGGCAGCAGTGTGTAACTATCGATATGTATATCGATATTATATCGATATGATATATATCGATATGTAATTTTCCTGATTTCTCGATATCGATATATATCGGATATATCGATATATTATATTAATACCTGAGCTAGGACTATCTTAGCTAGCGTATACCCCTAGATGTCTTATAGTTTATACCTAGCAGCCTTACTTATGTATTTACTATCTCTCAGAAGAAATTCTAAGCCACTATCTGCTATAAGTGGTAGGCTTAGCGTCACGTAGTGTATATAATATATATATCGATATATATCGATATGTACGTATGATATATACATTAGACCCAATATATATCGATATCACGATATATGGTCAAAAATATATCGATATTTACGATAGTTACACACTGGAGGGCAGACATGTTCCTTAGCATATTCATGGATTCGAGATCATGCACAATATCTTTTCATTTGCATTCGCGAGAGTCGGCTCTAACTCTGACATCTACTGAAAGCTTGTCTGCAAGATCTCTGGTTTTCGTTCATTGAGGTCCAGAATCATTTCCCCGAAGAGCCCGTTCACCCAGGCAAACCTAGAATATGGAATTAGCCGCTTGCTCATCTCAAGGTGTTTCGCTTGCTTACCATGGTCGTGTGTAGGATGACTGATTCGAGGCGAAGATAGACTCGTGCATCAAACCTGGAGAATATCGTGTTAGCATGTTTGTCCAAACTTGATCAACACCATCGGAAATGGATGACATACCTAGCCCGTCCGTACTGGCAACAAGCTGTCCCAACGCATCAACAATCTCAGCGTCATCATCACTCGTGATAATCTGCATGATCGTTCCCATCGGCCAACTCCACCCGGGGCCGATGTGAGGGCTGCCAACAGCATTGAGGACGGGTCCTCGCATCCAGTATGGGTTTTGTTCACTGAGGATCCACTTCCTCGTCTTCTGGTAAACGGGGTCGGTTCTGTCCACGTATCCCAAAAATGGCGCGGAAAGCAGACTGGGCACGCCTGCGTCGTCCATCATAGCAAGACCACCATACCCGTCGACCTCAAAAGCGTACATGCCGTTGATGATGGCATGCTGCTCGATACCCCCACGAATGAGGCTCGCCCGTGTCTTCATTCGCTCGACAAGATCATCCATTCCGCCCAGTTTCTCCACGATCTCTACCGTCGTCTCGAGAGTATACGCCAACTGCATGTTGGCCGGGATAAACAGCTCATAGATACACGCGTCGTCTGAAGGTCGGAACCCAGATCGAACCAGACCTGTTCCTCCGTTCACGGGGTTTCCGTACGCATTGTTGCTGAATGTCTCCGTGGCCCGGAAAGTGAGCGCTTGGAACGTGTATGGCGCGATGTTGATGGAACCATTGGCTTGGTAGGTCGGGTATAGCTGTTCGTCGACGAGCTGCATCATTGCTTCAACTGCTTTGACCCATTGGTACTTGCCGAAGAATTCGAAGTCGCCTGTCTTGCTGTAGTAGTCGGTGGATAGCTGGAAGAAGGATCCTACGCTGTCCAGCTCGTATTTGCATTGCCATGTCAGGTTGTCGTCTGGGGTGGGCGTAACGATGGTGTCCTTATTCTGTTCGGTGTTGTTGGCGGGTGCTAGGCCGGACTCGGGTGGTGGTTGGAAGGCATTGCAGTAAGGGAACTGCAGCAGGTATCGAGCTTGGAGGTTGATCGCGCCTCGGAACAGAGAGGCGAATGAGTCAGGTTCGTCGGACGGAATGACGAAGGGCAGATAGGAGTGGAGTTGGGCTGCTGAGTCTCGAATCCACATTGCATCGCTGAAGATCGTTAGCATGTCTGCCGCATGGATGCTGATGCCTCCTGTAGGTCTCGAGAAGTACTCACATATCACCCGTGATGATAAAGGAAAGCTCCTCATCAGATCCCTCAGCAGTTCCCTTCCACCTCACCGTGGTGTCCAAGGTATTGGGAAAGCTGTTCTCGAAGATGCGGAATAAGTCTGGATCCTTGATCACGGACCTCATCTCTTCAATGTTGTCCTCGATCTGCGTGGAGTTCCAAGTTCGACATGATGGAGGAGGACGCTGATAGCCCAAGTGGTACTTGCCAGTCGAGTACGGCTCATGACTCACGTTGGCATGCGCTGTGTATATGGTGAAGGGACATGTCAACTCGTCCGCGACTTGTCGTGATTCGAGGTTGCGGTCATTGCTTCCAGGAATAGAGAGGCCGGACGCGCTGGTAGCGAGCACGCTGAGCAACATGGTTGTCCCAATCATCTTGGAGAATGCAACAGGTACCTTTGTCTTGTCGAGAAGACAGGCCGTTGATTGGAGTGAAGGAACGAACTCACCTCTCACAGGCTGCAATGGCCTCTATATATGCATCTACATTTCTGGAGACGGGAGATCAGCGGCATCGATCAGCTGCAGGTACATAGATACCTAGCTGACCTGCCTGTCTTGGTAACGGAACGTGCTTCCCTTGTAGACACAACTCTCCAGTGTCCAAGAAGTCATCAGCGGTCGTGCCGTCGTTGCGTTTCCACTCGAAAGTAACATATGACGTCCATTGACCATTCTTTCGGGTGGTCATCCTGGGGAATTCCCCACAAAACTTGGCGGACAACTTGATTTTGAAGGGTTCTGAATGCGGAGAACCTGCCCGGTTTTACTCACTGTTGTCCGCCGGTCGACAGAAATGAGCACTAAGACTGTCTTAAGCTGTACCTGAAGTGCTAGCTTCGGTGTGTCGAGATTGACCATGCTCGTTGCCAAAGTGGACTGAGCATATGAGATCTTACCCCGCCTGCCACACGGTCTTACCGAGTACTACTACCCGTACCGAAGACACGAGAGAGGCTCTTTACTTTGCCGTGGAGGATAACCCCAAGCGTCGCACCTCGGCACGAGATTGGAAATTTGGCCTTCCGATTTCATGTTTTCCGTGTCTTGTTCCGGAGAAGGAAAAGCTTGGCTCGGAAGTGTTTGCTGAAAGAAGAATTGCCTGCTTGCCGGGAGATTTGCCAGTTTACGACGATCACAACAAGAATGGGAAAGAGCCAGAGGCACCAATGGAGACACCCGTCGGCCATGTTCGAATTAGGAAGTCTGATTGAACAAGAACCGAGTTACATGTGTTTGGGGGAAATCAAAGATTCTCGAAATTGCTATTTACCAAAGGCAGATGGGAGGCGACGCGGATCGTTGCCCTCTGTAACTTATTGTGACTTCTAGAAATTGCAGTGGAAAACCAAAATGTCTCACGTGATGAACAGGAGTGGCAAGCAGTCGGAGAGCTGCTGTAAGAATTCTGAAAGAGCTTTGGTTTTGAAAAGGAGCATGACTAGATATGACCAGATTGTATAAATCCGAAATCGACATAGCAAGCTATCTCGCCAGTCCACGATGATTTGAACTACCACTACATGTTTTTCAAAGTTGAAAGACAAGCCTCCTGCTACTCTTGGATGTTCTTGCCCCTCCAAACCCCAACGAGTATGGCTTTAATCTCTGGACGTGTCCTCGACGTATGTCAGAGTCGTTCCTTCCTTCTCGTTATGTAGACCCGCGACCTTGCTTGTAGGGTTATCAGCGTCAATCGCCGCTTGCTGTTGTAGTCGCTTCCGTGCCGCATTCGATCTCGGGGCGAAACTGCAGACAGCGTACAGTTCGTTGACTTGTTCAAGTGACAAACCCTTGGTCTATAGTAATTTTATTAGTTCAGTGGCCCATAGAAATCAGTGGAAACCGGGAAGAGATACATACCTCATATACACAAAAGTATGTAAACAGAAAGGCGATCCCGCAGCATGTGCCCCAGATGAAGAAGACGTTGTACCCGAGACTGTTCAAAGTTTTGGTCAGCTTCCATGTCTTCGCATGAGAGTCGTTTAGCTTACTTAGCTGACTGGCTGTCGTCCTCGATGAGATAAGGGGTTGCATACGCTATGGCCCTATACATATACATTAGTAAACCTGTAACGGCAGAACCTGGGATGGGGATGCTGGGCATATCGCGCTTTTTTGAGCCGAAATACACTATGCAATGTGGTTCGGATGTAAAGCGGGAAAGTGAGGCTCGTTGTTGGTTGAAACTTGGACCGTCATGTATCGTTCAGGGACCTACCAGTTGAAAGCCCATATACTGGCGATAGACATCGATACGGCTTTCGCACGTATCTGCAAAGGGAAGATCTCTCCCACGACAGTCCTATCAAGAATGATTAGCCACCGCAATCACCGAGGCTCGAAGATAGCAAAACTTTAATAGAAGGCATCTGCACTTACCATCCGACTGGACCCCAGGTCATGGCATTGAAGAAGATGTAGAAACAAACGAAAGCGATTAGCACGTTGTTGGCAACATCAGTACTCGATCCCAGTCCAACACCGGCCACGATGAATTGGCAAGTGAACATGCCGGCAGCACCAAACATCAGCAAAGGACGGCGACCCCATTTCTCGACTAACCACAATCCAGGAATGCAGGAGCACACGTTGACCAAGTTGGTAATGAGCTGAATGATGAACGGTGACTTGACACCAGCTTCCTGGAAGAATTGTGTACCGACTCGATATATGTTAGTACAACGAGCCTGGGTGTGCACAGTGGACCGGACTTACAGTAGAATATGAAGTTCACACCAACAAGTTGGTTCAGGGCCATGATAGAACACCCAGTCAGTAGTCGCCATATGTGACCGTCTCGCCGAGAGAAACATTCTGCCCAGCCGCCGGCTTGCTCCATTTCGATTGCACAGCTGCTCACGATCCAGTCCAGCTCCGTAGTGATGCCAGAGTCCTCGGGCTTACGCCTTCGCAGTTGGGCCAAAGACTTCCGAGCCTTGTCAAGCTGTCCTTTTTTGACAAAATAACGAGGTGTGTCTGGCAACCATGCCATGCCGCCCATGAGGATAAAGCCAAAGATAATCTGTATGGCACATGGAATACGGTAAGATCCGGTATTATCGCGTGCTTGAGTGCCTTTGTTCACACAGGAGGCGACCAGTAGACCAATGGTGATGAACAATTGGTAAGAGCCAATCAAAGTGCCGCGGAGATATGACGGAGCGGTTTCCGCTTGATAGAGAGGGATCAAAGCGGAGATAATGCCCACGCCAGCGCCGGCCACAGCTCGTCCTGCGGTGAAAAGAGGAATGGCGGTAGCAGCAGTTTGCATCGCAGCACCCACGTTGAACACGACGCAGGCCCAGACCAGACCCATACGTCGGCCCAGCAAATCGCCGAGTGGTGCTCCAGAAAGAGCGCCCACAAATGTTCCCACTGAAAGCATCGACACAATTAGTGCTTGCTGTCCAGCTGTGATGATAGGCTCTCCAGTGGCGACGTCGGTTGTTGTTGAAAACCGTTCCTTGAAGTATGCTGTTTGCGCCGAAATTGTCAGAGTACATCGCGGAGCAAGTGTTTTTCAGGTAGATACTCACACATGGCCATGATCTGTTGGACGATAACATTCTGTCAGCAGAGGTACTCCTTACTCGTCTTGGCGTCGCTTCTTTGCAATATGCCACCAGAGAATGATCTAGTACTTACGCCAGATATTGTGCCTGTGTCGTAACCAAACAGAAGTCCTCCGAAAGCGACAAATAACACCATCATCACCCCAGGCAAGCCGCCGATGTCTCGGCTAGGTAAGAGGTTGAACTTCGCCATTTTGAATGCTCAATCAGTTGTTCGTGAGCTTTGGAACGATACTTCGAAGACCGCTTCCCATCGAGAGGTGGCTCAACAAGACTTCGAATGCTTCTTAAAGGGTCAGCAGCGGCCTTCACGCGACGCCCCTGCTAGCTGGATTCATGGAAACCTGGGGGGCATAATATGGGGAGCCAATCAGGTGACCCCAAAACCTGTGGATGCGGAAGGTGATCCCAGTCTGGGAGGATCCACCGGAACCTCTTTCGAAATTGGGATTGTGTGGAGCACTCGATCAAGTTCGGCACATTGCGACCCGTCGCCAGAATAATTGTCGTGGATCACATGCTTCGTGATCATACGTGGCGTCCGGCGACAAGCTCTGAAAATGGTAGGCAAGGATGACCGTAGCTGGACGGGCCTGAAGGTTGTTCGTTTTCGTCCACGTTTCGATTGAGTAAAACCAGAATCTGGCGTCGCTTCGTGGAGCTGTAATCAACGGACAAGCTCAGTGTACCTGCCCCCAAGCTCTCAAGAGCTCATCTTGGATTTCGGTAGTCGGTATCGCATGCTCAGTCTGTGTTTGTGAAAGAATAGAAAGCAAACCCTGACGCTCTTGTGAGTCCGTAACACGATCACCGCACAATGAGATTCCCAAAGACGCCAGGATCATGGCCGGACCATACTTGTGATGGGACTGGGCGACTCCGCACATGTTCCTGAGGTGTTGTACAGAGACACTTTCGATGTGCGCTGCCGCTGTTCTTCTAGCTGGTCCAACCACGGGTGTAGTTGGATCGAAGCATAGAAGTAAGATTTTGGCGATCGTCAGATATTGCAGACTAAACACTGTGTTCTCTGTCAGTGACACTAGGCTACCAACGGAAATGTTCTAGAACTTGCCGGCTGCTTCACTAGCAAACCAGATCTGAGGAAATGGCGATACACTAGCACTTGCTGCTCTTGAGTAATAGAATGGGTTGTATGTTGCTGGAAAAGCGTCGCAGAGTTCTGTCAGAGCATTCCGTAGTACTTGGAACTCGGTAGGTGATCGCTGATGGTACTCGAAACAGAACATGATGATGTGGGCCAGATTCAATGTACAGCAGTTTGACCAATCTTTCTCCACGGTCAGGTCGAAAGACTCGCGTCGAACGAAGTTGATATGTAAATTGATGTCAAGTGGACGCTGTCGGACCAACGCGAAGTTGATCTCTTGTCGTAAGGCACTCCAATACGTGCATTCTCGTAGTGGGCTAGGTGGCGATGCGAACCAGTCGGAATGTGTGAAGGCCTTGATTCCTAGCAAATGCGCCTGTTGATCAGAACCGTGGGAGTAAGCTTAGAAGTCCATGTTAGCTTTCCACATGGCACATTAGAGCGCAAAGTCCTGAAAATCGCTGCCGCCTAACAGAGATTACATGGAAGGAAGGAGCAGCACTGACCATCCATCTCCTCCTTTGTTCGCAGTATAATCGTCGCAGCAAATAAATCGTCGTTCTTGCTTTCATCACGATTGTTGAGACATGATATCATCTCGGTCGTGCATTCTTCACTGTAATGGTCTGCAATTTTCGAGTCAAAACTCGAGACTGTGGCAAGGTGCCTGGAAGCTAGGGCTAGAATGGCGGTTAGCAATATGGGAGACGTTGGCGCTTTTCTAATGAGCTCTCTTGTAAAAGTCTTCTCATCATCGTTCATGTCGAACTGCCAGGAGTCAGCATGGCAACAGCAGAAGGTCAATGTGACAGTCTCACCCATGGGCCAAGTCCCTCGAGAAAATGCCGGAAAAGGGAAGCCTCTTCGGCAGTCGTAAGCCAGCGGTTACTGGTATTGTACACCGTGGAAGGTGAGCCCAGGAAGACTTCAGTCGCATTGTACTCTTCCCATGCACGCGTTCCGTGGGATACCTCCGATCTCTGTGAGATGTCGGGTTCTCCAATGGCTATGGTTTCGTTGTCTTCAGCAAAGGTCCCAGTCGATTCAGAGTCTCCAGCATCGTTGACAAACACAACTTTGGATCGTTAGCAATGCGAGAGCAAAATCTTGAAAGCTCGACCACACTTACGGTTTGCTGGAAGATCAAGCCACTTCTGTTCCGCAGAAAACTCGAATTCGCATTCGTTTGGACATCCGTCTTCGGGTTGCGACCTTATGTTCATCAACATTGCCGTCTTTGATTAGACATGAGAGGCTAGAGCAAACCAAGTTAGATGTCGGAAACGATACTTTGCTTCTCTCTTGCAGTCGATCTTCAACAGCTCGCACTGAAGACATGAAGGTTGTCTCTCATCGCCTATTTGGTAGTCTTCAGCTCTGTCCAGTCCGATGTCAAGCTGCCGATGAATCAAGATTTGCTCACATTTCAGATGGCGCCGTCGGCATGACTGGGTCATACCATTAGTTGCTGGAAGGCTTCAACCATAGATGTGTCGCGACCTACCTCACACCCAGCTCGAATTCTCGAGAACCTCAACTCCGAAGCTGCCGGTGTTTCTGGTGTCTCTCCTTCCCATCTCCACATTACTCTAGGAGTGCTGTTAAAGTCCGAGTACACGCGTCAGTTTCATGTCGTCGGTGCGACGTCGCGTTGTGCGAAAGATTGAGCGTGACGTTGACCATTCGAAGCCTTGTGCCTCGGTAAATACGCCAAGTCCTAGGCATATCGCGCGCTAATTCATACCTAGCAGAATCGCGCCTGGCTTACCTAATTAACCATTTCCTACCCAGGGGCGATAGGGGCTTTTGGCGTTCTTTTGAATTGAATGAGAATCCAACGATCAGTCGCAGACTACTGTAGGTCCTAGTTTCAATATTGTTATGTGCTACATCACAATCTTGCATCTCGATCTTGTTGGCAACAATCATGGCAAGCTAGTGTGTACAGTCACTTGCGGACTCGGTCCATTGCTGGCAAATTAACACTTCATAAGCTATGGTCTGCCTCAACCTGCGAGCCTGACTAACGCTGTGCAGCTGGCAACATCTAGGACTATATAATATTGTTCGCTATTCGAAATGCAATTCATTCCCGACCATCCCTCACGCCTGACTCAAGATGCCCTGCTCGTCAATCATTTCCGCCGCCACACTTTCAGTGGTAACGTCCCAGGGTTTTCATTGAAATGTTCGTACCGATACTGTTCCCATTCCGGTGAGGGCAGAGCAAAGTCATACCGATGAAGCATAGTAGCAGTCATCACGTACTGTTCCAGATAACTAATGTTGCGTCCTAGACAACCTCGAGAGCCCGCGCTGAATGTGAGGAAGAATGGCTGAAGTTCTTTCCCCTCTTCTGATAGCCATCTCTCAGGAAGAAATGTTTCTGGATCCGGAAATACTTTCGTGTCCCTGTGAGCGACATAACTCGACATGCTCACTGATGTCCGACCAGGAATGAATTCTCCCATAACGGTCGTCCCCTCTGCTGGTGTGAATCGAGGTAAGTTGAACGGTGTCGGAGGAAAAATGCGCATGGCTTCATCAAGGCAGGCTCGAAGATACGGTAAATGCTTGACTTTGTCGTAGGGAACGACATCTTCGTCGCCAAGGTTGGCATCAAGCTCCTCGCGCAGTTTGGTCAATACCCTGGGATGCTTCAGAAGGAGGTACATCACGTTGTTGATAGCGGTGGCTGTTGTTACTGAACCAGCATTCACTGTGCACGAGTGAGTTAGTCCGTTCGATGATTGTGGCTTCAACTTACTCATGACTGCTAGTTCTGCAATGATCTCTCCCCACTCAAGATTGTGGATTGACCCAGTCTTGGTCTCCATGAGTGCTTGGAAAAAGTCATCCAACTTCTCACCAGCCTGGTACCTGGCAAATCTCTTCTTAGCCTGGTGAAAGACTATGCCAGGGTATGCGGCACCAAGTTTCCAGCATGTTCGATATGAGGGAATGAGATTCGTGAGTTTCACCAGATAGGGGTAAAATTTGTAAGACCATACAATGTGAGATTGTGCCGTCAGCAGTGAATGCAGACTTTTGGCATATGGGACCTTGCGTTGACTGCCGTCGAACTCCTCGCAAGTGATTTCGTCGTTGCCTACTTTGGTGAAGCCCACGTCCTCGCTGAGACCAATGTCGACAATCGCCTCCATGGTGAAGAAATTCGTCCAACGCCGGTAGTCGACCTTCAGATCATCGTGACCAATATCGCGGGACGAGCGAGGTGGATCCGTACAGCAATTGTCAAAGTGGGTGACCACACGAGATATCTTCTCGGCTATCTTGTGCTCCCAGCCTTCCAGATTTTTGATTGCGTATGCACTCGACAGCATCTTTCGTTTCCGAGCATGGTCGC
Source organism: Knufia obscura (assembly GCF_036327395.1). NCBI lineage: Eukaryota > Fungi > Ascomycota > Eurotiomycetes > Chaetothyriales > Trichomeriaceae > Knufia > Knufia obscura. Next base: position 1,746,929 of record NW_027042691.1, read on the forward strand.
CTCTGTCGATGACATCGGCCACGTGGAAGTGAGTGCCTGCAAGAACGTTGTACATCTCATCCTTCGTACACTTGCTGCCATGGCCGTAAATGTCCTGTGACCATGTAAGCTGCGTGCTCAATAGGGAGTAATGAAGTCCTCGAACCTTTATAGCTGTACAATCTCCGAAAGAGAGCGCATTAGGCCCTATCCGGATAATAGGATGAGTCTGGTGGAGCTGAGCTAATCTTTCTGACCGTCGTCCACTAGTAGACAGGATCATATAAGGGATATTCGTGATCCCCGAAAGGGGACTCAGGTTTGGGTATTTTCTTAATCCTTTGGCATCGTAAAAGTACTGGACAACTGGATAGACAAAGAACCGAGAGATGAAGAGAAAGAAGCTCGCCGCTGCAACAGCGTAGCCAAACATGATGTGTGCGGCGTATACAATAGTGTAGGTTACTAGAGAAGTATGGTTCTAGAAAGTGTTCAAGATAAACCTTCGTGATTGAGTATGATAGTATATCTGTCGCGTTGATGTAGCATCAGCATCACCCGCCATTACCTTGTAACCCTTCCTGCAGGTTAGAATCCATCAGTCCATTCTCAAGGCAATGACTGATAGCCTGTTGCGGAAAGATTTCCAGATGGAGCCGGTTCAAGAAGGGCAGTGCTGCATAGGGTAAACTCATCCGTACTAGATGCCTCGAGGCTGCAGAAAAAATGCAAGTTCCTTTGCAGGACCTCTCGTCCAGGTAGAGGTGGATTCTCCGGATAGCCTTTCCTCGAGGATTTGGGCATGTTCCCTGATACTGCCGTGCGGATGTCCTTTCCAAGAAGGGACGGCAGTGACGGCTCAGACGTAGTCAACATCTCGAGCAAAGACTTGTCGAATACGATAGTGGAAGCATCAAATATCTAGTGATATCTGAACAGAGCGAGAATCTTCAAGTTGTTGAAATATAGGTGAGAATTGTTCAAGAGATAGTACCGAGCTGTCGAAGAATGGACGACAAAACCTTGTTTCTGCCTCTGCCCACCTCGGAGCGGGAAATCCTACTTCCGGCGCTTCGAACCCTCACTATAGACGACTATATCGTCCTTATCATCGGGTTCGTGACTGCTCTCATCTATCTCTGGAACTCGAAAAGCAGCGTCCGCAGTGATTTCTGGTACGCACGCCCTCAGGCGCTGCTTTCTGGTCAGGATGGGACGTCGACGAAGTCAGCGACCAGAGACATCTCGACGAAGATCGAGCAGACGGTAAGTTGAAGAAATGTACAGAAGCTGGTCTTTGCTAATGCTCTTACCAGGGTGCCAAAGTTATACTCTTTTGGTCGTCTCAATCAGGAACATCGGAAGATGTCGCAGCCAGATTGGGTCAGGAGCTGCGAAACAAATTCCAACTTCCGTCGTTAACGGCCGACACTTCGGAGTATGACCTTGCGACTTTCTCAAAGCTACCCAAAGACATCGTCCTGCTGTTCTTCATGTCGACTTATGGCGAAGGCAATCCTGCTGACAATGGCGTTCAATTCATGAACTGGCTCGAAAAGGACACGCCCCAGGTCTTTCAGAGTATGAGTTACGCAACGGTGGGATTCGGGAACTCCGACTACAAATACTTCAACAGGGTTGTCGATGTCCTGGAGGAACAGCTCCAGAGAGTCGGTGCAAAGCAGCTTCTGCCGACCCTGCGTCTTGACGCTGCGCAGAACGACTCCCGTGAAGCTTACCTCGACTGGAAACCACAGCTCTTCAATGTCATGAAGCAACTGTTGGCTCTGGAAGAGTGTCAGACATCGTCCATCTCGAAGTTCGCAGTCCGAAGTCTTTCGTCAGCAGAAGCCGAGAAATACAGACTCGAGGGGGACGCTGCTAGTACCACTAAATCGACAAGGCCGGCCGATGACAAGCCGGAATACTACGATCTCCCAATCAAGCAGGCGCAGTGCATAGCTAAATACGAAAATCAGGCCTGCGTCCATTTCGATTTAGACTTGACACAATATCGCAAGCTGAAGTATCGCACAGGAGACTGCTTGTTGATCTGGCCCAACAACCCTCCGGCTCTAGTCGAGCAGCTGCTGGACATCTGCGGTCTCCAGCCGACAAGATCAGACCTACTGGAAATCACGACGAATTCAAGCATCGAGCCAGAGACTGACTCGCGCAAAACGATCCCGAGTTCCACAACCACCGTGGAACAACTGTTTACATCTAAACTTGATCTCTCGAGCCGACAACTTTCACGCGATATCGTTTCGGAGTTCGCTGCCTACGCGCCAGCGGCTGAAGCAAGGGAGCGTTTGACCCATCTCACAAGGAACAAAGACACTTTTGCTCAAATCCGGCAGATGAATATCGTCGAGTTGCTCTTACACATTGACAATAGTCACAAATGGGCGATCCCTCTTCCGTTCCTCCTTACGGTTTTACCCCAGCTGAAACCACGATACTACTCAATTTCGTCATCTTCAGCACACCAACCGCGCCAAGCATCCATCACTGTCTCGACCGACGAGGCCGCACCAGGTCTGTCGACAGGATATTTGCTGGCCAAAAGCGACGCGTGGCAGACTCACTCCCAGCAAAATGCCCGAAATATCGAACATCCATTGTCTGTGCGGGCCTCCCTGTACCATCCACCACGGAACTCCCAGATACCCGCCTCCCAATCCACGCCTCTTCTTCTGATCGGCGCCGGCACCGGAATTGCCCCTTTACGCGCCTTCGTTCGAGAACGCACCCTCATCCACCGACTTCGCAAGTCCTCACCTTTGGGCAAAACTATGCTCTTCTTCGGCTGCCGTAACGAGGATTCGTTTCTGTATCGCTCTGAGTTACTAGAGGACCAGGCCCTTCTCGGCGGAGAAGAGTTTCTCGAGATACATTCTGCGTACTCCCGGGTTCATGCATCTGAGCAGAACGAGGGCAGGGTAAAGTACGTCCAGGACTCGTTGCGTCACCACAAAGAAAGCGTGGTGGCCATGATTTGTGGCGACATCCCAGCGGCCGTGTATATCTGTGGATCGGCTAAGATGGCAAGAGGCGTGACTGGAGTGTTGGAGGACATTGTGAGAGCCCAGAACCGGTGGTCAAGCGGAGAATGGGAACCGTGGAAAGAAGGGAGAAGGAAAGGAGGAAAGTGGATAGAAGATGCGTGGTGAAGAATTCGCAATAGCAGTTGTAAGATGAGAGTAACAAGAGATATTACCACGCTTGGTACACAGGCAGCTCTCCCAGCTCGAACAAGTACTTGATATTACGGAGTGTTCCGTGCCAATTATCACCCACTGCCGACAACCTGGTCAAGCGTGTTGAGCGCTGATAGGGCAAGGACAGAGCGCATACTCATAATAAACACAGAAATTTGATAGTATGAAATTGGTAGTAAGCTCGGCGAACATGTAGAGGCCACTAGGGCGGAAACAGGAGCGGGCAGACCGAGTCTTGGCAAAGTCGGAGTGCTCCCGCCGCTCAGGACGTTGTGAGATTGTTCGAGAAGTAGTCCTGCGCTTTGACAAAGATTAAAAACCCTCGACGCCCTGCCACGAAGGCGCTATCCTGGCACGTAATTCATGGACTGCCTCGTGTGATCACAGTTATGTTCTATGCTCGATAACGATTCTTGTTAACATCCTCTCGCATCTGACCCTGCCTGCAATCCATCCGAAATAGCGTCCGACAATGGCAATGAACAGAATGAGGAGCGCTTTTGCGCCTCCACGAAAGGGAGAAACATTCGAATTGAGAGCAGGTCTTGTGTATGTTGACAGTCATGAGGTGTCCTGGCACGGTCTGACGTGATGCCTCCAGATCACAATATGCGTACGAGAGGAAGGAGGCCATACAGAAGACTATCATGGCCATGACGTTGGGTAAAGACGTATCACAACTCTTCCCAGATGTTTTGAAGAATATCGCGACGGGCGACTTGGACCAGAAGAAACTGGTCTACCTGTACCTCATGTAAGTCACACGGGCTGCAACTCAAGGTGCTGCTAACCTTAGCAGGAACTATGCAAAATCACATCCGGACCTCTGTATCCTCGCCGTTAACACCTTCGTACAAGACTCTGAAGACCCAAATCCTCTCATTCGAGCGCTGGCAATACGGACAATGGGCTGCATAAGAGTGGACAAAATGATCGATTACATGGAAGAGCCTCTGCGAAAGACGTTGAAGGACGAGTCGCCGTACGTGAGAAAAACAGCAGCGCTATGTGTGGCCAAGCTCTTCGATCTCAACCCTACGATGTGCCTAGAAAACGGATTTCTGGAAAGCCTACAAGACTTGATCGGTGATCCTAACCCAATGGTGGTTGCAAACTCCGTGCTAGCTTTAGCGGAAATCACAGAGGCAGCCCCAGACACGAATGCCCTGCAAATCAGTTCAAACACCTTGAAGAAGATGCTTATGGCATTGAACGAATGCACGGAATGGGGCAGAGTCGCGATCCTGAGTGTTCTTGCAGATTACAAGACGAAGGATATCAAAGAGGCCGAGCATATCTGTGAAAGGGTGGTGCCACAATTTCAGCATGTCAATTCGAGCGTCGTGCTTGCTGCTGTGAAGGCAGTCTTCTTGCACATGAGGTACATCGGCGCAGAGACCAGGCAGGGTTACCTGAAGAAGATGGCTCCTCCTCTGGTCACGTTGGTCTCATCAGCTCCAGAAGTGCAGTACGTCGCGCTGCGCAATATCGATCTCCTACTACAGAAACAGCCAGAAATTCTGAGTCGGGAGCTCAGAGTGTTCTTCTGCAAATACAACGATCCTCCTTACGTCAAGTTCCAAAAGCTCGAGATTATGGTGCGGATAGCGAACGAGTCGAACGTGGACCAGCTTTTGGCGGAATTGAAAGAATATGCTCTGGAAGTCGATATGGACTTCGTCCGGAGATCAGTCAAGGCTATCGGACAAGTAGCTATCAAGATCGAGGGTGCAAGCGAAAGATGCGTCAATGCTCTGCTGGATCTTATCAACAGTAAAGTCAATTATGTTGTGCAAGAGGTTATCGTGGTCATCAAAGACATCTTCAGAAAATACCCTGGTTACGAGGGGATAATACCGACATTATGCAAGTGCATAGACGAGCTGGATGAGCCAAACGCCCGAGCATCGCTCATCTGGATTGTCGGAGAATATGCCGAGAAGATCAGCAATGCTGGGGAAATTCTGGCAGGATTTGTGGATGGCTTCAGCGAGGAGTTTGCACAGACACAGTTGCAAATACTGACAGCGGTGGTCAAATTGTTCCTGAAGAAGCCATCAGCAGCGCAAGGATTGGTGCAAAAGGTACTGCAGGCCGCCACAGCTGATTCCGACAACCCAGACATCCGAGACAGAGCGTTCGTGTACTGGCGATTACTGTCGAACACCACTGACCAGAATGCTCCGAAGAACATCATCCTATCCGAGAAGCCACCGATCACTACAACCATACAATCACTGCCACCAGCATTACTTGAGAGGCTTCTGTCAGAATTATCGACACTTTCTTCAGTCTACCACAAACCACCAGAGCAGTTTATTGGACAAGGCAGGTTTGGCGCTGAAGCAATACAACAAGCAGCTATCGACGAACAGATCGAGAATGCCAAAGAGGCACCCATTGCTGCTGCTGCAGTCGCAGCGGCCGCACAAGGCAAAACACCAATGCCACAAAACACAGCAGAGAACCTGCTGGATATCGACTTTGATGGAGCTGCGCCTGCATCCGCCCAGAAAGAGCCGTCGAACGGCATGACGGGTCTGGAAGGACTGGCTGGAACACCACAGAGAGTGGATTCGCCCGCTATTGGGCAGCCTGGACAACCTCAGAACAATCTTGATGATCTGATGGGTGTCTTTGGCAATGGCAACAGTGCCGCTCCAAGTTCAGCTGGAGGATTTGGCGGTATGTCTGATAACGATATCATGAATGGTTTTGCAGGTATGGACTTGAACACTCAGCAGCCGCCGCCACCTTCACAGCAGCTCAACGGGCAAGGAGGGAAGAAGACGAGTGAGGACTTGCTGTCGCTTTTTTGAGCATCGTATCGAAAGAGACCGGTCATTATGCTCATACCGCCTTTATACAGTCCTCGGCTGGCGATTCCAATATGGCCAGGTTCGACCTGCAGGCAAGCAATGGATCAGAAACAGCAATCGCGACTGAGTCACGCCCCACCTTCCTTCAGCAACTTTGGAATGTTGTCGATAATCTCCTCCCCACAATCCCACAGCAACTTTGCTTCTCGGTCTTCAGGTCATTGGTCTCATCTTGCTGCTTTCCGAAAAAGCATCCTACACAGCTCGCTTACAATAATGCCGCCATCGGCAATTGTTGCTGCTCGTTCACCAGAGAACTTGCTGAAGGCCAATATCTCGTGCGTCTACACATGTTCCACGATTTGACGACAGCGGCTAACTTCATGGTCTACTCGACAGTGGGGAGTACTCAGATCTGACTATCAACTGTGGCGATCGCACTTGGCACGCTCATCGTGCTATAGTGTACCACAGATGTCACACCCTGGCGTACATAGTAGAACTATCCAACTACGCATGATGCGCAACCAATTATATTAACGGGACTCGATAGTATGGCTCACCCGAAGTTCTGGAGTTGCACGACCATGACCCGAAAGCGATCGAAGTCTTTCTCACTTACCTGTACACTTTGACGCCACCGAGCTTCTTCTTGAGCACAGATTCTGTGAGTACCACCGATCAGCTCCGCACTCAGCTCTATGAAACTTGGAAAACAGCATGTGAGACCTTCCTGATCGGCGAGAAGTATCATATGGATGATCCCAGAGGCGCGGCCTACGACGTCGTCCGACCATATGTTTTCTCGCAGTTTGCAGCGTTCAACGGCTTCGGCAGTCAAACAACGAACGCACAATTAGATGTTATTACAGTTCTCTGGGCTTGGGTCGATTCACGTCATCATGTCCAAGAGTTGATCGATATGGTTCTGGAGAAATTAGTGAGAGCTTCTGCGAAGCTCTGCGTCGATGCCTCTTTCCAGGAGTTATTATGCAAGAATGAGAAGTTGATGCTCGACTATGTGCAGGCTTTGGCGGGTGAGATTGCAAGAAAGACGTCCAATGCAGGCCGTGCACCAGGAGCGAAGAGAAAGGTTTCTGAGATATGATGAAGCAGTCTCATGCGGCATGTAGTTCCCGCTGCTGCGGCTCAGGTCAGTTGTCGCGATTGCGGTAGATGAGTCAAGTTCAAAGCCACTATTTCCGACCATACCCGTTTCTAAAAGTGTTGGGCAAGCCAAGTAGAGCTCTGCGCAGCTTTGCTCATCACTTTAGGTCAGGACCTTCACTTCACTTGCTGCTCACGTGGCTGCGTCGGCCTTTTCGCATTTCCTCTCCTTGCTTGACCTGAACGCACAAACAATATCTCATTCGTCCTGCACAGGCGTGCACCTGAAATCGCGCAAGCACTTGTCAGATTGAATCAACACGAGGTGCTGCAGATGGCTACAGCTGGCCAGATCACCAATGCAGAGAGTTTGGGGGAAGCCCAGCATAGGTAAGATCGTAGCGACCGCGAGGCCTGACCGCTGACAGAGATCCAGACTACTCCGCAGCCCAGACCACAGCGATCTGACTGTTGTCTGCAAGGGCAGAATCTGGAAATGCCAACGCGCTATTCTAACGCAGAGGTGTAAATTCTTCAAAGCTGCTTGTGGTGGTCCATTCAAGGTATGTCCGACGAACATCCAGAACAGGCAAATCTCTCGAGACCACATATGCATCCATATAATCGACCGTAACGCAGAAGTGCTTACTGATCCAGGAAGCTGAAACACAAACCATCAAACTCGACGACGACAGACCAGATGGTGTCAACGTTATGCTCCTGTATCTTTACACCCTCGAGGTCCCGGATCTCAGCAACAAAGATGTTTCCCCGCACGAATTCACCGGAGAGGAGCAATGCTTCGTGCTAGGCGACAAGTACAACCTGCCTATCTTGAAAGAGCACGGTCAATCACAGCTTCTCCAGAACGTCCGCGACAACTTGGCCTTATGGTCCACATGCTCGGACCAGATCAAATTGAACTGGATCAACTGGCTTTCAAGAATGTGGAGGTGGGAGCAAGGTGGTTCGGAGAAGATCAGAGGGGGTGCGATCGAAGCTCTGATGAAAATATCAGTGTCGATTATCGAGCATGAAGCTTTCCAGAAGTTGTTGAAAGATAATAAGGACTTCAATATGGCGTTTCTCCGAGCCCTGGCGAAGAAGGCGACAAGCAAATGAAAGGGCTCTGGCAGCATCGTCAAGACAGGCAATTCAGGAACCAATATCACATTTGCGGCACACGAGACGGAGGCGACCATGATCAGATCCTTCTATAGACCACCGATATCTGTGTGAGCTCAAATTTGAAATGCAGTTCAGGTCAATGGTTGCGAATGACCATCCTGCAGAAATCTTGCTCACGTTGACAGTGTTTATTTGGATGACTGTGTTGATACAGCGGAAGTGGACACCATGGCACCGCGATGGACTCTTCGCTGACCATCTTGCTCTACCTATTCGATGGAAGCGATTTTCAACCGCAGCATCCATTCTCCTATCGAAATTTCCCTGTTCCTGCTCGAGTCAAGCCCAAGCATACAAGATGCAAATCACAATCAGGACGCTCTCAAATCGAATTCACTGTCACCGCTGAGCCTGCAGATACTGTCAATCAGCTCAAGCACAAAATAGCAGCTGCAACCGTGGACCGGTTCGCCTCGCGGCTTCTACTGACGCACAATCGCCATACACTCGGCGATGGGAGTCAATCCATCGACCAGTACAATGTTACAGAAGGTTCCAAGATCACTGTTGTGTTCAGAAGTGGTCAGGTACCAGTATCGGCACAGCTGCCCGTCACGCCAGGCGGGCTTGCATTCCAGCAAGAAAGGTGAATTCTATCGAGGGTCGTCTTCAGTACCCTTCTGACGTCCTCCAGACTCTTGCGAAACGCAAAGTTCAGTGACTTGACCGTCGTCTGCGGAAGCAGGACTTGGTGGTGTCACCGCGCAGTCTTAGCGCAAAGATGTGAATTCTTCGAAGCGGCTTGCAGTGGTCCATGGTCGGTGAGTCTTGCAGGCCATAGCCTTTGGCTCGATCTTCCGGACATACCTTGGCAACCTCAATCTCGCTAACCATGTTCTGGTAGGAAGCGGAAACGCGGACGATCGACCTACCAGATGATGATCCAGAAGCCATAGACATGTTTCTGCTCTATCTCTATACGGCCGAGCTTCCGAAGATGAACGAGGTCTGCCTGAGGGATCGCTTGCAAAGAGCACATTCGGCTTTCAAGCTCGGGGACAAGTACAATGTGCCGCCTCTGCGAAATTTGGGGTACGCTTGGGTCTACTTGTGCATCCATAGAGTGATGGCAGTTCAGGCGCCGCCTGCTGCAGAGCTTTTCGATTGGATTAATGGTATCTGGGGTTGGGAGATTCAAGGTGCGTCACTGGCCAAGGAGACCATCCTGAACGGTCTTGTTGGCAATTTCGATACAATCGTCGGGCTTGATGGTTTCGAAACTCTGGTCCGCGTAAACAGCGATTTCGTGGTGGATTTGTTGCGAGCTCTGGGCGAGGAAAGAGCAGAGTGAGATGGGAAGCACGAAAAGCACCGTTGTACAGGTACGATGACACGCTACGGTCGTACGGCAAAGGTGCCGAAGAACCGCACAAACTCGATAAATGCATTGAAGCTGGGACAGAAGCTGACCGATCAAATATGGCGTACCTGTCGTACTAACGTTCCTACCAAATAAGTAAATTGCGTTGCAATTGGAAAGTGCTCGGCTGACCTTCACCTCAACTTTCTGTTCATCCTCAATACAAATCTTCAGCTGCGCACACGCTTCTCTGAGCCTACCGGTGACCAACAAGCACTACTCATCCACTGAATTACAGCATCTCATTACAAGCATCTGCAAATACTCTGCTATCTATGCTCCAGCTACCCGATCATCGACACCAATTCATTCTCTCTAGCAATGGCTAAGGAGGACCGAAGCCTGGTCGAAGCGCAGAAGAGGTATGACACTCGCTCAACTTGTCTCTTACGAATTGCTCAATGGACTCATCCAGATTACTTCGGAAGCCCGTCACTAGCGACATTACGATCAAAAGCGGCGATCGCACGTGGAAATGTCAGAGCGCAATACTGTCGCAGCGATGCGAATTCTTCCGAGTTGCCACCAGTGGAGGGTTCAAGGTCGGTCAACCCTCGAAACACTTACTGTGACTAATCTGGCTGCATAGGAAGCACAGTCCAGGGTCATCACCCTCCATGACGACCATCCAGATGCTGTCGACTTGATGTTACTCTACCTGTATACCCTCGAAGTCCCAAACCTGGAACGTACAGGTGACGCTGAAAAGTGCATGCTGCTTGGTGACAAGTACGACCTTCCAGCTCTCCATGACGGCGGCCGCAAAGCTATCGAGTCTTCCATCCAACGAAATGTCCCTAGATGGCATGCACTGACTGATCTGGGCAAGAGACAATGGGTCGACTTCTTCGAGAGAGTCTGGAGCTGGCAAATCAAGAATGCAATTGGTATCCGGACATTACTGTTCGCGTACCTTGCCAGTGTGGCAGACATCTTGATCGAAGACACTCTTTTCCAAGATCTGTTATGGGAGAACAGAGGGTTCAATCTGGCGTTCGTGAAGGCAGTGATCAAAGAGGCGAAAGGGTGATCGTACAGTGTGGCGTTTGAGATGACCTGCATGATAGCTGGTGAGAAGATGTTTGTCGGACAACATGAGTGGTCGAGCGACAGAGCAAAGGCATAAAGCGCGAAAGCAGTGCAGCGGTTGAAGACAATGCTTGCTGCTTGCTTGTGTCCCACATCACCAGTTGCTTGCTATACTGTCAAGCATAGACAAGGAGTTGTACAAGTACCACTGAAAATACCGCTCTACCTTTGAATCTACTCACCAACCCTAGCACGGCTACCTGTGACCATAAGCAACAGGCTCACGAAGCTTCCGCCTACTACCAGCATCAGCCCTGTCTAGAATACGCACTTATCCCATCGACCTCATGGCCAATCCCTCCTCACGCCCCTTAGCAGTGCGCTCACCACCCGCAGGTACAGTCTCTCATGCCGTCGGCAATCGTGGCCAGCATAGTGGGCCGGACTCGAGCGGCGGCCTTCCACTCCCGCCCACACAGTCAGACCTCACCAAAGCCCAGCTAAAGTATGCATGCCATCATCAAGCTGAACAATGATTAATACCCACTTGCAGACTGCTCCCGGAGGGCACCTTCTCCGACCTCACCATCCAGTCCAACGACACAACCTGGAAAGTCCGCCGAGCGATCCTAGTCCCACGATGCAAGTTCTTCAAAATAACCTGCACCGACGAATACAAGGTACATCTCCTCTCCATCACCCGCTCACCTCTAACAAACCCAGGAAGCAAAATCCCAACTCATAACCCTGGACGACGACCCCAAAGCCGCAATCGACAGCATGCTCCACTACCTTTACACCCTCACCATCCCACCCCTCCCAACCCGAAAAGTAGTCCAGCAAGCCTTCATCATAGCCGACAAATACGACTTACCACCCCTGCGCGCCGCGAGCAAAGCGAAACTCATCGCACTGAACAGAGACACACCCTGGCCCACGAAAGACGAAGACCGCGACGGCCCAAGCACAAATCCAACCGTCAACTGGCTTGATGCGGCCTGGTCCTGGTCAACGGAGTACCCGGGTGATACTGCGGATCTCCATTCATCTCTAGTAGAAGGCTGCGCGCAGCACGCAGGCTCGAATCTTGACGACGAGGAGTTTCAGAGATATATATGGGAGAATCGGGAGTTCGGGATTGCGTTTATGAAGAAGTTGGAGGTTAAGGCTAAGACGGCGGAGGATCTCCTGGGGCAGCGGGCGGGGTTGTTGCCTGGTGGTACTGGGACTGGCACTGGCAGCGGCATACAGATCGTGAGAGGCAGGCGATGATGGCTCGATTGGGGCCAAGTTGGCAGTCGGGAGCTGGGCGCAGGAGCATAGGACGGCTGAGGGTGGACTTGTAGCATTGCCCTGCCTGGAGAGAATGGGGATGAGCTAGGTGTCTGTGAGTCGTCAGTATCCCGCGTAAATGCTTGCTCATCTTGCGTGATGCTTAATCACCACACGCATTTGCTTGCCTTGCAAAGTTGCGGGACACTCCAAGCACGCAGATCGATGCTCACAAGACCAGTGGGTTTCTGGGGGGAGTTTCGTAGGTGAACATTGAAAATCGCGCTCTTTTGTCAGTGAGACGAGCCCTGATGCTAAGCCTCATGTCAATGTTTCTCATAACAGGCCTTGTTCTTGCACCTCTCATGACCTTGGCGCTTGTTGGCGGTCTAGTCGCTGCGACTCCAGATCTGGCATAGCGCTGCTGCCGAATCGACTGCACGCTTCCATTGCTGCTTGCCTGGGGTGTCGTACAGCTAGATCTGCGGAACAAAGATGCGGAGGTAGAAACCCCCCGAACCCGCAAAGTGCTCAGTACTTTCCGAGATTGGATTTACCGAGCGCTGCTTGCATCCTCCACAGTCCGTAAGCTGCAATGCACATCTTCGCTGAATCAACCGCGCGTCGCTTGCAATCCTGGGGGATGCTATTCCAGGAATCAGGCAACCAAGCTAAGGTACCTAGTCGTGATTAGTCTATCGGTCGTTCTCGCTTCCGAAGCAAATCCTCGACCTGGCTTTGATATGAGCGACTTTCTTGCATGGTGTTTTTGACCTTCTTGTGGAGGCACTGCTCGCTGGGATGGATGTGTCTGTGCTTCAATCAGTATGAAGGCGACTAGCCTTGTTAGCATCCCCTGGGGGGCCCCGTGATCTGGTCGTCTCAGACCTTACTTGGTGCTTGCGACTACCCAGGGTCCAGGATCCTGAAGCCACGTGGCTAGGCAGTCCAGATACCAGCAGCATCTTCGCCATCGCCAAGCATGAGTGGCATTGCCAGGCCCCTGCTACTGTATTTCATGCACCTAGTCCCATGAGTTTCGGGGTTAGCGCACTTAGCCAGATTGAAGCATGAGCTCAGTATCAGTACTCAAGTACTGCATGAGGACATCGTTCGCACGAGCCCGCACAACGTTAGGACGAGTAGCCGAAACAATGACCAATAGGGCCTGATATGACTGAGCAACAAGCCACGATGGTGAGTAAGCCGTGGTCAGCCAATCAGCATACGAGCGAGACGATTTCCTTCGCGTCGTGTGACAGGGGCGGCTTAAAGCAGCTTGATTGCAAGCCACCAGAGTCGCTTTCGCGCACGATAGTGAGTTGGCGGGATCGGGCAAAGCGAAGGAACGCATGTTGTATCGACGCGATAGACACGCGAGACTCGCCATCATTGTCTGCTATTGATGTAGGTGACGATGCGACTTTTCTGAGAAGGACATTCGTGCATGTCCAAAGACTTGCTCCGGTTGGTCGAGCAGAAGGAATCTTTACCAGGTTTCGAGGCAGACTTGGCGAAGAAGGGTTTGCTTTCCCTCGTAAAGCTAATACTCAAGCAAGCAAAGATCATCGTGTAATGACAGCGTCTTTCTTTCGCGCATAATTGTCGTGAAATAAATTCCGGTGTTATGCACACGCCGTTCAATCTCCCCGACCGTGATTTTGCCACTCGGGTGCAGGTGCCTGGAATTATATTCCCTGCCCTGGCCTATGGATGTCTGACGTGCCGAGTCTCGCGTTACCAGTCTCCGACTCCGAGGCGCAGTAGTGCCTCGAACTCGCACTCTTGGTCGTACATCGTGTACATTTTCTCGAGTGGGTGGACGCCAGTCCTCTGCAAACATGACTGCTGAACGCACTTGTAGTCGCTGCCAATAATGGAGACTCTCAATCGTGCGAAGAAGTATCGAAGTCTTCTAGCGCCGAGTATGAAAAGGTTGAAGCCGCCGGAGCCGCATGCCTTTCCCACCTGGACGTCATCCTCACAACAATTTTTGTGCTTGGCGACTACTGACGAACTTCTTCAATCTTCGCACAGCCCAGCAATCTCCCGTACAAGGCAAAGACGGGGGACATAGGAGGATGCCATTTCAGTGAGGCAGCAAGAAGTGTTTCGAGCCTGTTGCACCGATCAATGAACGGACTGTTTGATTCGTGCATTAGATGGCTTCTTATGTCAGTAACACCCAATGACGTTGGGCATAATGCTATATCCGCTACCACGTGCAACGATACTGCAGATCGTGAAGAAGTGTCACCGGGTTGTGGAAGCAAGGTCTAGAGCATTTGGTCTCAGCGCACAGAACCTCACCATGGAGGCAGGTGCAGGCTAGAATGCATTACATGAATCTGTATGTAGCGAGTGGCCCCCGGTGGAGGGCGAAAGGGCCGTGCCCTCTCATATAACGCTATCGATGCGGCTCTGAATGGTTTGGACACCAAGAAAACGTGGCTTGCTGTAGTGTCGCGCATGTGGCAGATTCACGTACTTACTGCAGTTCGCTGATCTTGCTAGAAGCGCTCACTGAATATGCCGAGCAGTTCGCATGACCCATCGGAAGACATAATCGTGCTGCGATCGATCGATCATGCCTTCCAAGCAACATACCTCGTACGAGAGCCATACTTCTCGCCTTGCTTGAGAATACACATATCGCGCCACTCAGGACGATTGATGGCGTCGATGTAGCGGCTGGGCTCAACACATAATCCTGATCGTGCGGCTCGTTGAGGACCATGCTCCGAGGCAGGAACATTGATATGCCTACCAGTGTAGAACTGGAAAGCCGGTTCAGTGCTGTGGACTTCCAAGTGTAGTCCTGTATCTTTATGCGACAACGCAATCAGTCTTGACAGTGGACGGCTCCGAGTGTCTACTGGTACAGATCGTGCATCTGTGTCCATAATGAAACAATGGTCAACATCAGGCTCTTTCGGCCCCAGGACAAAGGGCTCATTCGCAGAGATGTCTGGGTACTTCTCGACGCCCCCAAGTGGAATGTCTCCGCTGTCAACTGGTAAGTGCTGGTCTGTCCCTAAAACAACTTCTGTGCCTTCTATCGTGGATCCGCCCGATAGATTGAAGTAGCTGTCAAACCATGTTAGCATTGCCTACCTTTGAACAGTGCAGTAGTTTGACTCACCTGTGATTAGTGATGTTGATAGCAGTCTCTTCGCATTCTTTGCCCACTAACTCTGCTTCGTACTCCATATCAAGAACAATCTTGGTGATGCCACCATCGACCTGCTCTGAAGTCGAGTACCACACTCGCAACTCCACGGTACCAGGATATCCCTCCTCGCCGTGAGGACTTACATATGTGAACTGTACAGTCTCTTTTCCATCTTTGTTCATTGGTTGCGGGCCCTTGAATATTCTCTTACCCCAGCCAACAGAACCCCCATGCAAGTGGTTAGGGCCGTTGTTTCTTGCTAGCTGAACCTCCTTGCCGTTCAAGTCCTTGATGAGGCCATCCTTGACGCGGTTTGCGACTCGACCAATTGTCTCGCCAAAGAATGGAGCATTGAGGTAAGTGTATGCATTGGCCGAGGGAAAACCCAAAACGATATTCTGCCCACCAACGATGAATTCTTGTATGATAGCACCTTGCGGCAAGAACTTAACGGACGAATCGCGGGCCGGATTGGACGCTGAGGATGTCATCGTGGGTGGGGAGGTGGTCAATTGAGAATGCGGCTGAAAAGACTTTCGCGATAGTGCACGCCGAGAGAGGGTGGAGGTGTTGGCGTCAAAGGCTCTGCTTGTAGTACTCAACAAGAAAAACTAAGATTTAAGAATCGTTGAAGCTGCAGGCACATTCGAGCAGTTGGCAAGTTGTGACGAAGAGAGCAAGAACGCATCCCACTGAGGGGCAGGAGCATTCTACTTGTAGCAGTGTACGGTTGATTTCTGATGATCGTTGAGCGAATATAGGCAAAATTATCAAGACGGCGTGTCGGAATATGTTGTTTCGTAGACTCAACGAGCTCTTACATCGATGCTCGAACCTCTTGGAGCTCTGAAGAGTTGTTGAGCGTGGTTCTCGTGTAGTTTCAACATGGATCTTTCTTCTCTCGTCTCGCGGATCTTCAGTCGCATCTCAAATGCACGTCATTCGTAATCCTTGTCTTCCATGATCAATCCCACGTGGTGTTTAGACACCTTTGTTTGAGCTACAGTTCACCTACTATTATACTCAAGCGGTAACACCCACTACTGCAAAGAAGCGCAGGGCATGTTCCTGATGAAACTCATGTTAACACCTGCGCTTTGGAGAGTGTAGCGCCTTGTAGCGGAAGCTGATCAAATTTCTCGATTCTCCAGGCGGCTTTCTGGGGGCGGAAGCTATACCCGATACGCCTCTCGATAAGCAGAGAGCTTGCGCTCAAAACTTGCACCTGTCTACTCGTAATGATCACTTAGAGCATACACGCCATCGTGCGTTAGTATTATGCTAGCATGAAGTCGAGTCGACAAGTTGTGCATAAAAGGTACTGCATTACTAGAAGATTGATAGCTTGGTGCAATGTGTGAGAGCATGGAAAGGCCAAACTTAAATCAGCCACGAAAGGCTATTTTTTGGTAGGTGAGAGTGCGGCTCAGAGGAGGCTCTGCTGGTCGCAACGTCCATGGCAGCTGAGCGGTGCGTACTTGACGAAGGCACGATGGAACAGTGATTCCGTGATTTCATGATTTCGTGTTGATACCTAGACTGAACAAGGCCTGGTAGGAACAGCGACAATTTGAATCCGCAAAGCATATGCTGGTTCAGAGCTTGCAGGCCAGAGCCTCAAGGTTTGACCGTCTTGCCATATCAATTTGGCGCATGACATCAGCACCGGATGCGTGGGTTTGGACATCACGGCATTTCTCGAGAGCACACCACAGAAAGCAGTGAGAGTGATGTATCTCTGCGCAGTATGCTGATGTCAATTGCCATACGTCCCGTCCAAGAACGTGCACAGTTAGTTCTTACTGCCTGAGCACCAGAAAATTGCTCCTCGCTGTAGGCTCCATGAAGATCGACAAACGCCGTTGAGCGGAAACGGAAATGCGGAGGTGTGAGTTCCGAATTATGAATGTTCGTTCAAAAGGACAGTTTCGATTGGATTCACCTAGGTTACTGCAACCCATGGCACTGAGCATCGAGCTGCCTCAAGCAAGACGGCTTAGTCAATCGCCAGGTAGGTTCTTGGTCGTCTTGACGCCATGCAAATGCCAACAAATGCCAACAAATGCCGTCCGTCTGTATTGATCAGAGGTCGGTCATCGTATGCAAGAAAGTTCAAATTATCCTCCAACACCACGCTAAGTCATGCAAGTCCCTGGTCGAAACACTCCTTGTTCATATCGTATCGGTGGTTTGGAATTCATATCCGAGCTCCAGATCTTAGCCGCCTATCAGTCAACCTACCAAAGGCAAGCATTCTGCACACGAATTTGGTTGAGTCGTGACCTCACTCGTAGTCGGTCGTCGTTAATCGTCAATCATGTGAAGATACCGCCTTGGAAATATTGTTGCGTGTTGTCATACGGCTCATCCCAGCTTTTCATCGTCATACAGGGATTGACTGCTAAATCCGTACGACGCTGGTATGTTTGCGCCGACGTTTGTTCAGCCAGGAACATAGCTTGCATGTTGGTATCGAAAGCCGATGGTTCGTATGTCATGTTGCAGTCCATGCCTGCAATGTTAAGCGGGTCTGGTTGCCATGGGCTTTCCTGCAGAAAATCTGGTATCGAGGAAGGTGTTGAGGTATTCATCTGTGTCTTTAGAGGCGAACTCGTCTTGATAGTCAATGGATGAGGGCTGTTCATTGGAGGCGTTGGCGGGAAATGGTTGTTGAATGGGTTGGTGAAGGCAGGCTTATACTGTACAGCAGGTTCGAACATGGGTGATAGATCTCCTTCGGAACTGGCGTCGAAGGACATCTCGCGTTTCATGAATCCAGCACCATTTGCTAAAAGCCTGCTTTGAAGGGTTCCAAAGTCGTCTTCGAACTGTGCTGATTCTGCTTGGCCCTCTTGTTTCAAAGCTCCCAGCCGCTCAAGGAGATCATGAGTCAAGGGCGTGCCATTTATCTCCTTTAGTGGTGCACCACTCCAGCCTTCTCCGTTCTTGAGACGACGATAGAGCTCCTGTATCCCGTGCACGAGTTGCAGTTGTTGGTTTTCGAGCATCTCAACGTAGCTGAGTTCAGCAGTCAGCAAATCACTGTTGACAACCCACTCGAAACAACTTACCCCTTCGGATAGACCTTGTCATGGGATTTCTTGCGTTCGCCGAATACGCATATCGCATTATCTGCTTTGCATCGACTGCAAGGGGTCGAACCATCGCACTTCGACTTCTTCAAACGGCAGCGGTCGCATGCTTTACATACTCGTTTCCTGATGCCGCCATCTGATGGTGACGAAGGCTCGGCTGGCGGAGACGTTGTTCTGCTGCCCATAACGGAATGGCTGTATAGCTGGCACAGTTGTTGTGATTATGAATGGTTCCAACTTTGATGTGACTTTAGTTCGTCACCGGGAGTCAAGAGGGGCTCAGTAGTAGATGACAGGGTGTGCAATGGTTATATGCTCACAGCTTGATTAGTGGACTGACAAGTCACTTATACTCAGCAGTCGCGTTAGTAAGAAGGGCCTGTACACTAAAGCGCATAGTGGGCCAGCCAGCAGTAGTGATCGCATGACTGAAAGCTGCAGGATATGGAGACGGGGGGCCCATGAGCAGAAGCAGCCAATGTTTAGGGTTCATTTAAGTTTTCAGTGCTGCTTAGTATTCAGTAGTAAGGCGGACAGTTTGTGAAGAAGATCGGGCCTGGTAAAATGCTAGCAGCTGGCGTGTTCGTGTTCGGCATTATTGTGTCATGTTCCATATCCGGAAGCAGAAGACGTTATGAAGGGACCCACCACGGACGAACCTTATCGATGTATCAGGACGAAAAGACATGGTTGAATTTGGTCGGAAAAGGGTCCAATGCAGGGAGCTTGCTTGGGCTTGCTGGCGGTGCAATGCATTGTAGTCGTGGTCTGCTGGAAGGAAATAAGGAATCCAAATCATGCACTTACGGCAGTAGCGCGCTAGCACTGCTTGAAATATGGTGACAGGCACAGATACGACAAGCGCACCAAGGACCGATCAGGTACCAGTGACTACTGAGCGACGCCGAGGGGAGTGCGTGAAGTACTGTAGGCGCAAAATGCCTGACATTACGTGAGCACTTCGTTGTCGAATGAGCCATGACTATGCTTGTGACCACATCCTGGAGGATTTCATTATTAGCATAGCATTATTCTTCCGCCAGCACATTCGTGGCTTGTCTGCATGTATGGTTCTAGACTCGCCGATGACATCTTAATTCCGAGAACATACAGATCGATCGTGATAATAAGACTCGCTGATGAAGAAGGCTCACGGCACTCGGCACCGCTGAACGAGATTGCGAAGGATGAAATTCGAGGATGCAGATTCTGAGACGAGACGGATGCTGGCTTGTCACAATTTGCGGGATTACGTTTGCGCTTGTAACATTGAAATGTCAAGAGCAGTCACCGCAGGTTCGTTGTGCCTCTTGGCAATTATGCACAATTCTCAGGCAATCGCGAGGACTGCAACTCACTCACAGCAAAAGTTCTGTCCGGCTTTTGGTTGCTCGAGAACAGATCAGGTTGTTGAATTACTGCTTCTGCCTGCCATCCGGATATTTTGACCGCGCTCCATGAAAACCTGACTAATCTTCAGGGACACCAGAGGCCGCATTTCCCCTTGGCCGGTAGTCGTATCCTATCGATCCTGAGCAGGTCGATATCACGCAGATGCCCCGATCATACTTGACTAGCATCTATGAGAGAAGCTGTTGGTCCAAGTACGCTGGTCGTTAGCCGTCGAGAAAGCGGACGAGCACGCGCCAGCAACCAAGCTATGTTTTCGATACATTATTGCCTTGCTCTATGCATCACACCAAACGGGCAGTTGCGAAGCATGATTTTGATTGGCTGTTCTTGCTTGCAGTTCCTCTTACCTAAGCAATTTGTGCTTTGAGCACACGAGCGTAAGCGGAGGATATAAGTCCAACAGTTGTGCAGCCTCTACCGAAACAGCAGGCGATCTGCTACTGCGTAGGGAGCAAATCCACCAGGTAAGTAGGCCCCTCCTTTTGATAAGCGGCAGCTGTACCTCGAAAGGATCGGTGTCTTCAGACCAGGCAAGGTACTGTGCCGAGGGTCACTACGCTACCTGCATTTGAGCGGCGGCAGCGCGACACATCTGGGCTGACTATGCAAATGCTAGCCCCTTGGTGCTCTTCGGCCTTGGCAGTAGTAATGCATGTGCATGGCCACAAGCAAGGTCAAGCTCTTCGTAGTAAGCTTGACAATGCTTGTGATGCTCGGGAAGTCCTCTTTGGTATGGCTCTTTCGAAAGCCCGATCTTTGGGCGCACATCTGCCATCTGCGGGCGTTGCTTGATGGGATCGGCAAAACCACTTGTCTTCCAAGAGCAACGACCTATTGACTTTTTATTGACGCGGAACAACATCATGACGCGAACACCGTCAATGAGTCAGTGTACCCATCGGAACATGCTGACTGCTCGCTGCCGGTGTTGCAGAACAAATAGTCGTGGTTTGCTTGCTTCGTATTCACATTCAGGAGCCGCCAACGTACCAGATCTCGACACCAAGCACGTCAAACTTCTTGCCTTCGTCGCTCAGGGGCTCGTTGCCGAATGTGGGACAAGATTCACTAATGCCATTCTCCAGATCATTGTCAAGCCAGAGACCATAATGCCCATCACCACCACCAACCGAAAGGTAGTCGCGTTGACAATAGATCATGAAGTCGTTCACTCCACTATACGGGAATGCTTTGAAGCGAATGCGATCTGGCGTTGAGATACCAGATGGGATAGGAGAAGCCGGCCGTAAACCGTGCTGACCGTTTGCGAAAGGTGTGAAAGGCTTGGTGGAAAAGGTTGGAGAGGTTGCAGCTGAGGAGCGTCGTCGCTCTCCTCGAACAGTGGTCGTTCTCTGGGCATGGGTTGTGTCGGCGCTAGGAGGTGGTGGTAGCCCTGCTAGCTCTAATAGATCTTCTGAGGGCGGCGAGGCCGGCTTTTCTGCCTTTGACTTGGCAGAAATGTTACCAAGCGAAGGTAAGATGCTGGCTCGCCACAGAAAGCACTCTCCAGTGCCAAAGTAATGCTGAGCAGGCTTGGGCGCATCGGTCAGGTAGGCACCGAAAACCGAACCTGCGTCAGCCGACTCGCTTCCATCTTGTACTACGAGGACAAAGCCGCCTCTCTTTGTAGAGCCTAAAGCACCGAGCACCCTATCACAGTGATCGTAGAGCGTGCCTAGTGATGAGCCATGCAGCTGTAGATTGTAGGCTAGGCGCCATGAGTCTACCAGCTGCAGTCGGGGAGGGACTAACAGACGGATCTCTTCTGCAAGAGAGCGCGTCAATAGTAGACTCTCCGCTTGGGACTCCGAAAGATTGTGCGACAGGTCGAGGGAGGTCAGCGGAGGCGGCTGGAAAGGTGATGGACGACGTTGAGGCATGAACATTGCTGCTTGCTTCTGCGGCAGGGCTGGTGCTTCGAGTAGTCGGTTAACAGGCTGGTCGGGCGGCTCGGTCATGCGTCTGTAGAGACTCGAGACCACATGCTTGACTGGGTAGGCGAGGTATGCTGCTGAACTTGGGTTGTGCGGGTTGGCGGCGAGCCCTGTCTTCGTCTTTTCGGAAGAGTGTTGTTGGTCTGAAGAGAGATTGTTGATTGACGATCTCGAGGCCATGAATGTGGCGACTCACAAGGACAAAAGAGCGGCTGGGCTAAGTTCAGTAGAAACGGACATCTGATCAACATCAACAGAGCGCAGGCACGAGCACAAAGCAACGGCACTGGCTGGAGTAACTTCTTTTGTATGGATCGTGCCGGACCCTGCATCGGTATCACCTTTAGAGGCTGCTAGACTTCAGTTGCCTGGCGTTTCAGCCTTATGGGCCTTGTGGTCTGTCACATTCCTGATCGTCTGCGGGGCGGCTGCCTGTACGTCATGCCTAAAGTGGCTGCTATGAATTCACGGTGTCGCGCAGTAAACAAACCAGAATTGCTGCGACCTGAACCAAGCTGTTACCTGCTTACTGGTATCTTCGATCTATCAACACCACCTCGGCCGCTGTAGCAAGTACTCCAACTCCTCTCGACAACATCCTTAGCAGATCCCACTCATCAACTCATCGTCGTGTCCCCCCCGCGATAGCTGCATTGGCAGCCACCAGCTGCGACGATGTGGGCTATCAAAAGCTGTAAGTGCTGCCCTCACCCACATAAGTATATTGCTGACCCTATGCCATAGTGAGCAAAGCCATCTTCGGCGATACCTCCAAGGAGACAATTCTTGAGATGCCAAAAGGACAGCTCTATATTGTGCGACCTCTATCACCAAAGGGTTACTCTGAATTGATCTACAGAGATGCTGTCGCTTCAATCAGAAGGACCACCCGAGATTTTGAGTATCACCTTGTCGTCCAACGTGCATACGAGGAAGGGGAGCAGGAGCTAGAAGACTCAGACGAGGAGGTGGAGAATCTGGACAACGATGAGAAGATATTCCTGCTCGACCAGAGACTGCGCTTTAGATCAGCCCAGCGAGAAGGTGGCGAGTGGGTTCTCGCTTGGAGAGACCTCGATGGCGATCGCGGCGATCTCTACGAATTCGTGTGTGATACCTCTACCTCCGAGACTGACGTTAACACCTTCACTTTCGCTGCCCAAGAGTGTCAGTATGAACGCAAATACCACAAGAGCGCGCAAAAGGCCACTGAGGAAGACATGAGGCAGTTCACCTTCAGCGACGAAGATCCAATCCCGAGGGCAAGCTCCCTATCTGGCTCCTTGGAACTCCCCCCAACTTCAAAGCAAGCAGCTGAGCATATGGCCAAGGAAGTCAGAGACTCCAAGAAGAGTGTCAAGCGCATCAAAGACTCAGACAAGAGCGACGAACCTGTGAAAGATCCTGCGCCAAAAGCCTTCGATGCAGCACACGGCCCGACAGAGGCACCTGCCGCACGAAAGGCTCCAGAAGCCACCGAGATACTCACCCAGAAAGCTGTCGAGCTGCATCTGTTCGACTTCGAGAGCGGTACGTTCATTCAGCAAGATCCTTCGGTTATTGCTACCGTGTCAGAGATCGGTCAGTGGCGATACTGGCTCCAGATCACAGGAGGACACGGCAAAGAATGGCTCGGCCAACCTGTCGTTGCTGACATCAGTCCTGTCTTCAACTTCGAATATTTGTCCTTCATCTTCAACCACTACGCTGAGGACGGATCAGCATACTCATGGCTGTTACGCTTCAAAGATCAAGCCGCTCTTGAGGACTTTCAGGAGGGTCTGATGCGAGCTCTGTGGGAGCAGCTTAATCAGATGAAATGGGCAAAAGTGCAAGACCAAGAAAAGGATTATGTCTTTGAAGCCTTCAACGACCTTACCATGGGCGAGGCGGAAGCCGTGGAAGAAGAGGAAGAGGAGGAGAGCGAGGAGGAACCCGGTTCTCCAGGTCGACAAAGCGAGCACTACGACGAAGACGAATCTGATGATGACACTGAAGGTGTCGACAAAGATGGCAACGCAAACTCACAGCTCGCCGTTGGCTCCAAGTTCGACAGATCATTCGTTGTCAGAGGCTCAAAAATTGGCGTCTTCAAGCATATGCCGAACAAGAATCTCGAATTCTCAACCAACATCTCGAAAGTGGAAACGCCAAAAGGCAAGCTCTTCAGTCCCAAGAAAGTCATGCTTCACAGTGAAGACCAGAACATGGTCATGCAAGATCCCAACAATCCAAACTCCCTTTACCGTATGGACCTGGAATACGGCAAGATTGTGGACGAGTGGAAGGTCCACGACGACATACCGATTACGAACTTCGCACCCGAGACCAAATTTGCACAGCAAACAGCCAATCAGCCTTTCATTGGCCACTCTCGCAATGCGCTATTCCGCGTCGATCCCAGAGTTGCAGGTAACAAACTCGTCGAACAACAACTCAAACAGTACATGTCAAAGAACGACTTCTCGGCTGCAGCAACTACAGGCAAGGGTCACATTGCAGTCGCATCCGACAAGGGTGACGTCCGTCTCTTCGACCGTCTCGGCGTAAACGCAAAGACTCACATCCCCGCGCTTGGAGAGTCGATCATCGGTCTCGATGTGTCCGCCGACGGTCGCTGGCTCCTCGCCACATGCAGAACATACCTCCTCCTCATCGACGCAATGCAAAAGGACGGCAAAAATGAAGGCAAGCTCGGCTTCGAGAAACCATTCGCGAAAGACAGCAAGCCACAGCCGCGTCGTCTGGCAATGAAGCCAGAGCACATCGCGCAATTCCAGCACGAGACAGGCGCACCGCTCGCGTTCACACCTGCTAAGTTCAATGCCGATCCTGACGGTCAAGAGAAGAGCATCATTACATCGACCGGTCCGTTCCTGATTACCTGGTCTCTTAAGAAGGTCGTCCAGGGACAAAAAGATCCATATCAGATCAAGCGGTATAGCGATAACGTCATTGCTGATAATTTCGAGTTCGGAAGTGACAAGAATGTCATCCTTGCGTTGCCGAATGAAGTTGATATGGTGTCAAGGAAAGCATTTAAGAGACCGACGCGGGAGAGTATCGCTGGTGATGCCATGAGTAGTAGGTTAAGTGCTGGGGCGTTCTCGACGCCGAGAAAGTCTGCGAGAGGCAGACAGAGCCATTTGAGGAGTGAGATTGTGAACAGCCCGTACTAGTGGGTTGCGAACGGTGAAGGGAATATGGTTTTCGATGATACAAGGCAGGAAGGAATAGAGCGATGATGTTCGATACCCATTTGAGATTTTATTGAGTTTAACAAGAGGTGATCAGGATGTTTCAAGATCTGACGTACAGCGGCTTCTGGACGTATCGCCGTGTCGTGGCACATAGGGGGTCAATCCTTCAGAATTATGATTTCGCAGTCTAGCACATTTACAGTCGGTCGCAAATCTTTGTGTTCTCAGGTGCCCCTCCCCGGACCAGCGTCTTTAGTGCTAAAGTCTGTGCTAACCACAACCCATGGGCAGTTCAAATATTGATCTCGCCTGTCCGTCTGAGCGCCGGTGGCAATCCTCACCACCATCAATGACGCGCGATGGACTATGAAAGTGGCCGCCATCAAGCATGAATCAGCTCGTGCCTCTTCTGTCCATGTGTAGATCCACGAAGCGCGAACTATCATACTAGCACAACCAGGCTGATCAACACGGCAAACAACATGGGTCTCCTACCAAGCAATCCTCGATGCCAGTGTGAAGGACGATACACTCGAGGACGAGGAGCGCTACAGATCCGAGGCGGAAAAGCAAGACTTCAGGAGGATGTCGGAGAAGGGACAGGGGCGCTGGCTGGAGTTTAACATGGGGACGGGCAAGGGAGGTGAGTTATGTGAAATGTGGTTTGTTTTGGTGAAGGTGAAGTGGAGTGATATGGTGTTTGGGAATCGTGAGCTGATGTTGATGTTGATTGACTGGTTTGATAGCAAGTGTCGCGGGCTTGTATGCTGGTGGGAAGTGCTGTTGAGGTTGGTCTTTTGGGATTGAATAATATTTTAATGTACCGTTTGTATGCGTGGGAGGATCTGTCTTTGAGTGAGTGGTCCGTCCACTCTGATCCTGCATAGAGCTTGTGGCAAAGACACGATCTGACACAGGTCTTCTCACCACTGAGACAGAGCTGTTGACAATTAGGAGAACGTCATTGTGGCTTTTATGTTAGCATCTTGCTTGCTCGAATAAATTTGGCATTGTTGTGTTGTCTCGTCCAACTGTATGTCACCTCGATGTGACATCAATGTCAAGTGAGACCCGCAATATTGTAGGCCGCTTTTCTACAAGTTCCATACTACTGTATGATACACAAGACTAGACACAGCTGTATATCAAGTTATTGCCTTGAACGAACAGCTACAGTCGTTGCGCGTCTGAGAAGTGCTCTAGAACCACGGACAAGTCCGGGTAGTCCGCGCGGATATCCGGGTATGCTCACAGAGCAAGGAGGAGATGCCCGGGCGGTACTCAAATTCCCTCCTGTCTCAGCATCAAAGCCGGTCTGTCCACAGTGTCCTCAAATTATTGTGGATCTTCACCCGAGCACATGACTCTGCAGATGGGTTGCGAACAAATACTTTATCGGTTCTCAACGAGCGATTTCAAGCAACGAAGATAGGTATCCAGTTCCACGTTGCGTACAGCAACGCATGTTTGGGGCCTATGACCTGCATCTCATTTGGTGCATACAGCCACATTCGCAATCATTCTGGTCCCGACACCCTTCCCCTGTGCGCTCTCGTCAATAAAGTCCTTACAGGCCCCTAGATTCTCAGCCAGCTTTTTCGTGAAGACCGTCTTGGCCTCTTCGCTCTCCCACCCCTGCGGCCCCTTAATTAACGGCGTGAACATTCCCGTTAGTATCGCTGCCGACACTTGTAGACTTGTGTGCCTCATGAATGTCTCTGTCTGGTCCACCTTCACATTCTCCTGCTTGAAGCCGGCTTTTACGAGCAGCTCGTGGTTGTAAGACGGGTGTAGCCAGTCTTCACTGAATGGCATTTTAACCTCGCGTCCATCGGGGTAGAGCTCACGGTGTGTTTGTTGTATAGGCGCTAAGTAGCCGATGTGGTTCCACGAGGTGATGTGGGCTGTGCCGCCGGCGCTGAGGGCGCGGTGGATGTGGGAGGCGGCCTGTAGCGCGTCGTTGCAGAAGAAGAGGCCGAAATTCATGTACGCGTGGGTGATTGAGTTGTCTGGTACGATTGATTCGTCGAGTTGTTCTGCTGGTACAGCATGAGTTGTTACTGGACCAAGGTTGGGCCAGCTGTTGGTTGATTGCACTTGTTTGAGCTTGGCGTTGAGGCAATCGATCATGGCCGGGGCGACATCTGCCGCAACGACGGGCAGCTTGAGGGTGCTGCTTGAATCGGTCGAGGAGATGTGCTTCTGGATTTCTTCGAGCATGATGCCGGTGCCTGTGGCGTTGTCTAGGATTTTGGAGCTGGAGGTGAATGGTGGGCTCACAGATATGAGCTTCTGAGCTATATCACGTGTAGCACCGCCGACACTTTTCTCGTACATGGCAGCCTGCTTGCTGAAGAACTCGGCGGTACTGACTTCGCCCGATGTGTTGTGGTCTGTCGAAGACATGGTTGCTGGATTTGTTAGACGTTGGAGTAGGGTAGGAATAGCGGTAGTCGAAATTGATCTTGCTTGCTGGAAGTTATCTTGGCTCTTATACTTTCGTTTTGAGCAGGGGGTGGGAGCTGCAATCTGTTCAAATCAACTCCGGATGATCACCATCCTTGGTCTGATGGCTATCACGGATAAAATCATGCTGGGTAGAATCCTGATCTTGTGCCCGAGTTTGGGGGCTAAAAGAATTGGAGGATATAGAGATACAATCGGAGATCCAGTCGGAGCAGAGTAGAGCAGGGCAGACATCAGCGCTATGTCCTGTTGAAGAACCTTGTATCAATAATGACTCGGCCACACAAGAGATACTGTCGTCAGGTGTCTAAGAAAATGACGGGACAGCCAGGCCCTGGATGGTTAGCAATGAGACACATGGTTGCGGTGTTGTTTGGGCCTGGCTGCCCCGTCGGTATTCTTCCACACTGGCGCTCTTGTGTAGGCAGGATTGGGATGTGCTTACGTAAAGCGCCCATGTTCTGACAGCATCCGCCGCGGACGATAAAACATCTCACAAGCGCATCGGCGAGGTCAGAAAGTGGCAAGGCCGCACGGATGAAGGGCGAAATACAGGGTCTTTGACCGAGTTAACGCGCACCCTTGGTGTTCCGTGCACTATATGATTGGTCAGTAACAGTAGCGAACTCAGGTTTAGCGGCGCGGTCTTCAAGCTTGCGCAGTTAGAAATACAGCAATAACAGCGATACTACACTGGCTAGCGCCGTTTGCAGCTACTACTGCGTCGTGCCAACACCATAATAGCAGCAAGTGTAGGCATCAGTGCAGAAAAGATGGACAAGAGCACGGAAAGATGGTAGGGTTGCGACTCAACTACGGAGTAGGCCAAAGACTTTAGAGGGTAGGCCTGAAATCTGGGTCGACCATTCGGAAAGTACTCTGTCGTGCCAAGCCTCTAGGGCTCTTCAGCCGTTCGAGTCAGCCAAAAGTCTGAGATCAGATACCTGACTCGTGATAACGAGTACTTGCATGTACGATCTTCGACTAAACTTGGGGGCAACGTGCTTTTCGAATACCCGACAGAGCAGCAATGCGCCATCGATTAGCTTCGCAAGTGGTGCGGCAGTCATCTGACGTCTGTATATTCTGTTCACTGAGATGGACGCAAGAGATTCCCACGAGTCACGATGGTTCTCGCCTCGCAAGGAGAACATATACATCCTCCACAGCGCGGCGTGCGCCAGCTGGTGCCGCCGCAGCTCGCAAAGAGGATGACCATGACGACGACTTTCCTCTGTTGAAGCAGAATGCGGCGGTTGCTGCGGGACTATGGTCAAAAGCCAAACCTATCGATAGAGCTGCGCCGTTACCAAAAGCACCAGAGCCACCCCAATCGAGCTTCAGCGTAAGAGGCAATCGTGACGAACGAACCCCGTTTGCCGATGCATCTTCGCGGCGGGACCACAGGTTTGGCCAACAGGACGAGCAGCAACAACGACCTCAAGATTCCTCGATGCAATCCGAGGGCCATCGAATTCGACGAGACACCAGATTTGGAACCAAAGATTATCGGCAAGATCAGTATGGACAACGTGCGGGAGGTGGTGCGTACCGGCTGCAAAGAGACAATAGATTCAGTTCAAGGGACAGTCAGCAAGATGACTCCCAAGGTTACCTTAACACCGGAAACTTTCGATCACAGCGAAATTCAAGGTTCGGTTCCAGGGATGGGCAGCACAAGCAAAATGAAGGCGGATTAATACGAAAGACGGTTGGGAAAGCACTTGAGGACACTTCTGAGACATCAGCGCCAAGTGAAGAGATGCGGTTCAGCATACGCAGATCCAACCTACGACAAGCTGATGGCTTTGGAGACTCGAGGGATTCGTCATTCAACTCTCACACGCAGCGGAGAGGAGAGCAGCCCATACTCGTGGACAGCAGGAAGCATGAAGCAAGGTCCCAGCCTGCTGAGACCCAAACTCGAATCCCGCAGGTAGAGATAGCCCGCCCCGAGCAAAGGCAGCGGCAAAATCAGGAAACCGAGCGCTACAACCCTACCCATGGGGGGGTGAAGAAAGCAGAGGCACCTACGCCAGATGAAGTTGAAGAGACGGAACGGCCTACTCCCCAGCGCAGGTTGAGACTCAGCAGTCGATTCGAGATTGACGAAGACGCTGAAGCAGAGTTACCGGCGCAGAAAGCCTACGTTCAGCAAGCAAGCGCCTCCCAGCGCTCATCTCGCTTCGCATCATCAGATTTCGACTATGAACTATTCGAGGCGGAGCAAGCACTGAATGGCGAAAAACGCAAGAAGAAAGAACAGAAGAGAAAGGCTGTAGTCTCCAATCAAAAGCCTACCCTGATCATACCTGAATTCATGACCGTACAGCAGCTAGCACAATCCTTAAAGCTCAAGGTCGACGACCTGATCCAGAAGCTGGAAGAAGAAGGCTTTGAGGGTGCCAGATTTGACCACATGCTGGACGCCGAGACTTCTGCCATGTTCGCAGACATATATGGGTTCGAGGCAGTCGCGGGTACAGAAGAGATGCAAGACTTGGTGGCCCGACCGCCGCCTGAAGATATCACGGTTCTGCCACCACGACCTCCGATTGTTACTATCATGGGCCACGTCGATCATGGAAAGACAACAATTCTCGACTGGTTAAGAAAGTCATCGGTCGCAGCAGGAGAGCATGGAGGTATCACTCAGCATATTGGTGCATTCTCTGTGACCATGCCTGGCTCGGAACGACCAATAACTTTCCTCGACACACCAGGTCACGAAGCCTTCCTAGACATGCGAAGGAGAGGAGCGAACGTTACCGATATTGTGGTGCTTGTGGTAGCAGCCGATGACAGTGTCAAGCCGCAGACTATTGAGGCTATCAAACATGCCCTTGAGGCCAGGGTACAGCTCATTGTGGCAATCAACAAAATTGACAAGCACGACGCAGATCCCGAACGGGTCAAGCAAGATCTAACACGTCATGACATCGTCGTCGAGGACTTTGGCGGCGACTACCAAGCCATCGCTGTTAGTGGCAAGACCGGACTCGGCATGGAAGAGCTTGAAGAAGCCATCATTACCCTAGCAGATGTGCTTGATCTCAGAGCCGAGCAAGAAGGTCCTGCTGAAGGTCAGATCATTGAGAGCAAAGTTACTAATGCAGGTCGTGTTGCCACGGTCCTGGTCAGGCGTGGTGTACTACGCGTTGGCGACTTCATTGTTGCCGGTCCTACCTGGGGTCGCGTGCGTACCCTCCGCAACGATTCCGGTCAGCTAGTACAAGCAGCTTATCCTGGCGACCCTGTCCAGGTGGACGGCTGGCGTGGTTCCGATCCAACCGCGGGTCTTGAAGTTCTCCAAGCGGACAACGAGCAGCATGCTAAAGATGTGGTCGAGCTGAGACATGAAAGAGCCGAGCTTCTCAAGTCCGCTACTGATGTCGTCGCGCTTAATGCCGCAAAGAGTTCTGAGGCTGAGGCGCGTGCCAAAGTCCTGGCATGGGAGGCCGAGAACGACGTCAACAAAAAGAGGCGCAGTCACCACGAAGGATGGATTGATGCCGAAGCCTCTGCTGGCCCGAAGCCGGTGCATTTCGTGGTCAAGGCTGATGTGGCTGGTAGTGTTGAAGCTATCGTCGCCGCGGTCAGTGCCATCGGCAACCATGAGGTGCAGGCTAAAGTTATTCATAGTGGCACCGGCCCTGTGACAGAATCTGATATTCGCATGCTGGCAACCACTGGGGAGATTGGATATGCGATCTCATTCAATCAACCAGTCGAGAGTGCAGTCCACAGTCTTGCTTACGCGGCTGGACTGGAGGTGCTGGATCAGAATATCATTTACAGAGTGACAGAAGCTGTGAAGGATAGAGTGAGCGCTGCACTGCCACCACTGGTCACGCAACGCGTACTTGGTGAAGCAGAAGTTGGTAAGATCTTCGAGATTACTGTCAAGAAGGAGAAAATCAAAATTGCCGGCTGCAAAATCTCGAACGGCACCATTAGTCGAGCGAACCAGATCCGTGTGATTAGGAACGGCGAAACAGTCTATACGGGCACGCTCGACTCGTTGAAGAACGTCAAAAAGGATGTCACAGAGATGCGCAAGGGCACAGAATGTGGCATGGGCTTCAAGGACTGGGATGATGCCCAAGAAGGTGATCAGGTCCAGTGCTTCGAGGAGAAGGAAGAAAAGCGAACTCTTTATTGAGGTGCTTCCAGCTATGTCAGCTCGCCTATGCTTTGCTGTCAATATGACAGCTGGCGGTTCGCCAGATTGTGGTTGTGCGCAGCAGAACCATATGAAACACGGCGCGCTAGCCATGTGTGTTCCAAGAAGCAGCAGCCAATCAAGAGGCCTCCATCCGATCGCTTGGCGCCAGGTCTCGCTTCCGAAACACTTCTCCAACACCAACCATATTCACTTGCCAAAAGAACTTCAAACAACTCATAGACCTTGTCAGCACCAGTGTACAAAATGTTGCAAAGTGTTTCAACAGCATGTACATTCTACAGGTCACTGTTCGGCGTTCTTCGAGAGCGCACTTTGCCTCGCGCTGAAGCTAAATACGATCTAATGCGATATATTCTTCTCTTTAGTGCGGCAGCCTTCCTTTGACCTCGTCTTTGCGACTCTTCAGCAGCACTGTGCTCTACGCATACAGTCTTTCCTTATGTAACCTGGCTTTCGCTTTCTCTGTTCTTGTCACGCGTCGACAGCATACGTGAGCTGGCTCATCTGCGAAGCGCGGCACCAAAAGTTCTTAACGACGACTAATCAATAATTCACGAACCAAACAATCAACAGAAACTGATACGAAATCAAATCGAGAGATGCACGTCTCGCTCGCTAGCCTACTCCTCCTTGCTGCTCTGACTGCGGCTGGACCCATCAACAGCAGCAAAAGGAGAAATGTTTTGCGACGTGCGAACGACGAGCATAGAAAATGGGTGGTCAACGACCATAGCATACAAAGGAGGCAGGAAGGAACAGGTGCTGCGCCGGCGCGAGTACCAGAGTCAACATCTACACAAATCCTGCCTATACCTGCTTTCGGAGACCCGAGCGCATCACCCGCAGCCGTTTCGGAGTCACAGACGGCGCAACCGAGCGTAGCGACAGTCTACTCGCGAACCACGGATATGGTAACGGTGGAGACGACGGTGCAGGTGACAGCTTCCTCAGCACCATCGGATACACCGAGCGCTTCGACGTCGAGCTCAGAAGCAGGATTTTCGATCGCGGCTGTTCTAAGCAATTCGCAGCTGAATTCCGTATCACCGATATCGAAAGTATCAGTGGAAAGTGTGCCCTCTACTCCTACAGTCGAATCAAGCGCATCGGCTCCCAGCAGTATCACTATTGTCTTCGTCACAGCCTCGCCGACCTTTACTGGAGATATAGGCGGATACACCACTTTCAGCGAGACCGTGCAAAAGAATCAGTCGAATGCGCCGGACGAGTCAGCCGTGGTATCGAGTACTATTGTGCCAGTGAAAAGCATTACGCAGGGACTTGGCTCGAGTCCGGTCGCCTCAGCCACACCCACGGAGACATCAGCGGCTGGGATCGCTTCTGAGAGTATTGTCAATGGTCTGAGCTCGATACCTATCAATACTTCAATGGATCGGACATCCTGCGAAAGTACTGCAGAACCGACAGCATCGACTGCTATTTCCTCCGCCATCACAGACACGAACACTATTCTGCCAGGTCTCACCTCAACTCCAGTCAGCACAAGCGTTGACACAACGACTACCACCTTGACCCATTCTGCGGCATCACAGAGCGCGATCACCAGCTCTGACATTGCAAACGGCTTGTCTTCAATTCAAGTATCGCCATTCCCACCCTCAGCCACAAGCACCGAAGCGGCTACGTCAAGCTCACTTCTGAGCTCGAGCTCGAGTGCGGCAGTGATACCATCCTCTCAAGCGTCGGAAACGATCATTATCCCACCACAGCCGAGCACCGATCCTGCGGACCAAACAGCATCAGCTTCGCCAAGTGACAGCGGAGTCCTCACAGTCACCGGCACAGCCGCACCCTCAACACTTGCAACACGAGCATCGGCTGAAGCACTATCCTCAGCTCCCTCCTCCTCGCCTGCCGCCTCCAGCTCGACTGCCACGAGTATCTTCGAAGGCCTGACCGTGATACCGATCAGTTTGACCGGGACACCAGTGTTCGCCAGCCCTGCTTCGGCGTCCTCCTCGTCATCAGAGCAGCTACCCCTCGAATCAATCTTCAGCTCTGTCTTCGTCAGCACTTTGTCCTCCGAGGCGAGCACTACAGCGGCGGTCTCAGCTGCAGCAGAGTCAATCTCAGTAGCAGCTGCGCCCTCCACGTCAGGCACACCCGTGCCAACGACTTTTCAGACAAGTACTAGAGTCTCACCGCAATCGGAATCGCAAGCTGCAGAATCCTCAACTCGAACCAGAAGTCACCACCGCCATCACAACTCAGACGGAGAAGCATTGAGCACGCGTACAGAAATGGTAACGGTAACAGTCGACTCAGCTGGTAACCCAGACCCTGCCACCATGTCCGCTACGGTTTCCGCACAAGCAGTGCAAGACACCTCCGTTTCCTCCACAGCCCAGCGCAACGCAGACAGTACCGAGCCAGCCGTGACGAGAACGCTGATTCAGACTGTCACGGCTACAGAACGCGTGAATGTGCCTATTATCGAGACAGTGTCGAGTGTTGTTACTGTTACGCCGGACGCTGCGACGGTAACGGCGACGGCGACGATCACCGAGGCGGCTACGGTGAGTCAGACTGTTGTGGTGGGCGCGACGACTGTGACTGAGAGTGTGGTTTTGACTGCTGCTTGAGTCAGAGGAGCTTAGCAGAGGCTTTGTGAGATGCTGGCGAGAGGCGGTGTGAAGCTGGATCATAGGGTTGGGGCTGATTTTGTTGAATGTGAATGTGAATAGATACGAATTATGTTCATAGAATTAATCGATGCCTCGATGGCATACTGCTTCATCTTGATGGAGTATTCTTCGTGGGACACTATCCTGTCCAAATACATGCCGTACCATCTTGATGCCACAGACAGCAACAACAGCGCGTGTTCGTGTTTGTGTTCACGCGGTGCTCAGTGCTCTGGACTACTCGCCTGCTTCAGTATCGGATGAAACTCATATGAGCACAGGCCATTCAGCCCAACCTGGCAGATCATGTTCACCCACAGCTCTCGAGTTTAAACACAGCTTTACAAAAGGCCAAGAGCCGATACCACCACGGTGGAACATCTCAGGTATAAAGGAAAGAGGTCGCTTAGAAGTGTAGTCAGGATATGTGAGCTGAGCTGCGAGGTGAGCGCTGCACCAACCTAGCGTGCTGGACTACTGTACGTACACAGGTGTTCGGGAGGAGTAAGGTGCCTCTCTTAGACTTGCTTCGTCGATGCAGAATTAGCATGAATTAGCCTAGCTCGACAAATTAAGGTTTCGCTTGTAGATGTTCTAACCGTTTTCGATATTGGCTTGTGCTAGGTCATCATCAACAATCTTCAACTTTGCTACGGTGGCTCTGGGTGAAGGGATCTCTCCTAGGGCGGGCGGTGGGGAAGACATTAACAGGACGGATTGCGATTTCGAGAATGCGATTCATGAATACCGAATGCTTCCCGAAAAAGCACGCTCTTTCCTTGCTGCGTGGTGTTGTACTCTAACAGATCAATAATGAACATACATTAGTCTCTTGTAGCTTATGAGTGCGAGTCATTAAGTTTCGGAGCCGCCGTCTGTATGCCCCATTGCTCATGAATTCTCTAAAACTTTTATATCCTCCTCCGCATGACCCGATATCTCTACGCTTTCCCAAACGGCCATGGCTAAAGTCTGATTATAGTTGTAAAGTTGCCGAGAATGGAGAGTACAACCTTACCCACCCGGATTTGTGGAATGAAATGATGTGAGGCCAGCTCGCATGATATTAATGTCACGTTGTCAGATTGAAAAGTGTATGACCGTGATGTTGTGGTGAGATGAAGGTCGCAGCCGCTGAATGAGCCATGACGCTGTGCTCGGGCGATTACCGACACAATTATGTTTGTCGACGGATCCAAGCCAACATACGCTCAAGTGTCGGGTCTTCGTCGATCCAGTAACTCTTTCGCGCATCGGCCGTCCTAAGGTCGTTGATGACAGACTCGTCTGTGATGTTCGAAAGCTCCTATGAAGACGTCAGCAGATGCTATGCAGATCAATACCTGATCGAGCTGTGGAGTTGCGCCTTCCACGTGTGAAAGGCGATCGCGCTAATCATGTCGATCGCTGACTGGGCTGGAGACGACATACCTGTCTGAGGCGTGCATCAATCGCTCGCAGTGCCTGTGCCTTCTTCTCAGGGGGTAAATTCTTGCTGGAGACTTGTTGTCGTAGTTGGACCCATCGTATACCAGCTCCTGCGCGTAGGTAGATCTTGTGCGCCTGTCCAACGTTAGTCTACCGAGTTGCAGCATCATGATAGGAGCATTTACAGAAAAGCGCCGAGTTGATGCATCGAGGATGATTCTCTGCAACGTCGCTTTCTGCACCTCAGTACCTGGGATGCTGCCAGGTTCGAGCCCTATGTTGCCGGGATTGTAGTGACTGGCCAAAATTGCTTGTGCCTCGGCGTTGCACTGTCGTAGCACGACGTAACCATCGAGATAGTAAGCTGTCTGGTCTGGCGGGTTGGCCTCTTCCCTCGTGACCAGAGATGTGGTGTGCACTTGTAGGGTCCGGAAATCGTTCATAATCTCGAGCACTCGGAGAGCGCGAGCCTCGTTCCCTGACATAGGATTAGCACAAGTCGGTGCTTTGGGAAAGCGCTTGGACGTACTGCCGTCAGACATGTTGTTGATCGTTGTGCTGTCCGAAAGCAAGCTCAGAATAGAGAAAGCTGTGGCCTCTGGGTGTTTGTTGCTGCTCGGATGGTGAACGATGCGTCGATTCTGAGGGTGAGCCTCTGTCGCTTGTGAGCAAGCTGTCTCCGTCGCTCTGTTGGAATTCTGCCTGTTGACCTCCAAGGTCGAGGATGCATTTATCTTACATACTTCATCCGTGTTACAAAGCTTTGGTAGAGAAGTCGAATTGCTTGAGCTGTCTTGACAGCCTTGAGAACCCATGGATGCTAGAGTAATGTGGCTGCCGTCGCCGTCAACCACTCAGAGCTGGCGATGTTCATATTCCATATTGATGAAAGGGAGGGTGCGGGCCGTGGCGTTTGTTGGAAGTAGAGTCCGTGTTCCAGCTTCCGACGTTGATATGAATCAACAGCAAGTCACAAGCACGATGCCCGCTGAACGCATAGTCCAGCACCTGCGGAAGCTAGCTATCACATCGGTGAAGCTAGGAAGCTAGTCTCACAAGTTCTGCACGCAATGTAGGGCTGCGATCGGTGACGATGAGCTCGAAGAGGATAGCAGCTTCATTGGCGGCAAGAAGAAGCGGCTCTGGCAATGGTGCAGAAAGCCATATGGCATAGGGGCCCATCTCTGGTGGAGTTTGAGGCATCATGATGGAGATGAAGAGCAGCGCTTCATGATTATCGTGCTGTTATCACGAAACTGGCGACGTATCTGGAGATAGCGCAGACCAGATTCGTTAGTGGGAGGGAAACTGCAAGCACGATTGGCGAGTGTACCTTGTGATGTATTAGGAAAGGGCAGATAAGGTTTAGGCTTGGCTTCGTACTTATCCTGAAACGATTGAGCTGATCCGAACCACGTTTGCGCTAGAGCTGTGGTTCCTGGTAAATTCAGCTGGACTGTACACCATGAGTTCTTCGGTTGCGTGACAACTGCCGAGCTCTTGGCCGTATTCAGAATTCATCTTTTGCACCAAAACGTCGACGTCGGTGCAAAGGAGTCTTTGCGCTACAGTGCACGACAACATTTGTGGCGTTGCGTAGAGCCTCTTCTTTGAACCGATCCCATTCGTCCCTGAGGCCATTCTTCGGAACCTCACAGACCTACCTCAGATCTGGTAAGATCATTTCCTCCGAGAGCTGACATTGGCTTGAGGCTCATAAATAGTGCACCATCTTGCATGACTCGCACACAGAGTGCATCCACTTGCTGACCCCCAAACTTTCCATAGCTTGCCATTTGTCGAGCTCCTCCGGCTGGCAATCTCATACCTCTATTGTCACCCGGGGGTTGCTACCGCGAAATGCTCAACCCAAGCTGATGTACAAGAGACTCCCTGCTCAGCGTGCAGACCGCAACGAGAACCATATTCTGCTTCACAAGAGGTGAACCAATCACAAGGAAGAGCTCAGTCCTTCTCTGCGATGGCTTGCAATCGCTCATCAATTTCTTCCTCGGTCAGTGTACGAAACTCGGGGCTTGTCTCATCCTCGTCTTCAGCTATGGGCCCACCCACGATTCCGATCTCCAATTCGTTTTTCTTGAAATCAACACTGAGGACAGTGCTCAAAGTGGTTATGGCAAGCTCGACGATTTCCTCCCAATCGCCTGGGGCATGGTCCTTGTTCTTCAGCTTCTTCTCGAGGTGATTCAAGGCTTCTTGCTGCTTGGGGCCGGAGGCGGTCGCTTTGTAACCGACGTAGTAGCCGGCAGGATCGCACTTGTAGAGGGAGGGTCCAACTTCATCATCGAGCGATATCAGGGTAGTGGCGACACCAAGTGGTCTCATGTATGCCTGTAACAAGTCAGCCCCAAGACTCATTACCACGCAGCTGCACGTACCCTCTGAGTGTAGACTTGATTGATGTTAGCTAAGCGTTTTGCGAGCACGTCACAAGGCATCTCGTAGCCGTATTTGTATCTGAACTCTGCAGCCTCTCCTCGTGCCCGGTCCACTGATGCTCGGGCATCTGCTATCGAACCTGTCATAACACATCCGACTGATGATGAGATCTTGAAGACATGAGAGACGGATGAAGGGTCGATCAACTTGTCCTAGTTTCTGGTCAATACTTGCAGAGCATTTCCATGGGCGACATATCCTAACAGGGACTTTCTTCTGTGATAGCACCACTGCGCAGTTCTTCCCTCTCACCCCGACTGACGTGATGTTGGCAGCTGTAATGGCTTTGAAGGCATATTCTGACCATCTTCGTTAGCATAACCCATGGTCTATTGCCGGCATCGTTGCCCAGGTAGATCGAGATGCAGCAGGCACATGTTCGAAGAGGAAAGAGGTCGGGCCAAGGACAGCGGAGAGGACGTACCAACTTGATATAAGCGTCCTTGGTCGGAGAAGATGGTAATATGACGATCGTATCCTGCGCTGCCTATGAGAAGTGGTCAGCTCGGTGATGCCGAAACAATCCAAGACGGCGAAGCACGAACCGGACATCTTGACTTGTGCAAGCCAAGGGTTGTAGTACTAGAGGTTTGTACAATGTTTCAGTATACAGGCGGCTCGGAGGTAGGCAGGGTGAATAGGAAATCGTTTATCGTCGTCGT
Source organism: Knufia obscura (assembly GCF_036327395.1). NCBI lineage: Eukaryota > Fungi > Ascomycota > Eurotiomycetes > Chaetothyriales > Trichomeriaceae > Knufia > Knufia obscura. The sequence continues at coordinate 1,785,565 of NW_027042691.1, forward strand.
TACAGAAGTACCTGATGTCTTCCGCGATGCGATTGACCACTTCGTAGGTGCATGCGCGTTAGCAACTGCCTAGTATGCAAATGACCCAGACGTAGCTGCCTAGTCGTTGAGGCAGGAAAAGGTCTGACCAATTAGATGCCTGCCACCATACTTTGCAGAGAAAGAATGGCGATCCTTTTCAGCTCTCCCAAATCAAACCAGTAGACGGTGACAAGTTTACGCTTCGAACCACCTCCTACGACCTACCTTCTCGTTCCTGCATGTACCAATAACCACATCTCTCCGTCATGGCTTCACACGTGCCAGCCTGGAAACGGCTTGGCTTGAAGCTCAAGTACGCAAATGAAGAGCCCCAAGGTGCTGCAATTAGCCACAAGGACAAAACGCTGGCCAGCACAAGAGTAAACCATAAATCTCCGGAATTTGATGACCGTCCTGCCAAACGTCAAAGATTGGATAAGTCGGCTGGTGTGAACGGAGTAAGTCCTCACGACCAAGCACACGCCAAGGCTGAACCAGAACCGCGTGCACGGCAGAATGGAAGCCATCGCGCTGAGATGGAGGATGCATCGAAAAGCAGTAAGCAGACCACGAAACGGAGGAAGTCAGTAGCCTTTACAGACGACACGAAAGTAGACGACGGTGATTCAAGAGTCACCATAGATTTTCCGGCGGGTTCTCCCGGCCAAACGCCGAAGAAAGCGAAGACCTTGGACACAGATGCCGATCAGATGGATGTTACAGGAAGTCCATCTCCTACAACTACTGGCGATGAAGAGAGCACGACGACCAAGAAGATAAAAAAGCCCAAAACCGGGAAGAAGAGCAAGGGCAAGCACCAGCAGAAGGACAAGTCTAGCCCAGCCCTTGACTATCTGCATCAGCATCGCTACGATCATGACTCGTGGAAGTTCAACAAGAACCGCGACGTCTGGACCTTGAATCGTGCACTGGATACTGACACAATCCCGAATTCGCATGCTATGGCTTTGGCTGGGTATGTTCGCGGACTGCCAGGACAGGCTGCTGCGAGGAATCGTCTTGTCAAGGAATGCAGGGAGGCACTGGCGGAAGTCAGACTAGATGGTGATGGAAGGGACCAAGACAGAACGCGGCTGATGCATCTGCTGGAAAATACATCTGATGAAGCCGAAGCCGAGCTATTTCTACAAAGCCATTCAAGACCAGCTATTCTGCTTTGGGCACTTGGAGACAGCACTGAGGAGGAAAAGAGTGCAACTCCGACCATTAGTACGGCATCTTCAGTGGCTCCGAGGAAGAAAAAATCACGGACATCAGCACCGATCGATATCTCGAGCAGTAGCGAGGATGACTCTGATGATGACTCCTCAGACAGCTCGAGTGATTCAGACGAGCCTGGCGACACGAAGGACAAGGTGAACGGCGGGAAGGCTAAGGTGAATGGGGCAAAGGGCAAGGCGAATGGTACGGCCACCCATGTAGACGACACATCTTCATCGGGCAGCTCTTCTTCCTCCGAGAACGACGACAGCACGTCCAGCGATGAAGCGAGTAGCGATAGCGATTAGCAGGGCGAACCATAGTAACGTTCATCAGCTTCAAGTCACGACATCTATTCACGCCGATTCTGATGTCTGCTACCATATACTCTCGGTCCTGAATGTGACTAAACTCACGATCACAATCTGTAATGCACTTGCTGAGAAAGATGTTCGGAAGAGTCACAACGGCTGAAAGATGAGCGGTGCACAAATTGCCATAATCATTGCAGACTGTCTACATTGTTAATGGCTTCATCTGAATCAACGTCTCGTCGAAGTTTGCGCACCACAATGACCCCGCCATCATCGTGTCATTCGTCATAACCTCTACTTGCTCTCGTCGAACACATATGTCAAGTGGCATCGACCACAGTATTGTCGGTTGTGCATAGCAGCCATGAAGACACCAGCACCACAGTCCTGGTTGGGGCACTCCCGTCTCAGTCGCTCAATCTTGCCATCGCCATCGACCTTGTAGTACTTGAGGACAGCTAGCTTGGTCTTCTTTCGCTTGTGCTTGATCTTCTTGGGGGTGGTGTACACCTTCTTCTTTCGCTTCTTGGCGCCACCTCGGAGACGCAGGACAAGGTGTAGAGTCGACTCCTTCTGGATGTTGTAGTCTGAGAGGGTTCGGCCATCCTCGAGTTGCTTGCCGGCGAAAATCAGTCGCTGCTGGTCGGGTGGGATGCCTTCCTTGTCTGGGAACATTGTCAGTAATGCGCCTTTTGTACAGGAACCGCAGTCGCATACCTTGGATCTTGGACTTGACATTGTCGATTGTGTCTGAGGACTCAACCTCAAGGGTGATGGTTTTACCCGTGAGGGTCTTGACGAAGATCTGCATGATGAAGATCTAGAAAGCCGTTAGCGACGAAGAAGATGGTTGTGACCACTTGACATACCTCGACAATATGTCTTCCTCAACCTTCGAATGCAGGTGTTCGAGAGAGAGCGGAGACCTGGATTAAGATGTTGGAAGAAAATCAGACCAAAGTGTGACAGTCTTGGCAGCTTTCGGCATTTTCTCGAAAGGGTAGGTTCGGCGATGCTAAATTAGCCGAGCCGGCCAAGACTTCTCGGACTACGGAGCATGGGCCAGCGATTTGCCGATCCGTGGTTGCTTAAGCAACACGATGACAACAACGCTGTCTACCGGCTGACGTCTCCAGCGCAGTCTGGATGTTCTTGATACTCGTACTTCTGTCTCATCTCTCCTCGCTACTTCACCTTCTCCACATACACATTTGCTAGTCCTTGATCATACAACATCTCAAACAACAGCTACACTCAAGACAGAAAAGAACATCTGAAAAGAGAGAGGAGTCGGGAGTGGAAGGGAAGGCATAAGAAGAGTCCTCTCGAACAACTACACATCAAGAAAACTGAATACGGAACACTGCTGCTGCTACTGAAAAGAATTACAACAAACTTGCTGCCCGGTTGAGGGCTGCTTGCGCTGCGCGAGGTAAGCAACAACCTCCAGATACTGCTGCACGAGGAGGAGCAGCTGCCCCCACGGTTGAGGACGGGGACGTTGGCTGACCTCGATACAGTCTCGAACCACGGAGGACTATCGGTCAATCCTTCAGACTACTAACCATTTCGAACTCATCTCGCCTAAGATGACGTCCAATCCACCTTCATCTCTTCAAAGTCGACAAAAGCTACACCACAAACGACAACAATCGACACCAGTAGCTTTCGAAGCCATGAAGGTACCAATGCCTCCCAACTCAATACAACGACAAAGCTTGCACCGGAGAGGGCAGTCGTTTGACATGGCTCGAAGCCCAATCCGGAGGCATCAGCACCCAGGGAGCGCTGTAAGTATGAATACTAACATAGGATCAATCCAAGGACAACAAATTTTGCGAGAAGCGCAGCAGCAGAGAATCGCCAGACCGGGCCAGCAGCATGGTCAACTACAGGTTGACCCAACAGTAGCACAGCAGTGTGGGAACTTCCCCCATCCACATTCTTTTCCAGCGATGCCTTATGACATGACAATGAATGCTATGATGACCTTACCTCAGGACATGATGCAACATTCACAATATCAGAACATGCCCATGCCTCTTTCGGCAGAGTCTCAGAGCCCATACATGTTCGACGAGAACAGCCAGCACTACTTCCAAGCGATGCACCAGATGCAGGAAGCAGCTCAGATGATGCCACAGACAGACAGAAGGATGTCGCAGCCGGATCTGAGAATACAGACTGGCATACGACCGTACACACCCCAACACCAACTTCAGACTGGTAAGCCTGCCCTTCAAACGGAGATTTGGAGTCTAACTAGGTATAGCACATTTCCCCCTAACACCAGCACAAACACCGATGCATCAACAGAACTTTCAAGAGACGAAGTCGCTACAGACGTCGCCAAGGTGGCATCCACAGGACGATAATATAGTCTCACCTCGACCGGTGTCAATGCAGAAGTCGAGATCTCTTCAGGGAATCGCCGAGCACCAAGAAATGCACTCGTTCGACGTTTTTGATGCTCCCAATCTGGCAGCCACACAGGGTTCTCATAATGTACAGGAGCCAGTCAAGCAGCGAAGACCAGCACACATCAAGACGAGTTCAGTGAGCGCCGTCAAGACGGATTCCAAACAACTCTTTGGTGAGATCTCCGGAAACCCACTTCGCCTTGAAGAACAATCTCAGCCTACCTTATCTTCCAGCAAAGGTCCATCTTCACCTACGAGGCCCGCCCTTTCACCCCGAAGAATGTCAATCTCCGATCTCAACCTTGAACCAGGTATCAGCGCTTCAATTGAAGAGACGAACGTCACGCTTGACGAGATTGCTCAATTTATCGACGGACCAGACTCAGAAAACAAGTGGACGTGCAAGTTCGATGGGTGCGACAAGAAATTCGGGCGGAAAGAAAACATCAAATCACATGTCCAGACTCATCTAGGCGACAGACAGTTTCGGTGCGATCACTGCAAGAAATGCTTCGTGCGAGGACATGACCTCAAAAGACATGCCAAGATCCATACTGGCTCGAAAGCTTACGCGTGTCTATGCGGTAATGCATTTGCTCGTCACGATGCTTTGACCAGACATAGGCAACGTGGCATGTGCATCGGAGCATTCGAAGGCATTGTCAGGAAAGAGATCAAAAGGGGCAGACCCAGGAAGCATCGACCAGAAATGGATGACCGTGTGAACAAGGCTTCTCGAACTCGTCAAAGGAAGGCAGAGGGCCCAACTTCGCACCACGGTGGAAGCGATCCATACGCCTCATCAGCCTCGAACTACTCAATCTCTAGCTGGGGCTCGCCGCCTACAGAAACCTTGGACCATCTCAGCATACAAGGAGATCATCCTTCACCCAACATGACATACGACGACACGATGAACATATTCGGCTTCTCCTCGCAAGGCATGGAGATGAGCTCGCAAACACAAATTGAACCACTCAGCCAAGTTGCCTTGCCTCCGGATATGTTTTCGTACACACCACCTGCAAGCCCAGGCTACTCTACCGGAAACAAGCCAAGTCCCAACAACTACCGAGAACTAACACCTGCAGAGCTTGCATCTTTCGACGAAGAAACTAACATGACACAAAAGTCAGGGCAGCCAATAAACGAGCTCGACCTCCTTCCTGCACAGGCCTCCCACTTCTCACACCAAATGCTTGATGAATCGACACAATCGACCCAAGCAGCCATTCACCCTTCTACGGTCGATACTTTCGACCTTCCTTCCACGACCCAAGCACAATTCCTCTCGGCAACACAGGCTACGTCACTACCATCTCTATCCCACTCATCCTCTCCTCCACCACAAGAAGTCGGGCATGCTCTCGTCTTTGACTATCCAGAGGACATGAACCCTCTCCGAATGAGCACGATGTCCAACATCTCCAACATGACCTTCGGTCTTAGTGCTACCACCAAGGCGATGATTTCGGAGGATCAAAACGACAGCCAGGAGACTTCGCGAAATGAGTTCGACAGCTTCTTGGACTACAACGATGACTCCCAGATGGGAATGGGTATGAGTGTGGGAATGGACAATAGCGATTCCTTCTTCGCTAACATGTAGGAGCAAATTGGCACTGGGAAGATGAGAATGGGTTGGATATCTGAAGGTGGCGCAGGAACTTGGATTGGAATCGGAAAAAGGATGTATCAACATAGACACGAGCATGACCTGTCACGAATGAATGAGGCGTTTGATGGTGCTCAACAAGGCAGCACAACGTCGCGAGACGGGTCAAGATGAGTCGATGATACTATGGGAATGGGAGGGATAGACCTTGTCGAATCACGCGCTTAGCGCAATGTTGAAGTAGAGCAATAAGCTCCGACTGAATCAATACTGAGATAGTTCTTCATGTGCCTTTTCCTTCCATCCTTCGTGCCGTTGCCAACCATGCTTTGTGTGCGCGCTCATCGACCTGCGCAACTACAGGACCTAGTAAACACTCTTGCCGCTAGTATTACCATACTCTATTGCCTGATATCAGGGTCATAGATGCCTTTCTAAAATGGCACTCGAATTGCTGTGCTCACAATTGGAGACGTGTGCTGTGTGTGTTTCGTGCTGTTCTCTAGCGTGGTCTTCCATCTATTCAATCCCTGACGTTTGCGCCGTCTTGGAAACAGCTCCAGCAGCACTTGCCAGGATGGCCTGAGCTCGCGCGTATTGACTGATGGTGCTGAATGGAGATCTGCTGTTCAGTGGAGTGTGTCGCCGGGTGCTTCCTGGGCGGACCTTGTCGGTCTTAGATGCCACCTTGCGTACCGTACGGTGTCGGGATGTTGTGCTACAGCTCGTGGTGGTGTGGCAATACCATTCGTGAGGTTCTGGTTTGCACCACAACCCTCAGTGTCGTTAAGACCAAACGGATTCCATTGTGACGAGGCGCAAAAATGGCCTGGGCACTATAATCTGGCAGCGGGAAGTGATGGAGCTCAGGCAAATCAGCGGTGCGCCATTGGTAGCTCTCGCTTGTAGGACCTCACAGCACTGAGTGAACTGCCCAAATCATTGGTGCCATCATGCATCTGGTGCGCCGCTGTCGATCGCCTTACTCCGAGGCGCGGCATGGAGGGAAGGGAAGTGTAGGCGACCCCTGTGAAAAGCGGTATCTGTTTCTCAGGGTTGATGCGGTATGAACATCGGGCGACATGTTGGAATTGATACCGCCTGCTCAAAGTCGAGTTTGTCGAAGGTCGACTTCCAACAAAGCAGTTGAAGACAAGTGCATGGAAGTAACATGGACAGGACCTACCAAGGAGTGGTTTCTTACGCGCATTCAGCCTCGAAGGGATTAGTGTGGTGTTCTAGCACAAGCTAAGCTTCACTTTTGTTTAGGTGTTCCTAGTCATGTCGTCTTTACAGGGTAGAGAGGGGTACGTGGTGCCTGGCCTGGTTTGAGAGGGCTGGGAGGTGTGCTCCTAGGACATGGCTTGCGAGAGCTGTCATGGTGGTTCGCATGGTCAACCATCTGGTGATAGGCGGAAACTCTCAATTTCACATCAGTGATGGACGAGCACACTGCGTCGGGGGATTTCTATTAGGCTCAAGTTGACCCGTCCAAGATGGGTATCTCGTACCAGGTGACACTGAAGCAGGTCCACGGGGAGCACGTAGGCGCAAGCAAGTGGAAAGCCAGTTGCTGCCGCACCTTTCCGGAATCCTGACCACGGAGCAGCAGCAGGGCAAATCCAGGCCAAGTACAGCTCTGTGATAGTGACTCTGGCAGAGCTCATGCCACGGATTGTCGCGGCATTGCCCTGATAAGCAAGTTGGGGGATCCGTGCTTGCAACGCCATCACGTCAAGCGGATTGATCGTCACCGTCCATAAGCGGCCGTTGCATGCCGAGATTAGGTCTCTGCCGCAGTATGGTAGGTCTATGGGTTTGGGGACTTCCTAAGAGGTTCGTGCTGCGGTGTCAGTGTCTTTAGCCGTAAAGATGTGTATCCTGGCACGACGCATCTGTGGTACCAGACACAAGCCGGTGCAGGACATCAGCATCCCGTGACGGATATTGACAGCTTCGCACGCCCACAAAGTTTTGTTTGTTGGTGGTGGTAGCGATCTATTCGCTGCCATGTTAGGCGCCAGTCGTACGGTCTCATACCGGGTCCTGTCAAGAAATGTACGTAACCAAGGGCCGGCGCACTGACGCTTCTGGTATCACCGATAGAGTGTTGTGGAGGGCGCCCGTTGGCGCCTCCCCTGAACTTCGAATTCGGCCCTCCGTGCTTCAGGGTAGTCGGTTGGTGTCTAGCCGGCCCAGGATTGGCTACGTACCCGCCTCATTGTCGGCTGAGTGCCATCGAAGACTACAGAAGGGACGTGTAGGGGGAGTGCTCGGGCACAGTTTGATCGACAACGACTTTGTGCCGTTATCAGTCGAAGATAGAGTCGCAATGCGCCATCATCGTCCCGGTAACCAATTACAGCTTGCGCACCGTTCAAGCGAGTCGTACCATCACTCTCAACTCCTAGCCGCCGGCTGGAGGGCTTGTTCGAAATGTACAGGCAACGGAGTCTGCGGTAGGAATAGAGCGTAGAAAGATCCCTTCAGACCGTCGATCACCTCGCCTCATCCGAGTGATCTGCAGTATGTTATGCTGACCTTCGCGTGGCCACCCTTGACGAAGTTGCGATCTCATAGCGACGATCCGAGTTTGTGAAGCAAGTCATAGCTCTAACCCCACTGTTTCAGTCACGGAGGATCGGCAGAAGACCACCCTTAGCTTGCAGCTGGAAGCAGCGTTTTGCACCACACACTCTTGGAGACTGATGTACTTCCCTAGCACGACCATTGTGCAGCTGCAAAAGACTTGTTGAGTATTGCTGCGTGCACATACATGCAGTGAGGCGACGTGGCGAAACAGTGACCATTATATACAGACCCTGAAGAACTGCTACCGCATGGTCATACATGACTTGGCTCGACGACGTGATGCTCTGGCATGGCTGCGAAACATGCTGCCTTAGTCTGAAGTCCTAAACATCTGGTTGGTACTAAAGTAGCGGTCATGTCTGACCACCGTTCTTGATGAGAAGCACCTCAGCTGCAAGGGAGAGCTGTCCAGGGAAATGCTGAAGCTAGGTCGAAGGATAATCCATTAGGGAAAAGGGCGAACGAACATGTGTATTGTGATTGGATAAAAGGCGATTTCCTGCGACTCGGATCCACCAATGAACCGGCGCCGAGCAACGCGACTACTCGCCTCACTATGCCCTTCGGCAAGGCGCATATCGTTGGAATGAGTGCCACCGATGTCAAGGCAGCCACTAATAATGTAGATTTGCCAATGGCGGAGGAGTTGACGAGCTACCTTCGCGATTGGATTGCAAATTGAACTTGGTGTGCCAGGGTGATGTGCCCGTAATGCAAGACCATGTACTCTCTGCTTCCTATTATCCTTCTTCACGCAGCAATGAAGCTTATATAGATTGTAAAGCTCTAGCACATCTCAAACTCACCAGGTCCAGCTTCTGTCGTCGATTTCCGAGCAAAAGGAGAAAGCATTAAACATTGAGGAAACATTCATCCATCAGACAACACTTTCCACCATATCCTAGGGCACCATGACCAACTCAGCACCCGTACAGGAATACTGGCTGCCAGGGTACGAGCTTTCGAGACAAATCGTCCTGCGACAAATACAATACTTTCTTGGTCCCTCAGCAACGGTGCGGCCTTATTCCTATCAGGTACATTTTGCAAATGTTGTGGATACCGGAACAGACTGACAGATCCGCGAAGGGTAGAGAAGGATATCTGATTGTTGGGACGCCCTTGACAAAGGTATGGAAGAAGTTCGCCCTGCAATCACGTGGCTAATATCTGTTCAGCAACAAATAGCAGATCTTCGGCGACAGTCTAAGGAATATGAGCGACAGCAGACCATCCGCATGAGGACGAAAAGAACTGGTAGCGACACCGAGGAACCGGATCTGGACATCAACAGTATCATAGTCGTTGGCAGCAGTCGGAACCACCAGCACCATCGTTCCGTGCACAGAGATAGGAGATGACCCTCTGATCTGGCAGGCTGTGTCGCACAGTCTCAAACCAATACAACAATCCGTGACCCGAGCAGCAGGCCGCTCACGAACTATGCTTCCTGATGCTCAACTGACTTGAAGCATCTGAACATACGTTGGTGACGAGATGCCGTCTTTAGAACGACGATTCGCTGAGCAGGCCATATTCAATGTATCGAGCCGCATGAAGTTGTCACAGACGGATACCAAAGAGCTGGGCAGGGCGTTTGGCAGGGTGTGGTTCGAAGTCGCTGAAAAAGTCCTCGTGGAGGCCCATATCCATGGCAAGCGAAGACAAGGCGTGCCCAATGCTCGCGAAGTAGAAAGTGGTGCTTCGCCATTATGATCCTCGATATGTCGTGTATGTCCAGGGTCCGACGAGACAGGGCACGTGGTAATGTCTCTCCCCCTTTTTGACGTAGAACTTGATATCAACTTCTGGCCAGAAGCTCTCAATGCCTCTTTCTTCATACCAGGGCCCAATTTCGAACCTGATACCCCACGCTATTTTCTCTCCATCATTGAACTTGTCCATAGCCGAAGTAAGGGTGATGTCGCCGACTGGGTCCCATTCCTTGACCCGGCCGTCTACATTCGTGACTGCGTTGAAAGTCATACCCTGCTGGAGGGAGGAGGAACCAGGGTTGAGCAAGGTGAGATATGCTTTAAGGTCCGCAGCAGGTGTGCCAGAAACAGTGTTGAGGACGTGGCAGGTGATTGGGGACGACATTGTGAACAGGACTGATGTGCTTCACACAAGAGGAATCGTGGAGACTGGGTTAGGGCGGTACGATGGGAGGAGCATTGTGGTGATTATGTATCTATATCAGTCAAGCACTGCGGGCCCACGGACAGAGATATGAGTAGCAGGTCGCCGCTTCCCGAGCGCTTTGTGTCATCCGTGCCTGCCGTATTAGAACGCTACAGTGGACACAAAGACACGTAATGCACTTACGAAGAGCTCAGCTTTCTGTCATCAAACTCGACAATAGTGGTTCGTGTCTTATAACCTCTATTTCGTCTCCTCTCTTTGCTTCTAGGACTACGTTCAGGTCATCCTTGCAGAGGCTACTACTGTATTGTTCTATGTCGTATCATCACCACAATTGCCTTTTCTGTGTCCCGGACATGCTGCAACAGCCTCAACAACTTGCTCTTCATCTCGTTCGCCACCTTCGGTCAGGCTAATCTGGATCCAGAGGAAGCCGCCTTACATTGGTTTGTAGGCGGGTATGCCGAGCATTGCGACTCCTTGACGGTTGGAAGCGCGATTCCACACGTGCTCCGGTTACGTCTTCGCATGTTCCGGTGAAGCCTGGGCACTGATGGCTTTATGCTTAGTGCCATTCTGCACATGTCCACCAAGACGGCCATCAGGCCGTAGCCGGACCCGTTGTCGTTGAACAAGATGATGGTAGTGTTCGAAACAGCACCGCTCGATCAGCCAAACCTCAAGTCTCCCATCTACCTTTGGCAGGGAACAATGTCTGGAAGACGGTTTGGATAACACTATTGACCTTGGAGACAGCAGCTTCATCGTCAGTCATAACATCGTCGTTCAGACACCATTGGCCGACATGTTTGTTCCTCCTTATGGCTCTTTCGAGAAGCTCGGTCTCTGCCTGCTCAGCATCTTTGACCATGACGAACATGGCCTCTGGTTCCACGACAGTATGCTGATATTTTACCAAGGCCTTGATCACCATCTCTCTGTCTCGGGTGGCGGACTTCGGCGGCAACATCGGCTCGAGACCTTTAGCGGTAGTTGAGAGCAAGAACTTGATGAGGCAATCACCACATCTCGGCTCTCGTCGCGATAGTTGTGAGAAGATGTTCGCGGCGCTAAAGTCAGGGTTTGGGTATGATGCGTCCGAAACCGCCGAATCAAAGCTTTCAGTGAAGCATTTATCAATCTGGAAATTGTGGCACTTGACATTCTCAATCGTTTGCGGACCATCTAGTGATGTCCACAGAATGTTGACATTGGAGACAGGTGGCTCAAGTCCCGCTTGCTTCAGCATTTGTGGCAGCTTGTAGAACATGCGTTCTCTACCAGCCGCAGTACGAGCTGGCGCTGAAGCATCTCCGCCACCGAGAGCACGCTTTCCTGACTGGAAGGCTTCGATAATCGCGAGTCGTTCCTGCCAATCCAGGTAGCCGTCACCGTTGGCGTCTCCGCGAGTCATTATGAATGACCACAGCAAGGCTTCTCTAAAACGCTCAATTGCGTAGTGGAAAGTCACATACCAAGGATAGATCTGGACGCTACTCTCACCTCGAAAGCGTTCGCAGGCACCACGAATCGCCGGACTTGGGAATGAAGCCATGGCTTCTTTCATAACGCGTCGTGAGATCGAATGTGTGAAATGTGCCTGAGCTTTGCGGTCTCGCTCACCAAAGCGATGGTTTAGGAGCCATGAAGTGTAATATAGGTAGGGCTTTTCTCCGAAGGTAGGCAAGTCTGCTCTGCTGATGTCTTTGACATTGTAGTGGTCCTGCTTGAAGCCCATCATTGGTCCAAAGAGTGGCGAGAAGAAGTCTGCGGCTGAGTGCGGTGCGCCCAGGAACATATCGTCAGACAATGCTACAAGCTGGTCGACATCGGAAGGAGTGTTGTAGAGTTGTGTCTCGATGGACACTGAGTCGAATAAGGGTAGGCATTGGCTTTTGGTCTCTGCAAAGAAGTCTTCTTGCCGCAGAAGCTGTACGTTCCGACGGGTTTGATCGTCATCCCTCAGCCAATCTGGTCGCTGTGCACGGTATGTTTCTGCTCCCGAGGTCGAGTCGTTCTGCACAGAGTTGACCAGGAGCTGAATCTTGTTGACGAAGCTCTTTGCATATTTGTCAAGACTTCGGAACGAGTACCGGAGCTCATCCCAGTCTCGATAGCGATTGATGCTATGCTTGGAGATCCAATTTCCGTCTTTGTCGTTCAGAGGAGACAGAAGCTCGTATTTGCGCTTGATGTCCTTGAACTCTTGCTCGGACCCGTTCACCCCTAGTATTGTTAGTCAGCTCGCCAGCAGCACGTGAATTCACTCACAGTTATACACAAAATCGATCTTCGGCTCCGAAAGTGGTCCGTACCTCTCATAATCGAAAGTCGCCGAGGAGAACCATTCATCCTCCCATCCCTGAAGCTCAACGTCCGCAACGGCCTGCTCAAATGGTATGCGAAGTACCTCAGGTAACTGCTTTGTCTGCTCCTGTACGGCTACAGGTCGATCACCTGGCTTTCTGCCGGATGTTTCGATGGTATACTGACCTAGCTCAATCCATTGCGAACGCGAGAGCCAATGGGCGCCCTGATTGCTGTGGAATGTGCGATAGCTATCCGTCAATCTTTGCTGCAGCTCACTCTGCAAGTTGACACTGTGCAATGTTACATAGAAGAGGAAGAGACAGCATGACGCAACGACGAATCGGCGAAAAGAACGTGACCGAAAGGTATGTTGTTCTATGGGAGAATCCGGGATCTTGATCGAGAGTCGGGTTGGAGGAAACATGGTCGGTCAAAGCACGTTGTCAGACGTGTTTGTGGGAAAGATTTGAGTTCGTACATATGGCCGTTGTGGGAGGGTTCGAAAATTCAGCTCGTTAGGCCATGCTTCTGCTGAACCAATGGAGAAAATGAGCACACGACACACACGGTCGACAGATTCGGAGAAGGAACGTTGAATATGTTTTTTGGCAGACTATCAGGAAGGAGCGAGCGTTGAGTAGGTAGAGACGTTGGCAAAAGTCTCGTGCGCTCTTTCCTGGTTTGTGGAAGGTCGTCGGTACTTTCCTCAAACGTTCCTGTCAATGACTACTGCAGTGGTCTCTACAGGTATGCAATCAGCACAACAGGCACGGATATTGAATAAGAATGCCTCTAGTGGGGTCATGAGGTCGATCGTTGAAAGGTCGCATATTCTGATCAAAGACCCATGACTGGCGACGCCTCTGGGAGCTGTTGTCTCGGCAGTAAGAAAGGTCGCATGCTCAGTTGCCAATTTCTGCTGGTGGTGCAATGCCGATCACTCCGCTCCCATCGTGCAAAGACCAGGCGGGCCAAGCCACAAATGGCCTAAAACGCTCTTTCCCGCAATGATGCCGAAAGCTTATTCTGCGGCTGAACCCAGAGCACCCAAGCTCGATAGGTATCGACCATTCACCGTCCGCGGAGATTTTGTCCAAGCTTCCAGAGCCTCAAGAAGTCCTGACCAATTTGGCGCTTGTACCTGCAGATTGTCAGGTACGTTGTACTTGTGAACTGCATTCCGTGCTGGTCGAGCAGCATCGTAGACCTCAACCATATGAATGATCTAAGCTTTAGAGATGGTCCTGCTCCTTAAACTTATATGAGACAGCGGAAACTCAAAGGTAGACCAGTTGCAGGCAGGACCCTGACCACGCAAAATGCTACTGTAATTGTTTCTTTCCTCCTGCATCGCATCAAAACGTTGTACAAGCATCAGGCGAGCCAAGGTCGTCTTTGAGACTTGATGGCCTGCTTATCGGGAAGTTGTCGATCATCCACCAATCCGACACAAGCAGGCGCCATCCTGCTTAGCACTTTGTCTGAAGATACAGCAGGCGCGCTATTATGTTAATATCGAGTCTGCTCTTACCTCCTGTGGCTTCAAGACATAACTCGAGCCACCGAATAATACTTCTCTGAACACCTTGCTGACTGCACGTCTCAAACTCTTGACTCACAGGGCGGATCGTCGTGCGCTGCCGTTCGGGCTACAGGTTCTCGCAGATCCTGTTGCAATTCGTGTTCTTCTATTTTCAAAAAGAAATAAGGTAGAATCCTCAACACTCTCTGCCTCACCGCTCAACATGTGGTCTGGCAAGGCACCCAACAAAGAAGACGAGGAGTCCCTCCTTCCTCCATTGCCGACATGCACTACCACCACTCCAGATATATACTTCGCTTCGTCAGCACGATGGAGATCACTGCCAAGGATGTTGCTGAATGCTCTATACCAGCTGTTGCTCTTCGCCATCCCAAGCTTCCTCAAAAGAGGTCCTGGACAGCTCAACGCCGCTGCAGAAAAGTTTACCCAATCGACAAGCGTAAAGTCGCATTCGACTGGATACCTCGATGGAGTCAGAGGTCTCGCATCCTTCATCGTCTTCATCGACCACTCGACAAGTATGTCGTACGACGCTACCCACTCTGGCTATGAGAACAGTGAAAAGTCGTCCTTGTGGCAGTTGCCCGTTGTTAGGCTCGTCTATTCTGGCCCGGCGATGGTTTCGATCTTCTTCGTTGTGTCTGGGTTCGTTCTTACCCACAGATTCATCCAGAAGATGCACCGCCATGAATACGAAACTCTCTTCTCTGGTCTGGCTTCCCTTACCTTTCGACGGGCACTGCGACTATTCCTACCAGCTCTCGTTTCATGCCTGTTGGTGTACGTCTGCGCCTCATTGGATCTGATGAAAATTCCAAAACGTGTCAACAAGATGAAATTCCACCATGGCTGGCCGGCTTTTCTGAGCTACCTCGACGAAGAGTCAAACCCATGGACGTGGGACATGGCCATGAAGGGCTTCTACAACCCTCAGCTATGGTCGATAGCTGTCGAGTATCGAGGTTCAATGATAGTCTTCCTAGTGGTACTAGGTCTCGCAAGATGTCGGACAGTCATAAGGATAGCAGTGCAGTCGGCAATCATTGTCCATGCTTTTGGCCACCATCGATGGGACGTCGCATTGTTCGTGGCTGGTATGTTGATTGCAGAATTGGACGTTCTGGTCCAACAATCGATCTCTCGAAAAGCCTTCATGCAGCAAAAACGAATCAAATTCATCTTTTGCATCAGCATGTTTGTTGGCGTCTGGCTCGGTGGCTTTCCTCGCACGAACGGACTCAAATCTGTCGGATACACCTTCTCCAACAACCTATGGCCCTTCTCTGCCTATCGACGCAGGTTCTGGATCAGTGTTGCGGCTATCCTGATCGTTGGCCCAATGCCATATCTACCTTCAGTACAAGGCTTCTTCTGCACCAGATTGATACGCTATCTCGGCAAGATAAGCTTTGCGCTGTATTTGGTACATGGTCTCGGCAATAGCACTATTGGTACCTGGCTCCTTCACTTTACGTCGACCATGCTCGGCAACGAAGGATATTGGAGGAAAGCTCTGGGCTTTGCCGTGTCGTCCGTGCTGTACACGCCCGTCGTCATTTGGTGGTCAGACATGTATTGGCGAGCAGTGGATATCCCAGCTACGCATTTCGCAAAGTGGTTCGAGGGGAAATGTGCTTCGAGAGTGCCTTCCTAGCAGGTTCATGTGAGTGGATCCGGCTGTTGTTGAGATTGTGTAACTAACTCCCGCAGACTTTGAGGTTATCGGCATGGTCAACGATGCGGTCAACCAGAATATCCTTGTAGCTACTCATTCAGTCCGCTTACATTCCGTGCCTTCTATTGCTTCGGGACATGGCCAAAGGAATGCAACAAGATCGAGCTGAGCTTGTCGAACATCAAATAGACTCGAATCCAATTGCCCCGGCTTATCTCGGTAACATCGTTTCGACGTTCGTTAGCTGGAATCAAGACCTCGTGAACAGGCAAAAGGTGAGCTTGAAGCTGGACACGCTGGAGCGGCAGGGATAACGAGAGATGAGCCAGAATAATCATCGCAATGAGCATATCAACCGGTAGAAGATTCTGGTCACTCACAACGTCGTAGACCCCATCTCGATACCAGTGCGTGCCTTTCACTATCGTTTCGCTCCTCTCCCTCCTTGACAGTGATCCTTCCATAGCTCTTGGGACCGTGAACGGAGCGACATTCCGGCCCTCAAGTCTGACTGCCTTTGGGTAATGGCCAACCCTCCGGTCTCGGCCTCACTTCTGATAGTCTACACAACCCGTTATCACCGCCCACAGGATCATTCGGGTCAATCATCGTAGGATCGCATCGTCTCGATCTGGTTCAGCAGAGTAGTGCCCAGCTCTACAACGATGATATTGACACTCGGGAATATGGAATTAAAGGAAACATGCTCTGAAAGTAAGAAATTGATAATCAATGCAACGAAAGACAAATTTTATTCATTTCCTGCCCTCAGTCATCCTTGGCGTACTATACCAGCCGGAAATCCTTCGCACCTCAACAAGGACGCAACCATTCCTGTCCACCTAGCAATTGAAGCTGCGAGACCCGACACGCCAGCTGTCGTTTACAGAACTAGTACTATGGTACGTTGGTCCACGTGAATCCCTCGTCTTGCGAGAGCCTATCTAGCTCTTGGCACAAAAAGCCGGATTTTCGCCGGTGCTGCGGGCCCTTCTTAGTCCAAGAAACTTTCAAGTCATCGACATATTCGACGGAGGAATTGCAATTGAGGCTTTTGCACAACACAGGTCACGCGAAAACGTCGTATAGCAAAGCACGGCAGTATTGTACAGTACTACAAGGCCATCCTATCTCGTACTCCAGGCATTGGATGTAGCGCAGGCGTTTCCGCAAATGGCGCAAGGTCAGATCAAAAAGGCATCGGCGCCTACCAAAACATCGTCCCGAAGCAACAATGCTGGCATCACGAAGAGGGGTCTAGGCGACAAGAAACCGAAAAATACCAAGCTCATCAAGGCGCAGAGAATCAACAAGAAGTTCACCGCAGGCTTGACCGCGCAGACCGAGCGAATGCTGGGTGAGAAAGCAGGACACCTCGAAATGATTGGGAAAGGCAGGAAGAAGGGTGGTGATGCGAAGGGTGTGCATGGTAAAAAAGGTGGCGAGAAGTTCACGCCGAAGCATACTTCGAGGAAAGGTTGAAATTGTCAGCTCAAAGTCAGCGTACAGGATCTACAAGACCACGATGGAAACGAGCGCACTACGACGAGATAATGAGGCGCACCATGAATGAAGCCGTGCGCAAAGCTTACACATATCACACGAGCTCCTCTCTATTTCACCAACTGGAACCATGATTGTCGCAGCAGGACAGTGTGCGCTCAGAGCAAGAAGAGGCAAGACGCAGCAAAAGCTGGTCGTGAAGACTCCCCCATCCAGCGCCGAAATCGGGAGGATCGTGCATAAGGTGTTGGTGATCGTCTCGACATGCACAGGTTGGGAAGGCATGAGGTACCTGATCAAACACGGACATCCAAGAAGAGCTTATATGACCAGAGTCTACTCCACAATGAAGACACGCCGCCGAAGAGGATTACCTTGCTTTCCTCGCCCAAGAGGTGACAGTTTGCAGTCGGGGAGAAACGTCAAGATCAGAAGTCACGAAAAGGTAGAATATTCGGTACGGCGGAGCGTTTGACACCTTACGCAAGCTTTCTGATCTCATCAAAGAAATCATCTTCAATTCTTCCAAAATTGTCCGGAACTTCGAGTAACAGAATCACACATTTTAACTTCTACCAGGACTTTCGACCTCTACGAAGACATTGGAGTCTACTGCGCGGTAGCGGCTAATCACAATTCTCTGCACACGACTTCGATCTACATAAATTGCGCCTGTGTAGGCTTTAGCACAACGCCTCTTCTCAAACTGCCTCTGGTGGCGCCTGTGGCAGGCCGCAACAATCAAGTTCTAAAGCGCCTTCTATTCAACCATCACGGCCGTTACAAGATGAATGTGAATGGCGGCCCGGTCGCAAAGGCCGAGTCTCATCCTTACAAGGGTAGCGCATTGACGCGACCGGACTGGCCGACCAAGCACGATATCGATAGCAAGGCTCGGAATCTTCTTCCATACATCCTCGAACCTGCAAAGCACCCGGACAGAGTTGTCCGAGATACGCCAGACGCAGTTACGATACAAGACAAATATCCGAAAGGTCAAGTTCATCTTCTGGTTCTGCCCAAGTGGCAACCTCACCGGGACCTTCATCCACACGATGCATTCGAGGATCCAGACTTCCTTGTTATGATGAGAGCGCAGGCGGAGGAAGCTTTGAAGATTGCTATACCGATGCTGAAAGAGAAAGTATTCGACGCTCTTCAGGCAAGCGGTATGGACCAAAAACGAGCCGAGTCAGTCGTTGAGAAGCGGACGTTCGCCAAGGACTTCCAGATAGGTATTCACGCTCATCCTTCACAGCACGAACTCCATGTCCATGTTATCTCACGAGACATGGTTTCATGGCATCCGTATGGGTCGCGGCATTATCAGGCCTTTAACACACCTTTCTTGGTACCATTGAAGCTCTATCCATTAGCACTGGATGACCCGCGGCGCGAGGTCAACTATCAGAACGCAAACCTGATGAAGGATGATTTTGAATGCTGGAGGTGCGGCAAGAACATCGGCTCAGACTGGGACCATATGCGAAAACATCTGGACAAAGAGTTCCAAGGCTGGATACGTGAAGGTGGTGATTCTTAGATAATCCAAAGCAATTGCCAGTGAACTTGATGCAGAACGCAGTGCTCTGCGATTCATAACACCTAAGCTCTTCGCAGCAGTAGTGTGCCAAATGTTCTCAGCTATCGGACATGACTCGGTCGCTGTTGGTGCCCAAAGCAGCAGCAAGCAAATCTGAGGCTCACCAGCACATTAGTTCTATCTACCCCACCAGTTGAGTGATGCCCCTTCATGACGTTGTGCAAGCGCAAGGATGAATGACATCATACTATGCAAGGTACCAGATCCTTCTTGGGGACCTCAAAAGCAATATTTGAGCAGCCCACCACAACTCACCTGCATACAGTATTCTACCATAAACTCCCGCTCTCGCACCTCACCATAAAACTAAGCAGATCGTTCGAAATCCAGATCAATCAAACACCTCAAACAACATGTCGAACCAACAGGATCTCCTTGACATCGCTGCTAAGGCCGAACAAGACCTCAACAGTGACAGACTGAAGGCTGGCCGACAAGAAGGTACAGGATTTGGAGGCAAAGACACAAAAGGCGGCTCTACTTCAAGTATGTCTTACACCTTTCTCTCCACGAACCTTTCGGTATTTCGTGTTACAGCCACTAACGAGTCCTCCAGCCGACGAGTCAGGAATCGATCAATCCGTCGAATCCAAGTTCTCCCAACATGGTGCAACGGCCGACTATGGCAGCCACGTCAGCGGAGCCGGCAACAACAGAGATATCCCGCCGTCAGAGGGTGGTGACATTCAGAAGGGCACTGGCCGCATGACGAAGGCTGGTGACTTCGATCAAGGAGCCCCAGGCGAGGGACCAGAGGATGTGAGCAAGAGACAAGCTGAGGCTTATGGTGGTGATGACAGTGTAAGGGATAACATCCGGAACCAGGCTGCAGGAGAGGGCACTGGTGGTATGAAATAGAGCTCGACAGGCAAGAGCCTGAATTCAACACATAAATGAATCGAGTGAGCCCATGATGGCTTATGAACCATTTTCCGAAGCCTGAGATGGCTGTTCTAGGTGCTACATCGCCATTCATGAGGACCCGAGTGGTCTAATCATCTGACTCGAAAGCTGCTGCGCTTCGAGGTCGCTACAAAAGGCCCACTGGCGCCGTCCTTATATCATGTTGTTGACCTACCACTCAAACACCGGCCTGCAAACCCTGATCTTCGACTTCCACTGGCTGATTTGCCCTGCAAGGCAGCAATTGTTGTTATCCTGAAACGTCTTCCACAATACCGACGAAGCAACTTCAGGCTCTCAGGCATCAATCTCGGAGAGCCGAGGTCAACCATCTCATCGACGACACCATCATCGTAGCAGCGAGCTTCTCCAACATGCATTCAATATGTAAGTTGGCATGCAGCACATCCCGCAATCTGCTCTGAGTTGCTTTGTGGAGGATTCAGGCAAGGGACGGCAACTTCTGTAGGGAACTTATAACCACAGACCCTGATGCACATAAAAGCTACACCGTACAACCATGAGCTAGCCGACGTATCACCCATCGCTACAGAATTCACCTCAGTAGCCTAGCTCTAACACCTGGTCTTCCAGATTCACCATGGCAAAACCCACATCAGTCTTGCTTCGCCAATGCTGGCGAACAGCAACACGCCCTCTCTTCTCGTCTCGACACCTAACCACACCATGGCATCACACAACAAAATCAATCACGCCCCAACTCAACCTCCAGCACAACAGAACCCTAACAACAGGTTTCGCAACCGAATACCTCCACAACCACTTCCCCGACCTAACCCCCTCCCAACTCGAGATCCGCACCGCGATCTCAAAAGTCTGCGCCCAATTCGGAGATGAGTACTGGCTCCGTGCGGACAAGGAACACCGCTTCCCCGTTGAGTTCCACCGCGCTGTTGCCGACGCGGGGTTCCTGGGGATATGTATGCCTGAGGCCTACGGCGGGAGTGATATGGGTATCGCTGAGGCGAGTATCATGCTGCAGACGATCGCGGAGAGTGGAGCTGCATACGCGGGTGCGAGTGCAGTGCACATGAATATTTTTGGTCTTGAGCCGGTGCGGAAGTTTGGGACGGACGAGCAGAAGGAACGGATGTTGACGCCGCTTATTGCGGGGAGGGAAAGGGCTTGTTTTGGGGTGACGGAGCCGAATACGGGGTTGGATACGTTGAAGCTGCAGAGTCGGGCTGTGAGGTGTGAGGATGGAAGTGGAGATTACGAGTTGAGTGGAAGGAAGATCTGGATTAGTACTGCGCAGGTGGCGGAGAAGATATTGATACTTGTGCGGACTACGCCGCTTGAGGAGGTTAAGAAGGCGAGTCATGGGTTGAGTCTGTTCTATACGGATCTTAAGAGGGATGTGGTTGAAGTGAGGGAGATTGAGAAGATGGGGAGGGCGGCGGTGGATAGTAATATGCTTTTCTTTGATGGGTGGAGGGTGCCGAAGGAGGATTTGATTGGCGAAGAAGGAAATGGGTTTAAGATGATTATGCATGGGATGAATGCGGAGAGGGTGCTTATTGCGGCGGAGGCGTTGGGGATTGGGTATGCGGCGTTGAGGAGGGCGGCGATGTATGCTGGGGAGAGGACTGTGTTTGGGAGGAAGATTGGGCAGAATCAGGCGATTCAGCATCCGCTTGCGGATAGCTGGATGCAGCTTGAGAGTGCGAGGTTGGTGGTTTACCTTGCGGCGAAGCTGTATGATGATGGGCATGAGAGTGGGGAGTACGCCAACGCGGCGAAGTACCTGGCCGCTGAAGCTGCGTTTCGGGCTTGCGAAAGAGCTGTGATGGTCCATGGTGGTATGGGATATGCGAAGGAGTATCATGTGGAAAGGTACCTCAGAGAGAGTATGATACCTCGCATTGCGCCAGTCTCGCGGGAGATGATATGCAATTACATCGGTGAGAAGGTGCTTGGCCTGCCAAGGTCGTACTGATGTGCCTTGTCCACGTGGTCAAGGTTCTCCAAAGACACAGTGGCCTAAGATGGTAGACACCGACAGTCACCACCCCTCCACCAGAACGCACACTTGTGAGTTGTGAAATTCGTGCCCAGGTGGCACATATCGGGACATGTGACATTGGCCTCATTTGTGCAGCTGCATTGCTCTTTGCACCAGTCAATGCCAAAGGAGCATGAGCCCATGGATTTGTTGAAGTCGGGCCCAACACAGATAAGATGGTAGTCTCTGGAACAATCAGCTCAATCCCTGACATCTTCAAATGGACTAACGTTTGGATTGGAAGCTGTTGTTGGTGGTGGGAAGGTGCGTCCAAACTGGAAGGGTCGAATGACTCGAGGACACCGAGCACCGATTTCAGAGTTGACAAGATGGCAACGAAGGCAAGCCAGAGACGGAATGTTTGCGCCGGCATGTTGTGAGAATAGAACAGCTGCACGCTCTTTTGTCGATTCGATAAGTGAAGGTCAAGAGGGTGAAATTCGTTGCGGCTGATGGGAAGGCCAAGCAAAATATGCAAGGGACCACGGATGCAGGATTCTGTGTCACGAGACTTGGAGGACGTCGACGCACGGACCGCAATAGCAGAAGAGATTCAGGCTGATAACAGCTAGACTCAGACGAGGACTCCTACCATAAATACCTCGAGGGAATCTTAGCTACTTCCGTAACATGAGGCGGGGGAACAAGTACAGTGAGCTCGTTCCGTGCGTCAATCCGAGTCGGTTGCGATACGTCTTGCATCATGGAGCCGTCTATTTGTAACTGTTGAGACACGTTTTATGGCCAGCTATGGTATTGGTATTGTGCTGTGTTGGGCGTAGAGGAAGTAAACTGAGGACGAGTTTATTGGGCGTTGATTTCAGGATCACGAGCCACAGACCCGCAAGAACGTGAACAACTTGTAGCCGTAACTGTTCTAGTCAACCGGTGTGGTTGCTCCAACCTAGAGTTATCGTGCTGGTGCACCACGATCAGGATTAAGCTCAAGAACACTGGTGCCTAGTTCATGTCGCATGGGCCCGGGATAGCTCGACTGGAAAAGCGCACGGTGAGCCTGTAATATAGCATTGATGCTGGCGCAAGATGTATTCATTTCATGATCCTGCTCTGACCACCAGCCACAACTCTCAATTCACGTAGTCAATGTCTTCGACGCCGTCTGACTTCTTTTCGTAACCAGCCATCCTCAGGGTCCTGGAACTTAGTCAGATGCTTCCGTTTGGCCACATTCGCAGCCGGCGAGTCATGCAGCTCAGATGGGAGGAGGTATTGTGGACAGCTTTATCTTGTCATTGGTATATAGTACACCCCTGACGTTGAACGCCCGAACCTCGTGCGAAATGTACATGAGAGGGATCTCTAGCCGAAGATTTTGACCATGCCTCCGCCTGCTAATGTCATCGGGAAAAGCTGTTTAGTGAGCATCGGGTTGGGCGCAGATGTAGGTTACTGCTTGTTCAACTGCAACTGTCAGATATTGCTGTGCCCTCATTCCTTCTTAACATACCGCTGTGAAGAGCATCCGCCTCCTTGTCCGGGATCTCAATGCTGAATTCCTCCTCAATAGCCATCACAACCTCGACAGTATCAAGTGAGTCCAGTCCGAGGTCGTTTGAGAAATGTGCTTGGCCAGAAATCTATCACCATGTCAGATATGAGTCTCGCGTCGCATCCGGGTGCCAGCAAACCTTTGATGCATCTTGAACCTAGTCAACCGTTAGCATTGCCGCTTCCGTGCGCAATTCCTCCTGTGACGTACCTTGTCGAAGTTCTTCAACAAATCCATGATTCTGCCCTGCACTTCCTCCCTTGACAAACCAGCCGGGGCAGAGTAGAATCTTATGCTTGGGATTGCGAACGATGGGCCGGCTCGGGAGTTCTGTAGTAATGAAGCAGCGACTTGTGGTCTAGCGAGGTTGAACTGTTGTGCAAACTGTGGTCGGGCGGCGACGCGCAGCGCTCTGACAGCAGCGGTTCGGAACATGATTGCTGTGTGAGGAGGGAAGGGACAGAAATGCTGCACAGTATCGAGAATGAGAGATGGCGCGGATGGAAATGGACAATATTGCACCCTTGAGTCTGAGTTGAGATCACAAGTCGAGCTCATGGCTCGGGGCAAGCTTGCGCTTTTCCTTAGCGCAGGCGCGGCTGCCAATCAAGTTCGCCGGAGTTGCCATTAGTGAACATTGGAGCGTCCTTTCCTCAATTGACCTCATATTGCACCCGCCTACTCATCTCTTTACTGCCTTGCCACGTTTCACTTCTCGACCTACAATACACTCACACGATGGCGTCGTCGCTCGTACCAGCTTCTCGACTGGTCGCACGACCACAAACGGCAGCCGCGCTGCTGCGACAAGTCCAACCATCACAACAGTCCAAGATCCTTCGCGCCACCTCACAATTTCACACGTCCGCCACGAGAAATGCTCTGCCAGCCGGACCACCGCCAAAGGGCTACAGACTGCCGAGACCGAAGCGCTTCGATGAGGGAGAAAGTTCGCTGAACAAGGCCAGCAACTACTTCCTTCTTACAGAGATGTTCCGGGGCATGTATGTCGTGTTGGAACAGTTCTTCAGACCACCGTAAGTAGACCAGGACTATGGTCGCCACAGCTATGCTGACACCTTCCTCAGATACACAATCTTCTACCCCTTCGAGAAAGGTCCAATATCGCCTAGGTTCCGTGGCGAACATGCCCTACGAAGATATCCATCCGGCGAGGAAAGATGTATCGCCTGCAAGCTTTGCGAAGCTGTTTGTCCAGCATCAGCCATCACAATCGAATCCGAAGAGCGAGAAGATGGTGCCAGAAGGACGACGAGATACGACATTGACATGACGAAGTGCATCTACTGCGGTCTGTGCCAGGAGAGTTGCCCAGTCGATGCTATTGTTGAGACACCAAACGCAGAGTACGCTATGGAGACGAGAGAAGAGCTGTTGTACAACAAGGAGAAGCTGCTTTCCAATGGTGACAAGTGGGAGCCTGAGATAGCAGCCGTGGCGAGGGCAGATGCGCCATACAGATAACACGTCCTAGTTTCTGAGTGGAAGGTGCTTGAGATGAGCGTTCCGTCGACAATGCTATGACTGTATATATTCCCTTGACTGTTTGAAACTTGAGATTGCAAGCGATCACTTTTCGCCACGGATAGGTGGTACATGCCACAGAACAAATCAAAAAAAGTTAAAAGCATTGCCTTCTGAAGATATTGCATCGGGATTGCTCTATTGACACGCAAGCCGCCTTGTATCCCAGAATCAGTACATCTTCGAAACAGGCTGCTAACCGTTCGAGCAACACTGCCATATCCGAACGCCTATCCGTGCATTGTCTTCATACTCTGTTTCACGAAATTCCACATCTAGCTCATCGCTCTCATCGTCAACTCAGCCCTACATAATTAGCAGTTAAACTTCAAGGAACACACCCATGATACTCACACAGCAAAAGTTCCCGCACTGACAGGCATAGCCCTTACCAACGTCGGCCCAACTCCCCTCCAAAACCCTCTCATGCCTTCTGTCGCCCAAGTCTGCGCAAAAGCATCCCTCATACTCTTATACCTCTGACCAGCCCCAAACCCATCAGTCTGCATCTTCGATTTAACAACATCAAACGGATAACTACTTATCCACAACATCTCACCCGCTAATCCACCGTACAGCGCGATCTTCGGGGTCGAGATCTCAGATCTTGCGACCTTGTTCCGCGCCGCATCAGCGTTCATCAGATACTCGAACGTCAAGAACCAAACACCATAAGCCTGTGCCTCACGAAGAAACGTCACCGCCGTTCCACGGTACAACCCCCGTAACACACCCTCATGCGCACTCAATTTCCTTACACAATCGAGCGGCCCACTGTAGAGTCTCGCCGCCCCATGCGGCTGTGTTTGCAATCTGATCCTCACATGCTCAATCGGACTGCTCAACACTGTGTTCGTGATACCAGCGAACGCACCCGCAGCGTAGTATTGTCCGTAACTCAGCGTTGCAACTTTGTTCTGCCGAGATTTCAGATTGCGTTCTTCGAACGCGCGGCGCGCATAGTGGAAGCCGCCGAATTGAACACTGACGCAGGCGCCTATGCCGATTAGGGGGGTGAGAGTGCCTTTGTAGAAGGCGGGGAGGCCTTCGTTGCGGAGGATGGAGGTTGCGGTGGCGAGGGCGGTTGGGTGGGTGTTTGTTGTTTGGAGGCGGACTTTGACGATGTCTACGGGTGGGGGTGAGTATGGTGGTTGTGTGCTGTGAGTGTTAGGACTTACCGAATGGTTGGCCTGGGAGTGGATGTTAGCATAGGTTCTCTTTTCTGGTATCCCGGCCACAAGATGGCTTCCGCTTCAGCAATGAAGCCCAGAGCCGAGAACAGACCTGCCATGCGCTGCGATCCGACCAAGCACATAACACGTGGTACGTGCTTCCAGCTTGAATGCAGGTGCCTTTTCCTTGCCAGCTGGGAGGGCCTCATAATGACAGTCGTAGGTTAAACTCACCTAGCAACACCTGCGCGATACCACCCGCAGCTCCAGATCCCAAGTCTTTGCCCGTTTGCTTCCAACTTGCATTTTCCGCCTCAAGCATCTGAATATCTGTGTCTGCCATGGCTTCCGCTACTTAGCTCCACCTCAGCTCAGCTTACCTTCAGTTCTGAAATTCGATGTTAGAGCGTTACCTCATGCTTCAGTATGCTCGAAACACGTAGACGAGAGAAGTTCAGTACAAGTCCTCCCGGTGATCATTCGCACGCCTTACATGTGCCGGAAATGCTTGCTGGCTTGCAATCTGGTGGACCTCGAACAAAATTTCCTGGCGCAGTGGCTGGGAAGGCGATTGCGTGATTGGTTCGGGGTCCAACTTCAAGTTGGAGGCTGTCTGGGCGTCAATGCTTCACCGTAGCGGAAGCTCATCGCCATACTACCTCTTCTCGGCTGCTGGCTTCTTGGAAACATAAGTCGCAATCTTCGATGGGTGGACATTAATCGAAGTCGTAGTTTTTCAACTAAGAATATCTGTACACCGGAGTCTCAAACGCAATCTTCTATACGCTTTTCGGCACTCAATCTACATCGTCCGCACTAGCATCCCGCCCAGGCGGTACCCCATTCGATGCTGGCAATATTCCCTGCTGTTCTGATAAACTCGGGTAAAAGTTCAGCTTTCCATCTCTTCCGATCATGCCCGTTCTATCATACAGCGAGCGCGCCCTGATGTAAGGGTCTAGCTTCCAATAATTATCCCTCAGCTTTTGTGCTAACTCGTCTCGTTGCCCCCTCGTGTCCTGACCGTGTATCCACTCGAATGTCTTTTGCTCGTACTTAGCCACTTCCTGTTTTCTGACTTCTGCAAGTTCCCTCTTCGGCGCCTCTTCTTTGTGAGCATCATTCTCGCCTGGACGTGGCTCAACGTATTTGTAGTCGAAAGCTTCCTCTCCACCAAGCTCTTTGATGATATGAGACTTTGGTATAAAATCTTGTAAGTCGTCCACGCCATTTGTGAAATGTACTTTTGCCGCGACGACTGGGTCAAGCCATCCTTTGATGATCTTCCAGATGCCTTGAAAAACCCAGGGTGCTTTGTGAACCAGTACCGAGCCAAGAGATTCCGGGTAATTGGCCTCGAAGACCTTGATCATGAACTTAACGGGTGTGTAATCCATGTTGGCCATAGTAAAGTTAGTCATGTCGAAAACAATGGTCTGCAAGGTGTCAGCAAATGTACTCTTCTCCATACTGTCGAACTTACAGCAGTTTCAACAGGTGGCTCCAACGCCAGCCTACATGACTCTATCAAGTAGACTGTGTACCGCTCTAACGACTTCTCCGTCTGCTCACCACCCTTGTGTAGGCGAACTCGAACAAGACATATCGGTCTGCCTTCCTTGTCAACACCATGCATGAAGCTCTTTCCCATTCGCAACTGTGCCAAGAAGTCACGTCCTTCTTTCTTAGTGCTTGCGTCGCCGCTCTGCTCGTCTTCTAACGCACCACCTTCGCCTCGGCGCATGATATCGTCGTCGACATGCATCTCGTTCCTGCGCCAGTGCATGGTTGAAATCATCATGGCAAGAGCTTTCTGAATGTCCCATTTGCGGGCTCGGAGAAATCGGAGGAGCAGAGCATCTGGATGGTCCTTCTTCACCATTGACCAGAATGCTTCTCTGAGGTCAGCAGCGGACGATGTGGCAAGGATCTCTTGCAGCTCTTTTGTCTGTCCGTATTTATCGTCTGCGTCGGCGGAGCCACTGAAGGCTGGTGAGCCGGCACCCGAAGGCGTGTCTTTGTTCTTGCGATGAAAGAGGCCATGCTTTTCCTTCTTCTTTGCTGAGCCTGGTTCAGGTGTCGCGGGTGCGGTCGCGTCAGCTATCGAGGGGGTGCTAGTGCTATCTATTGGGTCTTTGATGCCAAAAGTCTTGAGAACCAGCGCCCAGAAATCCTTCAGCTTCTGGTCTTGTTCGGCTGTCAGGTTGCCTAAAAATCCTTGAGGAACAGGCATCGCAGCGTAGTTGGGGACACGGTCGTCCTCTAATACTGGTTCTTGCGCTTCTTGCTCTTTCTCGAATTTGTCCTCCTGGCCTACTTTGGTGTCTTCGGTGTGCCCGGTAGTCACAAAATCAACCAGGATAGCAGTGCTGGTGACGGCTGCGAAGAGGATTATGTACGGAGACCAAGTCGCTTCTCTGTTCCCGGATAGGCCGAATACGCCAGTGACAGTTCTTCGTGGCTGTGCCGACTGCCTGATACCTTGACTGGAGCTCGAATGTAATCGCACGCGAGTGACCTTCGGGTATTGTATAGGGAGTGTCGAGTCAGAAGCTCGATGGTAGAGCCGGTTCGTTAGCAGGCGGTATCGTTGCAAAACCGATGGACTCATGTATGTTCAAGAACGGATATGGAAGGCCTCTCAGAAACCGTTGTCAGATGAAATTATAACCGAGTGCTGCCATTCAAAGACCTTTGCTGAAAATGCCAAATACGAACAGCCCACCACGCTGAACGCGTTCGGAGACTCGGATGAGTGCATGAGAGAGGCAAGCATTGTATGTCATCATCGGGGTTTTAGCTCGCATTATCCCGAGATGTCATTGTGCATAAAAGATCTCTGGCTGCAGCTGCACATTCGTTATTTGTGAAGATAACCATGGTGAACTCGAACCCGAACAAAAGCTCAGGTTCACCTTGGTTCGTCAAGCAATACGGGTAACGGTGAAGAAACGCTTCGATAAACGCCTTATACTTGCAAGACAGCTATATCCTGTCGTGCCTGCCTCCAACGCCGAGCTAATCGCAATCGGATACGCTATCATCAATTCGTGCCTGCCATATCTGTGCCTCAGCACGTACTCTTTCCTTTCGCAGCATCCTCCTCCAGTGACTTCAGAAAATTGCTCGAAAACTTCTTGACCTGTTCGAACACAACATCAAACCCATTGTCAGCGCCATAGTAAGGATCGACAACCTCTTCAGCCCCATCGCCCTTGAATTCCCCAAAAAGCACAACGTGCGCCTTGGTCTTCTTCCCCTTTCTCTCGATGGCCCGTTGCATCTTCTGCAAGTCATTCAGATTCGATGCATCCATAGCAAACATGTAATCGAAGTTGTCAAAGTCCTCCTTGGTGACTTTCCGTGCGGCGTGATCATAGTCAGTGATGCCATTCTTCTCAAGAGTCTGCATGGTTCGGTAGTCTGGAGGATCTTGTTCATGGTACGCGCCAGTGCCACATGAATCGATCTCTCCGATATACGTATTGTTCTTCGCAACGAAGCGAAAGACGCCTTCTGCCATCGTAGACCGACCTACGCAGTGTGAGCAGGCGGCATGTCTAACGTCATGACTTGCACAGACAAATGTTTCCTAGGCAAACGAACAGAACGTTCACCTTGTTTGTCGCAACACTCATCTTGACCGTGTCTTGGAAGAAAGGCCGTACTCTAGCAATTGACGACCGTGTTCGACAGCAGAAGATAGCCCGGTCGGGACTGAGGAAGTAGGACTGAGATTGCAGTTTACCTGAAGCTGTTGGCAATCATTGCATGCCTCAGGCCTCAGCGTCGTGCCATTTTCCGAGCCAATCCCGAATCAGATCCCAGTCGACTTGATTACGAGGACCATCCTTCAGGCTCACCGTGCATACTTCACCCACAGCGAGCAACGCGAGTATCCCAGCAACGCGATAAGCGTGGCACGAAGCCGCGTCCAAAGCGAGCATTGGCTCTTGCGTGACTTGGTATGATCATCGACCACGAAACTAGGGTCAAAGGCGCCGACAAAGATAACAGCTCAGCCTGACACCTGCGGATGTCCAAGTGGCTATCGCCCCAACCAGATGTGCTCAGTAGCCATGCCTCCAATGAACAATGACTCGAGCCCAGAAAAGCTTTCGGAGAGGAAACACTCGTCAGCGTGAAGCAAGAAGGTAAGCTTGCGCGCGCCTTTGAGTTGACCTGAAATGTGTCGCACCGAGCTTCGAGTCAGAAGGTCTGGATACTCTGCAGCCGCCGACAGAGCCAAACTTGTCAGTCTTCATATCGATTGTGTTCAACATGGCCCTTGCGTAGGCCAACCAGAAGAGGTCACACAGGAGGTGAAGAGAATACTCTGCTTCGCGACGTCAACTTCCGCCAACTCGGGAGAATAACTCATCTTCTTGCAAAGGAATACCTGGCTAGTCCACAGCCATTTCCCACGGAGTCTGAAGCCTTGGTAATGCCTAAGCCCGGCTATTCGACTTCGATTGCACCGTTGCGGCCGTTTCTGCTTCGGCCATCCGCTCCTCGACCTGGAGTGGATCTGAAGTTGCGACATTGGATCTCAAGGGACAGCGAAAGATCAAGCCGTCTTTAGTGTCTTACGCTGGCTCAACCCCCACCGAAGCACTGCTTAGTCATGCTGCCGGAACGAGCTCTGGCTGAACAGGAGCGGCATTCCTCTGTTGGTCAGAAACATGCCGAAATCGCGACCTCTGCCACGACTGGCCCTGCGTTGAATTTCCGCAGGATAAGTAACCGAGGTTGCAAACTGGGATAGCTTCTCTGGTTCAAGGTGAAGACCAGAGTTGAGATACGGGCGTCAACTCTCGATATGAGTCGTAAGTTGCTTCCCGGGAATCGCCCTTATCTGGCGTCTTTGCTCGTTCACGGTATTTCACACATTTGTCGGAGTAGCATGAGGGTTCGTCTTCCGCGTGAACATGCCAATGATAGCTCTTCTTGAGCATCTGATCGATCCTCTTTCGGTTCCGAAGGTAGCCACCAGTCATCTGCATGACTTGAAAGTAGACCTCGGCGTGTTCCTTGTCAAATGGCACACCCCCAGCAAAGTCCTTGCCCAGGCCGTTCTCGAGGCTTTGGACCGTGTACCACACAAATGTTGTAAGCAGCATGACTCCAAGTTCCGTGTTTTGCAGCCCAAGTTTGTACAGGGCTACAAGATCTTCAAGCTTGGGCATGAGTTCGTCCGCCGGCCCTGACAGTTCATAATACATGTCCATCAACCGGTTTTGAAGAACGGGTGCGCCTAGCGCACATGCAAGTGACCAGAGCTTGATCATCTTTCCATTGGCGTCCATACTCGAGGCAAGCACCTTATCCGGTAGTCTGTCATGGTAGACCCAATGCACGAAGGTGTCAAAGTGGTTTGGTTGCAAGCCCTCGAGATAGAGCTCATTGACATTGCTCTCATTCATCATGCTAAGAAGAAGCTTTGATTTCTCTGCGACTTGGTCATAGAACAGCCAGAAGACCTTCCTCTTCCGGCCAACATGGCATTTCCAAGGAGTATTGGCCGCGAAGCTAAGACAGCCTATCAGCAATAGATGGGAACTGGTCAGCGTAGGTTCTGACTTACTGAGTTATCTCATCATCGACATCTTCTACGTCTCTGCGCCGCCGCAGGGAGTCCGAGGGGCTCAATGAGCTATCGTCTTCCGTCATCGAGATCGCCTTGTCCTTAACGGTTTGATTCTGTGGCTCCGTGAGGTGGGTGGTGTGGCCGTCCTCTGAGCCGCTCATGGGTGCTGTCTGGAAAACAATCACTCCGTCGCGGTACCTCAATGGCATGGTCGACGAATCACTTCCAGGCTACGGGATGCCAGCATAGAGGATGCTTTGCCGGACCGACTCGCGGCTATGCGAGCAATCATGCTGGAGCAACGTCGATGCGAGAAGACGCGCCTCGCTCGTATATATCGCGCGACGCGTCGGAGATTGGACACATGGGACGGGTTGGAGCCAGGGATGGTAACAGATTCAGAAAGTGGGAGCTGGCTTCTGGCATTAGCCACTGAGGATGCTGATCAACAAATGCCCAAGCCTGAATCCGAGCATCGTTGATAGTTGATATGTTTGCTGCAGCTCGAAGCAGCACATTTCAGCGCCGCAAGACGTGTTGTTGCTCTTACCAGAGGGCGACACTTGTCGAGACTCTCCCGACCGCCGTAGGCTTCGAGTACGGGTGATCATTATGACGGATGGTCCGAAAATTGAACTTTGGATTTTCAATATTCGACCTCTGTACAAGTACACTTTTACACATGTGTTACTACATTGCTTCGTTAAGCTAGTCGACGCGTCAGACCAGGATAGTCACTCCTTTGAAGTCTCACCACTAGGGAGCAGTGATTGGTGCCGGAGCGAAGTAGGAAGGTTATAGCTGTAGTGGTATGGTCGCAGCGAAGAAACTTCAGCCTCATCATCTTATCTCAGCCTTGTGCATTCTGCTCAGCGCAAGAAGCAAGGTCAATAGGTAGCTTTACAACGCTGCTACAACGACGGCCTTCGTCTTCTGGCACTAAGCTGGGATCAAGCGTAGAACTTACCTAGACCGTAAGTCTATCGTATATCATCATCCCCTAAGTACAGCCGTCCCTGTACCTACATGCGATAGAATGTACCAAAGTCAAAAATCCAAAGTTCAATTTTCGGACCATCCGTCATAATGATCGCCCGTACTTGAGCTAGTGCAGTGGGCAAAACTAAACTCAGAGCCAATCGTTGTCGGCGATATCCACAATCTCGTTCTCATGCAGAAGGACATCAGCGTCTCATGCACATCAAAAATCTGATGCCCGGGCGGCCGAGCCGGAATCCTTCCAACACCAGTTGCTGCTACTGTACAGCTCGTTAAGATGTTCTTCTTCGCGCGGTGTACGAATTGCTTCGAAACTAAATCATGAATGAAGAGAAGACCGTGGTCGAAAAGCCACAAGCACAACCTAACATACAGCTAAGGAGCCTCAATGACAAAACAGCGCAACAGTTCTCGTCTTCGAGAACATCGTTAGACCAAGATGATCAGGGTCTCAATGACCCCGAACAGACCAGAAGTCCATCATCAGAGGCCGGTCTTCTCCCACTTCAGAGATG
The DNA here is from genome assembly GCF_036327395.1 of Knufia obscura. NCBI lineage: Eukaryota > Fungi > Ascomycota > Eurotiomycetes > Chaetothyriales > Trichomeriaceae > Knufia > Knufia obscura. Next base: position 1,818,778 of record NW_027042691.1, read on the forward strand.
GAACAAACCACGAGGCAACATTGCCCGCTTCGCCTCGTCTTTCTACTCCATGTTCGTGTTCGGCCTAAGTGATGCTGCATATGGTGCATTACTACCATACGTGAGTGCACTCTAGTGCAGTTCCAGGACAAGGACATCTACTGACATCGAGTCCCAGCTCGAAGAGTATTATAACCTCTCCTACACAGTCGTCTCCCTGATCTTCCTCTGCCCCTTCGCCGGGTACGCAATTGCAGCGTTCACGAACTCCTGGTTTCATCATAAATTTGGTCAACGCGGCATCGCCTTAGTGGCACCATGCTGCCATGTCACCGCCTACATCGTCATGTCTCAACATCCACCATGGGCCGTGGTAGTTCTGTTTACCTGCCTAGCCGGGTTCGGTAACGGTCTTATCGACGCTGCATGGTCGAGCTGGGCTGGACATATGGTAGCTGGAAACGTGCTTGAGGGGATTCTACACGCGTTCTACGCACTCGGATGTACCTTCTCGCCACTCATTGCAACGAGTATGATCGTGCAGTCAGGTCTGCCATGGTATTATTTCTATTACATGATGATCGGACTGAGCTCTATGGCACTATTGGTGAGTGGAGCAACGTTCTGGAGCAAAACTGGAGAGGTCTATGCCAGAGAATATCCGAGGGAGGACGGCACAAGTAGTACGAAGATGGCATTGAAGAACAAGGTAACATGGTTGTGTTGTGTTTTCTTCCTGATTTATGGTAAGTTTAGCTATGCAAAATCCGCCTTGAATTCATACGGTGGCTGACGAGTGTGCAGTGGGTGCGGAAGTAGCACTCGGAGGATGGATCGTCAGTTTCATGCTTCATGTAAGGCATGCGACACCTTACGCCTCGGGAATCATTGGCACAGGCTTTTGGGCTGGTATGACGGTCGGAAGGTCAGTTCTCGGCGTGGTCACGCACTTCATGATCGAAGTCACAAATCGACCGGACAAAGGTGATGTCATATCGCGTTTGAGACTCACTGAGCGCAGCATCGTTGCAGTCTACCTCAGCTGCGCCATTGGCTTGCAACTCCTCTTCTGGCTCGTTCCTAGCATCCTTGCGAGCGCAATTGCAGTCGCGTTCCTGGGTGTGTTTCTTGGTCCTGTTTTTCCTAGCGGGATCATTATGGCGACGAAGCTGTTACCCGGGCATCTACATGTTCCGAGCGTTGGGTTCAGCACCGCATTGGGCGGAACGGGTGGCGCTGTCTTCCCGTTTGTAGTTGGGGCTATCGCGCAAGCGAAGGGTGTCGGTGTTTTGCAGCCGATCATACTTGCCATGTTGGCTGTGCTGTTACTTGTGTGGTTATGCTTCCCAAGACTGAAGACTCGGAGCCACAGCGATTAGACGACACAATTGAACATTGCGACTCCGCTATGGTTTGTGTGGCAATAAACGGATATACCTACTCACGTATCTTTTCTCGTGCAGGCGCAACTCACAGCATACTCTTGACAATGAAGCGTGACTCAGCACTCGCAAAGCCGACTCAGGCTACAACGGAAGGAGTTGCGAGTAGAGGACTGAGCGCGACCAAGTGGACAGGTACGATACGCAGGAGTAAGGCATAACGCCGGACCAGAGCCAATTGCGTAAAGTAGGATGTGCTCTCTGTTGCTTTGCCTGTTTGACTATGGTGAAGCAGCATTCACCGTCCAACACATCCCCGAGCATTTATGGACCATGTTTACACCCTCTGTAAGGCTCCAGCAGCTTGCCGAAAGTGTCGTGTTTGAAGCATTGAGTCGATAGGCGGTATCCACGTACAATGTGAGTGTACGAGCATGGTAGAGAGTCCCCTTAATATGGCGATTGACCAACCTACGGTTCGACAGAGCGCCACATGCGCAACTGCCTGTGCGCGTTTTGGGTGTGACTACGGGCGATCATTATGACGGATGGTCCGAAAATTCAACTTTAGATTTTCGACCTTTCGACTGTTCCTGCACGCAGGTGCAACTAGCGCTATGTATAAATCGATATACCAATACAGTAGTCTTACAGCCTAGGTAGGTTGTGCGCGGAGTCCCAGCTAATTACCGTAGCATAGGGGTAGTCGCTCCTTATAGCGTTGTAAAGTTGTTTCTTTCTCTTCGTCCTTACGCCGGGTTAAATAGGCAAGGCTAAGGGCTATAACGACGAGGCTGAACTTTTCTATCCGCCGGCCCTCCGTCTACAGCTGATAGCTGTAAATTCAGCTTATACTACTACCTCGTTAGTAGTTACTTAAGCGCTTCGAGATACTTAAATCTTCGATGCGATAACTGTATCGTCTCACCGCATTGATTAGCTATCGTAAGTACAGTATGTGTACTTATTTTGTAACGACTGCACGAGAGTCCAAAATCACAAAATCCAAAGTCGAATTTTCGGACCATCTGTCGTAATAATCACCCATATGTGACGTCGCTCTGATGGATTATCATCAACTTGAATGTTCAAAGTTTCAAGCTGCAGGCAGCTCAGTTTCGAGTTGTTCGCGACATTCCTAGCCTCATCGTCAAGCTACCTACATCATGTTACTCTGATCGTGCGCTGTGAGTCCCTGCCACAGCCCAGTCTCCCATTAACAGCATGTCGCCCGCCAGTGCTCGGCGCCACGAGTGGAATCCTATCAAGGTCATTGCTGGAGCATCCTGGCTGTATCCGATCAAAGGCATACTCTACTTCGTTGGACATACTCGATTCTGGCCACTGTTCAAAGGTCGCCTCCTGGCTATCGTCCTGCTGTCTCTCTTTGTCTACGGTATCCTCTTCACATTCGCCTTTTTGCCGCAAGTTGCTGTGCTAGCAATATTCCATGGTCCAGCAGCATGGCTGAACGGAGTGGTACTCACGTTGGGTGAAGGCTCAGCTGTCATTGCGCTCTTGTTTGAAGCATTCTTTGTTGACGCAAGTAATGTGGAATCTGGAGGAATTATGGCTGACCGTCTGTGCAGGAAACTCTGGTCGATGTGTTTGATGCAGTTCTGATTGATTGCGGATGTCAGGAACTCGTTGCAGTTGGCCGGATGCTCGATACGACAGCACCCAACTCTGTTCAGATGCTTGGGAAGCCTACCATATCTTCTGTCTACTCGCCTTTCAGCTTCCGTCAGATCTTCGAATTCATCCTACTCTTGCCGCTCAATTTTGTCCCTATTGCTGGAGTACCGTTGTTTCTCCTCTTGACTGGATACCGAGCCGGACCATTGCAACACTGGAGATTGTTCAAGCTGCGAGGCCTATCGAAGAAGGAGAGAAATAAAGAGACCAAGAAGCGGAAGCTCAAATATACATGGTTCGGCATGGTACATCTGGCACTTCAGCTTGTTCCTGGCTTGTCTATGCTGTTTTTAATCACGTCTGCGGCTGGCAGCGCTTTGTGGGCAGCGAAGCTCGAGAAGGATAGGACAACCAGAGTTGACGCAACCATTCAGCCCGAGGAGAGATACGAGGACGAGCCAGTATGACAGCACCCTCGTTGGTGTTTTGCACAAGTATCATTTACAGAAGATGAGCTGCACACTCACATCTTGCTCGGAGCTAGCCTCTATTGATGGGCCTTCAGATTTTCGAGCAATTCCTTCAAACCGCCCAAATCCCGAATGATCGTGGTAGGCTCTGAGCCCAGTCTATCTTGCCAGCCATTCCCAGCTCTGTCAACCCATGCAGCATTCATACCAACAGCCCGGGCGCCCACCACATCGAAAGGATTTCCGCTGACTAACCAAATTTGAGACTCTTGTCCCGCCATACCAGCACATTCTGCGAGGTGTCTGTACGCTTCTGGGTCCGGCTTATAGCACTGGATGTTGTCTACAGATACTAGTTGGGAGAACGATGAGCTGATTGATTTGAGCTCCTGCGACCCGTTTACAGAGTTGCCGAGCATCCGCTGAGTACCGTTCGAAAAGACCACCATTTCAAGGTATGGCGTCTCCTTCAGCGACTGAAGTGCAGGTACAACATCCGGAAAAGTGGACAGCTGGTCATAGGCCTCCATAACAGAGTCGACATCCTCTTCTCGCATCTCGACCTGATGCTCAGCTAAGGTGTGTAGCAGGGACTTTCTGGTCACCGCTTCGAAGTTTTCATACTGCTCTAGCAATTGTCAGGAAGACGCCAATCGACTTGGACGATTGCTACAACGTACTCATACTGTTGAGGCGCCAGGTGTACTCCAGTTGATATTTCCTCCAAACAGCTTGCATTGACTCTGCTCTTTCAGGGCCATAGTGCTCGGCTAATGCTCTTGCTATTGACGCCGTAGACAGTAACGTTCCGTATAAATCGAAGCCCAAGAGCGTTTTGCCCATGATTGCGGTATTGTCGAAGCTCAGATTATGATGGATCAAGAACCATCATTAGCTTTGAGCTCCTCCGCATCGCGGGCGCAAGGACAGCACTCGTGGAGTTATCAAGGTGCCGCACAATTACGTAAGATACGGCAGTTACTTGCAATATCGTCCGCAAGTTTCAAGCATTACATACCGTAGTTTAACCATACCACATGCGCCAACTTTTGAGGTCTTTGACAAATGTCACTTTGACAAACTCTTACAGCACCACTACCAGGTTATGTATTCGATACGCTTCAGCTACTGGTATATTTAGACACGATATGCTAGGTCCCCAGACTCGGCGATATTAGGGCAACCTTATTACGAAGCTGTATATAACTGAGGTATAGGAGAACTTAAGCTGTAGAAAGTACGGCGTAGTAATAAAAAGCTGCGTCTTATGTCCTCCTCGGCCACCGAACTATAATAGCGAGATTCTTACTTACCTTAGCTGTACTTTACCTACGCTTCGAGCTACGCATAATTTAGCTGAATTTATATAGTGGCGTAGTAGGGTACAATATAGGAAGAGTGAATACACTAAAGAACGTGGTGGCGGTGGTGGTAAGCATGCATCTAGTCAATATGATATTTGTCAAAGATCCTGAAAGTTGGCGCGTGCGGTATGGTTAAACTGCGGTAATTACATGTAATTAAAGTGACAGATTCTCTCGATCAATCCATAGCTCCTTTGTCTCGAAGCTTCCGCCAGCCATCCGCGCTGCTTCACCTCCTGTTGCTCGCTGGTGACTTCATCGATTATTCTCAACATGAACCATGCACATAACGTAGAACAAGGACGATGTCTTTTGAGGACGAGGACGAGGAGACTAACCTGAACATCTTCAAGGACTGCTTGTTCAACATCGCGATTGAGAGATCCAATCCGCAACACGGGCGGAAGAAAGGCAAGTCGCGCACTGCTCCAGCTGGCGCCACCGACGCTGTTCCGGACGCTTCCCAGGCCACCGAGCCATCACAGCTTGTCGACTTCTCAGACTTTCTAGCTAATGAGGTCTTCCCGAGTCTTCCCAAGGAGCTGCAGACCATTTCTCATTATGCCCTGCAGGACAATGTGACACTGTCCGATAGATGGTCTTTGCCATTGTCGCTAGGTACCTACGAAGAACTCGCTGACCGGATTCCACCATCAGTGACGGACAGCTTGCAAGCTTATGGGCTAATATCACCGCCTGCATCAGACGTACAATCTTTCCTATCTCCAGTCATCGCAGCATATCTCCTAGCTGCAACTGCACCCCCACCAAAATGGATCGAGACCAAAGTGAGTGCATGTGAAATATGCGAGAGAGATTGGGTACCCATGACATATCATCATCTTATACCTAGAGCTGTGCATGCGAAGGTCTTGAAGCGGGGTTGGCATGAGGAACGGACGCTCAATAGTGTCGCGTGGTTGTGCCGGGCTTGTCATAGTTTTGTGCATCGGATGGCGAGTAATGAGGAGTTGGCGAAGGAATGGTATACTGTCGAAAGGATCTGTGAAAGGGAGGATGTGCAGAAATGGGCTATGTGGGTTGGGAAGGTGAGGTGGAAGAAGAGGTAGGAAGAAATCTGTGATTTCGATACGCGTTGTAGAGGCAGGTGCCAGGAGGGTGCCAACACTGCCTACGTAAAGCGCCTTCATTCTTCAACTGAAAGCCCAGTCAAAGTGGCAGTTTCCAGGTTTTCACATCACCAACATTGGATCTTGTCACTGCAACAACCAGTGTTATCACCCTCCATCTTCCCTTCATAGCAATGGAGTACCCCCGAAAATCCGAATATCACATGCGCCACTATTGAAGTGCGATCGCACTTCGTCGTGGTTTACTACCGCCGCAAACCTTCACTACATTCAAACGACCACTACAATACAAAATGCGATCCATTCGCCTTTCAAAGAATCCTAGTCCCAACACAAATACGAACCAGCCGCAGATTCAATATGTCGAACCGACCTTCTCGAGACCGAAAGGCGCCAAAACGACTCGAAGACGAACAAGAAGCTGCATCACCAACGGCTGCCAATTTCGGGCGCACTCCAAAAGCTACAAAGCGGCAGAGAGCGACGTCTGAGATCAAGCAGGAGAACTCCATAAACGATCCAGGCAACGGAACAGACCCAGCAAGAGGCAGAGGGCGTGGAGGCGGTCGTGGCAGAGGGCGTGGGCGAGGGCGAGGACGAGGAAGAGGTGGCGGCGACGCAACAGGCAGATCTGCGAAGCGACAGCGGCTCAATAGTCCAGAAAGCAATGACGGTCTTCCTTTCGAGCCACCGACAAGCCCTATTGACGACGGCGCAGCTGACGGTGCCTTTGACCAAGACTACAACGACGAGGAGGCCTTCGATCCAATACCTTCTAGCAATATTGCGAAGACCGCGACAACGCGCAAAGGTAGAGCGGCACAACCTTTGATACCGAACATACCAACACAAGATGATGCGACGATCGAACAGTGGTACGCAGATCCGTACGAGCGCATAAATCCAGAGCAGCCGGCCTACGACGAATGGAGAAGGAAGAACTTGGAAGAGAATATGTTGATGCAAGGTTTGTTTGACGCACTCATGTTACCGAGCCTTCAACTAACGATTTGTTAGGGTTCAATGCTGTTCGAGCGCGCCCTCTTGTCAACTGGCTGATGCATTGCAACGGTCGGTTCGTGCCTGAGGAGAACATGAAGAAGCGGGCCTCACGGAAGAAGAACGCTAATCAACCCGAACCTGATCGTGAATCACACGAGAGGACAAGTCAGACTCCTGATCTCGACGTCGAATCGTACAACGACGATGAGACGTTCGACGCTGATGTAGCAACTGGATCTAGCAAACAATGGGGACTCGACAGTTATGGGGAGGACGCCATGGATGAGGAAGATATGCAGACAACGGCCAGACCAAGTCGGACATTTGCTCAGTCGCAGACTCAAAGCCACATGAAAGGATCTACTGCTAACGGCAAAGGTAAAGCGAACCGCGCCAGAGCTACAAGTACAGTCAGCGACCTTACACGAACTGCCATCACGAATGCAGCGAAGTCCCATAGTCCGGAGCCGGTTGGGGTCATCGGACCCAGTCGTCTTCGTGGCGGTGACGCGTTAACGGACGATGGTGAAGAAGAAGAAGAAGATATCGATGAGCAGATTGAAAAAATCAAGCGTTGCCTCAAGGCATTCCGAATGGTCTATGGTGACGATCTTCCGGATCCCGACTACAGCAAATACGACATTGAACATGTTTCTAGCACTACCAAATTGCCGAGAATGGTACCCAAGAGTGGTTTTCGCACACAAGGCCACAATCCATTGCAGTATGCCACCGTGCCAAAAGGCTCTCCAGCCTTGACAAACCATATGGTCGAAGTCAGTCACAACCAGACACAACCGCACGATACACGTGTGTTGACTGAAGATCCTCACTTTGGCAGCTATCCTTTTGATCGTTCACAGATTTATAGTCCTGGAGAACGGAACATGCTCCTCGCGCAGAATGATCGCAAGGAGCTGCGAGCAGCGAGAGCGAGTGAGGATGATACAGATATGCGTGCTGAGGCAGCGGAAGAGCACGAGCTCGAACGTCAGCTTGTGCTGCAGCAACTCCGGAAGCCTATCTTCTCATGGGAAACGGAATGGACGATGGCGGGAGTTCTCACAGACGAGACTGGAATGCCGAATGGAAACTTTTGGCGCGTGCGTGAAGACAATGAGAGATGGAAACGACTTGCTGAGCGACAGGCGATTCTTGCCGCTGGTGGTGAGGAGGCCGCCCGTATTCGGATGGAGGACTTTGAGGCCGCGCGGGAAGAAGAGAAGAAGGAGCAGAGACGGGAGGAGAGGCAGCGACAGGTTGCCAGGAAGCGAGCCAGGGCTATGGGTATCGAATTTGACCATACAGGCTTAAGTGGGTGGAGTGCTGAGGTTTAATGATCGGTTGAGCCCCAGGATATTGGATGCCACAGCGGCGAGGCTTGCTGAGGAGGCGATAAAGGCTTGTATGGAGTATGCTCACTGGAGAGAATAGCGAGCGCACAACAGCAATAGATAGATGCCATACGCCAGGTCAAGCTCCTATCGAGTGCTCACGCGGTACCACTTGCGGTACTTGCACGTTCATTTCCAAGGTTCTGTCAATAACGTCACGTGATCCGTGCTCAGAAGAGCTTCGATGCGTCCAAAACACGACCCTCGCAAAGTCGGCAGTCAAGGTCCCTTTGCACTCCGGTCCTATCATCTCAAACTTAATCACTTACACAAGAAGGCTATGAGAAGTAGCAGATATTACTTCTAGTTGTGTTTAAGTACCATGGACACGGTCGAGATAACGAAATGCGAGTACTTCACAAGGCGTAGGCCGCTTCCGCTGCAAGGAATACTGAAGCACGTTGGACTTTTCCGGCTCGCCCCATGCCGGCAGCAGGACCCTGCTTCATGTATAGTATCTCTCATCGATGTACAGAGGGAAGAGTGGTTGCATATTACGCCGTCATGACCAAGACTTGTCGCGAGGACCTGTGAGGACCTGCACCGATGCAAGATCTGGTTCTCCAGTATGCATCCAGGCAGCAGTACGAGAAGTATAAAGATTGTTTGCCAGGTTCCCACGGTTAACTCGTTCCCCTAACCATCTACTCTTGCTATCGAAGCGTACACTACAGGAACAGGCCTTTACACTAACGTCTCATATTAACATTCTCCATAAAATGGCCACCATAAAACCAGTCGCACGACCTCTATGTCCAAGCATGACCACAGCGCCAGTCCTCTTGAGACGTCGTCATCAGCCAGATGAGTCTAAGGTGTTCAGAAATCTGAAGATGAACGTGGGTGCTGGAGAAATCACAGTACGGCCGTTGACCTGCAAGGAACCAGTCGAAGACCCCAAAGCATACCATATGAGCGCACGCGAGATCCCGGCGATTGGGATGGAGCGAAAGAGTCGTCGTTATGGGTAGAGTGCCTGGAATGGCTGACAGAATGATCGTAAAAGCTCACACCGCTGCCCTGAGAGCTCTCTCTCCTGTCATCGACAAAGCAATAGTCGATTCTGGACTCGGGGAAAGCGATGTTCGATACATCACGATTCCCGTTCTTTCGAGCGAGTGCCTCCCACTCCTGAGAAGGGTCATGTGGTATATTGACAACTGCATCACTCAAGGCATTACACGTGCAACCCTCGATACGGTGCCATACTACCAAAACAACATCATGACCAAGGTCTTCCGCATCGCTCAGATATGTTGCGCACTCGGTATCAGGCCTCTCGGCCGAATGATGACCATACGCCTTGAGCGCAGATTCTACAAGGGACCAACAGCAGTCAATGGACCGAACGGAACGAAGAAATATGTGTTGTATGAGGATGAGCTTGAATGCATCTTTCGAAAGATGGGTCGGGACTATCCTGTGAGACAGTTGTTCATTACGGGCATTGCAAAGGCATGGCTGGATGGAAAGCTGGACCAGCATACGAGACGGAGGTTGAGGCATGGGAGGCACGGAGGGAGCACGGTTGCCAACGAGGTCGAGGCCGCGATGAGGGCGGAGTGGTCGCGCAGGGTGTTCTGTGGTGCAACAACGCCCAAGCTTCTCAGCTGCTATTGATCTATTCAGGTCTCCAAGCGTCGACAATGGAGATTACACACAGCATGTCCCGGAACAGGTGTCCAACAAAGACCGAATGTCGTATGTTCGCAGCGAAATCGCTCGGCCGTCTCCATTTCGTGGACAAAGAACAACTCCTTTGACAATCAGCAGTTCTCGCATGTCGATTTGCTTAAAGCATTCGAGGCTCACCCTCAGTCAGTCCACAAACTCAGTACCAAAACATCGCAACCATGCACCTCCTCACCAGTCTTTTCCTTCTCGGTGCCTTCGGCACGTCCGTGCTTGGCTATGACCACAAGTTCAACGAGGACCTTAAAGACGCGAAAGTCAAGTTCTGCAAAGAATGGGGCAAGGAAAGCGCAGGACCTGAATGGTACTATATCGAGAAGGCGGAACAAGACAAATGCAAGCTCATACCGGATTCGAATGCTACTGGCGACTATAATAGTACCTACGAGGTAAGTCTTCTTCAGTAGATCACTTTTTCGAGGAAGATGCTAACTCTTTGCTGTAGCTCTATGATGTTCCCGACTATCTCACGAAGTACCTGTTCATCCGGCTATATGAGGACGACGCTTGCAAGGAAGATAGTGATGAGGTGGGTTCTCCAAATTATCCCAACTATGGAACCCAACATGGTGGTTACCACGAGCTTCAATGGAAGAAGAAGAAGATCTATCGAAGCTATAAGGTCGAGGACGATAGAAACACTGGGGCGTATACAAGCGGGTAATTGAGGTGTCCCAGCAATCGCGCATTGGAAGGAAAAGAAACTTTACGACAAAGGGAACATGGCACTTTGGTTCCGTGGGTCTGTGGTTTTCGGACGGCGCCCTCAAACTTCAGGAAAAGTGTGAACGATGGCAATGGAAGCCAGGGAAGAAATGAGAATCTAGGTAGTCCCAACTAGTAATAATGCTTTTGATTGCTTCCATGTTTCCATCCCGTCAATCGTCTGCGTGAACACCGTGCCCCTCACTAGACGTTGATGTGCCGATACATACTGCAGGATTGAACGACGTTGCGTAGTCCAGCCTGCTTTCAAACGTTGTGTGCTTCAACCATACTGATGAGCTAGACAGGCGTCTTGTAACCATGCATTTCAAGCTTCTTCTCGTCTTCAGACTACCGTATTTGTAGCCATGGCCGCAGCATGCACTAATAACCTCATTGAATTTGCAATAGTAGCTCGAAATCTGTGCTGAATCATATTTGCTTGTTCATACGATACTCTGACAATCGACACCTATGACCATTGTGTTCATTCCATCCCAGTAAGCTCAAATTCGTCCATGGCGGTCTCCCTTTCGCTCATCTCCTGCCACCCATCGAGATATTCCTTACACTCTGGCGTCCTCCAGCCCGGTGCATACAGAGTATTGTCGTACATCCACAGTCTTTCTTGTCTTCTTGTGCGGATGATTGGGGAGTTTCATCTGTTATACTTGGCGCTTCAACCGCCTTCTCCTTCTCCTTTGACATGAGCTTCCTGATTTGTCCTGCATAATCGGTATTTGGGACAAACCTGGCGAACATCTCTGACTCTGGCGTGGCAGAAGTGGGCTTTGGGGTTGGGTCGTCTGGGAAATGAATGCGGATTGGCTGCGTCACCGAAGATGAGGCCTTCACTGGCTGTGGATGGGTATGCTTCGGGGTAGTGGCCGGCTGGACTGCGCTTGTGCTCTTGGTTGATTTAGGGTATGTCTTTCGCTTTGTAGGATCCTCGCCGAGCAGCCGCCTGACCTTTGCCGCATAGTAGTTGTATTCCTCTTCGAAGCTTTCGAAGTTCTCTTTGTCACTGTCGTTGTGCTTGTGCTTGGTGGTTTGGTGGGAGGGTATGGGGAGATTGGTCTTGGTCTTCTTGGTGGCTGGTAGGCTAGTGTCATGATCGATCTCGCTGCTGCTCTCATCCGACCAGTGGCGTTGTCGTTTGGTAGAAGTTCGCTGTTGATCGTCCCATGCATCGGCCGCAGCATCGGTTGGTGTTTGCTGTAGCGTAATATCTCGCATGGGCGCAGGTGTCTGGTATGCTGCAACCTCGAGAAAGGTGCTCAGCGGCGGATGTCCAGGACCCTTCTGAGGGCAAAAGTTGATGATACCCCATTGTGATTGTCCTGGCCCTCTCCAAGAGAACGTGAGTGTCGGCTTGGTCGGATGACAGCTCGTACAGATTTTGACGCGTCTGAGACCTCCTGTCTTTGCGAACGTTGCGACCTGCTCGAACTCGACCAATACCGTATCGCACCCAGGGTTCAAGCAGGTTGCACTTGAGATGTAGTGTGTGGCTTTCCAAGAAACCAATGCTCTTTGCGAGAACTCAGGGCATCTCGGGCAGACCTTGATGCGGCGCGGAGGTTCACAGGACTCGGCTTGTGTGTCATTCATGTCGCGGATGGAAGCCTCTGCCTGCGCCATGGTCAACGGCTGGAATGACATGGTGTGCAGGTCTCGAATTGGCCGCTTGTGATGTCGAGTGGCAGTCGCGGATGATGGGGTGCAAGAAGTGATAGTATGGCATTCACACTTTCTGCCATGAAGATCTTGCACTCTTGGTGCCCTCCCGAAGTGGCTGACCCTAAAAATACTGCTGCGTAGTACTGTACTAGCATTATTTTACTCTACCTTCAACACATCAACAACACCACTCCAATCGCCCTTCGCTCTCCTTTCCCAATACCCATCCGGCCCACCGGCCTTGAGTCGCCATATCGTCTCATCACCACTATTGACCTTCACAAAGAACTTAGGCGACCATTCTTCACCAGCAGCTTCCATTTCCCTTCTTCTTGCTCGCTGTCCTTCTTCAATCTGATTCTTCAACTTCTCAGCATCATCGTATTTGCCATCCTCAAGAGCTCTCTGATCAGATCGTAATCTGCTATCTGTGGGTGGCAGCTTGCCCTGCTCGACAGGCGTGATCTCGTTGAGTTCAGCCGCAAACTTTGTCATACCGTAGTGCTTTTCTGGCCTGTCAACCAGACTACCGGCACGCCAAACCTCCCTTCTGGCATCAGCTCTTCCATCCTCCTTGATCACAAGATTGGAAGTCCACGCTCCTGTCAGGCCCAGCGACTGCTCTACACCATTGTGGTCCAGAAGCTGAACGTCAACATCCTCACTCCTTCCGCTGAACATGCCCTTAGCCTTGAATGTGACAACACATTTCCACCCTGTCGTCTCATTGATCACGGACATGGTTCCGACAGGCTCAATGTACTTTTCACCAGCGATGATGTTTCTCAAAAAGCATGTTGCAGGCGTCCAAGAATAGCATTCTCCTACACTGTTCAGCACAACCCGTGCTTTGCCTTCAGTGATGATTTCGCTCGACTTGCCCCAGAATTTCTGCGAGGGCAGAGGCGACTGAGCCATGCACCAACCCTGACCTTCAGCATAGAAGGCGAGCTGTACCGGTCGATGCGAGACTTTCTCGGCGATGAAACGGAAGTTCTTGTCTTCGCGAACGAGTTCGTAGGTTTCACCAAGCATGGGATTGAATGGCTTTCGTATTGATCGTTCCTTGACTCGCGCGGCGGAGAAAGAGGACAAGGCGAATGCTGTCACATACAACATACGCTGTGCGGCATCGTTGCTCTTTGATGCTGTGTCTAGAAGCTCTGAGTATTCAAGGTTCTCGGCTGCCTTTTGTAACAGGCTAGTCGGCTCGTTTGCTGAGACAGGCATAGAAATGGTTGACAGGTCTTTGCCGACATTCTTGCGCAGAAAGCCGATCAACGACGGTGGCATGATAGTAGGTGCTTTGACGGTGACCCGGCGTCTTACCGGACCAAGAGGAAGAGGTGTAAGGGATTTTGAAGGTGGCGGCATGAGCGACGACAAACTACCCGAGCGGAAGGCTCTACCTCCCAGAGTCGTAGTATCGTCAACGTCGCTGCTTGTGTCTGAATCTCCTGCTCCTGATCGTTTGTCCTCCGTGTCACTTGACTCGTCATCCTGAAGGTCGAGCAACTGTGTCTCGCTCCTGCTCATCGTCTGATCCTCGGCGTCAAAGTACTCCTGCGACTCCATGCTCATCCGCGATATGGCTGACTGTGGTAGCACTGAGTTGTTCCTTGACTTTGCTTCTCCGACCAACGAGGAGAACTCAGCGATGACCGAGTCTAAGTTGTTCAGAATCTCTTTCATGTTGTCGTGGGTTGGCGAAGGAGGAGGCAGGCTTGGACTCATCTGACCAGGACCGCTAGGAAGAGGTACCGCTAACTGTGCTGAGACACTTCTCTTGAAAATGTTTCTGTTCATGTCTGTCCCGCTTGGCTTTCTCTTCCAGAATGCTCGCTTATCTTCAGGGAAATAACTGTCACCACCTTCACGCTCAGAAATTGTTGGCGTTGGGCCGTCCAGCAAAGGAGAATGAGGGGCGGTGGGACCATTGGAGGTGTCGCTACATAGACGCCGTACAGCATCTCGAGTGCCAGAGATCTTGCTCAGCAATGCTTCCAGACGGTCCCAGTTAAGGTCGTCTGCGGCGGGTGCTCGTATTGTCGGTATTTGCGTGTCAATGTCGAGGCTTGCACTTGCAGCATTGTCGATAACTATTTGAGAAGCCTTCTCCAGCGCAGCTTTCCACCCATCAAAGTCTGCCACGCTACTGGCTTTCAGGTGCCAGATCTCAGCGCCTGAATCGATTGAGATCTCGCGTGTTTTCGCATTGGCCCCGATTGCCGCAAGCGACAAAGGGATAGCTCCTCGTAGAGCTGATGAATTTCGGTCGTGGTAATAGGAAAGGGTGGAAGAAGTGTAGTCCAGGCTGAAGAATCGCCTTGCATAGCCTTGGTGCCTCTTTCTCCTCCTCTTGTGCAAGATACCTGTGAAGATCTGACCTGAGTCCTGTTCTGTTGACCTTGGGGATGATGTAGTAGGTGTAAGTTTCTGTGCTTGCTCCGCAGCCAACTTCAATGAGTCCACGGATTGCTTCTCTTTTGCTCCCAGCTTCGGGCTTCGAGACCTCACTCCAATTGGTGGTGCTAACGACACTGCCGAAGCCATCGCTTGTGAGTGATGTACTTGCGCGCCGAAGGAAATCTGGTGCTGATCCTTTGAGGGATATGTAAGAAGGAAGAAGGTACATGTCTTTCCAGTGTTCTTCGAGAAGGTGTTGTCGAAGACCAGGGCATAATGCCCTCCCTCCCCGTTTGGCACATCGTATCGTCCTTGGTTGAACCGGTCTGCTTCACACTTGCCCAGCTTCACCACCTGCTTCATTCCCATATGCTCCAGCTTCTCCACCACTTCTGGTTGGCCTTCGCTTGGATCTTCGTCATTGCGGCTCGAGGTGGCAGACAGGGGAGGCAGGCCCGCGACGGTTGGTAGCGATGCGAGTGCACCGGGATGCTTGAATAGTCCCAGGTTGATGGATCGCTTGTGAGGTTGGACCGTCCATGAGATGGTGAAATTTGACTTTGCGTATACCCATCGTAGGAGGTAGCTCTAGTCAGTCGTTAGCACGTGTCATATGAAACTGGAGAGCATGGAGAAGCACACCCTGCTATGGATTTCAATCTGCTCCATACCGGTCAACAGTGCGGTAAGATCAAGCAACTTGAAGGACGGAGAGATGTTCGCGAACTCAAGAGCATCATTAGCATTAGCCAACGAATTGGTACAAGCAGAGAAAGTGCGATTGAGACCTGGCAGAGCACTGTTTACATCTTGAAATCAGGTCGCAGCGTTTCAAAAGTTGCGCATTGTTCGGCGATCAGCCAGGGCAACGTCAGCCCGACTCTGACTTGATACTTGGCACAAAAGCACATGTCTGCTTTCAACACTCGTGCTCATGCACCGCAAAGAGTATCTTTCGGCCCCAGAAACGTGCCTTCTCGTCCGAAGGGAATATGCCTCAGCTGGAACAGTAGGAGTACCAAGGAATCTTACGTAGTTATGCGGCATTCGGGAAGAAGCCATTTCCCGAACGACTAGCTTTGTGAAGTCAGCACGCCAGGCATATTCGGAACCCGGAGGAAAGGTTCTAATACGATCTATCCGCGTATCAGGGCCTCACTATCTAAATAATGCGAGTAGCAAGTTGCGGCTTGGAATATTGAATGTCTCAAGGACGACTCTCGAATACCAGTGGTAAACATCCCTGGCTCGATAGCGTCGCTATGATAGAAAAATAGCGAAGCTGAGGTCAGCCAAACTATGCTTACCTCATCCTGATCACGATGCTGATATATCCATAGAGGCCCGCTTGGATCTTCTCCCCGAGTCCTCCTTTCGCCTCTTTGTTGGCCTTGCATGGCCACCCTTCGGTCTGTACCCAGTGTCTTCATCGCGCTTTCTCTTTCCCTTTGACCCGCTTGGCTCAAGAGCAATACCATCGTCATCGTACAACTCCGGCTCAACCTTTGGTGCTTTCGCTATCGACTCTCTCTTAGACTTTCGTAATGCTGCTGCAATCTTCGTCTTGTCGTGATCCGGATCTTGCAGGAACACTTGCGGTTGATTCTTGCGCAGCCAGTTGTAGACCGATACTGGGTTTCGAATTTGTGATTCTCTTTCTCGATCGGCTGATTTCTCGGGATGTGGGTAACCGATGTTACTCGTCGCGTGTGCTCTTGGATGAACGCTTCTCCCATCAAGGAAACTGTCTAGGCTTTGTAGATATTGCTCTTCCTGTTTGCTTGACAAGAGGCCACCTGCAAGGGTATTCGCGGAGTCGTCCGGTTCTTCTGACGCTCGTTCAAGGGGACCGCGCAAAGGCTTGTATACCAAGTCCGAGTATGATATCTGAGGCGCGAACTCTGTTGTGCCGAGTACATATTGCTCGTAGTCGTCGTATTCTGGTTGTCGGATGTCTCCCTTCTGGACCTTGTATCTCTTCAGTCGTAGCTGCTCTGTGGCTATTTCTTTGTTCACGTTATCACTCGATCGCGCCTTCTGCGGTGCCGGATCTCTCAGATCAAACCTCAATCGTGCTGGTATTTGCGGATGGGAATTGAGCTCAAGCAGCATTGAGAGGATCTGATCATTCTGTTCGGCTATCCGTTGTGAGATGTCGAGGATTCGTTGCTGATCCCTGAACAGTGTACTGCTTTCCCGCATCTGTCTTTCGAATTTGACCATGATTTTTCTGTATTTCCTTCGATACGACTTGTGAGGATGATAGACTGTCGATGGCATTGAGGCTGGGTCTGGCTGTGCCGCCGGCGCTGGAGATGCTTCGTTGGACATATTCGCAAGCAACGCACCAAGTACGTAATGAGCCGGTAGCTGGCAGAACTTGAAGAAGAGTGACAGGCAATGGTAATTATTGAGATTGAAAGAATGCTCGCAGCACCCTTCTCAGAGCGTAATTGAGCCGCATTGAACACCAAACGCGAAGACGCGCTAGTCATAGCCTACGATCTTCACCCGATCAGATCGTCGAGGTCTCCACAAAGTTTTTGGTCCTTCGTCTTCAGCCGCCTTCAACGGTTTGTAGCTCGGATTGAATGATTGACACATACCACTTGTGAAGCACCTTATCATGAGCGTCACCACTGCTGTCCCCGTATCGGCGGAATCGAAGAAGTCGAAGCGGAAAAGAGACGAAGACCTCGCCGAACTTGAAGTCGATATCAATGCCGACGAACCACCATCCAAGAAAGCATTGCGAAAGGCCAAACGAAGCAAAACAGCACAGACCGACCCATCGAAGGATGAAGCACACAAAGCCAAATCTGCGATCACCTCTGCCTCTAAAGGAAAGGAGGAGATCGATCCTATGACCAATCAAAGTAGATCAGGCTTTGGTATATGGATTGGCAATCTCTCATTCTTCACCACAAGGGATGACTTGATGAGTTTCGTGACTGGCGATGCTGATCACCCGATCACAAAAGCCGAGGTCACTAGAATACACATGCCAAGCGGACCGATGAAGAACGGCAAGCCACAGAACAAAGGGTTTGCTTACATCGATTTTGCGGATCAGACAGCCCTGAATCATGGTCTCGAACTCAGTGAGAAGCTGCTCGCTGGTAGGAGAGTACTCATCAAAGACGCCAAAAGCTTCGAGGGAAGACCCGCAAGCAAGGAGGACATCGCCAGTGGAAAGACGCCGAGCAGGAAGGTGTTTGTGGGCAACTTGTCCTTCGACACGACTACGGAGATGCTAGAAGAACATTTTGGTGTTTGTGGCGCCATTCAGAAGACACAGATAGCGACATTTGAAGATAGTGGAAAGTGCAAAGGATATGCTTGGGTCGAATTCGAGGAGTTGTCGTCTGCTCAGGCTGCTATGAGGGGGTGGATTGAGCAAGGTACCAGCACGAATGCTAAGCAGTCAAAAAGGAGGGTATGGCTGAAGCAGATGAACGGACGGCAGCTGAGAATGGAGTTTGCGGAGGATTCCGTGACTAGGTACAACAAGCGGTTTGGCAAGGAAGCTAAGAAGACAAATGGTACCGGCCCGGATGATGCTGCGGAGAATCAAGCTCCGATCACTGAGGTCAACGACCAGGTGGGTTCCGCACCACCACCGCGCACGAAGCGAGACTCGGACAACAAACACAGGCGGCGGAATGGTTATGAGGATGAAACGGTCAAGAAGCTGACTGGAGCCATCACGGAGGGGACGGGAAAGAAAGTCGTGTTCGACTGAGCTTGTACTTCGAAGCGGTTGGCCAGTTAGTGCCGATTTCGTTAGTCAATGCTGGAAGCTGGGGTATTTCAGATCGTGCCCATAAGGCACACGGCTGTTCACCTTCTGTTCTCTGTTCAGGTTCGAGGCGCAAGTTTAGAAGATGACTCCTTCCTGGTTTTCGAGAGCACTCCAGGACTTCAAGAGACTCGCCGGTTCGGACAAGTAGAAGATCTAATCTCATCCCCTGGGTACACGATGCCTTTATCTACAAGCTCACCCTGTGAAAAAACGCAATTTTATTCGGTATTTCAGCTGGTGTACAACATTCACGGTCGCCCTCGTATTTGATAGATGTTTGCATTCGGTGTCACTGCTATATATGCTAAAGCGTCAGGCCGCTTTGCTACCTATTAAGAAGTAAATGTAGAGTATATCATGTAATAGCCATATGGTCGAGATTGAGATAAATGCATGTTTGGTGGAGATTGAAGCGGAACTGGAAACACGTTACAGCTCTCAAGATCGACAGATCGAGTCTCAGCAGCAAATCTGGGGTGGAAAGCACGACCCTTGGCAACAACAGCCTGCAGACTCGACTTGTCGAAAGCCAACCATCACCATTACAGTCTGCAACATTCATCACTATCCTCACCGTGCGCAATCATCTAACAGTTTGCATAATACCTGCGTATCACTCAGTGTAGACATGCGGCAAAGAAATTGCTGATTCAGTTTATCACCTAAATACGACAGCATTCCGGTGAGGCCATCTGTGCCGAACTGCGAACCATGGTCTCATCCTCCTCAGCCTCTTCTTGAGCTCTTTCCTCGACCTCTGGCGCCCCCGTCTACTCGAAAGAATGGCAGCTCCAAAGTCTCGAAGAGGGCTGCTGCCACGCCGAAGACGTCATGATGATGAAGAAGATGGCTCAACAGCTGGGGATGCTCCAGCATATGCCTCTAGCGAAGGCTCGGTCACGTCTGAAGAAGATGGTGATGTGAGCGGCAACTCGGCGGATGAAGAGACGACACCCTCCCCAGTCCTCAACAAACAGGCATTACCGGCCGATGCTACCAGATCCGCAGAGACATTCAAGACAACGGCTGATACCGAAGCTATGGTCAATGGCCTGAAGATCCAGGATGGCGAGACTGTTGAGGAGCTGGACTTTGATGCAGCCGTGGAAGTCGATGCCAGTCAGCTTCAGCCGCCACCGCAACCGGAGCAGCGCAGCAAATCGCAACCCATCCAGCCTAAGAATCAGCGCATAGGAAGCCTGCAAAGCACGCAGCCACGGAAAGGATACTCAATGCACGATGATCGGTCAAAAGAGCAGCAATATGCCCTGCCAGCTACGTCGCGAGGTCGTGGCAGAGGGTATGGTGCACCGAGTCATAGAGGGTAAGCTAGAGTCCTACGAAACCTGAGGCCTGACTAACCTTGTTAGCAATTATGGCTCGTACACACATGACACGGGCAAGCAATGGACGCACGATCTACACGAGACAGTCAACCAACCAGTGGCATCAGCGCCCCAACCTTCGCAACCAATGAATCAACCTTCAACAGCTACACCCGCTGGTCCGAATCGATCTTTCTCGACCACGACGGTGTTGGGGAAGGTACCAGTCAATGTGTCAATACCTGGCATCGAAAAGAAGAGCTCTGCAAATATGGTCAAGAAACACTACACTCTCCTTCCCCAGCATCGCCCACCTCTACGAAGAGACAAGCCTGTGCGAATATCGATACCCAACGAGCACCCTCGCTATATCTTCCCGAGCACCGAAAGATCCTTCATTTTCATTCCTCGAGCAATGCGGCCCAATCAACAGCAGTTTCGAGGTCGTGGAAGAGGCAGCTTTGGCGGAAGCAGGCGCACTAGCATGTACGGTGGATCAGCATATACCCCAAGCATTGGCATGAGCAGGAGACCCTCGATTGCGGCATCAGCCACGGGAAGTGGTATACACACTCCGACCGGGATGCCTCTGCCTCAGTACCCTATGGGAATGCAGAAGCCGGTTGTCAGAATGCCTGCACACCCCAACTATGCGTTCTTCCCAGGCATGCAGAGTGCGGACGTGTTCATGGGCGACAATTCGGCCATCATCCATAGTCCATTAACTACACTTCCCATGCACCAACCTACACCTCAAAAGACCGTATCCATTGACAACATCGAATCTCCGTCAATGAATGTACCGCAGCAACAGTCTCAGCAGCCCTTCCACCAGCAGATACCAGCACATATGCAAGAACAGGGACAGCAGAAGATGCCACATATACCTGAAGGTGCAGTCTATGCTCAACCATTCCAGCCATACCCGACCATGCCACAGCAAGCATATTATGGTATGCCATACCACATGATGCAGCCTGCAGAAAATATGGGCTATGGCATGGGCATGGGAGGACCAGTCATGGCACCAGCACAGCAACCTGCGGCATCTGGTCCTGAAGGACAACAACAGGGATCGTCGGCGTACGAAACGAACGGCATGGTGTATTACTACGACCCTGCGCAGCAATACGCCTATCCACCCATGGGAAACATGATGCAACCAGGTCCATACTTCTATCCTAATGCGCAACAGCAGATGTTCTACCAGTAATGTGTCGTCGGAAGATGGTGGGCTTGGCAGTCATCTTACGGCGTTATTTGCTTGACCTGTCTACATCGCATGGCGTCCGGTCCTTCTGTCGGATCCTAGATTTACATTGTCGAGCACGGGCCGAGAAAGCCTTGGGGTTCCCTATGAATTGAGTGGACATCTGTATAGTATTATATCTACACTTTGGTTGATTCCTGCAATGAGACGCGACGCTTTCATCAAGCCATTGGTTTCCTCGTAGTCACAGGTATGCATTTGAGAAGTCGTTCAAATTGATCACGGAGAAGCAGGCCTACGTGGTGCAAGAAATGGTTCGTCCGTGAGACCTGACCAGAACCGCGGGTATCGAAAAGAGTGTCTAAACGAATGCTCGAGCATGAACCTGCTCAGGCCCTACACACAGCCACAACTACTCATCTGAAGCATTATTAGCGCTGACTACAAACTGTACGCGAACGTTGATTGACGGACTAGTCCAATGGATTCAGGACTTACTTTGCGGGGAAGGCAGGGATGAGCCAAAGGCTCCTTAGGCCAGCTCCACCACAAACGACGACCTCAGTCGCCGAGGCAAGTTCGGCAGCAGGAAATCACGGGTGATCACGATGCCCTGCATCACCTCCTCTCGTGAGCACTTCCATGAAGACTGGGCCGCTTGGCGAGCTCGGTCATCTTCAACGATACTAACATCAGCCGTGAGGCATTGAGGTAACCTGCATTCGCAAACCAGATCTCTCTCCTGCTGAGCACATTGAATTTGGGCCTGGTGATTCTCTAAACGCTACTGCTTCGCGTTACGTTGCGAACCAGATTCTATCTTATCTCACTGTTAACACCCAGGAACGCTTGCTAGATCTGTTCAGCATGGCGGAACCAACACCCATCAAGAAAGCAACCAATGCCATACGAACAACCATAGGTCTCCCCCTCGTCGCAACACGGTACATCGCCAGCGAACCCCTTCTCACAGGTCCTCTGCTATGGGCTCTCACACGCGGCCCGGTAGAGCTTCGTGAACGCCTCCTCTCCCCAGTCCGCAACAACACGCCCGACAGGCTGAAGAATTACATCGGAGCCACTAGCGACGTCCGACTTGCGAAGATTATCGCCTTATTGAAGGTACTCTTTGCGCTTGGTGTCGTTGACCGCGCGAACAAGGCGCTGAACTCGCTGGCGTTGAATGGGTGGTACCTCCCGGGCATGAAGCCGATGAGTAGGTGGAGGTGGGATGGCAAGACGGAGGTTGTGCTTATTACGGGTGGATGCAGTGGCTTTGGTTATGAGATGGTGAAGCAGTTTGCTGGGAAGGCGAAGGTGGTTGTTGTTGATGTGCAGGAGTTGCCGAGTGAACTTGAGAAATGTGAGTGACTCGATTAAGACCCACCATGCTTTGATGAATGAGTGCTAATGGTGATATATGCAGTGCCCGAGGTCTACTACTACAAGTGTGACCTCTCCGACCTCGACGCCATAGGTGGTGTCTGCAGTGAAATCAGGAACAGGCATGGCAACCCGAGTGTCTTGATCAACAATGCTGGCATCGGTGGGGATAAAAACATGACCCGTCATAGTCATACCAGGTCTGACAATTCCCTTATAGGAGCCGGGAAGACCCTTCTCGACACGAGCACTGAGTTTGTGCAGAAGATCATGGCGGTGAACCTCACGAGCCATTTCGTGCTGATTCGTGAGTTCCTGCCTGGTATGCTTGATGCGAAGAAGGGACATATCGTGGGGATTGCCAGTATGGCGAGCTTCGTCTCTGCGCCTGGTCTTGTGGATTACTGCGTGACCAAAGTTGGTGTGCTGGCGTTGCATGAAGGTAGGTGGCTCTTCGCATTTGTTCTGAGACTGATATGCTGACATTGAAGGTCTTCGAAACGAGCTCCTCTCCCGCTATGAGAATGGTTTCACTGTGGCAACGACGTCCGTACACCCATCGTGGCATGCAACTGGTATCATCAAGGGCTTCGAGGGCAAACTTGCAGAGCATGGCATCGTCGCTGATCCTCCGTCCAATGTTGCGAAGGCGGTTCTGGAACAGGTCGTGGCTCACCGAAGTGGTCAGATCTATATGCCGAGGAGTGCTGAAGCGCAAGCTGGGACGAGACGGTTGCCGATCTGGTTGCAGGATATCTTTTTGGGGAATGTGCAGCTCAACCCGTTCAAGAAGAATGAGTTCCATTTCGATTGAGTGGAAGTAGTGTTGGGAATTCGCTCATTGAGGGTTGATGGGTAAGGTGTCGAGTATCCTGAATTCAAACCATAGCACCATTTTTACAGTCCGTACATGTTGCTTGCTCGTTATGCTTCGCCAGGTCTTTGTCCATTCATGAAGGCCGTAAACGCTCCTGGATTTCTCGTCTGCATGTAGACAGTCCCCGGACCAGTAAACCGGCAGGCAAGACCTTCTCCACTGGACATACCAGAGATGATACCACCACTTGCAACTCGCTCCATGACATATTTGGCGTTCCACGCGACGAGGTGGCCATTGTCGATGATGTACCGCTCCCCCTCGACCAGATCTTTCTTAATAATGGCACCAAAACTCGACATCCAGAGTATACCGCTGCCCGAGATCTTGTAGACAAACAATCCCTCGCCAGAGAACATGGCTTTGCTGAAGCTCTGGTTCTTGTATTCTTTGATCACACCTTGCGTGCAAGCCAGGAAGGCGTCCTTGCCCACATTCCAGACCTCATTTCCACTCATTCTTAACAAGTGAATATCGCCCAGCGACGGCGGAGCAAGAAGGACTTCTCCTGGTCCCGTGAAGGTCGAGTGTGTCACATCACCACCGATTAACATCTTCTTCATGCTAAACTTGACAGCACCCTTCAGTGTCACGCTGTGGGACATGGCGATCATAGCGCCTGGTTTTGCGCCGATCGGACAGCCCATGGCCAGTTGCAGTGTCAATATGCTATTTGTATCCCTATGTGAGATTCGGTAGGAGCCGCCGTTGAATGTGCCCACGTCGTCGGCGGTCGTCCCTTTTGCGCCAGTGAATTGGCCGGGCTGTACGCCTGATACTGCTGGTGTGATTTCTTGAGAAGATGGTCTTGCTTCTTTTGCGGCGGCTTCTTGTGCACGTGCTCTTGCTTCTGGTGTGCGCATCATGCTGCCCATTTCTTCGGTAATTTGGCCGAGGCCTGCTGCCATCATGGCTCGCCGACCGCCTTGTTTTTCGGGTGGAGGACTCGTGCCTTGCTCAAACTGGGGCTGAGGAGGAGGGGTTGCGATCTGGGAGTGGTTGAAGGTGGTCTGGAAGGCTGGTGCTGATTGCGGCACGGTACTGTAGGAGGCAGCTCGCTGGACGTGTGGGTGGTACATGTGTGGTGGGCTTGGGTAGCCATCTTGGCCTGAACTCGGTGGAGGGGAGGAGGGAGGTGGTGGGAAGAAACCTGCTGTTGCTGGGGGTGGCGGGTAGTCGTGGGAGCCGCCAGAGCCCGGAGGTGGAGGAAATGCTGCCAGATTAGTCAAGCGCAGGCCACGAGATTGACAGAAGCGTACATGATGAATCCAGAGGTGCTGTTCCTAGTCAGTTGAGGTTTCTCGGCGACAGTCCACCTGTACCTACCTGGGTAGTGCTTTTGCCGCGGTGGTCCGGGAAATGACATCGTGGTCAGAGGTTCGTCACTGCGTTAGATGAGAAGAACGGCCAGTCGTCACGCTCGAGGAAGCTGCTGTCAGCAAGTAGAAGCAAGATTAGTTTGATGGTAGTGAGCAGCTATGGCAGCAGGGAAGTAGGAAGGGAGCAAGTGCTGCGAATGGTGCTACAATGGATTTCAGTCTGGCAAGCACAGCGAGCATAGAGCATTTCTATTATTTGACGAGGCCACGCAGGCAAGCGTACCGCCTCGATATGTTGCAGAGCAATTGGACAACGCGACAAGGTGGGAGGATGGAAGAAGCAGTCAGGATTGGCTGAGATGGAAGTCCTCGGCGGCTATTTTGAGTTCGGCATCCACCGAGAAATGCTTGCCTCATCAGCATAGGAAGCCCAAGAAAACAGGGCATCCGATGCAGATAACAGTCGCTGCAGACATGATAGCCATGTGCAGAACTCGACATTGCTCAGTCAGCATGCACGTGCATGTAGTATGTCAGGGTAGATAGTGTTGGTAGAGGTCTTCAACAGTGGCGCGAACGAAGAAGCCGTGCAGACAGGCTGAAACGGGGCAAATACAGCTTAGAGCACGCTGAGAAGGAATGAGGAGAGTTCATAATGAACTGGATTGCGTTTGCCAGCCTGTATATATCGTGGTTGCAACGGTCGCCCAGTGCAGCGCCATTCCGTGAACGCCATTCATGCCGCACAACTGTCATACATACTAGAACTGAGGAGCACCCCCGGGCGGAACAGCAGTCCCTGCCAACTGAACATGGTTCAGCCACGGCGTTCACAATGATAGAGACCATCCTCCATCGAATGCCAGCAAGACTTGTAAGGAAACTGCTTAACCTTGCATCCTCTTCCTCTTTCCAACTTGTGCGGTGAAACCCGATTTGATGGCTTGGACCGATCTCCTCGAACCACAAGAATTGCATGTAACGAAATACAATCTGTTCTCCCCTTTGCTGAGCTCAGTATCCGGCGACTTGCAGGTCTTGCAAGTAACATATTCCATGATATATCTTCGCAACACATTCTCAATTTGCTTTTGCTGAAATCGACCCTTGATGACCAATCTCTTGCTTCCGTCGACTGAGCCAGATGTACCCAATTCAGCGAACAAGAACTGAATGACGTGTTCATCATTTCGCTTCATCCTCTTGCAGATTTCAGCAATGTTGGCGAAAATGGTCTTTTTGTTTCCTTCTCGCAGACATTGTGGCGGAGGAATCTTGTATGATCTGCTGCCAGGGGCGAGAATATCGGGGTTGAAATGATTGATGAGCTCGAAGAAACGGTTGAGGAGGAGCGGGTATGCGATGGGAGCTTTGTTGTCGTGTGCCCAGATGCCAGTACCCTTCTCCCAGTCACCTTCTTGCTCTACGGCTTGCTCGGCTTCTTCCTCTGGAGCGCCTTCGACACCAGCCTTTGCGAGCTTGGCCTCGAAATCATCGTCTTTGGGCTTGGTGGATTTCTTCTTTTTCTTCTTCAGTGACGAAGGGTCGAATTCGCCATCGGCGGCAGGTGCAGCGTCGCCGTCAGCATCTTCGGTCTTCTTCGACTTCTTCTTCTTCTTTGCCATGCCGGCGAACATGTCGGCGCCCTCCATCTGTTTTGTGACCTCCTCGACGCCCGTGTCTATCGAAGGCGAGGAGTGCTTCTCTGCTGTGGTTTTTGAGCCATCCTGAGCGGATTCTGAGATGTGGCCATTCTCGTCCATGACTGTTGCGCCTTCACTAAAGGCTACTGATTTTCGTGGCTTTCGATCTGGAAGTGGCTGTTCCTGAGGAGGAGAAATGTTAGTCATGTCAGAATGCACAGGTGAAAGATGCGTCTGCAGGGAGGGTGCAGGGTGGGGTATCCCGTGACGTACAACTTCGGCCATGTTGGCGATTGTCCTGGAATGTGACAGACGATCTTGGATGGCCTTTGTGTTGATGAATATTAATCAGAACTTATTATCGAAGAGGTGTCAGTGGTCTTTGCAAGCAGTCATGAATGGCAGAATGGTTATGACTCAATCGTGTGCGAGCCGATGTTTCCAAGGTTCTTCTCCAAACAGATCACGTGAATGCGGACGGTTGGGCCGGCGTTTGAGATGCAGTGAGCCAGCTGCCGTGCCATATCCAGCACGAGAAGCATCGCTCGAAATCGTGACTTCTTACCAACAGCTGACGCAACTCAATTCACTCTTATCCGTTCACGACGGCACGGCGAGCGGTCGACACGAAAACAGCCCCAAGATGGCCGACGACCTCGGATCCTCCTCGTACATGAACATCTCCGAACCGTCCTTCTCACAACCATCAATGATTGATGCACCCGACACCGGTACAGCTGACACAGAAGAGCTCGATGATCTGCCCTCCGAACCAGATTCCGACGAAGGCACGACCAGTGAAGAGGAAGGCGAATCAGATGCTGAACGGGAGTGGAAAGAGAGCATGCAACAGCTGGAGCTTCTGTTGAGCATGGTGTTGGTGCCCTATCTTGGAAAGTACTTCGGCAGGAAGTTTGCATACTATGGCTGGAAGAGATTCATGGAATGGAAGTATCCTGTCGAGGTCGTGTTCACGAATAAGTCTGCATTCAAAGCCGCCGGCGCTATTGAAGCTGCTGCTTCTTTGTGAATCCAAGACCGAATCAGCTATGTTGAATAGCACTACGGAATAAAAACATCATCAACGCCAAAATTCGAACCGGGTTCACCAAAGAACTAAGATACCTTCGTTCTGTACCACGCACGCGGCCCAGCAACCACTGCTTATCCAAGCAGAGTCTGTTGTCGTCTCGATGTTCGATCGAGGTCGACCATCACAGCTCCGACAGCTGTTCCAATTCTCGCCTCGCGTGACGAACGTGCACGAAAGAAGACGATGAAGAGCCTCCATCGAAGGGACTCGACCTCGTGTGGGACGGGCTACACTACAATCAGTCAGAAAATATAGGCCCGAAGCTGAAAGCACCAAGGGGACCACCCGGGTGTCGAACGGAGTGGCCGCCAAACCTGCCAAAATTCGTGCTTGATTGCCGCAGATTTATGCTTGACCAAGCGGCCATTCGGTTCGACGCCCGGGTGGGAGACCTCCTTTGCATCTTACCTTTCGCTTCCTTGACTTGCAAGCTGGGCAAGCGCCGCCAAGTCTCCTGATCAATTCCCGATTGTGACGCTCTGTCTGATTTCGCGGTCGTTGCTTCCGCCTTGTCGGCAAGGTCATCGGTTGTCCGGTTTCAGCCTCGAAGACACTCTCGCGACGTTCTTGGCTTGACACTGCAAAACCAAGTTGAATGAAGTCTGGGGATAGAGGAGGAGCCCTAGGATACGAGAGATCCATCGAAATCGCAACATCATGTCTATGCATTCCAGCTTGGGATGGATTATGCACTGGTGCACGAACGAACGAATGGTATTGTGGGAGCTCTGTCTGCTCAGCGTCTATGAATGAAGGGTGGACTGTTGTCGCAAGACTTGCGCGATTATTCAACATAGCTGTGGCAGGAATGTTCCACATCTCATCCACCCAGTCCGGCACCCATGATCCTATCTCTCTCGTATCTGGACTCGGCCTTGATGGAGAGGACTGACCAAACGGAGGGGCTCGAAGCGGTGAACATTGATCCTGGCGTGGGGCTTGCTGCGACCAATCTCGTGTTGCACAAGACCAGTGCTGTGCTATGATGTCTTGATCATAGTTTCTATTTGCGTTCATATGAGGTCGTTCCAAATGTGGTGGCCAGGAATCGAGGTCGATCGGATCATGGTATGCTACCGGAATTGTCGCCGCTGGGAACGGCATCTGGGCGTTCATTTGAGTTTCATAAGATGGCCAGTTTTGACTCAAACCTCGACGATGGTGTCGTGGCAAGTATCCATCTCGATCCAACTTGTCAGTGCCTGTCATTCTCAGTTCCTCTCCGCACACAAGGCGGTAGTGGTTTCGATTACTTCTTTCCTCTGTTCTTGTGCAATCAAGCTCGGATACACTGGACCAGATCAGCTTCTGTCGGTCCAAGCTATCGATCGTCTCCTACCTTGTGCTTCACTGGCCTCGACGGTTTGTCGTACAACAATAGTGGATGCGAAGGACGTCTTGATCTCAATCGGTTCTTCCTTCCTCAATCTCCCGGTTCAAGGATTCTCCCACACGTGTATATAGACAATGAGTCCGTGACGACAGCAATAAAATGTATCCATTGAATGCCACCTCGGGCGAGCAAAGCTGTCAGCTCAAGATCGTTCACAAAGTCCTCATCTTGTCTTGGGAGTAGCAAGACTTCATACTTATGTATACCAGAGGTCGTCCTACCCAGCCTATCAGGACACTACTCCAAACCGATTGTGGCTTACCATCAGATGATTCTGCGGTCGGAATATCTCCACCAATCTCCATCGCATCTTGTGAACACATACAAGCGCCACAACCACGGGTCATTTCCTACTGGTCTGCGCTTCAATGACTGTAGGATTTATGCACTACCCCCGCGTTTACAAGGATAACCACCGAGCCTCACTTTATCGGGTCGAGAGGAGGGTTATAAGCGGAATGTGAAAGACAGTATACCGAGATCTATACAAGCAACGCTGGGCGCAACTCAATGACAAAGCTCTACTTGCCCAATATGGTATCCCGCTTCAACCAGGCCTCTAGTCGAAACCAGGCCCGGATCCTCGAAACGAACCGGTCAGCCAGATCACGCACAAACCACGCAGGCCTCGTATTTTTAGCCTTACTGAGCTGGCCGCGCCGAGATCGAAGTTCTGCCCAGCAGAAATACCTGGACGTTCAGCAGGTACGGTACTACTGGCCCGGGTTCTGCTTCGAGCTGATGGCGAGCCCTCCACTTGTCGGATTCGATCTGGACCGTTCTCCATACGTCCCATGCTCTGCAGGACAACAAGATCTTACTAGGAGGTCCGGATCCGCTATCTTCCTGGAGCAAAGCCACAGAGCTTCTGGCGATAGAGAACTCTCCGAGCTGGACTTTCGCTAGAACCTTTGTCCTTGGCATGCATGCAAAGAACTGAAGCACCTTCTCTCCATCTCACACCGAGACCGTGCCCTCGCCTTGCTTGACTGGAAGCAGAACCTCTAGTATGCACCATGCACCTCACCAATCGTCTTCGGGACCTTCGAGGAGGATGGCGGCATCAACAATCGTACCTCAAGCTGCAGAACCTCCTCCGCTGGCCCGACATTCTCACTACGCTCGCTGCTCGCCTCGTGTTGGAGCTCAACGAACCTGCTGTGATCGTCACAGCAGCAACCACGTGTCCGACTGCTCATCTAGCTCCGATCGCAGGATTGTGGAGTCGCTAGCAAAAGTATCTCGCATGTTCCATTCCAATCGATCGTGCTTCGCATGGCCTCAAGCCGATAGAAGACCTTCAACTTATCATCCACAAGATTCTTATTTTGCCGTGTATGTGGATTCAGCAGGGGTGTCGGTTTCTGAAGGTAGGTCATGTCACCCGGGTTCGACGCCCTCACCCCAGGCTTGCGCCTTGCGTTCCTTTCCATCCTCCTGTACATCCACGTTAGATGGTTGAAGACGTACTCCAGACTTGCCCCATGATCTCGTTGCCTTGTCGTAATCTAACGTCTTTCGGAACAATTGGCATTCCAACCATACGACTTATAGCAACACTGATAGCTGAAACACAAGCTGATTTCCTGGCCGTCCGATGGTGGAACGCAAAGATCTTCTTTTCCCACAATGAACGTCCCGTTCTGCTCGCTGATCTCATCCTTCGCGCACTCGTCATTTGTACAAACCAAGAGGGCTCTTGTTAGAGGAAGTAGGTTCATCCTGGCGTCGACGCCCCCTGTTGTGAATACAAAGCTGAAGGCGTGGTTAGTGGAGATGTTGAATGTGCATGGAGAGTCAAGGTCGTAGAGAAAAATCCGGGATGGATATGAATTGCTTTCGCTGCTGTCACTGCTACGCTGCCTTGTTCTCATCCGCTACTTCCTCCCGATCTTGCTTATCAGGACATACCCTGTCACACCAACTACACCAAGCCCTGAGCTCACCACTAGCCTCTCGTGCAAGGTACTTCCCGCTCTCACGCTCGTCTCGAAACTCGTACACAGTTGCACCTACCTTGACCAGCTTTTTCGATTTGCTCTTCAAATGACCACCAATACCCTCAATCTCTTGTCTGAAATAGCCAGGTTCAGGACGTGCTTCATGATCATGATCGTGGTTGATCGGAGTATTCGACCTGCTAACCTCATATGCGCTGGGTGTTGACGCTTCCTCCGCGGCACATTCGGTCTCCATCAGTGCCATTGCGTCTCGTGTGGCCAAGCAGCGTCTGCCTCTTCCGCATTTCTGTCCTTGGTTGCCGAGGCCCAGACCTGTGCCCAGTCCGCCACCAAGGTGTGTCGAGTATCTTGACCTCCACTTCCAGACTCTTTGATAGATGTTGTCGGCGGAGTAATTGGCATGTCCGCATTGTTGGCACAGGTAGACACCCCTGTCGGCGCAGGTGCACTCGTCCCGCAACCACATTTCAGGCATCTGGGATACGGACTCAACGGTATGGTGGTGATCCGCTTCGCCATGGTCTGACAGGTCGGAGTCTGATCGCTGTGATCGTGTAGAGCTTGCGCTCGAAGATGGTGCACTGTGCTTGACAGGCTCGTGGAGCGGTGCTTTGTGTAGGATGAGTGGCGCATCTAGACATGAGTCGCATAGTCTGCGCATGCGGCCAGGGAGAAGTCGATTGCTTGGTGGCTTCTCAATGCAATTGCGGCATACGATCGTACCACATTTACGACATGGTGCGACCAGGTCTCGAGCACATCTTGATACCTTCCCGGTCAGCCCAAGTGACGATTGGAAGGACGGTTGAGGCTGTGAATGAAGCGATACTGGAAAGGCAAGCCCACTGCTGGCACTAAGACCTAGCTGATCCTCGACAGACAATTGTAGAGCTAGAACCTCATCTTGATCTGCTTGCTTCTTGGTTCCGATCTCAAAGGCACATCTCAGTGAATGTTGTTTCAATTGATGTGCGAACTGGATAAGGGACTCGTGAACGGGTCTGCAGGTAGAGGAAAGGGAGTCGAGGTCCGTGAGGTCGAGGTAGCTAGCGAGCTTCTCAGCGACACTGCGTAGCAGGTTAGTAGGTCAATTTGAGACTGCAACCATGTTGCGCATACGGATAGCATCGCAGAGCATGTGCTACGTATGCTGAGGGGCCACTGTCGACACCTCCGTAGCCATTACTCTGGACTGCTTCATCACTGTTGGTGTCTCTTGATGGACGGGTCGTCAGCTGGCTGCGCACGAGACTTGGTGGCTCGTCATCTTCGTCAAAGTCGGCCCAAACTGCCATGGTGCCATTGAACAGGAAAAGAAATCACTATCGAATGCCGATCCCATGTAGGTGTATCATCGTACTGCATGAAGATACAAGCCACGACTGACAGGAAGCATAAGAACGAACGAGTGAAGAGTTGACCAGGAGTCACCTTCCGTGGCAGAGAAGTGGTGAACGAGGGACTTCTTTGTTTGCATCCGGCTGAACTCGTCATTGAGCGGAAACTTGCCATGCGGACTGCCCCTCACTGCCACGACTGCCCAAGCATGTCCGTTCGTTAGCGCCCACGGCGCCTAAGACACGCAACAACTTCCCGACTTCAGCGCCCAGCGCGATTGAGGTTCAATCGCATCGAGCGACAGATCGAGGCAAGCTTGAGTCGGTCGCATGTCGAAGATTGCTACTCAGATGGGATTGTTGCCTGCTTGACAGAAACACCAGTCGACAACTTTATGTGTACCGAGGTCTGCAGGCTAGACGAGTTCGCATGTGCTGCAGTAAGAACCTTGTCACCGAATGCTGATGTTTTCTACTATAGCAACAAGAGATATCGTCTTTCATTTGTTTCATCTCCCAACTCGCGTCTTATCTGTCGCTTTTAGCATTACTGACCAGAGAACACTGACTTGTTAGCAACGATGGGCGTCCAGCTTCCTCCTTTCGAATCGACACCAATCGAGAACATTTCCAGCACAGTCGACGGATTGCGACAGACCTTTTGGTCATCGAAGACACGAGATGTACAGTTCAGGATCAAGCAGCTGCGCAAGCTGTACTGGGCCATCGAGGACAACAAGGACCTGATTCTGGAAGCATGCAAGAAAGATCTAGGAAAGGGCTTCTTCGAAGCCATGATCGCTGAGGTTGCTTGGGTACAAAACGATATCATCTTCATGACGGACAACCTCGAGAAATGGTGCAAGGACGAGTCGGCTCCAGACATCGGTCTGGCTAACAAGTTCATGAGACCAAAGATAAGAAAGGATCCTCTTGGTATCGTCCTGGTCGTTGGGTACGTCTTCCTGCCGAGTGCGCGCTCAAGCTGACCGTTACAGGGCCTTCAACTTCCCTATCCAGCTCTCCTTCGGTCCAATGATCGGCGCCATCTCTGGTGGCAATACAGTCGTCCTCAAGCCCTCCGAGAACTCTCCTAATTCTGCTGCAGTCATGCAGAAGATTATGAAAGAAAGCCTCGACCCAGACTGCTATACATGCATTCAAGGCAGCATACCGGAAATGAAGGTACTGCTTGAAGAGAAGTGGGACAAAATCTTCTTTACAGGCTCAGCGAATGTCGGAAAGATCATAACAAAAGCCGCGGCACCGAATTTGAC
Organism: Knufia obscura; assembly: GCF_036327395.1. Taxonomy (NCBI): domain Eukaryota; kingdom Fungi; phylum Ascomycota; class Eurotiomycetes; order Chaetothyriales; family Trichomeriaceae; genus Knufia; species Knufia obscura. Next base: position 1,852,198 of record NW_027042691.1, read on the forward strand.
TCCCGTTGTTCTTGAGCTTGGTGGGCGGAATCCGGCCATCGTCACGAGAAAGGCTGATATGAGACTGGCTGCCCGAAGATTGCTATGGGCAAAGACAATGAATGCTGGTCAAGTCTGCATCAGCCAGAATTACACTCTTGTGGACAAGGAAGTACTGGACTCCTTCGTAAACGAGCTCAAAGCAGGCCTGAAAGAGTTCTTCCCGAACGGTCCAAAAGCGAGCGAGGACTATGGCAGAATGGTCAACCTGGGTGCGTTCAACCGAGTCAAGAAGATGCTCGATGGCACGACTGGCAAGATCGTGGCTGGTGGCACCATGGATGCAGATGACCTGTTCATTGAGCCGACTGTCGTTGTCATCACTGATCCAGAAGATTCATTGATGCGAGACGAGTCGTTTGGTCCATTGCTTCCAGTCATGGGCGTAGACAACCTCGACCAGGCAATTCACATCGCCAACCAGACACATCGAACGCCACTCGGCGTCTACGCATTCGGTTCGAAAGCTGAGACCGATAAAATACTGGCTTCAACGACATCTGGAGGCGCAAGTATCAACGACGGCATGTTTCACGGCACAGTTGGTACGTTGGCGTTTGGTGGTGTAGGCGACAGCGGTAGTGGCAGTTACCGTGGCAAGGCATCTTTCGACTGCTTTGTCCATCATCGCTCTATCACACATACCCCAAGTTGGATGGAGTCGCTTCTTGCAGCACGATATCCTCCTTTTGCCGGCACGAACAAGTACGAGAAGCTGTCTGGTATGTTGCTGAAGAAGCCAAACTTCGATCGAGCTGGTAACACGAAGCTGGGCTGGATCTCATGGCTTTTCACGTTGGGCACTGGTGGACTCTTCCGAGGTGCGTTACGGGCGTCTTTGCTCGTCGGTGTTGCTGTTGCGTTGAGATTGCTGATGGATCGTAGGACGATGAATGGGATACTGCCGCCGGTGGAATGAGTGGCATGGTGAATATGTACAATAAGGTCAGTGTCCTTGCCTGCTGGAACTCTCGGAGCCTGTTGCTGTCTCCCGAAAGCGCTGCTGGTCTCCTAGCATGCCAAGGAAGCAATATCGGCTTTGAGCAGCCGGGAATGAGGTCGGGATGACGCAATTCCTCTTCATGCTCCAAGTGTTCTGTAAATTTTGTCTTGTGACGGGAAGTTTCACCTCAAGGTGATAGCTGTGAGTGTGGATGATGGCTATGGGTTCTTGTCATCCTTCAATAGCCATACCAATAATGTAGGCGCTGTTCTTTAGTCTTCTCCGGCGGTACTCCTTCTCGGATTATTATCTCGGAATATAACGAATAAAACTGATCTCTTGCAAAGTCTTCTGTCACACAATTGTGTCCACCTAAAACAATCTCCAGTAGTCAGGTCGTAAGCCCGATCCCAACTATCGCAGAGAAACGTTCACGACAAGGCACGAAGCACCGCCATGAAGCAGTGGACGACAGGACAGGATGGTATCAAGAACATCAAGCTCGAGGAAAGTAAAACTCCAACAGAAACAGACCTAAACGATGGTCAAGTCCTCGTCAAGATTGGCTATGTATCTCTGAACTACCGTGACACAGAAGGTACATCTCCATCTGTTACAAGATCCATGGTACGGACACTGACCAAACATTCCCACAGTATGCTCCGGTACCTACGGACACCATGCATCCATCGAGCCAGGTGCTTCCCTCGTTCCTTGCTCCGACATGTGTGGCACCGTCGTCGCCTCGAAATCAGCCCAGTACGAGTCTGGCACTCGTGTCCTGTCCATATTCAACCAAACACACCTCTCCGGCCAAGTCACGGAACAGGATCTCGGTTCCGGCTTAGGACTACCACTTTCGGGCGTGCTGACGCAGTATCGCATATTTCCAGATACTGGCCTGGTCCCAGCTCCGTCTCATCTTAGTGACGCGGAAGCCAGCACACTCCCGATTGCCGCAGTCACAGCTTGGACGAGTCTCAACCATTTCCAACCCATGGGTCAACCAATCTCGGGAAAGGACAGAATCGTGCTTCTGCAGGGTACTGGTGGTGTTTCGATTGCTGGTCTGCAAATAGCGAAGGCGTTAGGATTGACTACCATCATCACCAGTTCGTCGGATGAAAAGCTGAAGCGGGCGAAGGAGCTAGGCGCTGATCATACGATCAACTACCACACCACTGCCGACTGGGACAAGAAAGTCCTCGAGCTCATGAGTGGTCGCGGTGCAGATGTCATCCTTGAGACTGGTGGCTCCCAGACGTTGTGGAAGAGCTTTGAGTGTGTGGCTTTTGGTGGATTGATCAGTGCGATTGGATATCTGTCAGGCAAGGAAGACCAGCCGGAGAAGAGGTTCAATGTGAATGTCATGGCGTTGAAGAGGAATGTCACGCTCAAGGGTATACTGAACGGGCCGAAGGATCGATTTGAGGAGATGCTTGAGATTGCGTATGCTGAGGAGAAGGGCATCAAGCCGGTTGTGGATCGCGTGTTTGAGTTTGAGGAGGCTAAGGAGGCATTGCAGTATCTGGAAAGTGGCAGTCACTTCGGAAAGGTCGTTGTGAGGGTTGCTTAGATGTGTACGGGATCTGTTGGCTTGCTGAAAGTAGATCCGCAATATTTGTGAGCGAGCTCAGCCACTGGAAATGGCTATTGTAGCAGCTCATTCATACAAAACCGCTAAGTCCCCTCGCAAGATGTGCCCGGTACTTCCGCAAGAAAACGGCATAATACAAGACCCCAAACACACCGCCTCCAACATGTGCAGAGTGACCAATGCCAGTCCGCATATCGGCCTGCATGAAGTAGGCATCCAGCAGAAAGAACGAGCCAGTCAGCGCCCACAGAGGCATTGGTAGGATACCCCAGACCCTAGCCCTTGCTGTGGGCATGAACATAGTGACGGACGCCATGATACCTGACACAATACCGCTTGCACCAAGGCCTTTGGCTTGCGTACCCCGCTTGTCGTACAGATACGTCGCACTCGATGCGATAGCGCTTCCGAAGATCAAGCCTGCATAGTGGCGGGTTGGCAACAAGTAGAGCATAGGCGCGAAACTCGACCACGTGATCATGTTGAAGACGATGTGGCCGAGGCCGGTATGGCTAAAGGCACTGCCAATCCAACTTGCATAGTTGTTGGGGCGAGAAGAATCGAGGATGAAGTAGTCTTGCATTAGATCATGTAGGCGCGTGGGATTCGGCAGACTGACGGCTTTCGGGAGGAGGCCTGCTTCCTTCAGAGGCTTGATGGCATTGTTGGTGGTGTCGTAGACGAGGCCGCGGCGGGCGTAACTCCAGGTACCGAACACGCCGACTGCGGTGCCTATACAAGTGTTTGTGAGGATGCGATTGGCGCGGTAGGTTCGTAGGAGGGTGTTTTGGTTCATGGTGGGAAGCAATTGGTGTCCTGTATGTTCGGAGCTGTGCGAGTGGTGAAAGATGGAGACGAAGCTCTGATGCGGAACGTGACGAGCTTAAGGTGCCAAGCCGACCGGGGGTCTTGAGAGAACCGGGGAGATCATATGGCTGCACACTTGACCTGAAGAGATAGCCGTAGTGCAGCGCCTTCTGGTCGTCCTCGTCCATCCGCAGCTAGTCGTCGCTGCCAGAGCGATGGTCAAACTACTCTAGGCAACTCGGGCTCTGCATGTCAGGTTATGTTCTTAGAAGACCTGTTCGAAACCTCGCTGAAAAGCACTGTCACCACAGTGCCTCATACACTCATCATGGAAAGAAACTCGTGACGATGCCTCGAGGTACCTGGACATGGTGCTTCTCTCCATCGGATGACCACCGAACAGTTCCTTGCGGGACCGAAGCCATCAGTGCCATAGCTAGCAGTGCCTCCAGCAGATGGATATCTTCCACAATCTAGGCTGTTTGAACACAATACCTTCCGCCAGGCAGTTTCGTCACTTCTAGGTTCTCGAAGCTCTCCCTGAAAATGCAAGTGATCAATGAATATGCATGATATTCTCAAAGGTCTTTTTGCGCCTCAGCCCAAAAGAGTCTGCAGCTCACTGTGAAGAAGTGGCTGCACTTACCCACTGCAGCCCCGTGCCCCACGATCACTTGTTCGAGACCTACGAGTACTGACTGTGAGACGCCTGAGCTCACGCGCACTGACAGCAGCGATTACAAGCTTATGGTATCTAGTCAGGGCAAGAAATTGCTGAACTCGATCCCCACACACGACGGAGCAATCCTACTGCCTTTGACCGAAGCCGATCATACCACGACGCAAAATCTGATCTGACCTACGATGCACCCTTGGTTCGGTTAAGCTTACATCGACGGGGCTATTATCAGAGATGCTCCGGGAATGTTGGCAAGATAGAAGAGTTGGTAGTACAAGGAAACCCGGCAAGATCGACCTACAAGCGGCAACGAACCTCTGGACGTATGGGTGACGCGAGTCCAACAAGTAGACAGTACTGCAACGCCACAGATCGCGATATCGAAGGAACACTTGATATAGCTTTCGCAGATATGCTACAACGACGACGGTATTTGGTCCAAGGACTGGAAGCAAACAAAACAATATCCAGGATCGACGACAACTCCCTCCTTAGCTTGACTTGCGTTGGGTGCACGCTCGGACGATCTGGACTCTGCTGTATCAAGTTTGATATGAGGTTACAGGCGAAGAATCGGCCATACCAGGCCGGAAGGCTCCGCTAGGTGATTGCAGTAGTTGGGCGTTGAATATACTATGTGTGGTGCGCAGGATTTGAGCTTCTGGTCGAGAGTCATGCATTGCAGCTGGGGGAGAAGCAGCCGAGAGACTAGATACGCCAGACCCGCAGGCCGGAAGGACCTATGAGATTGGGGTGAAGGCGCACAGACAATAATAACATTGCTTCTGCTGGTGTCCATGCTTCTGACAGATCAAGCAAACGTGGAGGTTGTTCCGTCCGCACGATCTGAGCCATCACTCCAGACAGTATCGCTAGCCGCCACTTTGACACTTTTGCCATCAGAACGCCCACTGGCGCCCGCGATATTTGACCTGCCACAATACTAGGTGACCAACCCCAGCAAACGATGAGACCGAATGTGCGTCTGGCACTTCTGTATTAGCTCAACCTCACATATCAGCTTTCTCGGTCACGGCAGCTTTTCCCGCCTTCTCGCTTTCCTGTGACTTGATTTCCCTTGCCATCGAGTCCCAGAACCCTGCCATCATATCGCCCAACATATTGCCACCTTCTGCACTTCCTCCTGCATCGTCCGCCCACTCATCTGGCAGAGTGTGTGTCCCTAGTGGCAAGCCGTCCCATCCAAGGCCGAAGTACCAGGAGTAGATCTCCCAGCCTAGTTGAAAGGGTAACCTCGCAACGCTCGACAGAGCACCGGCGATCAGGAAAAGAACACCCTGGATCCCCGCCATAGGCCCATGACCACTCGTGAACTCCTTGCCAAAAATAGGGTCGAGGAAGTGGTCTGTGTACCAATTGTCTATCTCATTGAGGTAGTACCACACTGTTCCTCTTCGTTCGCAACGAGCATCGAAGTAGTCCTGGTAGCGACGCATCATCTGTCTACTCGGAGAGTACTCTTCCCATAGCGTATGAATATCGTCGAGCACGAGATCGAGCATTATGGTACGGAGCTGTAGATCTGGTGTAGGGAAGACGTTTCGAGGGAGGATTTTGCTTGCATCCTCACCATCCAGAGGTAGCTCGATGATACGAGCGGTGACAGGAAGGAGGTCTTCATCTGGGTAGTTATACGTGTACTCTGATGTAAGCAAATCAAGGAGCCAGGTTGAGTCTTCCTGCGCATCGTCCTGCTTCACAATCTTGGACTTGGCCTCGCGGTCAGCGAGCGTTCCATTCTCGACTGTGAGATGAACAAGCGAAGGATATTTCACTCCCCAGACACCGCACAGAAAGGCCGCCGCTGAACAGTCAAGATGGAAAATGCTGGTCTCGGGCGGAAGTGGATTGGCATAGAGATACTGAAGAAGAGAACTGAATGCATCGTCCCAAGGATCATTTCGCCATTCTGGAAAACTCGTAACGTAGACCCAATACTGAGTAGAGCAACTACTGTACCCAAAGGTCAATTTGCGAGCGAGACCTTCCAAGCTCGCCATCTTATCAATGCCAGCGGCATCGGCATGGCAGTGCTCATTGGGCAACGTCAAACACAGCTTCTCAACCCAATCGAGTGTGGTCAGTGCAGGAATATGGAAAGGCCCATTCCGATCAAGGAAGTCATGGATGGTGGGTGCTCCAGGTACACTCCAATAGTCCAAGTTGCTCTTCCTCTCGACCTCGTATGTTAGGGCATTGGTGTCCTCCTCCACTTGTCGATGACTCCAGAGGTGGAAACTGACGCCTCCTCCGATGCCGAAGATGATGGGGAAGATTGTGACGGGCAGAGTCAGGACGAAAGCGAAGAGAGCAAGCCGAGCCAAGGTGCGGAATAAAAAGCCAAGGTCGGATCTGAAGCCCATCATGAACAGAAGAGAAGTTGACTGCTTCCAGTAGGTAGCTTTATCATGATCACAGAATAGAGTATCGAAAAATGTACAGCTCCTTCCCAGCTATGGCAGGTCGAATACTTGTGCCTCTGAGTCGTAGTGAAAAGTTACTCTGGTGCAAGCAAGTCCTATTGCCAAGATGATGCCTGAAGCCCCTGATCTTGCCCGGAAAGTTGCCTGGCGCAACGACCAGCGGGCATGACGTTATGGCAAGGTTTGTCCGTAGCCTGTCGATTGAAGTTCAGAGCAGAATTGTGAGATAGATGCATCATCACTCCTTCCTACCATATGTCGAAAAACTTTCAAGATGTCTCAACAATCAGCTTCGAAAGGCTCAGGCGAAGAGAAGGTCAGCGTTAACTCCATCCCAGCAACAGGGCACAACAGCACCGAGACTTCCGCTACCACCTCGAAGGAGGACTACGACAAGGTCGGCAACCCCGCAGAGGAGCAAGTCAGCATCAATCCTATTCCAGCGACAGGACACGATAGTACACAAAGCTCTGTTACAACATCGAAGGAGGACTACGAGAAGGCAGGCTAGAGCGGCTACGTCTGTGCCGAGTGAGAGGAGTCCTTGTGTGCTGCCATCTGCTGCGCCTGTGGGAGGTTCGAGAATGACTATCCGGAAGAGGTGGATTCACGGGCTCGCATCGTGAACGTCGCAGTATCTACAGGGAAGATCGCAGTATGGGGCGAGATGAGCAATTGGTATTGGCCCGGCGCAGGCTGGCTATCGCTGGTGGCTACATGAGACAACAAGGGACAACGCTTCCCAGTGCAATAGAAGAGAGGACTGGGTGCCTTCTGGGCACATCAAATGGATGTGAGGCTGAATCTGCAAGTGCGGAAGCAGCATCGACGCATATACCTTTACTGTGCTACAATTGCTTGTGCTCTTGGTTCCTCAACTGCGCGCGCATCTGCTATGGCTTTCAATCTTTCGAGCTCCTTCTCTCTCATCTCGGCCTGTCTTTTCAGTCTCTCTGGCACGACGCGTTCTCTTGGGGCCGCGATCTTCCAATCTTGCAGCCCACCTTCTCTCCCAAGCCCTTTCAACGTCTTTTGCTCGACTATAGAGTACGACCCATCTGCTCTCTGCAGCTCGAAGGGCTCTTTCAGGCTCACCGGTGGGTTAGTGATGATTCGCACTTCTCTGAGCTTGTTGTTGCTTGCGCTATGCAGCATCAACGGGTGCAGCAAATACACATCCCCAACCTGACCGGTGACCTCCACGAAAGCATCATTCGGCATACTTGCGGCAAGGCTGTTGAACCAGCGGAGATGGTTCTCGCTCTCAAACTTGGGGTTCTCGGACCGTGTTGTGAAGCGTGGCGATACTCCTTCAGGATTCTCGTACAAGTGCTTGGCGATATGGCTAATGGCTGGTGGACAGATGTATGTGCCACCTCCGCCAGGTCGGATGTTCGTGAAGAGTGGTATGACGAGCAAAGCCTGCTCGGGGCTATCAAGGTAATGCACAAAGAAGTCACCGTCAACGTGCCACCCTGTCAGATCTTGTGGACGCACGTCGCGACCTTCGTTCTCATCGGTGCCTAGATTCACGATCAGTCCGTCACCCCACTCTTGGTGCTCTTCGGAGATCTTCTCCTCTCCACCGACAAGTTCGCAAATTGCAGACCATGCCTTCGGAGCAAATTGTTTAGCTGGGAAATGGTTGTGTGACGGCATGTTGACGCGGCCGGCGTTCAGATTCGGAATGCTGGACCATGTTGATTTGTCTGTTGGTGATACACCGAGACGTGTCCAGACGGAAGAAATGACGCTGTCGCTGGCTTCTTGAGAGAAGCACGAAGAAAGCTTGACATAGCCGTGCTGCAGGAAGTGGTCGATGTCGGCTTGACTGAGCTGAGAGGGCTGTGATGAGGCCATCGCGTGCAGTCTGGCTTGGCAACGGTATCGAAGGGGCGGTATACCGCGTCCTCACGTGAATCAAGTCTGCAGGTCGAGTATGACAGCCAGTTCGCTTCGGTGTCTCGCGAGCAGAAGGGTAGGATCTCAACCACTAAACTGGGCAATGGTGTAAGGGTTTTGATTCTAGGTGGTTTCCAGCGCTGTCACCGGAAGCCGCCAAAAGCTTGTCAGCTCGCTTTTGTAGATAGACCAAGCCGCGAGTGCTCGGATAGGTTACCGTTGGAGTTGGTGCCGCATGATTCGTGATTGTGAGGAGAGAACTGATTTCAGGCTAAATAATACAGATCACTTTCTGAGAAACACCTCGTCTGGCCTACCATGATGATCGTACTCCGTAAAGCACTGTGGTCTGGTCACCCCTCAAAGAGTAATATCAAAGGCAAGGGTGTTTTATTGGTACCTATCAGAGCTATCGTACATGTCTTCTGACACTGCTGCACATTGCCATCTCTTGAGCTTGCCTCGTTCTGCATATGCATACGATCCGGTCTGCTTCTTCACCCATGCTCTTTTACTACAAGGTCTATTTCTGGTCTCGATCTCGTGTTCCGCTCGCTTTCGCTGCAGGGTATTCTCGCCTCGATCAACGTGGTTGTCGGGGTAATCCGCATGTGGTTCAGGAGGGATATGCCTTCATGTCTCCATATGATCGCATCGGTTCGGCCATCTGGCTGTAGTGGAGGTCAGTATCGACGCGGTGCTTTCCCGGAACAAGCACAGTCTGACGAAGCGGTTCGCCCGGAGCACCGCGTCTAAGATCTGCGAGCAGGCCACATGTGGTTTCCGAATCTGGTAGTGTATGGGACGACCGCATCAAGTGCACGCGTACTCTGGCCAGTAAGCTTTCCAAGGGTAAGACTCGCTTGACATCAAGCTCCCTACCCGACGGAGTCGCCGCTCATGACTACCACAAGCACGACTGTCTGAGGTTGAGATGAGAGCAACAGCGCCGCCAAGATTGTAATGATGCCTGCATCTGTATGCATTTTCGCAGCCTCTTGCAAGTTCGGAAATTCTTTCTGCGCTCGAACCCGGTGATGAGGTGCTGAGGTGGTATGAGAATTGGGGAAGTCAAGCGAGGTTCTAGCGTGTGTTAGCCGCGGATCATCGCGTTCGTGTTGTCTAAGCTTTCAATTCAGCCTGAACACTTTTGTCGTGTAACATTGCTGTTCCTCTACCCTTGGCCCTGCAAACCTCGATCACAAGGACCATCCTCAGATCAGCCACACTTCAAGTCTTCGACCAAGCTGTTGGCGCCCGAACCCAGTCCAGATCCGATGCCAAATCCGCGTTCAGGCTGAATTCTCGCTTGCCAAATGATACGAGGCTCATAGCACACACCATGGCTTTTCCGCGTCTGCTAGAGTCTGTCATGCTGCTCAACCAACGCTTCCGGCGCCCAATTGTGTTTAGCGCGCCATAGCAGAAACCAGAGATGCCGTCGCCGCCAACCCCAGATTCTGTCTACCCCAGATTAGAGTGGCTGGGGCAGCTGACCCCGACTCTCCGCAACCCATGTTATGGCTAAGCAATCACGGATGTGCTGTCGTTTCGCTTATGCTTCTAGGCCCTGACTAGAGTATGTGTGATCTTACACTTCGACCTCACACATCGTCCTGCCCAGACTGCCCAGCTTCTTGTCGTCCTAAGCGTGGTGCTTGGTTCAAACAATTAGCCTCAACTCGCGCGGTCTACTGGAATCTCGTTCGGCTCACTGCCATGTGTATATGAAGCTGACTTCTCCTTGTTCGGTAGCAACTCTCACTTCATCAAGCAGTTCATCGAGCTATTCACAAGCTAGGACTTTGTTCTTGACAACATGGCTTCCAAAATCAAGGAGATCAAGCAGAATGCGACACGCCAGGAGGAACTCGAAGTCGCTCGAGCTGAAGCACCCGAGCTCGAGAGGGTCAGTTGGACCAGAGACAAAGGCTTACGAAAGCTCTACTTCTATGCAGCTATCATTTGCGTCGCTTCTGCGACCACTGGTTATGATGGGTATGTCATGACTTTGCCAGTGAAGTATAGTTGCTGATCAGTTTACAGGTCCATGTTGAACAACATTCGTATCCTCGGGACATGGACGGGCTATTTTGGCGACCCTAAAGGTGGCGAACTCGGTCTACTCAATGCTCTCTACAGCATCGGTAGTATCGCTGCCCTTCCTATCGCTCCCTTCATCGCCGACCGCTTCGGACGAAGAGCTGCGATTATCACAGGATGTGTTCTTATGTGTATTGGTGCATCCATTCAAGGTGCCTCTCAGAATCTGGACATGTTCGAAGGAGGTCGGTTCCTAATGGGTTTCGGCAATTCCCTTGCACAACTCTCTGCACCTCTGCTGCTCACCGAGCTTTGCCACCCGCAACATCGAGGACGAGTTACTGCCATCTACAACTGCCTTTGGAACTTGGGAGCTGTTATCAACACATGGCTCACTTTCGGTACCAAGCGCATTGACAACAACTGGTCCTGGCGAATCCCCACCATTGTTCAGGCTGCCCCATCAATCATTCAGCTCCTCTTCATCTTCTGGATTCCGGAGTCACCACGTTGGCTCATCTCCAAAGACCGAGCCGACGAAGCTCTTTCCACTCTCGCCAAGTACCATGCCAATGGCAACCTCCAAGACGCTACCGTCCAATTCGAATACGTCGAGATCAAGGAAACCCTCCGCCTGGAATTCCTGGCAAAGAAGAGCAGCTCCTATCTCGACTTTCTCAAGACCAAGGGTATGCGATACAGGCTCATGCTCATTACTTCACTCGGCTTGTTCTCACAATGGTCTGGCAACTCTTTGACCTCATACTATGCTACCGAGATTTACAATTCGGTTGGTATCAGAGACGAGGACACACAACTTGGCATCAACGGTGGACTTACGCTGCTCAGCTTGTTCGTCTCCATCACCTTCGCTATGCTTTGCGACAAATTCGGCCGTCGACCACTCTTCTTAGCTGCTACTGCGGGTATGCTTACCTTCTTCACCATTCTCACCATTTGCACTTCGCTCTATCAGAACGATGGCAATGTCGGTGCTGGAAAGGGTGTCATTGCAATGATCTGGCTCTTCAGTGTTGCATACGCCCTGGCCTGGTCCGGACTTCTCGTCGCATACACCGTCGAGATACTGCCATTCAAAGTGCGTGCCAAAGGTCTCATGATCCTCAACTTCTGGATCCAGGTCGCACTTACCATCACGAATTACGTCAATCCTTATGGCTTCGAAGGACTCAAACCGACCTACAAGTTCTATTGCGTCTACAACGTGTGGATCGTCTTCGAGCTCATCTTCGTCTACTTCTTCTACGTTGAGACGAAGGGTCCCACTCTGGAGGAGATTGCAAAGATCTTCGATGGTGCCAATGCTGAGGTTGGTGATGTTGATGCTGTCAAGGTTGGAATCATTGGAATGCCATCTGGCCGCGGAAACTCTGTGACCAGTGGCATTGAGAAGAACGATTACACTGTTGAGCATCGGGATGTCTAAGATGTAGAATAGCATTATGTCGATGGATTCAGCAAGGGTGATGTGATTCTGGTGGAGGTTCACAGTACATACCGTGCGGTGGTAGATGCTTCAAACAATTCATTTTCCTGCTCAACAGTCATGTCAGGTCTATGTAAGTGATGCACTCGTTCCCCTAGTATATCAGGACACAGCATATCTTTCGCAGGCTTTTCTCATTGATTCAAGGAGTGTGTTTTGATCGCTCTGCAGTGGTCCGTTGAAGCTACTCGGTTCGGAAGCACTTTTGACCGATCGAAGCTCAATCACGTGTTCGGAATGTGGTCCACATGAGCTTCGGGAGGACCACGTCTTCTCAGAGTATCTCCAGCGGCTACGATATATCAAGGGGCATGCCTATCTCGTTGTTCCTGTACGTGGCTTCGCATCCGCAGATGATGGTTGTCGCTTTGGAAGTCTCCCATCGGAACCACCCAAGGCGCGAAAAACATCCATATTGGTGAGCTCGGATGCCATTGTCTCAGAGCAGTCGTCTCTGAATACTACATTGCCAACAGTCTACGTCACTTAGAGCTGAGTCTAGCGCAGAAATGTCGATGTCCGTAGCAGTAGACGTCAAACTGATGTGGTTGATCTAGCATGCGGTATTCGATTGTCCGGAGTGTACTAGTAGCCTAGGATCTGCGGACTATCACGAGAGTAATCGTTGCTCAAGTCCGACACAACACCCAGCAAGCAGAGGTAGGCGTGTGGGATGCGCTAGGTGACTGGTTTGGTGGCTATCACTCTGTGTTGGTTGTTCGGTCTGATTTGACAGGACATGGGGACTAGGTTTCTGAGTTGGCAACAGGCTCGGTAAGCAGGAAGGTAGGCAGCATTGGGCTGAACGCTGGGGTGATACAGTGCAGTGAAAGCGTCGAAAGCCGCCGGGCCAGTGGCGTACAGATGAGCTGATGACTGACTGGGTACCATGGCGTCAAATAGCTAGACCACGAAGCTTCAACTTGTGGTTCCGGGATGTCTCTGCAAGCGTTCACCCTTGAAGCAGTGCTAGCCATGTTCATGAGCACTGTTACTCTCTCCAGCTACGATGAAACGATCAGCAGTCCGATGTGCAAGTTCATCGATGACATCGAAGTCGCGCTTGCGGTGTGCATTCAGGTTTATTGTTCGTGGGGTGGGACGGTGTACAACGATGGTAGGTGCAATCGAATGCATAGCAGCTCAGCCCTTGTTTGCAGTGTACGATGTTGGCGCTGGGTGGTGGTAGGCCTAGACAAGGGGTCTGGTCGAATGTGGAAGGATTGATGTGTAAGGGAGTTTTTGGAAGGAGACCGGTGGTGGATGTTCCAAGAGATGTGGTTAGTAGGATGAGCACAATGAGTATGGATTGTGGTGAAGACGCGTGGTGGTAGGTCACGCGAGTAAGGGACTTAGCGAAAATTTGCGCCGCAACACACTCCCTTCCTCTCTGCTAAACTCATTACACTATTTAAGTTCGCTTTTTAAGCAAGCAAGTTCTGTAACGAGTTTTCTAAACCCTTTTTATATTCGAGAGTAAGTGCTAATCCATTCCTGTCTTTGTCGCGAGCTCGGTGGTGAGGAATTGGTCGAAATGTCCAAAAGTCGCAAGCGAGCGCAACACCACAAAACGACTGCGCACAATGGCGCGCATCACCTCGAAAACATCAATATGGCCTTGGGGAACATGATGGGGTATGTGGGAACGATATGGGAGACGGGATGGTGGTGCCAGGGTCGTTGATCGAAGCATGTTCAGATATCGCGGCATCAAAATCAACACAAATCGGACCTCAACACTCAGACGGGACATCATGTTCATGCTAGAGACTGCAACAAGAAGCAGCGCATATTCGACAGCCACGATCTGCGAGTGTCGCGAGTTCTCCGCCGTCAATATTACGCTGATGCTACCACGAGCCTACCTATCCGAAAAGTCTCCTTGACTAATACCCGAACGATACCTCCAAACCTCCCATATCAAGTCCGAACCTACCTCCGACCCTTTACCCACATTCCAATCGATCATTCCATCGAGTAACGACCGAGTCCCTCGCATCGATTACCACAAAGCGCATACATAGTACCGAGCGGCACATTCATTTGCCCACCTGAGCATACGCTCCCGGCTACGAGGATCCATGAGCCATATCATTACACATCCAGGATCACCTCTGCACAATACATATAGACTACAGAGACCCAGATCAACAAAGTCCAAAGCAAAACACTCTTGCCCTGGATTACCACACAAATTTGTTTTTTGCTTACTAGGGATATGCTAACTATGTGCTAGAAGATGTCTTCCGGATACGGCGCTGGTGGCTTTGATGGTGGTCGGGGTGGCCGAGGTGGTGGCCGAGGTGGTGGTGGCCGAGGTGGTGGTGGTCGAGGTGGACGAGGTGGTGACCGAGGCGGCTTCGGTGGTAGTGACCGTGGTGGCCGAGGTGGACGAGGTGGAGATTGGGGTGGTTTTGGTGGTCGTGGTGGTGGTCGCGGGTTCGTGGTCCCCGTTAGGGGTCAGGACCGGGGTGCTTTTGGGTGGGGTGGAGGGAGCAGCTACCAAGGTAGCTATGGTGGAAGCCAGTATGGCGGAAGCCATTATAGTGCGGCGGAGTTGCGGGTGGCGCCCGAAATCAGCCAATCATCAGCTGCAGAGCATGCTGCGGCGAAGAAGAAGAAGGAGGAGGAGGAGGCGGCGGCCAAGAAGAGGGAGTTGGCTGTGCAGGCCAAATTTGATTTTTTGAAGGCGCAGGCAGAAAATGCCGCACACTTAGATGCTGTGTTGGCCGCCATGGCAGATACCATGGTGAAGGAGGATGAGGAGGCGGAGAAGGAGAGGCTTGCTGCAGAAGCAGCAGCAGCACAAGCAAAGGCTCCTAAGGGGCCAGTAAAGAGAAAGCGGGACGATGGCGGCATAGATGCCGAGATCAAAGAGTTGGAGGAGGAGTTGGAGGCGAAGAAGGAGGTTGAGAGAGAGTGGCGGGAAGGTGCACTTCCCGATGCTAAGGAGGAGGAGAGGAAGGTGGAGGCTGGCTGGGAGGAGAAGCTCCGAACCCTTGCGAAGCAGGGTGAGGATAGAGTTGCGGCCTTGGTCAAAGGTGGCACGCTTGGCCTGCCGGAGGCGGCACGGCAGGTGAACGAGGAGAATGCGGGTGTGAGAGGTGAGCTTTTGGCGGGGAAGAGGAAGGCGGCTAGAAATGCCGCTGAACGCATCAAGGAGATGGAGGAGTCTTTGGTGAGGAAGGAGTCTCGGGTCCGAAGTCTCGAGAAAGAGCTCGCACGAGCCAAGGAGAAGAAGGAAGAAGGAGAGCAGCGTGGGGCTGCTGGTAGAAAGGAGGAGCTCCTGAAACAGGAGCGAAACCACTACCTGCGGCGGCTTGCTTGGGATGCTGGGAAGGAGGAGAAGCCTGATCAAGTCAGGCAGATCATCGACCACAGAGCTGTGGCCGATCGACGGTTCCGAAAGGAACTTCATGGTACTTTCGAGGGTCAACACTCGAACAGCGGCCTTATATATGGCTGCTGGAAATCTGCTTATCGTGTGGGCCTTGCGGCGGCAGGTAGAGTGGCGAGCGACGAGGAGGTGGATGCTGCGTGGTACCAAGCGGTCCGAAATGGTGAAGTCGATGACTTCACTAAAGACAGTTTGTATAGCGAGCGGGAGCAGCGGGGTTACCCGATTTTGCCTGAGTTCATTCGGGCCGCGCAAGAGGCGCGAGGGTTCAACGATGGGGACAATGGTCCTGATGTCGAGGCCTTTCCTGAGTTGGGACAAGAGTGAGGAGTCATCGTTTGGTGATGGTTAACTGTTTTGTGCGCTGACGTATACCATGACAATTGCTGGTTTTACTCAGGAAGTTCGATGAGAGGAGACACGGAGTTGTATTGGCAGTATTGTACCTGTCATGACCACCTTGGCGTGTTGTGGAGTGGAGGGTGAGCGGAAGTGAGGCCACTTGGTAACAAATGTACCTTTTGGGTCAGTGAGTCTTCTCGAGTACGAAAGGAAAGGAGGCCAGTTAGTAACAGAATGTACTACTGGGTCAGTCAAGCATTTCACGCGGAGGAGAAAGGAAGGGAGGCCAGACCGTGACAATATGCACTTCTGGGTCAGAGATGTTCTTCGGGTTAGGGTCAAGCTGGCAACAGAATGTGCTAAGCTCTGTGGTGGTGCGGAATCAAAACCAAAAAGGTAAAGTCTTCTGAGAACTGATCGTGTATGGAATGCTAACATGTTAGGGTGTTGTCGCTCAAGAGACTGCCGTCTAAGGAGATGCCGTTCCCAGGAGATGCCGTTCCCAGGAGATGCCGTTCCAATGAAACAACAAGTCGTTCGATAGCACGCGAATATCATCAAGTCAAGCGACGACATTGTCACCGGCTTCCGCAGATACCTGCCCGAAACATCTGGCAAAAGCTCCTCAAAGATCAGCCGGCGCCAAAGCACTTTGAAGCCATCATCGGGCAGTGTCCAAGCACGGCTCGCACTCAGCAAAAGCATCACGGCAACGCGACTCAGCCACAGCTCCCACATGACTGATCTTACGCAAGTCCCAGCACGCTGTCTGAGACTTGTAATCAACTCATGCGCCGATGCAGCATCTCCTTTGGCCACAGGCGTTACCCGGGACACGAACCGACGGCATCTTCTTTCCCACCTTGAAGGCTCCCAGCAGTTGCGCCAGCCACCCCGTTTTGATTCCTGACTCACAAGTTCAGAATGAAAGCCTCCGCATGAATCAGGCCGACGCACGAGTCATGCAACTCGTCCACGCACAAAGATTCGAACACCGCCATCCACTGAGCATCCAGTCCCACCAAAGGCTTTCATGCTCCGATGGAGCCCTGTCAATGCAATCTCACAGCGTTCTCGCGGAGTATGATGGCACTGCCAACGGTGCCGGACAGTCCTTGTCACACTTGTGTTCATCAAGAATGCGACACGCACCAGCAGATTACGTTATACTCCTCGCACTCTGTCTGGCGACAAGGTGTTGATCTGGTGGTCTCAGCGGTCATCTCTGCAGCATGCTCCAAGCCTAATCTTATAGGCCGTTTCGTGAGATTGATTGGCTGACGGAGGAGACAATCTTCTTGGACCAGATGTCACACCTAGATTAGGTCCAGTACGACATTCATGGACCATTCGGCAAGATAAACCGGAGACAAGATGAGCGAACGCATCAGGCAGACGGTATGTTCAACAAGCGCCGGTGAACAATGGCACAGCTGTCTTCTATCAATCATCAGCGTGGCTCGACTTTGGCGCAATGGAAGGAGACCGGTATGCTTCCTGACACCAGACCAAGATCTCTTCATTGCGTGGTAGGACCGAGCACATCTAGCTTCGAAACGCCAAGCGGTGTTCTTCTCGAGCTGGACTCATCGGACAAATGAAATCGGCTAGCATTTTGTTCTCCTACGTGAGCGCGATACAGCAAAACCAATGAGCATATCGACAGACATGAGTTGCGATGGGAACTGGCGGATGTCCAGCAAAGCGAGACAATGCAAGGAAAGAAGGGCCACGAGTGAAGGGTCGTGAACGCGGAAGAGATTTGTAGCTGGAAGGACCAGAAGAGTTCGGACGACCGTGGCTGGCAGAGCGAGGATGACTTTCGATGGAGCTGTGTCATGGGACATTTGGCGAGCCAGAGATGGGACACAAGGATGCCAAATCACGATATTACTCGAGGTGACTACACCCGACGACGTCGACTACACACGTACCCGAAAGAAGAGCACACTGCCATCCTGGATGAACCACGATAAGTCACGCAAGACGCTCCTGGCACGTCTGATGGCAGCACAAGCACAAGGCCATGGACCATATGCGGTATGAACCTAGCTCATGGACCTTCAAGCGACAAGAGACCGGTTCACCACAACAATGGCTTTCGATGCCAGACTCTGAATCTTACAAGCTACACCCCAAAAATCGCATCCGCGAACCCAGGCAAGACTACAAGGAAGCAAACTGTATGCGGTGCAAACCTCAAGGATGTGGCAGTGCCGACCACAGCAGACGATAAGATACATTTATTGAGACACTCGACCTCAGCCACTGCAGAATCCAGCATTTCTCAAATCAGCACAGGAGATACAAGGCCTTTTTCACAAGGCAGGAACAAATACTGCAGTACGGCTAGCCGAGGACAAGCAGCATACACACAAAGACACGAGCACAAAGATGAGAAGAGACGCAATTCAGACGCAATTCAGAAACAACAAGCAACAGGTGGGAAGCATGAAGAAGGGAAGGCAAGTTTCACAACGGAGAAACGAAGACAGTACTTGCTTGAGACGAGGGAAGAAGAGACTCGATCTAGCACAGCACGCGTCAACCATGCCGACATACTGAAAAGGAGCGAACGCACTACTACTCGAGACGACGAGACAAGATACCGAACGCTCTACAAGACGTATTTTCTGGTTTCTACCATGTCCATGGAAACAGCCAGCAACAACAAACGCCCAGAACTGACAGATTAACGAATTATGACGATCTTAGGCCACAAAATTCGGAAATCATCTCAAGCACAAAAGCGAACAACTGCGATAGCATGTATTATGTCGACGGCACAAAGGGAATCTCAGCCCGACTCACAACTGTTCTACACGACTTTTGGAACAGCAACATGCACGATGCTGCATCGACAGCAAGGACCTCAATCATCCAACCAAGGATGGTCTACAACAAACAACGAGAACACGACTTATCGAAGATCTTCAATCCGAGGACACACTAGTCTCCGAGGATTCTGAAATCTTGGAACCGCGCCTCAGCCATCCCTTATCGCCACGGCGCAATCAATGCAGAACCCGTCGCAGGAACGGTATACTAACCGAAGGACAAGAAGGAGGACAGACAAGTTGAGCAAGCAGGATCGATGGAGAGGAGAGATGGACGGCTCATGAAAGTAGGTAGATCATGGCTTCTCGGTGTCGGATTTGGCTGGTTTGCAGGATGGATGGAAGTGTTTTCAACAAGCACGCACCGAGGACGATACTTGTACAGTTCAAGGTAAGTAGCAAGAAGACAGGTACGTTGGATACTGACCAAGCGCAGGCTCACTATCTCAAGGAGAATCGTCCGACTTTGACATGTCCTGGTTCGACCGACACTCCCGCCGCTCAACCTCAGCGTTGCACGCCCAAAATTTCGACGTCGCAAGCTACTGCATCGTCCCCACCTCGAAGCAACACGACCTACCTTCGATCCTTCACGACGATGAATCTTCACAACAAATCAGCACTGATCATCGCACTTGCTGGGTATGCTGTCTGCTACAAGAGATGGGATCAGTCCAAGACTACTCTACAATGTTCACTACATCGCCACGATTCGACACAACCCCAGTTTTCGGCTCGATCCTCTGCTGTCACATCATCACAAGAGCTTGCACACGTTTGTCTACGGCTACCGATACTGGACCACAACACACAAGAGACACAAGATGATGGTGCTGTCCCATTACAGCGGTGTTTCATACAAGCAAGAACGTGCACTGCCATGCCCTATACCCGACAGTGCCGACTTCAGCCAAGGAGAAGCACTGCACAAAAGATCCCGATCACAGATCACCCACAGCACAAGAAAGACATAGTACAACAACACCAACCACACGGAACGCACGGTACATGCCCATAGGGACGAGCTGTAACAGAACGCCTGGGTTGCAGAGTAGGAGCTGCCTACAGTCTACCATCCTCGGCACAACTCGCCCTCAAATCTGACCACATAATGACAGCCACATACGAGCATACGGCCCAGCGGATGAATAAATACAGATTTCTGAGCTGAAACACTATGCAGACGGACCCAGTCGACGCACTCAACAGATATCAGGTTGGGGACGCCCACAAAGCTGCCGCAGCATGCGGCAGGACAGAGTAGCACGCCATTACGGAGCGCAAATCGACCACACAAGCGACCGAATCGACACTGATAGTGAGCAATGAGCACAGGCAGAGGAACGTTGTTACAAGGAGCACAGTGAAGAGGGCATGGGGCATGGAGCATGGATTGACAGGGACACCGAGAAGCCGTTTGACAGAATAGCAAGATTTGATCAGTATGATTCGTTTTGCGTTATTCTTCCAGCGCTTACTATGTGACACGCTGACTTCAGGACATGCATCGTGAAGTTCGTGCCTCAAGCGTCGAGATTCTGACTGGGAAGGTGGGTTGTGCAATGAAGGTGAGTGGGTGATCCCGAAATGGTAGGTGCTCCTTCCCATGGCCAAAGTGCGGTGCAGCATCTTCGGCGAAAATCGCTCTCTGCGCGTTGTTTGTTCGTCTAATCACTGAAAGACTCAGTTCGTTAGTCAAGAAAAAGATTTACAAGGAAGACTCTTTTCAAATCACCATACAAGTCAATATGTCTGGTTACCAGGGAAAGTTGAGCGAGGTGCAGCAGGGTGCGGTGAGGGCGAACGCAGAGATGGTGCCTGTACGGCAAGGAGCAAGGGATTTAGTAAGTGTGCCTAAGACAGCAGGTAGGGTTATCACTGCGAAGGGCAAAGGAGTGGAAGAAGCAGGAGAACAGAAGAGGTTGTGCCAGAAGTATGGCAAGGAATTGAAAAGTTTAGCAGGGGAGATTAAGAATAAACGCTCAGCAATTGGGACGTGCAAGAATGGTATTATTGATAAATTGTTAAAGGCATGTGAGGGTAATAAGGAGCTAGAAAGTGAGGCATGGATGGCGTTCCAAAGTGATAAACTGCCGGAGTTGTTTCAGGGTTGGGTGGAGAAGTTGGAGGAGTTAGAAAAGGCTTTTGAGAATGTGAAAGGTCAGGATGTGTCAAGTGAGCAGCTGAATCAGGCTGTTGAACAGGCAAGGAAGGAGGAGAAGGAGAAGTATGAGAAGCTGCGGAAGTCACGTCAGCAGTATTATGATGAAGAGGCTTGGGAGGCGGAGAAGAGGAAGGAGAAGGTTGTGAAGAGAAAAGAGGAGCTGAAGAAGCAGCTAAAGGAGGAGAGAGCTGCCCTGTGGAAGCAGGAAAGAGAGCATAAAGCAAAGGTTAGTGAGGCTGAGGAGGTGAAGAGCACTCTCTTGAAGCAAGAGGAAGTGCTTAGATCAAGGATTAGTGACCTGGAGAAGGAGAATGCTGAGCAGAAGGCTACTGCGGCACGCAGTGAAAGCTTACTGAAGCAGGAGATGATGGATCTGAGGAAGCAGCAGGAACATGAGTTATTTATGGCTCAGGCAGAGCAAGATTTGAAGATGGCCGATTTAGTGGCTGAGAGGAATGGGGCTCTAGAAGACGCTGCAGAATTGAGGCAGCAATTAGGGGATTTGAAAGTTGAATTGAAGGACGAGGTGAACAAAGAAAAGACGCACTGGCAACAGAGAATGTTGGCAGAGCGTAAAGTTATGAAGGATGAGCTGGAAAGGATCAAGGTACGTGAAGATCGTCGGATCCAAGAACAGGTGAGAGCTCTCTTGGCACAAGAGCAAGAGAAGCATGCCTATGAGCTAGAAGGGTTTAACCAAGCTTGGAGAGCACTTTTGGACACTGCTGAGAATCAGCGTGCCCATGAGGTAAGATGGAAGAATGCTGCGAGGCGCAAGGTTCATCGAGCCAGGACTGTGGCAACGATGAAGATCAGCCACATTCAAAGGAGGGCGTATGATGAGAAGCGAGATACTGAGAGAGTTGCGAAGAGCAAGCGCGTTTATCAGAATCTGGTTGTGGAAGGCCTACGTAAGGCAAACGGCAACATGGTAGTGGAGGTAGATAGCCAGGCCAAGAAGCATGCAAGAAGCTTGAGTGTCAGTATGGCTCAAGTGGAAGCAAAGAAGCAGAAGGTCGAGAGTCTGGAAAAGACTAGAGATTATGAATGGTCTTTGGCTGGCAGCTTTTGGGCTGATTTGAGGGAGAAGGAGAAGCTTCTAGAGGAAGTGATTCAAAGCCGAGATGACAACTGCTCTCGTGCTGATAAGAATCAGAAGATGGTGGAGGAACTGGAGGATGCTTTGGAGCAGGTGACCGAAAGCTGGGATGACATCTGCTCCCATGCTGATAGGTTGAAGGAGGAATTGGCAGAGGTGACCAAAGACCGGGATGACAACTGCTCCCGTGTCGAGAAGTCGGCGGAGGAAATAGATGATTTGAAGCGGGAATTGGAGGAAATGACTCGAAGCCGAGATGGCAACTGCTCTCGTGCTACGATCCTTAGGAAGATTGCGTTTTGTTTGGTTGCGGCATGCAAGAAATTGACACAAAGCCGGGATGACAACTGCTCCCGTGCTGAGAAGTCGGCGGAGGAAATACAAGGTCTGAAGCAGGATCTGGAGGAAATGACTCGAAGCCGAGATAACAACTGCGCTCGTGCTAAGATCCTTAGAAAGATGGCTTGTTGTTTGGCTGCGGCTTACAAAGGTATGACCATAAGCCGAGATGACAATTGCTCTCGCGCTGTGGAGGCTGAGAAGAAGGTGAGCGAGCAAGCTCGGGAGATTGCTGGGTTGAAAAAGGCTCAACGTGAGAATCGCTCTCAGCTCAGTAGATACTGGTTGAAGACGTTGCGATTAATCGCGAGTGGTCGGATTGTGGCGCAGGATCGAGACACTCTTCGAGATCGTGCTGAACAAGCCGAGCAGAAAGTGGCGGAGCAAGCCGGGGAGATCGTAGAGTTGAAGCAGAGTCGCGATGGTCACAGTGCCAGGTCTCGTGCTTTCGGTTTTATGGCGTTGAGGTTGGCTGTAAGGTGCCAGATCATGACTCGAAGCCGAGACGAAAATAGCTCTCGCGCTAAGAAGTATAGTCGCATGGTGATCAGGATGGGTGTAGTATCCCAGAAGTTGAGTCATGATCGGTATGACAATGGCTCCCGAGCTGAGAAGGCTGAAGGGAGAGTATCGACGTTGGAGGAGCAAGTGCGCGTTTTGACCCAAGATCAGGATGCTAAGGGCGAGGAGATCAAACGTCTCGGTGGAATTTTGATGGCAATCGCGCCGACAGCGAAGAGTTTGGAGGTGGAGAAGTTTGGAGGAGTGATGTGCAATACTGCAGAATGGTTGCAGCGCATTCCTGGTATGGATAGAGGGGCAAGTGGTGAGATGGTAGCCTTGAACATGATTCGAGGAAATCGTGTCGGGTTGACCGAGTTGGTTGGTGCTGTCCGGGCGATGGAGGGTGATGAGAGGTTCTTTTTGGCAGCAGTGCTGTCCTTTGTGAAGAGAGGTGGTGGGGGTTTGTTGAGGCTGAGATGTCTAGAACTGCTGCAAATGCATGGTCAGGATATCAGTGAGTTCTTGGCTGTGGGTGGGAATGAACTTGAGGCGGGATTGCTTCAAATGTTGCGAGGTGGAAGGTTGGAGGTACAGAGCAGGCTGTCTCGGTGCGGACAAGGGATTGTGCTGAAGGTGGATGGCGGTGTAAGGTTCTGCTGGTTGGACACTATTCGTGTCACTAGGGTTGACGGGAAATGGATTTTAGAGGGTAAGGATGGTCAGGGTATGGCATTGAGCCTGAAGGAAGCAAACCACTTTGGTCAATGGTTTCCAGAGGTCATGCAAGGGTATGGAAGGTTCATCGATATCACAGAGTAAGTGATGGGAAGGCCCGGGATTGGAGGATTTAGGCGGCTGGGTGGTGGGTGGGAGAGTCGCTAGTTGGAGGATTTTGCTGGGCGTCTTGATAGAGTGATCAAGATCAGACTCGGCTGTGGCTGGGTGGTGGGTGGGATAGCCACGGGAAGGAAGGTTTGTGGAGGAGGACAAGCGGTAGGTTTTCCGTCGATGGAACAGCTGCTTGAGGTTTGGGTGGAGGTGGCAGCAGCATCTTCGGTGGCATCGATACAAATCCTGGACCACATCAACACGGCGGACACAATACATCGAGACAATCAACCGCCAGGAGCAGTCAAATCAGTGCGAACAACCAGACTCGACATCAGTTACAGCAACAAAACATCAAACTTGACCGAACACGAGTGGCCAACATTAACATTCCGACACGCGCTATTGCTTCCAGCAACAATGTCTCGAGAACCGCATTCCAGCTTCCACCGCGTTCATGCTCAATGCGTCCGCCGGTCTATACATGTTCGACAAAGGTTCGCACCGAGATCGATTGCCAATGTCCATATTGTGTTGAGTCCGGGAGGTACTATGATGCGTGCAACGGTTATGGGGATGTTGCTGCCAGGGGTATAGGATAGGCTGCCTCAATACATCGAGAATAAATGTAAGGGCAGAGTTCAGCTGGGTTTTACGGCCTGTATTGCCAATAGATTGGAATACTCCGTAAGAAGGTTAGAAGGACTAGTGTCAAGACTGGCTTGGTGAATCGCGCCAAGATGTACCTCGGCAAAATCGAGAGGTTGGAGCGTGGTAGACGCGGTTCCTTGGCTGCAGCACAACAAAACTTCAATTCAACGACAACAACAACGACGACGACGACAACGACTCACTGAACACCACTATCGATCAACCACGACATCATCATCTTCAGTCAATCTACGACGACAGGATCATCTTGATCAGATACCGAGCGAAATGCAGCGACACCGGGAATCCTGCTTGCGACCGAAGATTCCTCCTTGAAGAGCACCAACCGACAGAGAACAAAGGCGAACACAGCGACGACAACTCGTGCTGTTTCATCAAGCGAGCAATCCTCCACCAAACCAAGGCCGACAGACTCGAAAAGCTGGTCAACGAGATGGCACATTCATTCATCCAACGATCCTAGCAATGTTCGGCAACCTGCAACCAATTTGCTAAGCCACGCCTAGCAGGCTCTGGCCGCTCCACGCTCTAGACGACAGCTCGATTCAGCTCGCCGTTGGTGGATGGTGCCACTGCGTCAATTTCAGCAACGGTGCCCCCAGAAGGAGCACCAACTGAAGGAGTACAACATCGAAAGAGGGACATACACGATAAGCTAGATGGCAGGACAATTCAAGAAGTCAAAGAGCCTGGAGGACTAGGGGAGGGAAACGATGCACGAGATATGTTGGTGATCAGAAACTGGTAAAACATGCTGGCAAGACCAGGTGCGGACGGAAGGTCGGTTATGGTGGTGAAGGATACTTTGAAGCGCATGACAACAACGAGAGAAACCTGGAATACCTGGAGGATGCGACGAATACGAACCAAACTCACAAGGTCATCCACGAACTTAAGCGCAGATCAAATCAAGAAGCGGGAAGATCAATACTCCCGACATTGCGAGGCACCCCGCCATCATTTACAAGTTGTTCACAGCCATGAAAGCTTGACACAGCCAACAAGCTCTAGCCTGGGACTAAAGGCACTGTTCCTCGAAAAGAGCGCGGCTCGCTCTGGTGTTGGCAAGCTCGACTCCAGGTTGTGCGGCTAGTGTCAGTGTTGCGTGTTAGGTCTGGTGTTGCGAGGATACGGAGGCTAGGGGTCGATGTTGGCTCAGCTGCGGAGAAACTTAGTGGTGTGGGTCAGGAATGGTTCTGGTCAAGGTCAAAAGAGTGTCCGCGGAAATCTGTCTGCTCTCTCGAATGCATCTCGTCTGTCCCATACCAACTACCTGCGCCATCAGATCGGAAGCAGGATGCCCAGCTTCAAGCTGACTACATGACCTGCCACCAGAACCACAAGAAAACACCAAGCCATGCAGGCATCAGCACCGGATCATCACGTTCGGGAAGCACAAGTCCAGGCTCATCGAGACTGATGTGTTGGGTTGAAGCAATGAGCTTACCGTATCGAGAGAATACGAGGATCTGCGTACTGACGACAGAGAATTCAGCCAAGATATGCGAGCCATCACCACCTAGGCCAAAAGCGAAGACAAAACTGAACTCTCAGCCCAATCTCACAGTGTCATCGGAGAGCTCGGACCGTGTTCAGGCACGACAGGGATGATTGCAAGCAGGAATTGATGCAGTACGGAACGAGACGAGCGAAGAGTCGCGACAGTTTCTACACGACGACAGATCGGTCATCTGGCAGAGTCTCAAGCTAGCCAGGACGTCTTGTTGTGTATGTGTGACGGTGTCAATGGTAAGAAAGCTGGTGTGGCAGTGAGCAGGACTCAAAGGTGGAAGCTGGTATGCCGTGAGCCTAGCAGAGGCGGGCTGGGACGAAGGGCTGTGAGGAGAAGCTGGCTGAGAAGGGTGCAGGTGGTTCGTCAATCAGTCAGATCTCGGAGCCAATGAGACCATCCGGTATGCTAGGCCTAGCTCTTGCTACGTGACGATGCATGATGCTCAAGTTTCGATGACCGCCGCCAGCCATGTTCCACGAACTACTGACGATTTACAGAGGAGACAGTTTTGACTTCTGGCTTCACAGCACGCTCGCACAGCTACCGGTTCCTTCGACGCGGCCGATACAGGCATTCTGGTGCATCTTCGCAGTTCGGGTCAAGCGGGGAGCCATCAGCACAAATGCACGCACCATGATCCGACGACTCGACAGTCTCCCTCGTTGATTACTCAACCGACTTGCTGCTCGATGAGCGCTCGTGAATGTCAACATTCTCTTGCCAGCCCACGAAATTGCCCTTCAGCCATCTCTTTGACGCGGAAGGAATCGATGTACGGTGCGGAACCCAGCCTGGTCTCACACGGGTCGTCCACGTGCTTGTGCTCGAGCACTCCATCAAACCTGTTGCCAAGTGTTCATTCACCAAGCTTTCGTGCAAGCAACGCCTGATCTGCCGTGGAAAATGCTTCGACGAATGCTCTATGCTTCGTCCGGCAGATCACCGCCCGCATGAACGAAGACTTCGAGGGTCACCACAATCAGGACCACAGTCTGCCCATTCCTTACCAGGAACGTTTCATCAAAAAGATTGTGGTTGCATGTCGCAGTCACGCTCGTGGAAGGCACTGACCCGGAGCAACACAACCATCCGGCTGTCATCAGGCCGGAGCCGCCACAACGCGACAGAACCGCCTTGCTGCACTGGCTTCTTTCACAAATATATGTTGTCTGCTCTGCGTTGCGGCGAGCTCAAATGCCGTCCGTGTGCACAACGAGGAAAGCATTCGAGTTGATGCAGGTCAACAAAACAGGCCTGAGGTTGAGCACTATAGAATGGGTTTTACACGAAACCTGCGTTGGGCGTTGCCATCAGGGTACGACGAGCTAGGCTCAGAAGCCACCGAGTATGCAGATCAATCATGTTGCTTCGGTTCATTGGCTTCTTTCTTGCAGATTGAACTTCCTTTGCATTTTCGTCTGATCTTGCTGACTTCAACCTCAATTTGACCTCTGCCGCTTTCAGTGCCGGCCTCAGCACATCCTATTGTGTAACTCAGTTGTTCCGCCCTTCTGCTGCAGAGACGCAAGCTTCGTCGTCGCCACTCTTCCTTTAGAGGTCTTTGTCTTCTGACTTGTCCTACATATTCGCCCGTAGGCTTGTAGACCGAGGCATATCTACACACGCCACGTCGTCAAGATCAGCATCTTCAGCTCAGGTTGGTCCCAGACCTCCATCCACAGCGTCTGAATTTTCCATCACAGGTCGAGCACCTTGACGAAGTTCGCGCGCTTTCAACACAAACCGTCCATCAAAAACATGAATCGGGGAGAAGCCTCACCAGAATGCAGTCGCCCTAGCATTGCTGAGAGCAGACCGAACATGCGGCCCGTGCCGTTGTTCACGACATGGTTGTGAGCTCTTCTGAAAGTCCTCAGCCCAGAACAAACCTTGCACAAGCTCCGCTCTGTTGATCCTTGCTTCTTGCTTTCATTCCTGTGAATGTTACATCAATTTAACCTTGTTTCAGCGTCACTATTGCAGGTTTGACACTTCTCCTTTGCCGTCTCGCTTGGTGCACCTCATCGTTCGTGTCGTGGGCTCGAGAGATCTTCAGGGAGGTCCGGATATGCTGGTCCCACGCCGACGGTCAGGCTTCGATCTGCTGTCTCTTCAGTGTATTCTTTCATACTCACCACAGCCTGCAGCATCTGCAGCACAGTCAGGTCAAACTCCTACCGCACCCCTTGCTGCTTGTCTTAGACCAACTGCTGTAGGTCGACGTCCTTGCGGTGCGCGACGGCCAGCTGCACCACAGGCGTGTCTTCCCGGACCTCGTGCCTCTTCTTGAACGCGCTCCTGAAGTCATCTTCCTGCTCGACTCTTCTCCATACGTCACCCTAGATGTTACTTTCCAAGACTAGAGGATCCATTGACTTGATGTAGGATTGAGCCCATTCTGACGCCATTCCCTGGAACTTCACCTAGGAAATAGTAGGCTTAGGGGCATGCTGCTCTGTTACCAGTTCCCTGACCCTGTCCACCGGTTGCACCCCGTCATGCATCTTGTACTTGTTCGCCAGCTCCTCCTGCCGGGATCCCCTAGCTCTTCCCATGCGCACAAATTCCTCCTCATCATCCACTGTCAAGTCAATCACCTGTACTTGAGATGCGACTGTAAAGTTGTTCATCATGAGCTGATTTTTTCCTCGGTCCGTGATGTGGCTGCCGTGACTCCTCGTTCTGTACACGTTGGTTGCGCAGATGCAAGTATCTTCACCCGGAAATTGGCTACTGCGCACCAAGCGACAGAACAACGCAGACGAGTCAAGACACGTGCTTGCATCTGCAACGGTATCGAGTACGTTCGAGCGCATGGTGAGGAAAAACTGATGCGGAATGCTGCAAAGGAGCCGTTAGCTATCAGAATTCTTGCTACGACCAGTCAATCATGCTCAATCCGGCCATCATCTCAGCAGTACCGCCTGTCCGTCTCCTTTATCTGTCCTACGCACAAGCAGCGTCTCTCAGTCCACTGTCTGCTATCCTTGGCCGGCGTTGAATGCTTCCTGTACTCGTCCATGGACGCTCTTCTCTCCACGTTCGGTGAGAGCGGACCTTACTCTAAACTGGAGTCAAAGCTGTGACCAAAGCGAACTTCCTAATGTCAGCATCGTCGTTCTCGCGCCACCACCAAGGCTTTCTAGCTGATGCGAACTTTCGACGTACTGGACTTGACGACGCATCCAATCCGGATCAGGCCTCCGTATTCAGCCACAGCAGATCGAAATACATTTCCGAGTCGTGGAACCTTATCGCAACGACTAAGACTCGCACAGAGCGATTTGATATTTTGTGATGACGATTAGGCCATAGATGCTGTTTGTGGTTGTTCTTTCTGCAGTCGTCGTCCAGTCTGTCGCACCAATCTGAAAAACACTGTCCTGATCCGTGGCCAGCGAAATGTTGCGTGTCTCTTCGACGCATTCAATGATAGTTTGTGCTTTGTGTGCTTGTTCTGGCTATAATGCCTTATTTGTGCTCCATACCAGTCGATCGTGCCATTTGATTTCACATGCGGATCCCTGAGTTCTCTTGTATCGACTTTAACTTGTTAGATCAGGGGACGCGATGATTGATGTTCGACATTTATTTCCGCTGATGCGGCGAAGCTCGCAAACGGGCAGCCGTCTCCTTGGGTATGCGTATATGTAACGTTATTCGTCGATCTTCTGTATGCCACGATCGAACAAACGAGAAGCGATATTCTAGAAAGATGTTCGAGATCCTCGCCTAAGCTCAGTAACCACAGCCTCAGCAAGCCTGTCAATGGCAGCCCAGCCAGACTTCTTTATCGAACGAGTGTTGGAAGCAGAACTACGCTCAGAAAACTCTCTTATAGCATAGCACGTAGCGTAACACTGCACTGCACTGCTACATAGCGAGCGAACGCTGCGCTCGAAACGGCCAGAGGAAGAGGAACGCTATGCTGAAGACACGCTGAATTCGGAACCACACATGATCTAGCGCTCTAAGCCTAAGTTCACTATATTGCAACCCCAGTCACCGCCCAAGTTAGCTTTTTCATACTCTGAATCTCGCCTGCTATCTGCATGAGCTCTTCTGCATCCCAATTGGCCCAAACAACCTTGCCCTTGAGAAACGCAGCTTCGGCCGATGCCAGCCAGACGTAGAAGGCCCCAGGAAGCTCGACTGTGCCTTGTTAGTAAGCCTACACACCAAGGAAGTCTTGCTTACCAGAGTCAGGGGCCGCTTCATGGTACCCTGTCATTTCAGTCGGAATCCACCCTGGTTGCACGTTGATCACCCGGATATGTGGATTCTCAGCGGCAAAGTAGTCCATAAACTTGAGTGCTGCGGCTTTCGAGATTGAGTAGGGTCCGGATCCGTGCCATCCCTCTTTCGCAGGCATGCAGGCCATATCCGATGTAGTATTGAGCAAAATAGGATCGGGACCGACGAATGGTAGAAAAGCTTGGCAAGCATGCAGGGCGGTGACGACGTTCAATTCCAGCGTTCTCATCAGTGAATTGGCGCTGTAGGTTGCCATGTGTCCTGAATCATACGCTCCAGCATTCGAGACAAGCACATCGATCTTCCCAATCTTCCTTGACAACAACTGGAAAGCCGCTAAAGTCTGATCCTTGTCTGCGAGGTCGGCAGTCACTGATAAGACGGTGGTCTTGTGGGCAGCTATTTCGGCTTCTGCAGTTCTGAGAACGTCTGCTCGCCGTCCAATGATAGAGATTGATCTGGCCCCCGCTTTGGCAAATGCTAGGCCAACAGCTTTGCCAATCCCACTACCTCCGCCCGTGATGACGATGTTCTTTCCTTTCGCCGAGAGCTCCGGTCGTGTGCTTGAGATAAAAGAATATGGCATTGTATGCCATGTCTTCGTGAGTGAATACATTTTGAATACCAGTTTAATGATACGCGGAGAAAGTAAGACTACACCTGGAAATTTCGATGGCCATTTCGATTTATTTTCAAAATATTTGTACCTGCGGCTTCTCGCCTCGAAATGAAGGACTTGTTGGTTCTATTGTACTTAGGCTAGGGCATTTGTTGCCTTACCCGGCTATACGCGACCGAGTGAGTCATATTGGTAGGTGTCGGCTTATGCTAAGCATTTGTTCGATAAGCCGGTCGCTATAGCATAAACAAAGCAATGGCTTTCTAATCAGTTTGGTGGCTGACCAAGGAAGCCTACTAAGAATTCTGTTAGAGAAGTCAGGTTCAATGACGTAATAGCTCACCAGTCGATGTTCATTGCTCGAGGATACACCGAAAATCCCCCTCTATCAACCTTTGCCGCAACATAAACGGGACCAGCCACACTCGCCAAGAGATGTGCTAAGTCAAGCTTTCCTACCCCAACCTCAACGGTGAGCCAGGCATATTTGTAAGACACGACGCTCGAGCAGATCAGGAAGGTGCCACCATGTACGGGCCGCTCATATTATACCTGGCCTCCAATCCGTTAGGCCCAGGACACCTTCACACTTTATTCTGAATTTTGGTCGAGAACTGGCATGCGTCCGTATCAACAACTTTCCAGGTGGTCTTCGCAGCAGGTACGAAGAAAAGCACCCAGGTCAATCAGTGTATAAGAACAGCCGTTTCAGACTCTGCTCGAGACAAGATCTCACGATCATTGCCTCCGGGCACAGTGCCTGCGGAAGGCGCGATATCCGACACTTCGCGGCATTCATGATCAGCCTGATATCCACTGCATGCGCAGTGGATATGTTAGCGCCGATCTCCTGTTGGCACCGGAGCTGTAGATTTCAGGTCATTTCTTGCGTCTGCGGATCAGTGGCTGCAACTTGGTCCAGGCAGAATTTGTACTGGGTTCATGGCATATCCCACCAATGCATGCAGCGCGTGCATGGGAAGATACTGTCTGTGTCCACAGCATCATCCATCGCTCCGCACAGACTCCCGTGTCCGGCTGAGCTCTGCTCAATATCGCGTACTCCCTCACCTACTCTTCCGGTTCAGCCTCGTTCGCGACGTCAAGGCTCATCAGCACCATTGAAATGCGATCTAGTTCTGGTGCTTACAGATCCTGCAGGTCTTCTCATATCTCTCGATCTTTCGCGGTCCGCTGTCTACTTGAGTCAAGCAGGTACATGGAGCATTCGGCCCGCTGTCGTAACGACTATCGATTTTACCAATGAATCGTGACATGCTGTCTACGCGTCTTCATCCATTTTGGTCCCTGACAATGATTGGTGGCCTATCAAACACTCACGAACAGAGTACCCCACACCAAGCACGAGTTGGAAGGATGTTGAACAACGCTAAAAACACAGCGCCAATCTAGCTCACTGATCCGGGCACCATTACTTAGCGTCGGTGCCCGGAAAAGGCCGGTCTCAAATGCCATCAGTCGACTGAAAAGTTCTCGATAATTTTGGACACGCATACCCCCGTCATGGTTGTCTTGGCCATCTAGCTTTATATGGTGTTTTGCGCCGCTATGCCATCATTGGTGTTGCCACGTAACGTAGAGGCTGAAAACATTGGCTCGTGGCATTGTTGCAAAGCTATTTCAGCAGCACGACAGAGCTTGGCCATGAGGCTGCGCACACCCAATAACACGGACCCAGGCTGTAGCGCTGCACCCACATGGATTGCCTGCATTCTCAGCCTCTACTGACGCAAGGCTACAAGCAGGTCGTTCTTACGCAAATGAGCCTATCGCAGAGCACCGTGTACAGCTTTGAATCTTAGTAAGACGAGATTTGTTTACCCCCATTAGGCCGACACAGCCGCTTACCCCTATATGCTGCGCATATTATTCATGCCACTCTCGGGGCAGCTCCCAGCCTACTTATGTTGGATCATGCTTCCCTTCTGTTGCGCAAACTCACTTTAGACCTCTATAAAGGCCGAACAAGCCTCTCAATACCTCAACATGCTTTCTGTCGGTATACTTGCTAAAACAATCCTCGTAATCGCGATACCATTTGTCGCGGCACAGAGCAGCAACGGCCCTGATGGCTCCGAGCCAACTGCCACCGTCGACTCTGGGCCTATCATCGGAATCAGCACGCAACTCCCTGGATCCAGCTCGTCCGTGAACCAGTTTCTGGGTATTCCTTTCGCCCAACCACCGATCGACAACCTCCGCTTTGCACCTCCCCAGGAGCCAGAATCATGGGAGGAGCCCTACGAAGCCACCACTCAGCCCCTGGCATGTATCCAGTACTCTGGACCAGAAGGCCCGTTAAGGGACATGTCGAAAACCTTGTTCTACAATCCGCCGGCGCCAGGCGAAAGCGAAGATTGCCTGTACATCAACGTCTACGCACCAAGCGGTGGAGATCCAGACAAGCCCGTCATGTTCTGGCTGTACGGCGGTTCTGGCACCAGTGGCGCTATATCCATGCCCTTATACGACGGTACTAACTTTGCTGCGAATCAAGACGTTGTCGTCGTAGCGGCGGCTTATCGAGTGAATGGTGAGTGGAACAGACCTCAACTGTTGACGGTGCTGACCTTTGCTTCCAGTCTTCGGTAATCCTAGATCGCCTCAGATTGAACTCGAGGCTGGGAACCCTGGCCTGCTGGACCAGAGGCTCGCTCTGGACTGGGTGCAGCGGAACGCCCATGCATTCGGTGGAGATCCAGACAAGGGTGAGCTTACCACCAATGCCTGAAGGTGACACGCACTAACAGCGAACCAGTGACAATCATGGGAGAGTCAGCCGGTGCCGTGTCCGTCGGGAACCTCATCAACACCTATCCTGACGACCCACCTTTCCGCGCTGGCGTACTAATGTCTGGAAGCAATGTGGTCAAGATCCCCCCACCACTCGCCAATGATGACACGGAGACTTGGGATACCCTAGTCGAGCTCCTCAACTGCACCTCAACCTCAGACGAAGTCATGGCCTGCATGCGCGACGTCTCCGTGGAAACCATACGAGAAACTATGGACGACAATGCCCTCGTATTTGGTGAGCCTGTCATGGACGAAAACGCCGTGATCTCGGATACTGCCGCTGCCTGGCTCACGGGCAATGTCGCCAAAGTTCCTATCCTCATCGGCTCTACACAAGACGACGGGAGTTTCTTCGTCTACGACTCGCCTGCGACCGTGAATGAATTTGTTGTCGCAACTTTCGGCGACAACGAGCTGGCTCAACTCGTCGACAGCCTGTACAGCGAAGGCGGACCCGGCGTGCCTGGTGTCACGACCGACCAGCAGAGATTGTCGAAGCTTGTAACAGACTTTTTGTTCGCTTGCTCGAGCGGATTTGCGGCGAACATGACGACCACGTTGCTGGACGTGCCAGCGTGGCAGTACGTCTTCAACGCGACGGTGCCAAGCAACACGTTCGAGGAGTGGCCGGAGCTAGGTGTCTGGCACTCGTCGGAGATTGCCATGGTCTTTGGTACCTACCCGCGCGAGGGCTCGGACGAACTGGAGGCGAGGCTGAGCGAGTCTATGCAGAAGATGTTTGCCGATTTCATTAAGGATCCTAAGCAGGGTCCTGGATGGGATCAATACCCGCGTGTGGCCGTGTTAGGGGTGAGTGACACCGATGTAACAACGACGATGGAAGATATGAACACTCTGAACCCTGTCTGTCAGCAATGGGATGTGGCCTATTTGACCCAGATGGCGTCCGTATCGGAATTGAGCCCCGAGGATCTCGCTGCTCTCCCCGACGGTGCTGTAGGTAATGAGACCGGATCGGGTGCCGATAATGCGGGTGAGATAGCGGACGAGACGAGTACCGCTAGCTAGCTATCCTTCTGTAGACGTAGTGTTATCGCTACTAGGCTTCTAGGCTTCGCTACTATCCTATACTAGTCGTTATAGCTATAGGGTGGTCTAGTATAGAATAGTATTCTTTTATTTTAACGTACGCACCTAACCTAGAGGACACCGCCAATTACACTGTAATTTTCCCTAAAAGGGTTTAGTGTTAGGGTTACGCTAAGCCTAATAAGGGAAAATTACACTGTAATTGAGCAGGTCAAATTGAATGGTACTTTTAGGGGCTTAATTTAGGGTTATAGCCAGTATTACGCTATGTATACGTCTCAGTATCTAACTATTACTTAGTATTATATAGAGAAAAGAATAGGGACACAGTAACTGGTGCCTTAGGGTTACGAGGTTAGGGTTATTCTGTGTCTCAGTACTTTCCGCCCTCTATTAAAGCATTTAGATAACCCGTATATATGAGTAGTACAAAGAATCAATTAAAGTATGATATAACCCGGCTAACCCGAGTATCGTTCAGGGGTTAGGGTTAGGGTTAGGGTTAGGGTTAGGGTTAGGGTTAGGGTTAGGGTTAGGGTTAGGGTTAGGGTTAGGGTTAGGGTTAGGGTTAGGGTTAGAGCAATACGTA